>NC_137142.1:27510154-28710154 GCF_949319135.1 Squalius cephalus
CCACGTGTGCGTGTCCGTTAAGTCCATAAGACCGTAGGATGTACCATTTGTCATTTTAGGTTTCAGAAGGGTGCTAGTGAGCGCCCCCCATTGTGGTCGATATGCACCCTCTATGTACACTTTTGCAGAGCTAGTACTTCTTCCCGACAGTCAAATCTGCGTTATGTCACGAAAGTGCAGACTTGTAGGAAGACCTTGAGTGTTTAGGGTGCCATTTGGGACAAGGCCAAAATATTGGAGAGGGTTGTTTCTCTCGCCCCCTCCTCCTCAGACTCTACGTTTAAGATGGTTGCTAGATTGAGGACACGCAACAGGAATGAGCACAATAAACAATGGAAGGCGAGGGGACTTCCACTGTAAGTTGATGAGTTGATTTATCTGCATTTCAATAAGCCTCTGGACATTAAGCTTTTTAGATGGATGCTGAGGCTTAGCATGAAGTCACAGTTTTCACACATTTGCATTTTTGTAGTTTTATGGAGATGATAACATTATCATTTTCAAACCCATTTTCAAAGGTTTGCGTTTTCAGCACCCAAAACGCTGCTGTTGAGTAAAGGATTGGACAAAATAAAAATAATAAAAAAATTAATGAAATGAAAACAAAATAAAATCATTTAAATTTCGTATTAAAAAAGTGTTGTGTAAATGGCCCCTTATATTATTGTAAGGGGATGTTTATACAAAAGCGTTTTCAACTAAAAGCAGAAAAAGGATGCATTTTTGGCCTTTCATTTACATTTGAGGTGTCATGCGTATTACGTGTGTAGATAGACGCGTAGTGTTTCTTTACAAAGTGACATCGCCAACTACTGGCCTGGCAGCATAATATAAATAATAATTTAGTTGTTGTTGCGGATCCGTGTGAATGGAGATCATTTTGACAACGCTGTCATCTATACGCGAAAAACGCAAAGGAAACACTGTTTTTTTGGAACATCGTTGTCGTGTAAACGTACCTTAAATACTGCATACATTTGTGGAGAAATTATTCAAAATGGGAGTGGTAATACACTGACAAAAGTTTGTAAGAATCCAAACTTTTAAAGAGGACATGGCTTTAACAAATGTCTGAGACAGATGCATTCAGACATGCTCTCCAGTCTTCATAAAGCATCACTGTTTGTAATCTGACAGGAGCATGATTTTCCACTGATGCATGTTCATAATCGGACAGGTTGACATGAATTCTTATTTTTATTTAGTTCTTATCATGCTGTGTTAGATCTATAGCCAAGACAAAGAATTGCCTAGCTGAAACAGTATATAATATGGCTCAAAAGGATTACTGCAAAAATCTCACACCCTTTCCAAGGAAAAGATCAAATCCCAGAGGATCAAAACTGAGGGGACCACACACACACACACACACAAACACACATACACCAACCCAAAAGCATTATATTAAATTCGGTCTTTGCTCTTGCAGTTTGATTTATGGGATGCAAGTCATAGGTTGCCATGGGAATGTGTTTGAATATCAGGGGTACCAAGAGTTCTTGCGCAGCTATGGGAATCATAGAGCCAGTGAACCAGAAATGGTGTGTGTGAGAGAGAGTTTGTTTGTGTGTGCTACCTGCTCAGTCGATTCAAGCGTAGAACATTTCATATTGTGGCCAGCTTTCGTGATATTACTATTTCTTCCAGTTCATTGAGGTCAAAAAGAGGCCTTTACTGAAGCTGAACATATCTGCTCTGTATTTCTTCATCACTTCTTTTCTCAATATTTTTCGATAAACCACCTCTGACTTAAAGTTATTTAATGTATTTGTATGTTTTTCTCTCCCAGAAATGGCCATTTCCACTTCATTACTACAATGTCACGTTATGGGTCCGAAGATGGAGGATGACGAAAATGATCAAAATAATACTTTATTAAAAGTAAATCAGGTAATCCACAGACATCCAAAATCAACGAAACTACGTGCTCACACACAAACAACACCAGACAAAGAACTGAAGGGCATAAATAGGCGAGATAGCGAACTAAAATACAAACAGGTGTGATCTAATTAATGAATAACCATGGTGACAAACTAGTGGCGGGAAAAAGAGAACAAAGGAAAACTAACTAGGGCCTAGTCCACACATACACAGAAAATTTGAAAACGCAAAAAAACATGCTACACTGTTAGACTTTTCAAGGGTTTTTTACAGTAACTTACTGGCAACACTGTTGCCAGTAAGTTACTGTAATTAAGAGTTACAGTACCAAACCGTATTTCAGTTTTGTGTAAATACAGTGCATTACTGTAAAAACGAAGCTAATCAGTACAGTGCATTACTGTAAAAACGAAGCTAATCAGTACACTACTGTAATTATTTTTATTTGTACTAAATATAAATTAGATTTGATAATTTTGATATATGATTAATTTTATTTTTATCCTACATAAGTACTACTTTCACAATTAGACAAAGTTATCACAAAATACCATTTTTTTATTTAAAACATTTCGTATAGCCTATATATCACAAAATAAACATGCCAATGCTGGAAATGATGTGTGAAATTTTTACACATTAATGGGTGAGTTTAGAGACAACATTTTTTTGTGTTAATTTTAACTCATTCATTGTGTTAATGATTTTAACAAAGTAAATATGTCAGAGAGGTTAGCACAAATATGTGTAAACGTGTTAAATTAGCACATTATGTGCTGTCCATTTTATGTGCAAACATTTTTGAAAACATACATAAAACCATAAACAAAACATTAGCATTTGACTAAATGAATGTAGAGTCATTGGTTGTTTAGCTTATACAAGTATTATAATGAAATATCAACCTTTACATTCATAAAACTGCAGAATATAAATACATTTTTAAGCATTCAAAAAGGAAATGTCCAAAACAGGACAAAACACAGTTCTTTTCACAATACAAGAAACATAACCCCACCTTAAAAATAATTTCACTTATTTCCAAAAATGTGTTGGATTCATGTACACTGGTGGCCAAAAGAAGTATTTAAGTGTCTTAATGTTTTTGAAAGAAGTCTCTTTGATGCTCAAGAAACATTTATTATTATTATCAATGTCTGACTGTCTACTTCTCCATCTTTTCTACAGCATAGGAGTAAAAGTCATCATCAAAATAATCTTTAAAAAGCCAACACAATGTTTTTGTCCACCTTTGTGAATAAATGAACTTCTCCAAAGATTGGTTCCTGTTCAGAACTTGATTGACAACATCAGAATGTTCCCTGGTCTGCATGCGTGCCCACAAACACAAATGTACTCAGTCCTTCAAAGGAGATCCCGGTTCCAAAACTATATGAGAGAGAGAGAGAGAGAGAGAGAGAGAGAGAGAGAGAGAGAGAGAGAGAGAGAAAATATTAGTGTCACATTATTTTTAACCTCCTTTTTTGTTAATTTGTATTATTATTTTCACAAAAACTTAAGAATATATATTTGTAAACAGCTTTTGTCAATAAATAGCATACAAAAGAACTAAATTAAATTATGCCAGATTAAATTTTATACTTACAAATCCTAAATTCTGTCCAAAAATGCTGAGATCCATAGAAAAAACGACTGAAACCGATGATTTTAGCCCATTTTAGCTTGTCTGCAGTGAAGGAGTACCTGTTTGAGACAAATACACAGTAAGATACATGCAAGAAATCACTGTGTGATGATCTTCTCCTTCCTACAGTAGTTAACCCACCTGTGCGCTGATATTAGGACCTTCCTAGTCAGGTGGGACTGCAATGGTAGAGTCTTCTGGCTAATAAAATATCAAAATAATGCAAAAATATAAACTTAAGTTTTTTAGAATGCTAGATTTGGTATGAATGAATTAGTGAGAGTTTTACTGCAGTGCTTACCTGGATACATTTAATCTGGTGAGACTGAACAAAGACAATGGTCCATCTTCTGATTGGTTCATTTGCTGTGTAATAAAGTTAGACATAATGCAAAGGTCACTTATTTGATATAAAGTTTATAGAGATTTTATAAGATATTGTAAGCTACCTAGTCTGCACCAGTGGCTCAAAGCAATTTTCACATAGTGTATGCTAATCATTTCAGCAAACTTATCTCAAAATATATCACAAATGGGCTGCTTTACCTCTGGAATCTTGCTAGAAGTCACTGGCGCGAATTGACGCTTTGTTGCAGTTGCCTTTAAACACAAAAATGGAAGTAAATATTAAATTCCATAAAAAAAAAAAAACTATAATATGGTATAGTTTGAAAAATAATGCTAACTATAAGGTTCTCATCAGTAGGCCAACATTAGGCTATAAACAGAATTTCACATTAGTTTATTCACATTTATTGTTTATGTAAACTCGTTGCTCGTTGGCAAACAAAGTGTGTAAAATGAAACGTTAGCTCAGTTTACTATGGTAAAGTTCGTTACCGCCATGTTGACGACGAGTAACGTTAGGCTAACGTTAACGTTATAACATAGGTTAAACTGGGCACAATCCTGTCAACACACACAGAAGTTTTTTTTTGGTTTTTTTTTTACCTTGCTTGCTGATCTCTCTCTCGGTGAAGTGAATAGGGTATATGTCGAACGTCGCATTACGAAACCGGAAAACAGAACGCATCGCTTCCGGTTCAGGTCTTTTGTATGTGCTTCATGCATTTTTTTACTGTTTTACTCAAGCTAACTTAAAAGGAGCGAGCAAAGATGATCATAACCAATGTCCCTCGCATGTGAAGATCGATATTTAAAAGTAAAAAAAAAAAAAAAATCTTCACACTAACGTTTAGATATTTAAATAGAATAAAACGCCAATAACAAAGTGAGATAGGTAGGTTAGCTGATTACCTTAAAATTCCATAGATATCGGCGTCAGTTCATACGGCTGTTAACACTTTCTATGACAAGCGGATGCGATGAGACCAGGTTTCCGGTTTCGTCATGCGACGTTCGACATATACCCTATTCCGTCTCTTCCCCGGGCCAGACACGAACGTCGCGATCCAACAAAACACAGACCCCATTACCTACACTGGATGCTCTGACGCGACACGACAAATCCCAGACAGTGTAGTGATGCGCCGCGGCCGTTATATTTCTGACGTAGTCCGATAGGCTACGAGTCCAAGCGCTCGCGCTATTTCTGACAAGGGACAAACAGGTTTGCATTTAAAGGTCCGGTCGCTTCAATTTGTCCAATTTAGACAGCCTTTGGCTACTATAGCGTTGTAGACACGCGGTGTAAGGCAAAAATTAGGAAATAAAAAGCACGGTGGAATGGTCCCAGCCAGAGAGGCAGTTACGTCAAATACAGTAGTATACAGCAAATTTAAAAAATACAGTAAGTCTCTGTATGTGGTGTTAGACGTCACAGAAAATTCCCATGATGCAATGGGAATCACAGTTATTTACTGTAAAGAGAAATAGCAGTATAATACTGGGGGATTTAAAGTAAATAACTGTAGAAATTACAGAAAAGTCTAACAGTGTATGAAGCGCTGTCAAGAGCATTCCAAATCAACAGGTGGAGATATAACCCTAACCGTAAAGCCATGTTGGCCAGTCAGAAGCCTGGGAAAAAGGTTATCACCGGTTCCGGTTCCGGTTCCGACGCCACAAGCTAAAATCTCAAGCTAAAAATCTTCACCCTGGCAAGAGATTTCCAAAAAGTTCGGTTTCAGTGACCGGATACTGTGTTTGCGTGTGGACGAATGGCCAAACCGCATAAAAAGCTGCGATTATGAATCACGTAATCGCAGCTCCCTGCGATCCCTGCGGACAGGGACTAGATAACAAAAGCAGGAATTGACGACATTGAAAATTAAACCAAAACTAAGCATAAACGTTACAATACAGTACAGTATTTTGCATTTATTTGATCAAAAATACTGTAAATTGTGTATTCCTGTGATGACAAAGCTGAATTTTCAGCATCATTACTTCAGTCTTCAGTGTCACATGATCCTTCAGAAATCATTAAAATTTGCTGCTCAATAAACGTTTCTTATTATAACCAGTTGTACTGCCTAATATTTTTCTGGAAACCATGATACATTTTTTTCAGGATTTTTTGATGAATAATAAGTTCAAAAGAATTTACTTGAAAGCATTTATTTAAAATCAATATATTTTGTAACATTATAAATGTCTTTACTGACACTTGATCAATCTAATGCATCCCTGCTGAATAAAAGTATCTTTCTTTTAATTTATTTTATCTTACTGACCCCAAACTTTTGAACAATAGTGTAGGCTATATGTAGTTTCAGTGGAACGGGGGCTTCTGCACATATTAAGTACATATTTGTGTGTGTGTGTGTGTGTGTGTGTGTGTGTGTGTGTGTGTGTGTGTGTGTGTGTGTGTGTGTGTGTGTGTGTGTGTGTGTGTGTGTGTGTGTGTGTGTGTGTGTGTGTGTGTGTGTGTGTGTGTGTGTGATGTGTGCCCTTGTTTATATTACATTGTGGGGACCAAATGTCCCCATAAGAATAGTAAAACCTGAGATCACCTACATTGTGGGGACCAGCCAGCGGTCCCCACTTTTCAAAAGGCTTATAAATCACACAGGATGAGTTGTTTTGAGAAAGTAAAAATGCAGAATGTTTCCTGTGATGGGTAGGTTTAGGGGCAGGGGCAGTGTAAGGGGATAGAATGCACAGTTTGTACGGTATAAAAACCATCATGTCTATGGAGAGTCCCCACAAAGATAGTGAACCAGACATGTGTGTGTGTGTGTGTGTGTGTGTGTGTGTGTGTGTGTGTGTGTGTGCGTGCGTGTGCGTGTGTGTGTGTGTGTGTGTGTGTGTGCGTGTGTGCGTGTAGAATTAAAATTGCTATTAAAATTTAAGTGTACACCTTTTTAATTTCTTTGATAATTATTCATGAAAAGAGCAACATAAACATGCACAGATTCACACACTAAATTTAGCAGAACCCAAGGTGAGAATTCAAGAAGAGAAAAGCAGACCTGTATGAACTTAGTTTGTGGAGAAATAGTCTTAAGTATTAAGCAAAATCTGACAAAACCTCACCTTAAGGAAATATAGGGTCCAATAGTATTAAGCTTTATATAAAATTGACAGACATCTATTCATATGCGTGTGTGTCTGCTGGAGAGATGGAGGATTAAGTGGGCCCAAGAGCTAAGTATGATCACTTGGCTTTACATCAGTGGCCACTTAGACACAGTATGATCCTCAAGAAACTCGCACACACTACTTAAACATGTTGAAATGCAAATGTTTGCTTCTGGCAAACACATTCATAATGTGATCAGTACAATCACTGATCTAAAATGTGGTACAAGTTTAAACTGTGATTTCCATGCCCTGGAGAAACTCTTTAAAGCAGCACTTGAACTCAAAGACCAGGGCAAAATCATTGCAAATTAAGGCCCCTCTTCTGTCCCATTCTTGCACCTCCTTGTCCCTCTTTAATCTGTTCACCTCGGTTCCTCTGCAGATCTCCTTCTCTCGGTGGGGGGTGAGATTGACGTATATATATGCCTGAGTTTGGAGCTATTGAACTGGGACTGCATTATTGATGGCCGTGTGGCAAGAAGCTTGGCAGGCCGCTGAAGGCACCGCGAGAGAAGAGGGGTGGATTTTTGCCCTTTCTTTCATCTTCCCATATATACAACTCTTTCATTCCCACTCTGTCTTTGTCCCTTTTTCTCTGCTCAATTGTTCTTTCAACACTAACTTGTCTTCTCTTTGAAACTCTACTTTCAGCTTGCACACATCCAGAAGTGTCGACACGACCCAGTTTGATTATTATGCATCTTCACTGTGAATATTTACCAACACTATCTCACGGCCAATTCGTACGAATTCGTACGAATGATAAAAGGTGGCTAATTTGTGCGAATTCGTACGACCTCACTCGTACGAATTTGTACGATTTGTCTAAACCCACGTGATGGGTAGATTTAGGGGTGGGGTCAGGGGTAGGTCATTCGTATGAATTCATTCGAATTGGGCAATTCGTAAAATATGTACGATTTACCAAAAATCGCACTAATTCGTACGAGTGAGGTCGTATGAATTCGTACGAATTAGCCACCTCGTAGAATTTGTACGTTTTCCCGTGAGATCAGGTTGATATTTACATGATCAATAAGTTATGGCAACATTTAACATGTACATTACTTTAACTCCAAATAAGTTAAGCAATTTTCAAGTTTTTTTCTTTTTTCTTCTAGATTCAACTCATTTCGTAATTGTCATTTAATATAATTTAAGTCGAAATGACTTATACTGCCAAGTTGATTGTATTTAAAAATGTAAAGCTGCAACTTTTTTTCAGTGTTGAATAAATGCATTGTATCTTTGCTAATTTAGTTGTCTTAAACGGGGGTTTTCAAACTTTGTCCAAAACAGACCCTCTTTTGTAAAATAAAAAGGCCACCATATATTTACATGTCATAATGTGTGTGGAAAAATTTTAAGTTATAAAGACAAATATTTGGATTTTATATTGTCACTGCATTAAAGCCAGAGCAAAACCACAATGCAACACCATTGTGATGTCACAGCAAATCATGCCTAATTTACCCCCACCCCACACAACTCTAGTTATTTACTGGAGTTAGTTATACTGTTTATTGTATTGTTATCATTTTCGTTTGTGTAATATTTTATATTTTCTTCAACAGCCCAAGCATACATACATACAGACCTATACAATGGTGGGGAAAAAAAAAATGTAAATAATAAATCAGCTCCATTGCGGATTCCAAGTGATCAAGGGCTTAGGGTGTTCCATTTAAACACATTTCAAGTGTTCCTCCAGTGGGCACTCGTGCAATGTAAGCAATGACGTACATACAAGTGAACACGATGGAGGGAAGTTAGCGAGGGAAGGGCATAATACAGCTCTAGACTCACCTTAACTGTTTTCTGTCCACCGCAAGATATTTACCTCAGTCTTTGTTCAGTGTCTCAGATGCTATTCTGCCTTATATGATGTCTTTGATGGCCCCCTGGACCCCATTTTGAAAACCCATGGTCTAAAACACAGTGGCACAAACTACTATTCACATCATGACGAGTCTGAGTCACATCTCCTCATTTCCTTTAAACTGAAATACTGTCACCATTCACCCACCCTTAGAACTCATACAACTTGGAACACAAAAAGAGTTACTAAAAAACTGTTAAAACTGTTTTTTCCCCATACCAATTAAATTACACTGCATTCACTGAGTTCAGATGCAATTTTGCTCGTTTGCTTAAAAAGAAATCTGTTAGGCCAGGATTTGAAAACAGGTGCAGACTTAACAACCGTTAAAAAGGAGAACCATTTGAGCTGGTGCGAACCTCAAGTACATGAACAGATTCCTAGTCTTGTTTTATCATACCTTTTCTGAGCCTGTGAACAAATTGCAGCTTTTTGGCAGGTACTTTTGAAGCAGAAATGGCTTTATTGACTTCTATGCAAGTATGATTAGTGCAAGAAGCTAGTGTGTGTTAGATGTGAGGCTCCTGACAGTTAAAGAAGATTTTAGACTGTGGTCTCAAAAGATGCTGTCTGTGTGTTTGACCTGCCTTTCTCCCTTCTCATTTTTTTTCTCCTTCCCTCACTCCATGTGATGTTTCGGTGTGCACTTGAGATAGAACATGGCGGTTAATTATCTCTGATTGGCTGGAGAGTTGAGTACCTGCCATGGTGATGAACGCTTGGTTGGCTGAGTGGTCTCTCTCGTTTCCCACAGATACAAGACTGGACTCCTTCAAGATCACTGCCACAAACTCTTAACAAACCTTTTCCATTAGACAGTCTAGGACAAACATGCACACAAAAATAGCGCAAGTTAGAGATGAAAAATCAATCAATGCTTGTGTATTCTTTGACGCACATGGTGATTTGGTGAGGGACTGGGAAAGGTGCATGACCCTATTGCATGACCCTATTCCTCATGCAGTTATGAGCTAATATCATTGTTAAATTAGCCTACCTAGGACTGTTTTTACTGCATAGAAGCCACATTTAAGCTCCAAATATAATATGCTGGAAATAGTAGGTCACACATGTTTGCTCGGGCAGAAAATAAGACAAGTACTGATTGGCATGACAAAAGCGTTGCAGTTCATCATCATAAATACGCTGTAGGAGCAGATTTTGCCACGGTCAACTGCTAAGAGTTCCATTCTAGAACTTCTGCCTCTCATTCCATCTCATTTATGTCACGGTCAAGTTTGATTTGTTCAAATTGTAAATCTCCAGCACTAACTGCTTTACACGTGCTGAAGCACATCAAACATAGCTACACTTTTTTTCATGACAAACATCTATTTTTGAAAAAGGACAGAAAAGATTTCAGTACCAGAAAGGCAAAATAAAGGGGGAAAAAAGAACAGCTTTTAGATTTATTGTTAAATATATTTCAAAATATACAAAAAAATACAAAATATAGTGGTAAAATATATTTTAAAATATATTTACATAAATACATTTTTTTTTTAAAACATACTTACATTTCTAAAATTATTTGTGTTTTTTCAACAAAAAAAATATAACAAATATATCTAAATACATGTCTATTGGCATATATACTTAATATACTATACATGTATATATACACTATATAAAAAAATATACTTTAAAATACTTTTTATTTACCCAAATGTATTTTAATTTAAACTATTTATTTTATTTCGGCATTTGAAGGTTTAAACAAAATATGACTTTTCAATTTGCAAAATAAATGTCATTAAGCTGTGCTGTTTAAAGCATATTTTGTTAACACTTTAGAATACTGTTCCATCATTAATGAATAACTACAAAGGAACAAATGAGTAACACAATATTAACATTCTAGTAATTAACTAACAAGAATCTCTGGTTAACAAATTAGTAAGTGCATAGAATGTGGTTCACTATTAGCTAATCAATATACATTTTTTCATATCTCTAGTCTAGAGGACTACTAAGAACTACTATATACAGGTTCATAATTAATAAGAATAATGCATAATGTATAATTAATTCTAAAGTGAAGGTAATGGTAACCCACTAGTAATGACTCAAGTTACTACATTCTTCTAAAGGAACTTCTAATTCTTTGGATCAGTATTCTAAAGTGAAAAGCTTGATAATTCCCTAGTAATGACTGAAGTCATTGTAAGCTTTTGAGGTTTTTGTAAGGTTTTGGATAGTAATTCCAAAACACTTGAGTCATTGATGGATTACCATGATCTTCCCTTTAGAATACTGATCCAAATAATTAGTAATTCCTTTAGAAAGATGTAGTACTGTACCACTTAAGTCATTACTATCCGATTCTTTACAAAACCCTCCAAAGCTTACAATGACTTCAGTCAATATTATCATGCTTTTCACTTTAGAATACTAAATAATTAGTAATTCCTTCTGAAGGATTTGGTAATACTTGAGTCATAGTGGGTTACCATGATCTTCACTTTAGAATTAATTATACATTTTGCATTAGTCATATTAATTATGAACCGGTATATAGTAGTTCTTAGTAGTTCACCGGGAGGTAAAAAAGCAGTCATATGCATATTTGCCCATGTGTTATCACAGAGTCCACTTTCACATAAATACTCATCTCATACTCATAAACAACATCTGCAAAGTTACAACACTCAAAGTTCAAAGCAAAGGGAGATATTTTCTTTTAAAGAAATTGCTTTTTAAGGACTACAACAAACGGCTGGTATACCAGGACTACACGACATTCCTCCCGGGTTAGTGACATCACCAACCCTAGAATTTACATAAACCCCGCCCCGGGGATGCAATTTATAGATTATCATGACAGAATATGCTAATGCCTAGAAGATAACTACACTTAAGCTACATAAATTCATCAACTAACCATTCAGAAATGTCCTGTTGCATTCTAAATGTTGTCACTTCTTCTTGAGTCTCTCCATCATTGTCTGACTCCGGTTTGAACATAAAAGGCTAAAAGTTTTTGAAATTTCCAGTGCATGTCTGTGAGAGGTAAAAGGACAGGAGATCTTGAAGCTCCGCCCCCTTTGCCAGGAGCAGCAGCTCATTTGTATTTAAAGGGACAGACACAACGGTGCGTTTTTGCTCACCCTCAAAAAGTGACCATTTTAACATGCTATATAAAAATATCTGTGGGGTATTTTGAGCTAAAACTTCACATACACACTCTGGGGACATCAACGACTTATTTTACATCTTGTGAAAAGGGCACTATACCACCCCTTTAATAGTACACTTAAATACTATTAAATACACTTATTTAATAAGACACTTTTATGTCAAAAGCTCAAGGAAAGTTTGATTTCTCCTGTCACAACACCTTTAAAGAGAGGGCGACATTACCCAAAATAACATCTAGCCATCTGCCACCTAGCATTTCAAATTGTGGTACACACTTGGTGTGTTTGACACCTTTTTCAGCTGCTAATATGAATGAAAATTTGAAAATATGAATGAGTTGCTGAACTGAGATGAGTCTGGTTTAAAAGTGTAATGGAGTACAGGGAATTCTTGGTCTTTTCTTTCACAGTTACATGTCAAGAGGGGATCAGAGCAGAGGGTCAGCCATGCAACATTACTCTCAGAGTAAAATGGGATTTAAGTGCCTCGTTCAAGGACACAGACACAGTCGGAAAAGGAAGGTGCTACTAGCACGTCGGACAAGCTTACTCTCAATGGATCAAAACCAACAGCCATCTGGGATGTGGTCCATTTCCCTAACAGCCAGGGAAACCTGAATAAACCAAAGGCCTTTGGTTTTTTTAATTCTGGTTTGGGCCAGCACTCTACCAGACTCCCTGGAGCTCTGTACTCTAGAGACTAAAGGACTGGCACCAATGTTTGAAACTTGAATGTCACAGATCTCTCATTATTTTACAAAAATCGCTCTCTCTACCACACACACATCCCATAGATATTAAGTAGTCATTTATCATCAGACACTTGTGTCAGAAGCAACCCTCAAAATAAGGACTATTAGCAGTAGCGGCTCCCGGCCATAATTTTTAGGTAGGGCAGATTCTAGGTTTTGGCACTATAGTTTATATTAAACATTTTGTAAGCTTTATATTCTAATAGCTGAACACATGTCCTTGCATTATTCAGCCTGAGGGTGGCGCTCTAATGTTGAATGACAGCACTCAATACATGCATAAAATGCTATATTAGAATTGCCTTAATGTAGTATTTATTGCCTCAGAATGATGTTTTAGAATATTAAAAAAGATTTTCTTTGGATTCCGGTAAGGAAAAGAATGTCATTTTTATCCTCAGAACAAACATAAAACAAACACAACATAATTATATAAAGGCTATTCACACGAGCATGTTTAAACTATGGGATTTATCTTACTCTATTAGGTTTTATACTTTTATTAATTTGATATGCTACTCCACATAGGAAGAACAGACATGCTATATAGTTGCTGACCTGATGAAGACGAATACATAGCTGAAGCGGACTGATATCGTCCTGGTCTGGAGCGATATTTTGGTGGGGCACTGCCCCACCTGCCTTTACAGGCAAGCTCCGGCTGAATATTAGTAGCCTGGGGTTAAATGCCTTGCTCAAGGAGTATTTTGCAGGAGCAAAATGGCAATAAAATGTGGCTCACTTCTTAGGGGGTTCAAACCAGGATGTTAATAATACCTGGTAAAACCAGTCACATAAACATAGCCATTATGTTAAAGGTGCAATAGGTAATTCTCTACAGATTTTTTTTGTTTGTTTGTTATACTGGTTGAAAGTCTCCTCATAAACTGATAGTGTAACGCCTCCACCCAGGTCCTACTCGCCCCACTCTGTGCAGGCCTCGAACCCTGGTCTCTGCCGTGAGAGTCAGGCGCTCTAACAAGGAGGCTAAAGACTGCAGCCTCTAGTGTCTGTCGCTAGAGCGCCTATTGAGATCAGAGGAATGAGGTTTACTCGCACAGCAACTACTAGCTGGCCTCCGTTACACTCACCCCCCTAAACCTCACTCCCATCCGGGTCACGGCACCAATGTAACCCCTCCACTCGAGTCCTACTCGCCCCGCTCTGCGCGGGCCTCGAACCCTGGTCTCTGGCGTGAGAGTCAGATGCTCTAACAAGGGGGCTAAAGACTGCGAGAATGGCAGGCAAACAGTTGTTTATGTTCGTTATTGTAGTAGTGTTACTCACTGTACTGTAAAGTTTTCTCACGGGTGAATGATACATGACGTAATCCATTAACGTTGTCTCTGGATGTCTCGCTTCTGGTCTGTGCGAGATAATGTGTTTTGGAGGAGGCGTGGCTTTGGATGGCGATTTGCAGGGAGGGTGGGATAAGCTTTCAATGCTAGCAGGCTAAAGTTAGCATTTCCCAGGTCACCTATTGCACCTTTAAAGTTAAAGTTCCCCTGTGGTGAAAATCAAGCTTTTAATGTTGTTTATATGTCTATGTGGTGTTTTTAATATGCTTTTCATAAGTCAACACCATTTCTGAGTAATTTCTCCTTAAATCTGCAGTGAACCAAAGACGGTCTCAAAAACAAGAAATCGCTGGTATTTCTGACGTCACAAACTACCTTGTAACCAATCATGTCAACATGTGATCATCAGCGAGTGGATCTCTGAGCTGGTGCAAGTGGATGCAGAGCTAATTTGCATATTCATGGAACCACATATACTAAATGAGGCAAAGTTGTAGAGTTACATTCAATCTATTTTTAGTCATGAAGAAAAAAATTCAAGGAAAAATAGTTTAAATATGTAATTTTGGTGATCAAAGATGAGTTTTAAGAGATTTATTGACTACAGGGGAACTTTAAGTTTTTATGCAGTTGACTCAAAAAAAAAAAGATAAGACCAGCCTTAAAGAATGAAATCAGATTATTAATGTATGAGAAGTTTATGCAACAGGCCCCTGCAAGATCTAATTACTCTTTTTGTTATACCAGAGAGGCATGTTTCATTGTGCTTTTTAATTTGGATATTTTGTTCTACCAGAGCACTTTGCAGGCAATGTTTGTTACATCTTTTCTAATATGCCTTTCATTTTGAGGCTCTGATCCAGTAATAAAGAGATAAAAATGAATTTTCCACTAAGTCAAGCACAATTTTATATAATCAGGAGACAAAAGATGGCAAATGATCATGGCTTTGATGCACTTTTGTACCTAAGTGCTTGGTTAGGGCAATAAAAACAATTGAGTAATGTTTTTTTCTTGTCCTGTGCTTTGATAATAGACACAGAAACACTTTTCACTGTTAGAGGAGGGAATAATTTTCATATGACCTATGATAAAAAGAAATCGATTATCAGAACTTTTTACAAAGACAGCTTTTCAGTTTTTGAAAGGTCTTTGGTTCACTGCATATGCAAAGGCAAGAGGTCAAAAAACAAAGTTTAGTTAAAAGACAAAAAGCCTGTTTCTGTCTCACACACACTCACTATCTTTTCAGAGCAAAATAGTGAATATACAGTAAGTATTTGTCTCAACACTTATTTCATCATTCTTCAATTAAATGTTTTTCAGTTGATCCTGCTAAACCAGAGAAGGGCCTGACAGGGTTTCCCTATTCGTGGAAAAAATGCTCTTCATAAAATGTAATTTCACATTTGAGTCTAAGGAGCGGTGTTATTTTAGAAATGCTTTCGAAGCATCTCATAAATAGCACAGTGAATTTTGAGCCAGTAAAAACAGACCAGATGAGAGCAAACAGAGAGATAAGGCAGTAGATGGAAGTGCTCTGTGCCGTCTGGCAGGGGTTCATACATTATGCATGTGTGGATCAGTTCTGTTGTACTTAGAGCTAATGTGATTCAGTGTATAATGACCATTCAGAGACCAATTACATAATATGTTCACAATTAATTAGCCTCACTCTCATTCCTCTCATTTTTTGAACATTTCTTCTGTGGTCCTGTGAGCACTGGATCTGATTTAAACACTGTGCAAGTGCACTTGGCTTGTTTGTAGTGAAGGAGTGTGATTTGCAACAGCAACACTAAATAAACATTCATAGAATCAAATAAGCCTAAACATAAAATATAACAATATATTTTACTGTTTTCAGCTTTCTTTTCTCTCTCTCTCTCTCTCTCTCTCTCTGTGCTTTGACATTTGTCAGAGTTTATGTTTCCCTGGAGGCTAACATGTGCTCAATTTAAATAGTATTCCTAAACACAACATGAAATAACACAAACACAGATGACACAAAAAAAGTGATATGAAGTGCGATATCACAACAACATAGCATATTTCGGATCCTAAACACATCAGAACATTGTTTTCAGAGTCTATGCTCCGTTAGACAAACACATCCCAATCACCCAGGGTGCAGTGAAGGATCATGGGAACTGTAATGAAGTGTAATGTTGTCATAGTGTCTGATCTATCTATATTGTGGTGTAGATTTAGCGCTAAAATCTCTCTGACTTGTCAAGACAGCTTCTCAGAAAAAGCAACCATTACCATCTCTGTCAATCATTATTAGCCAGATGTTTTATTGTTTCTGACAAATACAGAATTAAACAGTCACTGTAAATATTTTTCTAAATCCCTGGTTCCCAACTGGATTTTTTTCCAACAAGATTCAATTCAAGTCAAAAAGATTTGCGACCATCTTTTCTTCCCTATTGGAATGTATATCCGAGTGAAGGGATTGGGTGGGACGGTTTTGTTAATCGGACATGGAGGAAAGTGTTAAGACAATGACAGACAACAACAGACTGAAACAGAAGGATATAAATAAGGAACTCAAATGGAAACAGGTGTGAAAATAATCAAAACCCATTGCAATGAACTCACATGGACGTTACCTCTGGCTGAGTGTCCGTGCTGGCAGTGGGTGCAAAACAAGCGTGCCGCATAAAGTCCTGAAAAGTGAAGCCAGAGCGTCTCGATCGCCCCCCGGTGGATGGTCCCAGTAGCCTATAGGTCATAAACCCCGCCCTTCGTTTTTTTTAATATGTTTGGTCTTAGTTAGTTATTTGATGCTATAAAAACGGGAATGTGACGTCATGATTGACAGCTGTGATTGACAGCTTCTCTAAACAAAGTAGTCACTTAGGCACCAACAGACTTTTTGGGGGATTTTCGGGAGGAGATTGGAGCTTCAACTTAAGTTTCTACTTGTCCATAACTGTTTATTTTATACTGACACTGTAAACCGTTTCTGCAGGAGTGAGGGCAGGATCTTGATATCGAGGCTTTACTTCCCGCTCACTACTACGCAGACTCGGGTCCCGCATTCACTACTGCGCAGAATCAGGTCTCAAATCAGCGCAAGATGTCAGCACCATATTAGGACTTTGGCGGCTTCACTTTTCACCAATGGAAGAGAGTGAAGGTGCATCATCCATCTTTTTTTACAGTCTATGGTGCAGAGGTAAAGGAGGACCAATTCTGCATAGTCACAAAATTATCCTCGAGGACAGTGTTGGGGAAAGTTACTTTTAAAAGTAATGCATAACAATGTTCCGTTACGCCTTCAAAAATAAACTAACTGCGTTACTTATTTACTTTTTTATGGGAAAAGTAAAAGCATTACTTGTTCTCACATGGGCTGGACTTGCTTGTTTCTCTTTTAATAACAAAAAAAGTTTTATTTTTGACTAATGTAAAGGCCCTTTCACACCAAAAGTGCAAATGCAAAAGGAAAAGCAAATGCACACGTGTACAGTAGAGGGTGCAGCTCAAACAAATCTTCCAGTTGTGCTGCCATTCTGGATCGCAGAAGAATAGGATGCATGAGAACAAAGTTCAACATTCTTACTTCAGAAATAAAAACAACTAAAGTTTAACTTTAAGTACTTTTTGCTCAGGTTGAATTGGATTGTCGGAGGTCAGCAGAAAGACATTGGTTAATAAAGTGAGATTAAATAAAGTATATTTGTGTTACCAAACATATTTAATTATTGCAGATCTTTGTAATATTCTGAGTTTGCATTTCACTGTTTTTATTCATTTTGATGAATACTGAATCTGAATCATGCTCACGTTTAGTCAAGAAGTACAGTAACCAATACAGTTAATTTAGTTACTTGGGAAAAGTAATCTGATTAAGTAACTCACGTTACTTGTAATGCTTTACCCCAAAAACTGTTGAGAACCATTCTTAGACAAATGGCACTTGACCAGTTCACTTAATCCAGCATAAGCAAAGGACATCAATGTCCTTTGGTCTGGGAAGTGTGCTTGTACAAAGCCAGTTGTGCAAACTAACAGATATACCGTATAAAACCATAGAAACAAACTCAAGACACAGGAGATGAAGACAGAAACAATAGAAATAAAAGTCAAAATAAAAGTCTCCGAACAAAAATACTAGATAAATGTGACGCTAACTAATGAATACCAAAAATGTTTTATATTATATTAATCCAGTTAAAAAAAACCTTGTTGAACGTGAACCCATATTTAATATAGCCAGGTAAAGTTTTGAGAATTATGGCATGTTTTATAACCTGGTACCTGCCAAATTCAGCTAGATTTACCATAGGGTATTTCAATGCTTCAATGCCATCAACAACAATATTGGAAGGATTTTTTCCACTCCTTTAGTTGAGAAGTCAGTTTACGTATCCTGATAACTGTACGATTATCTAAAGTAAGAGTGAGAGTTAAAGCCAGCCAATCAAATCAGAGATTGAGATTATTTGATCAATACGCATCAGGCAGTCAGGGAGCAGTCTGGTTTTGTGCCGTACGAGACTATCCAGTGCTGCAGACACTTGATTATCTGTAACAGGGAAATGAACCCTTTTGAAATGTTTGGCTGAAATGTTTCAAAACTTTGGGGAATTACATCATATTTTATATCATTTTATATTCACTCTTCTCCAACTATTTTAATATTCTTTGTGATGCTATAATCATGATTTGTGCATGGGATCTCATTCACTGCCCTAGACTGATATATTATGGGTAAGATTAACAGAGACACACTCTAAATCTCTCAAACTCAGGCCTGTTTCACACATCCTGTGCCTGCGGTGCATTAGAGTTACTGCAACTTAACTGCAATAGCATTGCAGACACAAAACTTCACCCTTGTATAGAAAATAAAACAATTTCTAGGCTATTACATTCAATGTTTCCTTTAATCACAGGCATAAATTATAAAATGGTTATGAGGAATGAGCTATTGAGAATTATTACGAAGCCGATCCTTAAATATCTAATTTGCATAAGGAGGGGAAAGCAAATTTACATTCAAAATTAATTAACTTACACAGAACCCAAATCCCAAAGCGTAGCTTTAAACGGCTTAAATCATTCAGTCAGATTAAGTGCAATATAAAGTGCTGTTTGTGTGCTTGTCAATTCATGTTGAACTTGTATCAGATGATTTTTTGAATATAGTTCACTCCGATATCTCATGTTGTCTTATAAAAGTCTACAGTATATTGCAAAAGTTGTGTTGATGATTTTTTCAAGTCTGCAGTGAGAAAACTGTAACCTGTTAAAGGGTGTTGAACTGAAAACACACTGCTCAGGATGTGTGAAAAAGGTAATGAGGGTACAGGTTAATTATCTTGCTTGTTTTTACCTGCCCTATATACCTTTATACCTGTATAAAACTAATGAACAGGGCAAAAACAATAAACAAAAATGCAATATTTGAAACAATTAAAAACCTGTGATGATAATAACTATATGAGAAACAAAGGAAAAAGTTTTCCTTCCAAACTGCAGATAAGTTAGGATTTAACAGGACACTCAAAGTTGCACTGTTGCTGTTTATCCGTCTCTCTCTCTCTCTCTCTCTCTCTCTCTCTCTCTCTCTCTCTCTCTCTCTCTCTCTCTCTCTCTCTCTCTCTCTCTCTCTCTCTCTCTCTCTCTCTCTCTCTCTCTCTCTCTCTCTCTCTCTCTCTCCCTCCCTCTCTCTCTCTCTCTCTCTCTCTCTGACAGACAGGTCTTTGATGTCTGACACAATTGATGAATATAAAAAATTCTCTATGAATGTCTGTCATTGTCTTCACTCTGAAAAACATTTGTTGCAAACTAATTTAATGCGGTGTTGTATGCAAATTAATTTGCTTCCAGTGATGTGGTGTTGTCTGCAAATTAATTTGCTCCCACATACCAATACACACACAGACGCAAACAAACACGCATTTAGTCATTGTCATACACCCATTGGAGGGTGAAACCTCTGGGAAAGGGCTATATCTAAATTCACATCCTCCTTCTGTTCTGACAATATTCAAATCATCTAACACCTTTATTCTGCTTGGATGAAATATTTCACACACACACACACACACACACACACACACACACACACACAATCGTTCTCTGCTCTCTTTAGAGAATGACTACTTCACAAATATAAGCAAACATTGGGGGAAATGGACGTCAAACTGTTCACAGAAGCGAGAATAAAATATAAATAAAATACCATGACAAAAACCATCTGAGGTGAATTCAATAAACAGTTGCATCATATTTGTGTGTGGAAGTTCAGCATAAAATCTTATTGTCTAGCCACACGTATGTAACCAGGAGCTAGCTGGTATAGTGCTTTTCTGTGAGCATGTAAATGAAATCACTGTCACATGAAAACATAACTAAATGTAAAAGTTAATTCAATAAGTTTTTGCTGGCATTTGGTTGGCTCTCATTAGTCACTAAACTACCAATGGTACTGACACCTATTGGTCTGGTATGGAAATAAATTAATGACATAAGTCTTTGAAACAAAAAAGCATGCTTGTATTGTATTGTATTTTCATGGCTTGCATTTTTATGCGCTGACATGTAAAATTGTTGTATATTTAAATAGTGAATATTTCAATTGGAAACATTTCACAAATAAAATGGACCAAAAATTGCCTGGCGAATATTATTGGTGGTATTCTTAAACAAACTGAATGTTTTGGAAACGAACTTTGTAAGGTGAATATTTATTATAAATTGTTTAACAATGAAGAGGTGTGTGAAATATTTCACATGACCCTTCAGAAATCATTCTAATATGCGGATTTGGTGCTCAAGAAACATTTCATATCATCAATGTTGAAAACTGTTTTGCTGCTTGATATTTTTGTGGAAACCGTGATACATTTTTTTCAGGATTCTTTGAAGAATAGTAAGTTCAGAAGAACAGCATTTATTTGTAATTGAAATCTTTTGCAACAACGTAAAAGTATTTTTCTGTCACTTTTGATTGATTCCTTGCTGAATAAAAGTGTTTTTTTTTTTTAAGTAGTGTATATTATTAATAGTAACAAACGCTGGTCATGTGACATAACATGATGGCATGTGGGAGTTTTGCTGTTCTGCTCCATGTATTTAAAAAAAGATTCTATTTTACACTGTAAAAAATTTCTAACCCTCCAAAATCAAAAATTTCAAGTGACCGATAACATCTAAATTTTTCAATTGGCCCAAGTGAAATTCTGTAAATTTCAATTGGCCCAAGTGAAAATCTGTAAATTTAATTTTATAATTTACAGAATTTCACTTGGGCCAATTGAAAAATTTAGATGTTATCGGTCACTTGAAATTTTTGATTTGGGAGGGTTAGAAATTTTTTACAGTGTAGAAAAGTGCAGATTCTAAACATTTCTAGATTTTTCTAGAAGACTGATCTCATATAAGTGCACATTTCAATGATATTTCCTAAAGTGCCCCTATATTATTTTAAATGTTCCTAATTTTGTTTTGGAGGTCTCCTACAATAGGTTTACATGCATCCAAGGTTATTTCTCATAATATACACTGCACATCACCTCATAAGAGTCTGAAAATGGTTTGTTTGAAGGTTCGGTCTTTCAGACCCCTCCTATCTGCAAGCCTACTCTCCTCTGATTGGTCAGATAGCCCAGTCTGTTGTGATTAGTCTAGCGCATGTTGAAACGAAACACCTTATTATCATATCTGAATTTCAGCTCTTGAGGTTTCCTCAACACTTGATACACAGTGATCCAAACGATGGCGTCGCTTTTTCCATATCAATTCCAGCACGAGTCCTCATCCTCTTAAAGTGAATGTAAAGTGGATTCACTGCTCAGAAAATAGCATCTTCTCGACATTTCGACAACATGAACTAAACTCTTCCAGGCCTCAGCTACAACTACAGTGAGGGCGGGTCAAAGTAAACGTTGTTCGCAAGCAGCCAATGAAGACCACAGGCTGGCATTATACACATCCGTTACGTAACAGGAAGTGAGACTGGAATTGCTGACGACTTGTTTCAGCAGTTCAGAATTGATTCTTTCTTTTAGGAGACAATATCTTTATTCTTGCCTTTTGATCTTTACATTTTTGCAGACATTTTACATTCACAAACAGCTATATTACACACTGCATGAAAGGTAATATCCGAAAAAGCATAATAGAGGCGCTCCAAAAAAAAAATGTTGGTGTACATTTTCTATTGTTCACGGTATCAAAAATTCATCTAATGATGATCATATGATGGATCTTGTCATCAAGCATCCATCTGTATTTTAAAGCTGATTGAGGAGCTTGGATTGCAGTGGAGAGATGATATACAGTCCCAGTAAAGCATATATAGCAATAATCGACTGCATCCTCCACAACCAAGCACTCAAAACCAGCCCACAAGCCCAGGAATTGCACTGTGCAAATTCAATTTGGCACTAAATTTGCGGCCACGTTTGCGCCATTACCTGATTTGCATAATTCCTTTAGTGAATGAGGCGACATCTCATGCAAATAAACGACGCCATCAGCAGGTGCTATTCATTCTTAGAGAATATCCCCCATAGTGTGTGCTCCTGCTGAATTATCCACCACCCTCCTTTGATTCTGCTTTTCTTTTTTTCCTGATACAAACAGGGATATAATTCATATCTCTGTCAAACACAAAAGCATTTACAGCCATTTAAACTCACACAGCTGAAGGACATGCATTTTAGAGCCTGAGGTTTCAAGCTGCGTGAAAAACTTACAGATGTCATTTGATGGGTAAAAATGCTTCACAGCGTGCTTCTAACACACATGCACAAAAGGAAAAAGAGAAGGAGACACAAGGAGAGCAATGGTCAGCATGAATAAAAGACAAAAATGAAAGTAAACCAGCATTCAGTCATCACCACCATCTGAATAAAGATGGACCGCAAGCCTTTGAATAGCTTCTCCACTCTATCACTCCGTGTCCACAGCTCTTTTCTCCTGTCCACTCACCTCTTTTCAGTGTGGACTAAGGCACAAGTTTAATCTTGGGTTGGGTCCAAATCCATTTATTTTCTCTCAAAAGCTTTCTTTCTTCCTCTATCTCTCTCCCTCCTCCTCAACCTCTCTAATTCTCTCCTTTTTCATCTCTTCTGATGGTAGTTACAGGGGTAATATCAGGAGAGAGATGAAGGCTGTTTCAGCACATACCGTGCGCATATATTTACACAGTGCAATATATCGTCCAGCATAAAGCCGTGTAATGAGATGCTCTGTTCTTCTCTGCTTGTTCCTTTGTTTGTTTGTTGTATAATGCAGATGTGAGCAACTATCTCATAGCGACATTCACAATCGTAGACATACAGCTTTTTCAACTCTAGCCCGGCCTTGCTGCAACGCATGTGAAGACTGTGAACGAGAATCCCACAGAAAAGGAAAAAAGAGCTCTTTCATCTCCACCGCACGACACACAGCAGGTTTAATTAGAAAGTGTCGGCCTGGCGTCAGTGGGTGTGTACCTCCATGTGTCTAACAACAAACCTTGATGAGGTTTGGACTCACTCGTTCACATTGGCTACTGCAATGATATTTCATCCCGACTGCAGCTTGCAGTCCTTTTCAAAATGTATTTCTTTGTCCATTTGGTAAACACTAGCAACTAAATAAATAATACTGGTATTATCAGTTTATGTAAGGTTTTGAAATTAAGTTTAACAGTTTTCCAAAGTCTATGTAAACTTGAAAATTGGCCCGGAGGTAAATAGAGTTTTGGCGGTGGTTGTGTCTAAATGAGAAAATAATACTGGTCATTTGAAAGATGTAGTCACTGAATTCATTTTGTCCCAAAGCTGTGATAATAACTGCTGTTGTGCTCCCTGAAGAGTTTTGAAAAAGTGACTTGAGAGATGGATGCTACCGATTATTAAAAACTGTAACTTAATACTCTTTTTTTGCCTAAAATCCAAGCTCACAACGAACTAATAATATAATTGCAAAGCACTAAAGTCAAATGCAAATGGAAAAGACACAAGTGAGTAAAAACTCACAATACCTCAGTTTTGAATAAATATACAGTAAACATAAAGATTGACAATGTTTACATGACACAGACACTGATATAACACCGGATAATACATCTTTTAGTCAAGATCATCTTGAAAGTTTGGTCACACTTTAGGGATGTAGAATATGGTTATGCAGAATAAGGTATTCAAATGTTCTTTATAAGTACTAATAAACAGTAAATAGATACTGTAAAAGTATATTTTCATGATTTGTTATCATAACATTTTTTCTTTTTGTCAAATCAATTTTGATACTTTATGTGGTCCAGATAACATAATATTTTGAGTTTCCTTCATTGTATTAATTTTAAATTTAATTTCAATGAACTCAAACTTTTAAGGCAACCAAGTTAATTACTTTTTTTTAAGTTAAACCAACACTAATTTTGGTTGAACTTTATTTTACAGTACGTGCACATACGCAGTGTACTTAGTAAGAAAGTACTGGGTAAGGTAACTACATGGGTTAAGGTTGGGTTTAGGGGTAGGTTCGTGTTAGTCCAGTTATTACATTATTGTAGTAACTATAATAAGTATAGGCTACATGTGGAACAGGCCTGTAAAATAAGTGCAACCTAATAGTGAGAACTGGACGCTAAACTAAAGTGTTACCTAATTTATTTATTTATTTATTTTCAGAACTGTGACCATGTACACCATTCTTGTCCCAGTCATATTCTTGACCCAAAATACTGTCCACTCCCAGATGGTAAATGGTCCTCTAGAGTGATTTTTAAGTGCTTAGTTTCCAAAGGAAGCAGATGTCAGTGAATTTAAAAGGCTGGTAGATCCCGTGTTTGTTCTCTCTCGATGACAGTAACACGAAAACATAGTGTATCCCATAAATGCAGGCAGTGTGTATAGAGGGATTGTGAATGTCCATTGGAGAGGGCTGATGTGGGTACAAAAGTGTTATTTATTGTTCAAGTGTGAAGTGTTTACTGCAGGGACAAGAGACAGTGTCAGTTCAGTCTAATTCCTCTACCAACAGCAACACCATCCTTTTTCTCTCTCTCCCCTCTGTTCTCTCTTTTAATCTGTCTGAACACACACTCCGCAGGGTTAATGGACTACATCTTTCTCTCTCTCCTGCTCTAAATCATCCTGTCTTCATTTAGAC
Organism: Squalius cephalus; assembly: GCF_949319135.1. NCBI lineage: Eukaryota > Metazoa > Chordata > Actinopteri > Cypriniformes > Leuciscidae > Squalius > Squalius cephalus. The sequence continues at coordinate 27,535,357 of NC_137142.1, forward strand.
CCTCTCAGGCAGATGTTTTTAACCGAGGGGAGTCAGGGTCTCGCTCACAGACCGGGTGGACCTAGTGAGGAAGCAGCCAACACAGTGCACCAATAGAACCACACACGCTGTCTTCTGTGTGTGCGTTTGTTGTATTAATAGCTGAGGCACGTTCAAAAGAAGGGAGGAGGAAACACGCTTTAGTGCCAGAAGATGAGAAAGTTCAGCCGAGGTGATTGGATTAGATTCTCCTTTGCACTCAGGGCTGAAAGTGACTGGATATGTGTGTGTGTGTGTGTGTGCATGTGTGCGTGTGTGCATCAGTATGGAGGAGAACATGAAGCGTTCACATTTCCTGCCGCATGACGATCACATAATGTTCAGATGCATCATTTATTTACGCAGCTGTGATATGAAGATGCAATGCTGACTTTGTATTCATTTCTCGACATATGCTTGACATTTCAAAGGAACTGATTACATTACATGTAGCAAAGTACATTCTTGAGTTACTTTTGTATTACTTTATTGCAGTGTCAGCTGACTGAGACACTTTCACCTCCAATCTACTTGGTTTTTGCCCCAGGCACAATAATAATAATATCTCTCTCATAATTGAAAGAAAAAAAAAAAAAATAGGTAGATACGTGTTTTTACAATGAGTCTATTTTGGGTGTTTTAAACATTCATTAAAAAAGAATCTTGTAATGCATGACCTCAACACTGAGCCACATGCACATCCACACATCTTGTGTTACCTAAATATGATTCACTTATGCTTGCACACCCTTTCAGACATGACAGATATTGAGGTGTAAGTAATTATAATTAGTGATGCTATGGGGTTTATGATTACCATCACAGTCTGATCCAAAAACCACACACATGCATAGACAGAGAAAGAGGCATGCTGGGAATTTCTTCTCCTCCGGGCTTTCTTGCGCTTGCAGATATATCCGTCTGTTCTCTCGCTGCTTCCTCTTCTTTATACACTCGCATTAAAAGTCTGTAATAATAGTTTTTCCGTACTGCGGCTATATAAAGCGCACAGTTTTTAAAATGCAAAAATTCAACTTGCAGTTCTCATCAAGCTGAGTAAAACCTACTGTGCCTTCAAAATAAAATGTTTGATTGAGTATTTCTAAAGTTAAAGTAAACTCCCGTAACCAAAATAAAAAGCCTTCCTTGAGAGTAAAAAATCTCTATTTTAAGGTAAAAGTATGCCTGCACTACATTTTCGCAAGCCACCAGGAGGTGGCTCATCATAATCTTCACTACTTACACTTAAAGTAACAGTTCACCCAAAAAAAGTACATTCTTTCATCATTTACTTCCCCTCAAGTTGTTCAAAACCTGTATGACTTCCTTTCTTCGGCAGAACAAAAAAGATGTTTCAGCTCTCTTTGTCCATAGAGTGAATGTCAATGATGTCCAATGGTTTCAAACTTCAAAAAGGACATAAAAGGTAAATAAAAGTTTAACTCCAGTGGTATAATGCAACTATTCTGAAGTGGTACAATCACAGAGTGAAATTTAAGTGGTCAAATCAAATCAAATCATTATGAAAAGACCAAATCAAATTTGTCGACCCATCAATAACATCAGACCCTATTGGTGCTTGTGTCATGATGTTAAGTCATATGACATACAAGAACAAATGAGTTGATTAATTATTTGTGGACTGCTCAAATTCTGATTTTAACAGTGTGCAGCTTAGAATCAAATCGCAAAATTGTTTCACTTTTAAAGGCTATTAACTGTGTGTAAGATCGATCAGTTTGACCTAAGATACACTAGAGAAAATGATGCTACCACAGTTCTCTAAGCTAGACGCCTCCCTAAATCTTTGGACACCCCTCCGTGAGAAAATCATTGTGGAGCGGTGAAATCAAAATGGAATGGTACCAATTATCTGTGTTGAATGTTGGAAATTAATTTGATGAACTCAGTAGCTTGCCTTGGATATTAAGTGTGAGGAATATTTAACATGATAATTAATGCCTTCTGATGCTCCACCATCTCCCTTTGGAGCATTGGTAAAGAGCATTTGATGGAGTAACAACATGTTTTTTAAGTTCCTCTCTGCAGTGCCTTCATGCTATCCAGCTTTTTGACGTTTTCTTTGCTATAACAGGAAGTGTGAAGAATGCATTATTAGATTCAATACTAAATTGATCTTGTAGAATACAAACAGACAATATCCTAAACATATCAGATGGCACACAGTCCATTTACTAACCGTCTGATGCATGCTGCACGCAAAATAGCAAGAATTGCCTGATTGAATCTGATTGGCTGGTGCTACGCAACTTCTGGGAGGTACAAAGTAATATAGCAACATGAAATAATATTGAAAAATATCAAAGCAATAATTAAATGATGACAGATTTTGCATTCATCTAAATATTTTAAAGTGTCTGCTTGGGTAAAGTGATGGAATCCTTCACAGCGAGTTACTCCGAACAGAATGAAACCATAACAGTGTCAAATTAGGTAAATGTGTTAAATAGATTATGAATACATAAAGTTTATTATTAATCTCATTGCAAACATGCAAATGAAAAGAAACTTACATGAGTTAGAACCACACTTTATGTACGGCCTACATATGATTACGAATGAGATCATTTAGGAAATTCTTAATACACGTTCACCAATTTTTGGCATCTCTGACGCCTGTATTGTAATGAGCAACATAGAGAAAAATTGGTATGCTTCAGCATTCTGTCCTTTTTAGGGTATTTGTGGTTTGTTTAGATCAGGGGTGCCCAATCCTGCTCCTGCCGATCGACTGTCCTGCACAGTTCATCTCCAACCCTAATCAAACACACCTGAAGCAACCAATTAAGGTCTTCAGGATCACTTGAAAATTAAAGGCAGGTGTGTTTGATTAGGGTTGGAGATGAACTGTGCAGGACAGTCGATCGGCAGGAGCAGGATTGGGCACCCCTGGTTTAGATGTCTTTGGTCCGTGTTGCGTTCACATTTCAGTTGAACCGCACCAGAGTTCATTTGGAAGCCAAACCTTTTCTGTGATCTCGGCCCGCTTGTTTGGTGCACACCAGGGTTCAGATAGCAGCGTTCACACTTATTCAAATGAACCGCACTAACAGAGCAATCGCATCAGAGTTCGTTTTAATCGAACCATACCTGCCAAGTATGAACACATCCTAAAAGAACCTTTTTTTTTTATTGTGAAGAACATTTTAATCATCTGAATCTGTTCCATGAATATCAGTGGTTATTGCATGGAACCATCAATGATAATAAAGAAACTTTACTTTTAAAAATGCATTAGACAGCAAGTAAAAAAAATGTGATTGGTTGCTTATGTCCATCAGACACTTTGTACGTGGAAGGGTCTCGGCTAGAATAATGTAACACTTCATACAAATGGTCAAAAGTTTGGCTATGCTAGACTATCTCATAAAATCTCTGACAGGATTCTGTGTTTCTGTGTTCCAGCTGATATGGTAAGTGACTGCCAAAGGAAAAGGAACTAAAGGGAAATGAAAATACCACGACTATGATTCTATTGTAGTTAATCGTCCATGAGCGAGTGGAAACGAGGAACTCACATTAATCTTTAATTCTCTGGCATTGGCCATGAGCACCAGCAAGACACATGCGTCAAGCGAACAGTGTTGCCCATGAATAATGTATCAATAGAGTACATTAATTTCACACAGGTCCAGGTGTCTGTTTCCACCAATTGCACCCACCAGTGACAATTAAAGCGTTTTTTGAGTCAATGTATTATTTATGCAATGTTGGTGGTGGTCCTTTAGATGTCAGTCCTCTGGTTGCATGTCAGCCACGGTAGAAAATAGTTGTGCAAGGTGATTATCTTTCTGGTGGGCACTCACACATTTGTTATCTCCTGTCTCTTCATTACTATAACGTATCCTGCCATCTAAATCGGACTCGGGAGTGCCTAACGACATAGAACAATAACAATTTAATTCTCATTGTTTCATTAATTTTATTTCTAAAAAATTAATGCGTCCTGTCATCTAAACTGCACCCTGTCATCTAAACTGCACCAGGGAATGTATTATAATATGGAATGATACCGATTTAATTCACACCATTCCATTTGTTTTATTTTTTGAAGACATTTAATAATACACAAGCTGTGGGGCGTGAGCAACTAACAAAGTTTCGAATCTATACCTGAATGAAGACGTATAGACATAGATACAGACAGTCTTGTGTGTGTTGCTAGGTGCTGGGAAGCAGAAGGTGAAGCTGTCAGAAGCACTTCTCTCATATCAGAGACTAGAGCTGCAACGCAAGTCTGTCATGCCTCTCCGCCGCACTGATGTTTGAGGATGATGATGATGAGGTTTCTATATGTGAGACTCTTGATGCAGTCCAACCCTCCACTGCAGTTTGGATTTCATCCTGTTACAACAGATGCACAGCCAGTCAACAGCTCTTGCTATACAAATGCACAAGGCACAGGTCTACAGCACATTTGATGGACTACAAGGATCGAGCGTGTCCTTTAAGAACCTGTTTCACCTCACACTTGTGTCACTGTCGTGTCCTTGTTTCCTGGTGCATGTGCCCTTCTGTTCTGTTGCATTCTGTCATCCTCTTTCTCTCGATTGAATACAGCAGCAACATCTGCTTTTCAAGGCTTCTCTCCACTTCATCGACGGCCATGACACAACTCTTTATAAGGCTGTTACAGATGCCCGGCCAACCTGGCCAACTGCCACACACACGCACACAAGTGGGATTACAAAGACTGTCCTATCCAGTGAACACGCAGCTTAACCTGACAATGCAGCAAATTCAACAAAAGGAGTTTACAAAGCTTAATATGGGTTGCAGGCATTAATAGACAGGATTAAAGGGATAGCTCACCCAAAAAGTGATTTACTCTGATCTAGGGATGTGCCCGAAGCCTGAATCCAAATTCGGAAAGGTACGGAAAATAAATAACGCATTCTACGGAGCCCCTAAAGGGACATGGTTAAGCTTGCTGTGGTAGTCGGTTACATTACAGTACATCAGATTTCACTTATCACGTGAAGAAGATGGTAATGAGAGTATGGAAAGGAGCACTGTAAAAAAAAAAAAAAAAAAAATTAAGCAGCACAACTATTTTAACATTAATAATAATAATAAATGTCTCTTGAGCACCAAATCAACATATTAGAATGATTGTAAACCATGCATTTATCTAGTGTACACACTAACTCTTTCTATAGTTCTGTATTAACATTTACATGTATGTCCTTAAAGGAGAACTCCGGTCAATTTTAACATTGAGCTCATTTTTTTTTGTAAATTTGGAGTCCTGTCAGTACAGAGAAAAACGACAAAAATCGGTGTTGCCTACACCGTGTTATCCTCTTTTTAAAATCTGCACCCTGTTGACTTCAATGGGGCAAGTTTTAAACCTGCTTTTAGCCTCTTAACATCCTTGATGTGTCATTACAAGTGCCCAGCCATGTTGAGTGATTCCTTCAGAGTGAACACGAGTGAATCTGACTGCAGTAGATGTGAAAGATATGAATAAAAGTGATGTTAATTCAGCCAGCGCACATACCTGTATTTACATCCTGTTTTCGGTCGAAGTCCACAGTAGTCGATTGTCGAGTTCACGCGCATTGGTTTAGTACCTATAATCACGCGCGTGAACTCGACAATCGACTACTGTGGACTTCGACCGAAAACAGGATGTAAATACAGGTATGTGCGCTGGCTGAATTAACATCACTTTTATTCATATCTTTCACATCTACTGCAGTCAGATTCACCATGCTCACTCTGAAGGAATCACTCAACATGGCTGGGCACTTGTAATGACACATCAAGGATGTTAAGAGGCTAAAAGCAGGTTTAAAACTTGCCCCATTGAAGTCAACAGGGTGCAAATTTTAAAAAGAGGATAACACGGTGTAGGCAACACCGATTTTTGTCGTTTTTCTCTGTACTGACAGGACTCCAAATTTACAAAAAAATGAGCTCAATGTTAAAATTGACCGGGGTTCTCCTTTAACATGTTGTTTGGCAGTATATTTACACTATTTTTGATTCCTAGAAATATCGGCCTGACTGTTTCTATTGATCAATACTTGTGGATCTGACACCTGTTAATGCACTTCGTTTCTACTCATTAAACAGCGTGCTTCAGTAGTTTGGGGAAAATGCAGTACTCCATCATTAGATAATGAAATGTAGTTGAAAGTAAAATTAGTCACTTCTGTGCCAATAGCATGATGAAACTGCAAAAAAAATATTTTTTTGCCAGATTTTACACACATCACATTAAGTATATGACAATTTGCTATACAATATCAGGAAACTTCAGATGGTCTGCTACTGGCACTGCCCCTCCTGTCTCTCTCTCTCACCTTCAGCTCCTGATGGGCAGATGGTTGGGGTGATAGAACCGAAAGATCTTTTGTTCTTTTTTTATGCCCTCAGAGCAAAAAGCATTAATAGATTGCAGGTGTGAAGGTGAGCTTTTGTGGAATGTCTTATATACCACATAATACGTCAGTGGGATGTTCATGCCGAATGAGAATGTTAGCAGAATAAAGACAGAGACTGCAGAACAGGTCTGTAGCTTTGATGTCGGCACATAAGCTGAGTAAGGAAAGCAAGGGGAGTAAAAATAGTAGGACTGCTCAGTCGTTGTGCTTTCAGGGGCATACAGGCTTATATTCAAGATTTATGAGTGGTTGAGCCAAGAGTATAAATCCTTATGTAAACATATAGCTCAGGTCAGACTGCTTTATCGATCCTGCAAAAGGTTCCAGTTCCCAAGAGATCAGCCAACCTCATATTGCCGTAATCATATTGATGTGTTCAAGCAGCTAGGTCTCTGGTTGTGTGGTGGAGAAGTTTCACCGTGACCCAATTACAGTATGTCTGAAGTTGTGCTTAGGTACTGGTGGACAATGAGAATTATCTGAAATAATGACTGGGGAAGAAGCATATGTGCATAGAGACCAAGCTCTGGTGACTGAGTGAGCTTGAATATCCATGAGATACGATGTAGAGCTGAATGCAGCTGATGGCTGAAGCTTTACGGCTGTCTGTCATACTTCCAAGAGCTGTGATTCACATTGTAGGCCTCTGATCATCGCAGCTCAACTTCTTCAAACATGTTGAAACTGCATGAAAGTTTTCTGGGAAAAGAATTTGTATAAAGTGTCTATATAACTGCTGCAAGGTCTCTTGAGCTGTTAGTTTTGCTTCAGCTGCATGATAATTGTGTATGTCTTAAGGACATGGACAGCCTTTCCAGCTATGAATGACTGGTATGGAAACAAGCACAAAACATTCTAGTCTGACAATCCCTTGTCTTTCTCTCTGACTTTCTTCCAGCCCCTCAATCCTCCTCCACGTCTTCTTTATCTTCCATTATATTGGTTCATTTCCCTGACACTTCTTGTTTATTTTCTTCGAAATTCTTATAGGCCTTTTCTCAATTGTGTGTGTGCTTGTGTGCGTGTGTGTGTGTGTGTGTGTTCTTTTTTTCCCAACAAGCTGTGGGCCTAAAAGACCTGCTGGAGGAAGAGGAGGTTTTCAGGTCTAAAGAGGGAGGATAAACAGATACTACAAGTGGAGATAAAGAGTTTCAGTACAATGAAACACTTCTGAGATCAGGTGGGAGTGCAAACACCAGCAGAACAATGTAAAATTAGGATCATTAACGGCTACAAACCAATTTATAACTTTGTGGTGCTTGTTAATGAGAGTGTTAATGAGAATACTCTGTTCTTCAACAGATTTGGGTATCCAGCAATGCTCTTTCACTAACATCCTTTTGCCACTCACATCTGCTTCCTCTACTTCCTCTATTTCCCTCTGTTCTCTGTCGTTAAACACCTACTTAGACAGAATCATGCCCAGGGTGTTAAAGATGAGCCAACAAGCTCTGTGGGTTCTTCAGCACCTCACACTAAATCAGATAACAATATCCAAACTAGGAAAGATGTCCTGCATTGTTTCAGTGTCAAAGCATGACTACAAAACAGTTCCTTGAAAGGCAACTCTGAGCCGTAATCTCAGATCTAAACCCTCTGCAATGCAGCGCGGATGATCTAGTTCCACAGGTCACTATTATCTTTGATCAATTTCTTTGATCTTCATGACTTCTCTTGTGCTTTTACTACAAGTGTGCCTCTCTTGAAGAGCAAACTCTGAGCAATGCAAGTAAATGATGTTAAAGACTCCTGCTCTGCGTCAGATTTTGCATACTTTCCTGATACACAGTATGCAAAATGGAGTATGTCAAATGAGTAGGATTCCAAATACTCAATATTCTTGATACACAGGGAAACAATACTCAGATAGCATACTGCATCTGCTGGGATTCTGAAGTCTGCAACACTTTGGTCATTCCAGCTGAGGAGCCGTGATTAAATTCATCAATGGTTGAAAAGTGCTAATGTGTGCAGCGGACTGCAACATAATAGATTATTCTGTAGTGACCGATGCGCTTTTCAACTGTGAGTCACAAAGTCTCATGGCGATGATGCCTAGACACAGCAGAACAGAACCGATCCATCATTCCTTCTTTCTAACCTTATGCAAGCGCTTTGAAAAAAACAAGCCTTTTGTTTTTTTTCTGTCACACTGAGTTAGTAATTATGACCTACGGATGAAATGTGCATTGCTGGAAGATGTAAGGAGTCTCACATGAGGCTGGATACCGTAACAGGGCATGGCATAAGCACCGTTGGACGTTAATGAGAGTAATCTTGCCGTAATTATGGAGCGCACTGTGATTGTGAGTGTGTGATGTGGCAAGGAAACTAGGAGGAGAGCGTGGTTTAGAAGACCCTTTAACTGCAATAATGGCTCATAATTAAACTAACACGTCTGGGTGAAATATGCAGAGGCATGAATATTAACACCTGCTTTTAGACTGAACATTATATTTGAATAGTCTGCCATCTGGTGTGCCTACAGCCCATTCACCCTAGAGTAATTAATGGCTGGGTTCATTCTTCATAAACAAGTTCCAGATATAGTGACATCATCATCATCATCATCATCTATTTCTTGGTTTTATGGATGTCGGAGAAGATGATACTGCAAAACACACTCCGGTCCGGTTTCATTAACAGCACCAACACCTCGTGAGCTTAGAATTATAAGGTTCTATCTCCACTTTTGGTCGAAATTGAGTTTTTGACATAATCTGATCCATTAGGTGTTTATTAATGCCTGTGTGGTGTTATTTTTGTAAAAAAATATTTTGTTAGCAGTTATTAATAAAATAAAAAGGTTCCATCTCAGTTGTGCCAGCTGGGATGTAAAAACTTTGATGCTCAATATCTCGGAACTACCCTAAACGGAGATAGAACCTTATAATTCTAAGCTCACGACCTGTAAAACTCAACAACCGTGCATATAAATATATATCCAAAGAGTCTGTTTGCAAAGAGATTACTGTCTAGGAAGAGTGCTTAAGTGTAACAGACCTGAATTTAAAAGAAAAACCTCATAATGTCATGCTCAGTATGAAACCTGAAGTAACGCTTGCGATGATCAATTCATTAGTCATCACACTCTCGGCTCTTTTATAATTACTCTTCAAACACACATTAACCAAGTTTCAGTTGTGAAGGCATGAGCGTTATATGCTGTACGGTAGAGCGTGGTCAAGTCTGAAATTAAAATGTGCTTGAGGCTAATGAAGAGCTCTCCAGACAACAGCTGTGTTTTAATGCATCCCTGCACTGCACAGGAGCTCTCGCACTATGGAAAAAGCATCCTCAGAGCAGCCATTACATAGCCATAAATCAATTACCAACCTTTAACATTAATTATATTTTAAGCTGAATAACATGAGTGTGCTTTGATGAATGCTAGCATTTGCCACGCCCACATATCCCATCAGCCCCTGCTATCTGATATCAGCACATTCTCACTTAATGGAATCTGAAGGGCCGATATCCTGCAGACACACACCATTACACTCCATTACTGTATCGGCGCTTGAGTGTGCGAGCGTGTCTATGAGCCTTTTCTGTCCTAAAGTGAAAAGTAACAACAAAACACTTTTTGAGCTGCCAAGAGGTTTTGATGGAAGGGTATGATAAATAAATAATATTAATCATAAGACGATATAATAAGAATAATTCACTGATATATGACAAGTACCACTTTCAAGCAAGAATAATGGCTGTTTGCAGCTAACTCTAAGCGGATGACACCAGAAACGTTGCACATTCAAGTTACAAATGGCCGCACCAACACTTAAATTAAAAATAAGGAGGATAGAAGGTCCAAAGTAGTCTCTGACAAGATGTGATCTCCATAAAGACCCACACCTTCAGTACACAATATAAGCGACACCAATACATCCAAAACACTAGGGGCCCTCAATCGTGTTCATGGAGAACTAGCTATCTGTTGAGATTGTGCTGAATTACATTCAAAGTGGGATGTGGGGTATTTCCAATGGTGCGTCTCAGTCAGCTCCCTAGTTCAGTAGTAAGGGCACTGATAAAGGAGTCAGCCATTTTAAGTGCCGTCTCAATCGCAAAGTCATAGTGAGCTGAAACATTCGCTCCCTAAAAAGTTCCACAATGCACCTTGAAAACCAGGGTGCATTGATGCTCACTATGTTCCCTTAACGCAAGTTCTGATGCGCGAAACATAAATCACACAAGCCAACTCACTACACATAATGATAAGCGATAGATGTTTTTAAAAATCATATTTCAGCATAAACATACAGTACATCGCTAGACAGGTAATGACCATAATATAGCTAACATTTATGTTACAGCCAAAATGTTGCACGTATATGTAACAAGCAAAGTATTTATTATAATGTACTTTAAATAATGTTGTCAGAAAGATTCTACTGTTGTTCATAAATACCATGTTGTACAATGAAGAAGTTGTCATGTTGCTGGAAATAGAGTCATCAGTGTCCCAATGAGCCATGCAGGGTCTTTACTGTGTACACGATATACCATTTCACAACCTAGGATGCTACAGCGCTGAATGAGACGCACCCCAAAATAGTGGATAGGTTGATATGTTGATCTAATCAGGAACAGCTGCTAAAGTGGCATCTATGAATGTGTCCCAAATGGCGTACTATACATTATGCACCTATATTATGCATTATGTACTCTATTGTGAATTATTTTTGTCATCCAGGTTATTTTGTCATCCAGCATTAGAGTCTAATAGTCCCTCTACCTCCAAAAGGAAAGCTGTGAGAGCATGAAGTGTCCAACACTTGATTTATTTGGTTAATAGGATCCTTCAAATCTGAGTATTTTAAGTGCTCTTTTTCTTTATGGATGATGTTTTTTTCAGTGTGAACAAAATGTTCAGCTAACAGGAAACGCTCACAGAACTTGCAAACATTTTGACATGGTTCTCTTAAAATTTTGAACAAATCTGTTCTTACAGTAACATTGTGCATTCAAAGTTGTCTGGTCTTAAACAATGTTTTCAAAAGGTTAGCACAAAAATGTTCATACATCATTCAAAGAATGTTTTTTTCTTAAACATTTTAGTTGAACATTCATGTTCAAAATGTTTTTTGCAAAATGATATGGTAATGTTCATATAACCAAAAAAACTTGTGTACACGTTAAACTGGACATTATTGACATTCAGAAAACATACAGAAACATAGAAAATTGCATAGTACTCTCAGAAAAAAGGTACAAAAGCTGTCACTGGGACAGTACCCTTCAAAAGGGTTCTAATACCATTTAGGTACTAATATGTACACTTTTGTAACTAATATGTACACTTTTGGTACCAATATGTACCTTTGAGGGACTAATATGCACTCTTTAGGTACAAATGTGTACCTTTTGAAAAGGTACTGCCACAGTGACAGATTTTGTACCTTTTTTCTGAGAGTATTATAGAGCATCAATTGGGAACACATTATACGCTTTTAAATATAGGATTATGAACACCTTGATTAGTTAAGCCAGGGCACACTTCCCATTCAAAAATGTGTTAAAAAAGGTGATATATTTGACAAAATGTGTAGGTTTGCAGCACATTAGTTGCTTTTTTTTATGTCTTGTAAATATTTTTGAATTGGAATTGTGCCCTGAACTATCTTTTTCTTACCAAAGAGTTCCTTCAAATATATATTTTACAGAACCCCTACTGGACTTATTTTATTTATTTTTTAACCTTGATTAGTTGTTTCTGGTTTATTTGTTGACAGTTGAAACTCATTTTTGCGGGAAGGTAGAGATCCAGAGCAAGCCTAAGCACTACATTGGAAACTCACCCACCTCCTCCATGCAAGAGAAGAAGATACAACCACTTCTCCACCGACCTCATTCACGCCCTCATTGCTTATTCATATTTTCGAAGAACACCCATTTCACTCTCCACAGGCACCAAACCCCCAGTTTCCACACAAACACTCTAAACACTAGTGGTCATTTATTTTAAAATGCCCAATACAATACCAATATCTAAAGATCAGAGTGACAGATGACCAATATATTGCCAATATATCACACCTTAATATAAATCAGATGTACACAAAATCCCTGAATTTAAATGCGTATGTGAAAACAAAAAATCTTAGTAAATTTCAGAACTACCACTAGGCAGAATGATCACATCTATTAAACATCCAAAGGCCTATCATTGCCAAAGAAGACACAACTATCTTCTCTTTGAATGCAGAAGATTCTGAGATTAAGCTAATTTTTAAGACAGGGATGAGAACTCAATGTGATCTGTTCAACACATCTGTTTTTGCAAAACTGAGCAAGTGAGAGCTTCTTCAGAGAAAGAAGTTCTTCACTCCACCTGTGTCCCAGAGAGACACTTATACAGAGAGTGTATGTCTTGAGATATATGTTCAATGACTAGGATATGTGGAGTCTCTCTTTCTTTCTCTGCCACCATGTCCTCTATTGATAATAATGTGACATTGCAGACAGACTGGGTGCTGACACCAATGACACAATCATGCTAACCAGGGCATATTCTGTGTGTGTGTGTGTGTGTGTGTGTGTGTGTGTGTGTGTGTGTGTGTGTGTGTGTGTGTGTGTGTGTGTGTGTGTGTGTGTGTGTGTGTGTGTGTGTGTGTGTGTGTGTGTGTGTGTGTGTGTGTGTGTGTGTGTGTGTGTGTGTGTGTGTGTGTGTGTGTGTGTGTGTGTGTGTGTGTGTGTGTGTGTGTGTGTGTGTGTGTGTGTGTGTGTGTGTGTGTGTGTGTGTGAGAGAGAGAGAGAGAGAGAGGTTTAACAAGCACTTTATTATTCTATGAACCTTACATCACGTTACATTACTGGCAGTTATTAAAAAATATTAATAATTTTTTTAAAATAAATTACTTTATAATTAAAAATTTACAATGAGCTGATCATTTTGTATTGTATAGTGCCTCATTAAAATACCATATCACAAAAGAAAACCACATTATTTGTAAGTCTGTAATAAGTGAATTCGATTTTCAGTCTTCCCTCTACCAACCGTCTAAACATAATTTCAGGATATATTGTAGCAAGTTGTAGACCTTTGTTCTTTCTTGTTTTCCAAATTGCAAGTTTAGATGTTCCCATCAAATAATTTAATAAACATATTTTCCTTCTCATTGAAAAACTGTTTCATTCCCCCAATAAACACTTTATTGGATAAATCCTCATTGAAACTTCTAAACCAAGTCTTAAGCAAAACAAAAAGGTCTTGTAATCTGTTACACAGTCTTGTAAATCCTCAGATCAGCAGTACGCTTCTCTACAGGGGGGTTATACAGGGTCCGTCACCTGTCCCGCACGAGAAAGTCTGGTTGTAACAGTTCTGGCCATCTAGAAGCTTTTTGCCTCTTTAATGAATCTCGATGTGTGACTTTAACTGTAGTGTAGTACATTGCTTTCTTAGACACATTTTTAAAATGGTCTAGCTGAGGGGTCTTGAAAGATAAAATCGAGTCTGCAACTTCACCTTCATCTTCTTAGACACAGTTGTTCCTTTGCGCTTAAACAAGATTAAAGAAAATAGTCCAACGCCGTTGTACAATGAGCACACTCAGGCCCTTAAGAGAGCAGCCAGAAAAATGGAGTGCAACTGGAAGTTAACAAAACAAACAAAAAAAAAACTAAAAAAGGCCTTAAAAACTGCTAGATCTGCTTATTTTTCAACCCTATTAGAAGAAAATAAACAAAACCCTAGGTATTTACTTGAAACAGTGGCTAAACTAACGAAAAATAAAGCTTCAACTCCAGACGTTTCCAAGAAGCACAGCAGTAATGACTTTATGAACTTCTTTACTTACAAGATTGATAATATCAGGGAGAAACTTATAACTATGCAACTGTCTACTACAGTATCGCATCAGGGAGTATAATTGTTTAAAAAATCTCTTGATAACTTTCTCATTTCAACTGGATTTGATGTTACTGGTCCATCCTGACGACGAAGATGACACATCTGTTTTTGATTAACACATTTTTTTTTTTCAAAATTAAAAAAGAAAGCACTTGGAGCATCCATATCTTTGATAGTGTAAAATCTTGCCCTTATCAATGCTCCTTTGGCCTGCTCTTGTAGAAAAGAATTCAGTTCTTTTTTTTCCTTTTTTTTTCACCTTCATTATTAGTTACAAGATTTTTTTTTCCAACAACTCAATGTCCTTTTGTAGAGTATTTACTGTTGATATGTATGAAAAGCATAATTCTGACAAAATAATCGTATATTCGCCTTTCCCACATCCCACTATAGACAACGATTCTCAAACAAAAGCTTCTTCAACTTCCATTCACTCCAAAACACTTTAAAACTCTCACAGAAAAAAAGCATCATGTAATAATTTAACATTCAAATGCCAGTAATAATTAGATCTTAATGTCTTTTTTTACATTTAAAACCAAAGTGATCATATGGTGGACTGAAAACCTGTTTGGAAAAATACAAGCATCAATTACTCTATTATTCCACATTTCTTTCATATAAAACCTATCCAATCTTGCACCCCAAAATCTATTGTCACACACTTTCAACCATGTATACTGTTTCACACTGATATTTCTTGTTCTCCATTCATCTATTAATTGAAATTCATGCATAACTTTTAACAGTGTGCTACTTGATTGACTATGAGGCTCTTCCCCATTTCTGTCCACTGTAAAATCTGTTGTGCAATTCCAGTCCCCTCCAATTACAAGACGCATACTCTCATCATACTTCTGGATGGCATTTCTTAATTTCAAAAAAATATCTTGTCGCTCAGGATCACTATGGGGGCATAGACTAGACAAATCTGATATTATTTTAATCTCTAATATGTTATTTAACAGTTGATATGGTTCTTTAATGCTTCGCTAACTAGCAGAAGACACTAGCAAGGTTTAAATTCAAGTTGTGCAGGTGGGGCATGTTATAACACTGCGTTACAATGTATAATGTGTTTCCCGGTGTGTTCGTTGTCAAACTCAAAAAAGATTTTATTTTTAATAAAAATAATTTTTAAAAATATATAAAAATAAAAAATAAAATTATTTTTACATACATACATACATATACACATATATATACACATACACACATATATGTATTTATATATATATATATATATATACACATATATATACATATATATACATATATAAATACATGACATACAAGTTCCAATAGAAATTACATTAAAGTATATTTTAGTTTACCGTAAATGCTTGTTAATAAATTCGGCAATCCACTTTAACCATATTTCAAAGATAACAGAAGAGTAATTATGAAATTGTATATAAAGAAGTCCTAGAGGGGTCAGAAAAGTTAATTGCATTTTTGCTAATTGCATTTAATGTACATAACTATAATAAAAGAAAATTAAAACTTTACATTCAGTTTGCACATTCCCATGCTCTTTTAAAGTATACTATTTCCATAACAAGTTCACTTAATAATATGCTATAAAGTGTATTTCATTTACTTTTGCTTTTAATGCCACTTGCTTTGTTATTCTTTTATATAATGCAAATACATTCATATATTCTTATGGCCTTTAAATTGTGACTTTTCAGAGTCAACCCTGGTAAGTATAGCTATTCATTTTCCTCGTTTCCTCTGTTTCACCTTACACACACACACTCAGTGCAGATTCCCCCAGATGGCTCCATGTCACCTAACAGGAACAAAATCCATCAGGAATAATGTGACATCGGTTGGACAAACACACACACAACGACACATCCAGACAGACCATCCTCATCCACTGCTGCAGTGAGCCATCTGTGAATCAGAAAATGATTTATTTATTCAGAGATAAACATCACACATACTCCCATTCTCTCACTCTCTCCTCCTCACACAAAAAGACAGGCAACATGGGCACAGTCTTTTTTCTTCCTACATTGTGTATGTGTTGAGCAGAAAATGAGCTGGGAGGAAGACCTGGGCCCTCCGTCTTCCTCTAAAAGATCATTCTGTTTCAGTCTACCGCACAACGTCTCTGTCTCTCCTCCTCATGCTTGATGGATAGGAAAAATGACGAAAGAGTGTAGATGCACAAAGGGATGAATAATCAGAATGTCTGCGTCCCCTACCGATGTCATTCTGAGTTGTGAGGACATCCTCTCTAGAGTTGCAAACAGCACACAGAGCCCCCGAGGAACACTGTTCCAGCAACTGTACAAAAAGATCTCAGCTTAAATCAGAAAAATGACTGAAGTTTAGCAAAAACCCAAATGCTTGTCCTTTATCCAGCAGAGAAAAGAGTTCGATATGAACCATCGCTGTCAGAAGAAACAGCTACTAAAGAAGTGACAGAAATCAGCACAGTCTTTTACAGTTTACAGAGATACTGCACTTGAACAGATAAGGAGGTATTCATTCCTAACACAGAGAGAGAGAAAGAAAGAGAGAGAGAGAGAGAGAATGCTCCAAAACCAGCATTGTTCATGCTCTCAGAAGCACCAAGGTCCTTGCTGTTGAAATATACGTTTAAAGTTATTTTGTCTTGGGAGCTGAAACTAAATTTCAACTTGATAATATGCTTTAAACATGCTTAATGACAAATTTCATTATGCGAGTTTGGGGTCTCAGAGAAAATGAATAAATCCAATGAATCTTTACATGCCATAGTGTTTAGATTGGTGTACACATTGTAGTACAATCATGTCAGGTTTTTTTTTTTCATGTGTTTTCGAAATTAGCACCAAACCGAAAAATAAAATCTATATTTTAGATCAGTGATTCCCAACCTTAGAGCACCTTAGGGGGGTTGTCAAGAGTTTGCAAGCAGGGCGTGGGAACTTTGAATATGCTTTGAAGACAAACAAGGATGCAAAAAAAAATAAAACCGGTATGGCAAATATGAAAAGCTCAGCGGCAGCAGCAGCGGTGTCTCAGTCACCACCAGGATAGAGTAAAATACTTCTTTAAATATCTCTCAACAAATCAGCATTATCAGTGGCTGCTGTTCAGTCTGCAGACCAGTGATGTTAATATTTTAACTCAGATTTTATTTTTATATTTTCAGTTTTATTTTTAATTTCAAAGATTTCGTAATTTTGTTGTGTTTTTGCAATTTTTTTAAATATTAATAAAGTTGTTGTTAAGTTCATTGTCCTTCGGATGAGACGTTAAACCAAGGCCTTGACTCTTTGTCGTCATTAAAAATCCCAGGATGTCCTTCGGGAAAAAAGAGTATAGGGGTGTAACCCCGGCATCCTGGCCAAATTTGCCCTTTGGCCCCTGTTCATCATGGCCTCCTAATCACCCCCATACTAATTGGCTTCATCACTCTGTCTCCTCTCCACCAGTAAGCTGGTGTGTGGTGGGCGTTCTGGCGCAATATGGCTGCCGTCGGATCATCCAGATGGATGCTGCACATTGGTGGTGGTTGAGGAGATCCCCCCTTCAAATTATAAAATTCTAATTTTTTCATGGTTTTGGTTTTAGTTAACGATAATAACCCTGCTGCATACTTAAACAACAAAATGACATTGAATAATAATAATTCACCAAAAATGATGTTTAATTATGCTGTAAGTTTAATTACACCAAAGGGTTGTATTTAATATCAATTAGCAATTATCAAATAACTACTGTGACTAAATTATACTTTATCGATCAAGTATAATTTAATGCCAACCTATATTATTTTATTGGAAAAACATCAGTTTATGGAATCTGTAAGATGTATAGAACCTGTGCGTGTTTCTCATTGCTGTGTAGACCAAAAGTCATTCCCTCTAATACTTCCTAATCTGTAATTGTACTGTCTGACAGAAGTAATTAAACGCTAAACACAGAATACTAATCAGTTTGCTTTTTCAACAAACACACATACCCATTTTCAAACAAATACACCCACCAAATAAGTCCAGGGGTCAGAAAGTAAAAGTCCTGCCATATGTTTATTCCACCAATGAACTCAGCCAGCTGATTTCACTAATTAGTTCAATCTCCTGGCTGAAAAACTGCTAATTAGCAAATCCAGGTGATTGGAACAAAATACTGAGGAGGACTTTTACTTTCTTAACCTGGACTTTACACCTCTGCCAAATTCCCAGAAAAATAAATTAATACCAAAACCACAGAAGCCAAAAGAAACAAGCATAATTGTTTATATTTTAGACCTATCGGTGTGGTTTTCATGGGAAATTGCGTACATATGTCACTCACTTGAGCGCGTCTCGTCAAATCCGTATACAGAGAAAAGTTGCTCCGGCTACTTTGACGTGTATGATGTGGGAGTGGCATAGTTGTCACAGCAAGCGAGATAAGTTGACATGGAGCTCACTAAATCTCAAACCTTTGGGGAATCGCCTGTTTAAAAATAAAAAAAAAATAAAAAAACAGAACAGAGGAGAGTCTGCTGGCAATAAAACAAGAATCAACATTGGATTGGCTTTTCAGAGATGAAGAATTGAGGGATTTGAAAAGATGCTGTTTGTATTACTCAACAGAGTATATTGAACAGATGGCAAATTGGCATATGTAGCTCTCCATAAAAGTTCATTGTAAAGCATTATTGTGAAGGGTCATTCATTATGGTTGTTGTAGAGCTGTGCTGGAATTTATTTTTAATGTGTATACCTACAGTAACGTCTTCAGCTAGTCAGCTTGAGATCATTTCCATCTAAACTGGTTATATTTCTTAAGCCTTAGTGAATCTTTTGTGTGCAGTATGATAACCATATTCATCCGCACAGTCACATAGAGCCGACGCACAACTAAAACAATGTTCTTCTGAAAAATGCATGCAGTTTTGTTTTTTATCCGCTAGAGGGCCAAAAGTTACATAGTGTTCCTTTAATTTCAGAAAATACACATCTGGGGGAATGGCTAAATGATGATTGAAATGTTTTGAGTGAGAATTATAGTGTCATTTCTCAGGTCAAGGTTATATATCATGGGAGTTTCAAAAAAATACTTCACGTTTGGACTGGTCAAGAGTCTCATAAAACCCCTGCAGGCTTGCTCACAAAGCCAAAAGTGCAGCAAAGCAGATATTCCAGACTCACTCAATCACTTTTTCAATCTACTTGCCTTGTGCTGTGGATGAACTTTGCACAAGTTTCCCCAAATAACTCTGAAATGACAAGTGACATTGTCAGTCAAATCAGAGGCTGCGACAAGCAAGCTTGTTTTATGTCTTTGCTTTGATTTCTGTTTTCATATTGATGGGAAGAAACTTTGATTTATGTATGCTCAGTGATGGGGGGAAAAAACTCTCTTTACTGATTTGAGTCTGTCTATCCGGTCAGTCAAATTAAGCTGTTTTTTATAACATAATGTGTTCATATGAGCCTGTGTGGATGACAGTAAAGGGTTTTACATTCATTAATACTGGGTTACATTGCTTACAATTTTATCTAAAATCATGTAAAAAATAAATAGTCTGTCAATTATTTTAAGCACTGATCTACTCGCATTGTTTTATGTAACTAGCTTTGGATAAAAGTGTCTGCTAAATAATTAAATGTAAATGTAACCAGTTATTTTTATATATAGTCTATCTATTATATAGGTATGAAAATAAAGGTCATGTGTTGTGTAATCAGCAAAGTGAGAAAATGAGTCAAGCTGTGTGCATCAAACAATAATAGTGCATTTATTCCTTCACATACTCATACACATAATCAAGAATTCAAATAAGGGTGATGTAGGGAAGGAAAAATATCATCCTAAAGATATTTTAAAAGTCTACAATTTTAAAACATGCTTTCTTGACAGGCACTGACAGAAATTTGGATATACTCTTCAATTATTCCTTCACAACCGTGACAAACAGATTAATCACACCAATTTACAGCTGAGGCATTTCAACGCAATGAGTATAATAAACCTTCTCTCACTGTTTCAGTCGTACATTAACATAACAATAAATCAATAACCAGAGAGGGTGCTGTTTTTATGCTTTTTATATTTTATTATTGTCATATGTTATTAAAGCGTTAGTTCACCCAAAAATTCTGTCACTAATTACTCATCCTCATGTTGTCCCAACCCCAAGACTTTCGTTCATCTTCGGAACACAAAAACTCAGTTCTCACGCATGTGTCGTGGCGCTCTTGTGAACTCACTCAGAGGCCCACACAGAAGAAAATGAATAGTTGAATAAAGTCGTTATTTTTGTTTTTTTGCGCACAAAAAGTATTCTCGTCACTCGATACTTGCCACTGTAGTCATTTGGACTATTTTAACGATGTCTTTACTAACTTTTCTGGACTGGCAGAATGAAATTGCCTAGAAGCCTATGGAGGAGTGAGACAGCTCTCAGATTTCATCAAAAATATCTTCATTTGTGTTACGAAGATGAACGAAAGTCTAACGGGGTTGGAACAACATGAGGGTGAGTCATTACTGACAGAATGTTCATTTTTGGGTGAACTAAACCTTTAACAACAGCAATGTTGCAATAGTGTTAATACAGAAATTTATGGTGAGACACCATACTCAAATTTATGTTTCTCAAATGAGAACCACAGCTACCCGCCCCATAAGCAAGTCGTCAAAAAAAACGCGTCTCTGTAGGCAGCCTAGGCTCTGAGATCTGCACACAAAAACAGTTGGTTTCACCAACACTAAAAACCAAAATAGTGTTCCAACCAATCACCGACAGGGGTGGGTGTTGTGAGGTGTGCAGCCGTCATAGGCAGCCGTGCACGAGCGCAAAACCTCACAACACCCGCCCCTGTCGGTGATTGGTTGGAACACTATTTATTTTGGTTTTTAGTGTTGGTGAAACCAACTGTTTTTGTGTGCAGATCTCAGAGCCTAGGCTGCCTACAGAGACGCGTTTTTTTTGACGACTTGCTTATGGGGCGGGCAGTTAGCGGATCGTTAGGAAAGATTAGATGAATGTGATCGTTTATGTTTGGGCCTGAAATCGCTGATACAACCTTTAAGTTGTAGTCATTTTGTTGTGTTCAACATTTTTATTCGTTTTTTTTTTTAGTTATTTTAGAATATCAAGTAAAACTAAACGAAAATAATAAATGTAGCATGGCAATAGCGGAATTAAAATAAGTTTAAAGTGGAAATTAATCAGTCAGTCAGTCATTATTTAGTAAATGGATACACAATAAATGTAACCATTTAAAAGAAAAAAGAAATGTTTTGTTATAGTTTTTGTGGCAGTGCCATCTTGCAGTAATACAACCTGTGACATCACAACTGAGTTAAACAGATACAACGGTACAGAGAGACAGTTAAAGACAGGCAGATAAGATAAAGAGAGGGACAGTGAAAGAGGGAAACTGGAAAGCCACAAGGCAACAGAAGACAAATGGGAGGGCACAACTGTATTTCTCCTGGAAATAAAAATGAGTTTTACAGTGTTAAAAGTTTTTTTGTTTTTTTTTCATAAACTGCCGCTGAAAAGGAGATCAGTACTGCTTCGCTTACCGATACACATTCAGACACAAGTCCCACTGTCTCAAGATTTCCATAGATATACTAACTTGATTAATATATTGCCACAATGACTGTCAGAAATTAATTAATTTCGGGCTGCATCCGAAATCGCATACTTATACATTAGGCGAAAACAGTATGTGACAAAAGTAGTATGTCCGAATTACACAGTACTAAAACAGTAAGCAAAAAGTACCCGGATGACCGACTACTTCCGGCGGGATTCTGATGTGTATATAGGATGGACACTTTACTATCCCATGAGGCCACAGGAGAGGATTTATGAATGGCAGTGAAGTAATGTAACTGATGCTGGTAGGGCACATGGTAATGACAGCATGGCGAATGTTGTTCATTACATTCATACACACACTCATATTATATAGAACATAATTTTTTAGCGGTTGTGAAGTACTTATACAAAATAAGAACCTACTTAATAGAGTATGCGATTTCAGACGCAGCCCTGGAGTCCTGATTTATTTTTGTTCGCCGACTTTTTTTATCAGCAATGGAGCCCATTGGTCTATTTGGTGACAGATATGAGTTTATCTATTACGATTCCAGCAACTAATAATAAAAGCAAAAAAAGGCCAGAATCGAAACTATGCATTAATAAAAAAAGATACTAGTTAATAATAATGTACAGTTGGCTATTATAATAATAATAATAAATATTTTGTTAAGTGCCAACAAACTCTGGGACATCACAGGTTGTCAAAGGCTATAACCTACGCCTATAACAAAACATCTTTTTTTTAATAGTTACATTTATCATGTTTGTTATAAAAAAAAATGCCAGCTTTATTTACACTTTAAGTTTTGTTATTATATATTTGTTATTATATAGTATATATTATTTCAGTTAACGTTCAATTTATTCCAAGTAACAAAAATGTTTTTATGCTTTTGGTTTTAGTTAGATAATATAGCCCTGCAGCAGCTACGCAACGACTCCAGACCCTCTATGGATGTTTACATAAAATCTAGTTTCTGAGCAGACATCTTTGTTCAAAGTGTTGAATAAATGATTCTGTCTCTGCCTTCTTCTGAAAGGAAAATCCTGCTGTTCAGTTACAAAAGAAAAAAAGAATCACGACACTGGAGTAAACCAGGAATGGAGGTGGGAAGATCTGACAGCTGAGACTTATTTCATTCTTTTTTTTTTTCTCTCCCCTTTTTTAACTTCACAACAAATGTTTCACTAAAGTCTCCCTAAAGCCCTCATTGGCTTTCATTGATAAAAATGGTCAGTGGAAACATTCAAAGACACCCACTGTCTTCAGGAATACGAGTCTAAATGAGACGTAATTCAAATTTATTTTGTTTTAAGTTCAGTTGTGGACAGTCTGAACCTCAAACACCCACTAACTGCATACCTTTCTTTGTTCTTATATGCTGAATATTGTCTTTCATTATTCTAAAACACTAAAAAAGACAAAGAAAAAAAACATCCTACCTTTCAGAGGAAGTATGTAGGAGTTGTGATGTAGAAAATGGCAAAGGAATTTACTTTACTTTTCATTTACTGACACAACAAAAGAAAAAAAGAAAAACAGTAGGAAACCTGGAACCACTGTGTTCCTTAAAAACTCTAAAGCAACTGACAAAACTGGATTTTTAATGTGAAAACGGTTTCCTCTGCGGAGATTGTGTCTACGGAATTTTAATCGGAATATATTTGGATGTAAATATAGCCTAGGATATAAGTTCTGCCAGGATTAAACTAATGTTTGTTATATCTACACTGTAAAAATGATATGATCAATAAGTTATAACATATGTTTTTACATTGCTTTAACTCACCCAAAAAAAAGAGCAATTTTCAACTGTTTTACATTTTTTAAGTAAGTTCAATGTAATTTAAGTTGAAATGACTTAAACATCCAAGTTGATTGTACTTAAAAATTTAAGGCAGAAACTTTTTTTACAGTGGCCATACTATCACTGAATTATATACATACAGTACTGTGCAAAAGTCTTAGGCATGTTAATATCATAAATAACTGACTTTTGGGGGGGGGGGGGGGGGTATTAACATGCCTAAGACTTTTGCACAGTACTATATATATATATATATATATATATATATATATATATATATGCTTCATTTAGCTATAGGATTATATCCATAATGAAAGGTTTACCACTGAAGGTTCATTTTTAAAAAGTTCTTCTATAGGGAAATGTACACTTAAATTATAGAGATTTTATTATGAGGGGGTAAAAGAGAGTGACAGACAGTAGTAATGACACTACTACGGTTAGATCTGAGACTCAGCACAAACTGAAGCACAATTTAATTGTGATTACTTGAGGCTTTCATCAAGACCTGGGAGAAAACTGTTCCCCAATTTAGGACAGAATCATCAGACAGCTGAATAACAGATTTCACAGCTGAAGTGGATCCAAATGTGCCGAGAAACGCTCTATGATTTCTGTAATAATTGCATTTGTGTTTTGCAAGCGTACATTTAAAACCAAGGCTTTTTGAACCTCTTGTGATGAATGATGAATATATTGGAATGAATAACACATTAAATATTTTTGTGTTTTTTGAGACAGTGGGAACAACAGAGTAGCCATAAAGGACAAATTGTCTTGCATTTACTGTTTTGAAAAGACAACAATGTGTTTGTGAGAGGAATATAAAGAGCTATGAAGAGAATCTGTAAAATAGCCTAATTGTCTCTCATATAAAAGAATCTATATCCAAGTGGCATGTGGTGGACTTATAAAATCATAAGTCAAACTTCCCATGATCCCATGAGCTTTAAAGGTGGTAATTTTTAACAAGATCCCAAATCTTAACATCATGTGCAGCATGTTTTGTTGATTGTGTGACAACAACACAATCACAACTCGTGTGAATGCTGCAAAGAGCTGTTTTCACATATGGAGACAGTGTTTACAAAGAATTAAACTGGAGTTTTTTTGTTGCTAAGCCCTTATGGTAAGAGAGTTGTTAAAATTGGTGATGAAAAACTAACTTATAACAATTATTTCTTTAAAAAAAAAAAAAGCTTAAAATTTTGAGTGTACTTCAAGAAAACAAAGTTTAAAAACAGAAATGCTGCGTGAGATTTGAGTTATCTGTGAACACATACACCTTCAATACAAATGCCCTTGTAATACCATGCTAATGTGTTATAGGTTCTTTCGATGTGAATGCCTGAACAACACTTCACGGTTATAGTGTATAGCCTTAATGGGCTCTTGTCCTGCTAGATGTGAGAGGAATACCAACTTCACATAGTTTGTTAAGGCAGCTGACACAAGGAAACCAGAAAACCCTCACCCCCACCAGTTAACATATTGAACCATGGTACTTGTGAGTTATGACTAGCCTCACACTTACTATAAGAGGACATCCTCACCTTCCCTTCATTCCCTTCACACAGGCAACTCGTTATTATTAAATCAGAGGAAAGAAGCGCTAAAAAATGGATTTTCAGGAATTGTGTTATTGCTCTGTTGGCCTAGATATGAACGTGACATACGGCCTTGTCAATTAGACATCTCAGATCTGTTGGCAGACACACTGCTGCGAACTATTGAATTATTTTAGATAAAAGTGTTACAGGATTATTCAAATTGCCATGCACTTGACTGAATCAGAACATAGCAATTAATAAAAAGCAACACTGCCCTCTAGAGGAGAGCTAGTATATAATGCAATGGTTTTATTTTGACATATCCAGACAATAATAATTATATAATATAACAATATAAATTCAGACTTTAATTCACTTAAAACTCAAAGAACAATGGTATCAATTGACCATTTGTGGACAGTTAATCAGGTACTCCAAAGTCATTCTGCCTGCACGATCAAATGTGTAAATGGCTTTACTTGAATGTGCCTTTTACACCTGAAGAATCTCTCACCGGGATATTATAAGCTGTACTGCTTTTTTGGTGTGGTTTCCTCAAAGGCAAAAAAAAGTTCGAAATACACTGTGGGTACATCTTCTACTTTTCAAAATGCCTTCTTTGAGCCTTGGAAGTGTGCATTACACCTTCAAAGGAGAAGTAGTTCCTCCAAATCTCCTAAATCAGAACATCCTGTATTTATCAGGCATATATATTACCCTCTGAATACATGGCAAATGGCTCACCAATGTGATTCAACCAAAAACACACACTCTTTCATTTGCTCACGTAGCTCGCTATCTCTTTATCCAGGCTGAAGGCAAAACGGTGGTTGAGGAAGAGGAGCTGACCATGAGGAAGGAGTCTGTGCAACAATGCGTCCACTCGATCACTTTTCAGCAACACCTGAAAATAACAGCCAAGTCAGCCAGAGGAAAAAAGGGGTAGTCAAATAATCAATAGATTGGCGGTCTGCCTATTCTGAATGCATTTCTTTGTTCACTGCCTGACATTAAGTCTGGCCTTAGTCATACAGTAAATAAAAATTATATAATTCTGGAGTAAATACCCCTGAGCTCATTGGCTTTTCTATGGATGTATTGATTACAGTGTAATCAACAGCCTAACATGCATCTCATACAGAATGAGATGCATATCCTTATTTCAATTTCAGGCATATTGGTGGAAAGAAACTAGGCCAGCAGACATAAGAAAATCTTACACTCTGTCTACTTCTTCATAAGATTATGGAAATTCAATAGAGGTTCAGTTCAGCTATAACAAAAGTCATTTTCAGAATCTTAAAACTGCATGAATCTATTTAATGATATAATGAAAACACCAAACTTCTCAGGCACATTCACTCGACAGTCACTCAAACACACAACAAGAATAACGGGGGTTTTTTACACTGCCATTCAAAAGTTTTGGGTTAGCCAGATTTCTTTAAAATAAATGAATACTTTTATACAGCAAAGACCCAATAATTTGATCAGAAGTTACAGTAAAGACATACTGTTACATAAAAATAATCTATTTCAAATAAATGCTATTTTTAAGTTTTCTATTCATCAAACAATCTTGAAAAATTGTATGCGTTTCCACAAAAATATCAGTATATTAGAATGATTTCTGAAGGATTATGTTATTCTGAAGACTGGAGTATTGATGCTGAAACTTCAGCTTTGCCATCACAAGAATGACATTTTAAAATATTTTAAATTTAAGTTATTTTAAATTGTAATTATATTTTGCATTATTACTGGTTTTATTGTATTTTGATCAAATATATCAATGCAGCCTTGTAGAGTATAATAAAATTCTTTCAAAAACCTCACAAAATCTTACAGACCGGTAGTGTATATCCTCCATTTATTGGATACATTTAAATTCTGGTGCTGCATTACACCAGCACCCAAACATACAACAGACAACACATATGCAAACATGTACATGCATGCACACAGACAAGATACTACAAGAACTATTGACTGAAAGAACTACTGGATGTCACATATGTAAGTGTATTAGAAAGTGACATAAAAATGATTATAATGTGAATAGTTTTCCCATGAAGGAACAGATAGAGGAAATTAATCAGTAAAGAGATGCATTTAGTGGCAAACAACAGAACAGCATTCATTTTTGGCTGTTATGGCACAGCTCTCCTCAACAAGCCACGAGATTTGAGGTATCACTCATAGTTATGCTAACAATTTCACTAAATTTAGGTTTAGCTTCATTAAGTCTTGAACCCCAAGTACTGCAGTAGTAATAGTCACTTTTACCTGAGCAAGCTAATACAATATTCATAAAAGCCTGTTCACACCAAGAACGATAACTATACAGATAACTATATTAGCAGACACACCAACGCACAATGTTCTGTTTATTATAAACTTTATAATAAATGTTGTCGTCTGCCGCTTTAAATGCTCAAGCTCTTTAAAGCAGGATGGATTCTGATTGGCTGTCAATGTTTTTATCTTCTATCATATATATTTTTAAAAAGTACTAAAAAGGATTCCAATGATATCGCTGCTCTGTGCCGTAATTGTTGTGGTGTGGCTATTCTTTTGAATTCAGAATGATTTTTAAAACTATGTCTTTATCATTATAGTTATCTTCCTTTAGTGAGAAAGCAACTTAAAGGGATAGTTCACTTTGAAATTAAATTTTGATATGTTTTAGCTTACCTGAAGGGCATCCAAGATGTAGGTGTCTTTTTTTCCGCAGTAGTTTCAATTTTGATATTTTTAGGTCAAACCGTTCTTGTCTGTCAGTCATTTGATGCAGGTCTATGGTCACTGTCTCAAAGAGCATGCACAGAGTCCAAATTAAAACAATTCCCCATCGTCCAAATTAAACAATTCCCCATCGTAAGTACACATTGATGGCCTAAGACACGAAACGAGTGGTTTGTGTGAGAAAACGAACAGTATTTATATCGTTTTTACCTCTTATAACACAGCCACGTCCAAGTGATCTGAGGGCGCGAGCGCATCCTGGTGTGTGACGTGTACGCAGACTGGTGCATAGATATATACACTAGATGTCGCATTAAAGACATTCGTTCCAATGAACTGCCGTAGCCAAGGCGACATCTAGTGTATTTATCTATGCACCAGTCTGCACACACGACACACACCAGGATGCGCTCGCGCCCTCAGATCACTTGGACGTGGCTGTGTATAAGAGGTAAAAACGATATAAATACTGTTCGTTTTCTCACACAAACCGCTCATTTCGTGTCTTAGGCTATCAATGTGTACTTACGATGAGGAATTGTTTAATTTGGACGATGGAGAATTGTTTTAATTTGGACTCTGTGCATGCTCTTTGAGACCGTGACCATAGACCTGCATGATATGAATGTCAGACAAGAACGGTTTGACCTAAAAATATCAAAATTGAAACTACTGCGGAAAAAAAGACACCATCTTGGATGCCCTTCAGGTAAGCTAAAACATACCAAAATTTAATTTCAAAGTGAACTATCCCTTTAACGCTAACTATAAAGATAACTCTAATGATAACTATATTAGCATCCACACCAGCGCATAGTAGTTCTGTTTATTATTGTCTGTCACTTTAAAAGCTCAACCTCTAAAAAGCAGAATGAATGCTGATTGGCTGTCAGTGTTTTTATTGTGATATCAACGGTATCGTTCCTCTGTGCCGTTATGGTTATAGTTGTGGTGTGGACTTTGCTATTTTTTTTTTTATATATCTAAAACGAACTATAGTTATATATAGTTTAGAACTATATTTTTATCCTTATCATTAGTTATCGACCTTAGTTTTAACAGGTCTTTAGTTCTAGAAAACCTCACCTCAGCACCAGGTCCCAGCAGACGAAGCTCCTCCAGGCAGTGACGTGCAATGTTGCGAAGCGTTCCCTCTGCGAGCAGAAGGTTCTCGTGTGGTCTGCAGACAAGAGTGAATGCTAGTGACTGCACCCCCAGCCACAGAACAACACTCCGGTCTGGAAACAGCTCTGCATTGCCCAGGGAAAACACTCCTCTGTCAGCTTCCCCCAGAGCTACAGCCTCCTCACCCAACACAGCTTCAGTGCACAGACTGCCTGAGGCTTCCCTACTCAGAGCCACCGCACTCCTCACCTGTCTGAGAGAGAGGAAGGGCAGAAAAAGAGATTATTGTTCCTCACATATACATACAAACATGTACCATAGGTACTGACAAAATACCATCGTTACTGGAGTTATTGATAATGCAGATACTTGGGCTGCATCCGAAATCGCATACTTCTCTACTATATAGTAGGCTAAAACAGTATGTGACAGGAGTAGTATGTCCGAGTTCACAGTACTCATAAAAGAGCAGGCAAAAAGTACCCTGGTGACCGAATACTTCCAGCGAGATTCTGATGTGTGCATAGGATGGACACTTTACTATCCCATGAGGCCAAGCAAGAGGATTTGTGAATATATCAGTGAAGCAATGCAACTGACCCTGGTATCACATGATAATGAAAACATGGCGAATATACTAGCCTACGTCCAGATTACATTCATAATACACATTCATAATATAGAATGTACTTTCTTAACAGTCACAACAAAGTAGCCTACTTACTCAAAACAAGTAACGTTACCTGCTCAAGAGAGTAAGGATTTCGGACACAGCCTTGGTATTCAAGTTTGCATGAAACTAAAGTTGCATAGTCTTCAGTAATAACGTCATCAGAGATGTCATTACAAAAGGGAGGTAAAGTTATTTTGATAAAAAATTGAGGGCACATGAACTTAAAATAAAAAATATGATGATTAAATTGTCAATTTTGATTTCATGGTGACCTTTTGTTATTAATGTTGTACATTAACATTTGTAGGTTTGACTGTACGAAACTGAATAAATATGGGTTGGGGGGGGGGGGGTCGTTTTTGTGATAATTGTTATGTAATTTAGCGTTAATTGTCGGGCGAGCAGTTCTGGAAAGCTTCACTGCGACTGGTAAATTGTTTTATCATCTCACCTCGCTACCACGTGGAGTTTCTCTTTCTGCATCAGTCGCCTCTGCTCCGGTGTGTAATCACGACCATCTCCGGTCTCTGGTCCGAATACACGCGCGTACAGTATCCGGATCTCGCCTGCGGACAGAGCGCTCACCGGGCACACCGTGTGGATTAAGAAACACAGCACCATATCTGATTGAACCAATTCATAAAAACCATAAGAATACAGACACAATTACCAGACTTGCTGACACAGAAAAAAAGGTGCCCGCTGTATGATAAACTTGTAATAAATTTGTGTCAAAGTGTCATTCTGCCATTGTAGACAAACTATGCATTATTATTTCCGTATTTGGTCACATGACTGTGAATCAGCTGATCATTGCGCAGTTTCATTTTCAACTCTTGATGGCGCTCTTGGATTCTGTTGAACTCATGTGTCCAACTATTACTAAATTTTGTACAATATTTGGGACATAAATATTGATTTGAGTTATTCTGATGTGCTCTATTGCCATACAAATTCAGTAAACTTTTAAATAAATAAAAAACGCAAAAGTAAATTTAGCCTAAGATAAAGGCTGAGTAGTGGACCAATATATATATCTTTTAAGAATAATGTAGAATTACTTTACATTTGTAACATATTTAGATATAAGTTTAGCATTTGTAGGATGATGATGCATCAGCCAATGCCTTATTATAGGAATAGCAATAATAACACCCTCGACTTTTGATATAATTCTTATTAATATTTAAATATATTTTTAAATGAGAGACAAAGCAGAATACCAGTAAAAGAGATTTATCTGAAAGGTAAAATTATTCTATGCTTATATGAATATTTAATTAATTGTCCATATTTTAACCAAAGATATATCATAATGGCAACACTATGAATGCAAATGTAATATTTCACTCAGCTAACCTATAGGTTTTAATGAAAGCAAAGATGTCTGAAATGTATGTGTGTGTGTGTGTGTGTGTGTGTGTGGGTGGGGGGGGGTATATATATAATTTATATATATATATCATTACAAGATATATATGTATATATATATATATATATATTAAATGTGCTGCATATATTGTTCTGATGCCACCACCAGAGTTTTTCAAAATATGCAGATCTACAGTAACTAATCTGGATTTACATTCTTCAGTGTGATCTTTGAGGTATGCAAATTGTAAATTGTAACAAATCTGTACCTGCATATAGTTCTCTGCCCAACGACCTCAAATATACACAGAGATATGCGCATGCAAATTCATGCAGTGCCATTGACAGAAGACTAAGTTGGACGTATTCGAACACATGCGCTTGAACACACACAAAGAACAGCTGTTTTGCTTAACAACTGTTCGTCATGCTCACTTAAACCATGAGGGAGGAGGACACACATCTCCCCCCACTTCCTGCAACACTGAACTTACATAAACACACCACATACAGCCAGTGTGACATCCAGCACACAACCTTCACTGCGAGACAACAAAAGAAGAATCATTGTTCTTATGTTAGAAGAAACAGGACTGAGACTAGACTGATAGCCTCCCCAGCTGATAGTGGATGAAATAAAAGGTTTAAATGAAGATACTGGAAGACAGGAAACAAAAGCCAAGGCCACATTTAGAGGATCTTGCTGCTGCAAAAGCGCTAGGATGTGGTTACAATGATGGCAAGTCTTCAGCCTCTAGCAACCAATTCTTGTAATTTTTAGATTCAGAGGCGGGCTAATCAAACAAAAACACATTGTCAATGGAAACTCAGTATGCGTCAGATCCTCTTACTCAAATTGTTCTTTTTACTGGTTGGCTCCCTGTGGTGGAACCAAAACTAAGTATCCAAAGAGGGAAACAAAACCTGCAGTTTCAGCCTTCAAACTTAATAGGAAAAGATTAGACATTGACTCATTTTAAAGACACTGATCATTTTAAAGCAACTCAATTCATATATACATTACGCAGGCACCTTATTGCAAAGAGTTACTGTTCTCTTAAGGCAAGATACCATTGGTGAATACAGTTCAACAGGTTGGTTAAGATAGTTTTGTATTATAAGTTTTCTGAAAAGTTTTATCACTGCATGAATCAGAAAACACTGTCGACATTTTCACCATGAAATATGAATAAAATGTTATAAATCAAGTAAATGGTTGTGAAATACATATACAAACCCCTCTGTAAACCTTCAGAATATAGATAGTAATATAACTATAAAGTTTGGTCAAGTTTGAGAAAACTGCCTTACAGGGATATTTCGCCCAAAAATAAAACATTTGTTAAATAGTTGATGATAGCCATTGACTTCAATAGCAGGAAAGAAAAAACTGAGAAAGTAAAAGTCTACCGTCAACTCTCTGGTTACCAACATTCTTTAAAATATATATTTTGCATTCAGCAGAAGAAAGAAACTCATACAGGTTGGGAACAACTTGAGGGTGAGTAAATGACCATTCATTTTTTGGTTGACTATCGATAACAATCGAATAGATATGGTGATAAAGTGTAATCAAATAACCCATTAGTCTGAAGGACTCTCAAAACAGAGCATCACATGCAATAGTTTTGCCTGTAGTGTCTTGCCTTAAAATGTTGAACAATTCATCTAAACAACTTTTGAAAGTCCAAAGTCACATGATCACATCACATCTGTTAAAGATTCACAATCCATATTAACTGATTGTGTAGGGTATGCATCAAGTAACTGCTTAATAAAACAGTTTATTTCACAAAGATCTACTTTTGAATCAAGCTGCATGGCTGAGGATCAAAACTTTTCTTGGCTTCGATCAACTACATGAAAAAGCTGTGGGAAAAACACTTATTAAACAAACAAAAACATTCGTGCATGAACAGGCCTGACACTATGCCAGGACGTTAGGGAATGGCCAGCTCCTCCTTTGTGGAATGGCTTTGGAATGCACACGTGTGCAGGAACACGTGATGGTGCTTGGCTAACCACATTCAAGGTCTCTACAAGACCGGTATATTTGAAAAACAAGTGACTCAACCCCCTTTACCAATGAATAACAGCACACAAACCTAAGAGATAAAGACATGACTCAGAAAAGAGTTAATACCCCAAACTCCAAGTTTATTCAGAAATACATAAACCAGCTTCTCAGTCACACATGACCAATAAAACATACACTCAGGAAGATAAAATTGACAAAACACACTTGCATGGGAGAGAGAATTGTAACTTAACTGTCACTGGTTTATGGACAATTAGAACTAAATCTCGTCTTAGAACATTTTGGTGAACACGGATGTGGTCATCACTTGCTGACCAGCAGCAAAAGTCAGGATTCTGCCCCTGAGTTAAAGCTGTCAGTCCAAAAAAAAAAAAAAAAATCAAATTGACAGTGAAACCATTGTCGACAGGGAGATTTACATACTTCTCAAATTTAAGGGGTAAAAATAATTAAAATCATTATTCTGTGATATGAAAATATACATAATTGTGACATTCAGAATGCGTAAACCAATTTATACAATAAATGTAATTTTAGTTGGTTATCCTGCTCTAATCAAAGCTATATCATTGGGCAACTGACCAAATGTGAGAAAGGGGGCAAAATGAACGCATAAAGCACTTATTCACCACAACAACTTAAAAAGTGCTCATTAGGAGGGGAAAAAAAAAAAAGTTAAGAGTAAATAATTGAAATCTGACATACAAGTTAGGACAGGCCAGTGGGGGAATAAAAATACAGGTTAGTAAATAAAATAAAACAAAAGTGTATGTGTAATAGATGGCAGTGACATGTAGCTGTGTCCTCTAATGGGAGAGAAGGATGGTGAATAATGGCAGTTTATCAAATCAAACCAGGTGGAGACACAAAGTAACCTCTCAGCCTCATTTGAGTTTGCGATACAAAATCAATAGCAAACCCTCAGAACAAGTTCCTCAGAGCAAGTCCCAGCAAACACACCTATTCAGGACTCTGCAATGTCTCATGTGTGAGGGCATCATTTGAGCAAGTAAAGGCAGTAGAATTATGAGGGATTGAGAGCACATGGGTCTCAAAGTTTTTTGAGACGGCTGTACATGTCTCTCTTGCTGCGTTCTCCAGCCCAGGTGCGGCTCTTAAGACGGAACTTTCTCAGATCTTCTTTATAGTCTTCATGATGCATGGGCCTATAAGCCTGAGGTTCACACACCGACTGCAGAGGGGAAGAGAAAACAAAGCACACATTAGCAGCTTGAAATCAAGAAACATAAATAAAAAAGAAACAACTTCGATATATAGGAATACAAAGAAAGTGTTGCATTGTGAAATTGCACATACCTTGTGAAGCGGGAAAAAGTCTTTGTAGCCTCCCTTCAGGATATAGAGTTCAGGGTAATGGAGGTTGGGGTACTCCTTCTCATTCAAATCTCGATCTCTTTTTCGAACGTAGCGGCACATTCGTGGGCCGCGTTCAGATGAAAATTCACAGTGGAAAACCAGCAGGACACGCTTCTCTGGGCATTCCGAGAGAATAGGATTCTGCAAAAAGTAGTCTTCAATTTGATCCTCTTGATGGAGGTTAAGAGCACCCTGAAAGGAGGGCAAAGATGAGTCATCAAAATTTGCTCCACACAAATACTACTGCATGCAACTTGCATCAAAGTTAAATCACAAGCAACAGTCTCACCTTAATATGGCCGCCATCATATTCATACGGATAACGGCAGTCGATGACAAACAGCCTCTCAACCAGATCATTGTATTGTCCGCTCATTGCTTTAACCATCTGAAAATAAAGAAAAAGATGTTAACAGAGAATGAGATTGTGAAAGATGCCAACGCACACTCAACATATGCCAATGCATAGACAACTCAAATTTTGCTGGTCTGTTTATAATCATGCAACTGCTTTTGTTTGCATTTGAAATGTATGTTAAATCTTAATGTGTGCAAACTGCAAACTCACAATCTCTGGAGTGATGTATTTCAATTCTTGGTGTTTTCCTTCTACTGTGGGTAGCACAGGAGCCTTCATTTAAAAAGAAAATGAATAATTAGTAATAATGAAAGAAAGAAACATTGCACATTCCCAAGAACAAGTGACAGGTCTATTAGTTTGCAGATGCACTCCAAGACTTAATGCAGAGATCCATTTTTATAGTATCAGATTTTTTGTCCAGCAACAGACTGTTTTGTCCAGTCTGTTGCTATGGTTATATCACTGTCGGTATATCATTAGTTTCAGATTTAAATCGCACATTTAAATACTGTTATAATTTCAGTGCAGAACTCTAAAGCATGCAGTGAATGAAAACTGATTGGCCATTGCGTTCACACACTTGACAGATATGTCTGCGATTGGCTACGATAATCAACGCTTCAAAACCATGCAATTAGAAAGATTCAACGCCCTCGCAGAGTGCTTACACAGAAGCGTTTGAAAGCAGCCGCCTATCTGTGGGTACTGAATATACTGTATCTGGTAGTATATCTCATTTTAAAAATTTGGTACCGAAGCACTGGTACTTTTGACAATCCTAAAAAAACCTGGCTTACACTCACCTTGGTGAAATCTCCAATCACATTACTAGGATCTGTATCCAACATTCTTTCAATTTGTGAGTGATTAAACGACTTGGATCTTTGAACCTGTAAGGGGAAGGGTCAAAGTTAGGACTCAAATTATGGCTGCTGAGGAGTCCATTTGTTTGGAGTTATTTTTTTTCCAGTGTGGACTGACCTGATGAGGTATAACATCCTCTTGTTCTGCGAGTGCAACTTGTGTCCCTGCCACGCTCCGCCTCCTCTTCACTCTGACTGGTGTGTTCTCATCTTGAGGCCTCTCATGTCTCTTCAATGGGAAACGCCCTCCCGGGCATGGCATAGAGGGAGATCGGAACAGCCCACGTGGACGGCAGCGAATAACAGGCTAAGGGCAATAAAGTGGGTTTGGTTGGTAACTATCATGTAATAACCATAAAAAGCCAATCAAAGAGAGATAAACACAACTGTTTGTTAAATGAGTGTAACATACCGAATCTGTATTCTCAGTACTTTGTTTGGCCACCAGAGGAGCTGTGAGAAGACTGTCCATTCCAAGAGGAACCTCAGAGTCATTCTACACAAATAAACGCATTAAGGTTATTCAAAAATCAAAGGAAATTGTTGGAATAAAACAAAAGCAAATAGAAAGTTCACCTCCATATCATCAAGCTCCTCCATGAAGCCATCATCGTCATCATCGTGTAGACAGGAGCGAGAGGGGCGGCGCAATATAAAGGGACTGCTCTCATCTGAAGAGTCAGGTTGAAAGGATGATGTAGGGGAAAGCTGGAAACAGAACAAGTCACATCAGCATCAAAATTAAACTTAACAACATTCCATCTACGACCTCTTCCAGGGATACATGTCGTACCATTAAAGCAGGAGCAGAGTTGGGTCGGCAGGCAAAAGCATCCTTGGTACCCCCAGTGGACCGCGTACGGAAGCGTGACGCAGGCATGGAAGGCTTCTTGAACTCAAAATTCTCCTGTTTAAAAAAAAAAAAAGAAAAGATTGTCTTAAGAGAAAATGAATCACATTTATTCAAACACCTGCCCTCTTAATTCCCATGACTTCCCCACACAATCTGTTAACTAACCTAAAAAATCTTTAGTATAGCAAAAAGCAATTGAGCATAATTAGATAAATATGCTGCCTGTAAAAATACAAAACAAATGACAAACCAACCTCAGCCAGGTTCTCTTTGTTGTCGCAGCCATGTGCATGAGTCCACACTCCATAGCGCGAAGGATCCAATTCTTTACTCTTCAAATTAGGACTGTGACCCAAAAATGGCAGCTACAAAGAGGGGAAAAAAAGATCATGTTATTTCAATAGGGGGAGAAAAATGTTAAATTCTGAATATTACTTACACTACTGTTCAAAAGTTTGAGGTCAGTGAGTTTTTTTTTTTTTTAAGAAACTTTTATTCAGCAAGGATGGGTTACATTTATCAAAAGTATCATAAACAGTTTGTTTAATCATGCAATCTCAGCTTCAATGAAAGAGTTGACAGAAAGAACATGTTGGTGGATATTCTAGTATACAAAAAAATAATAATAATTGTTTCCCATCCTGGAATAGCCTATTCTGCAAGGAGTATAAACAATCTGGTCCCATCGATTTGAGATTTGATGCAAACTCCCAACATTTCACTTCATGAAATTTGTTCACAGTATATAGATCCCATTCTGTTTGCCATTTGTCATGAATAGAGAAATTAATTATTGGTTTTATATCTATAGGAGGTACTGCAATTTTGACGTCTGCTGATAATGCAGAGTCGACTTTCATGTTTCCTTTGATTCTAGTGCCCAGGTACCCAAGAAAATTATATAATATTAAAGATATTAAATTGATGACCCTCTAATTTAAGCCATTCATTAAAGTAAATAAACAAATAGTTACAAGTAAATAAATGCAGCCTTGGTGAGCATAAAAGACTCTTAAAAAAAAAAAAAAAAAAAAAAAATCGTATTAACCCCAAACTTTTGATCGAGAGTGTGCAAACAAGTCTAGAGAATAATAAATTAAAATAACTTACTGGCAAAGAGTGTATCCTGCGAATAGGCATTTTTCTGTACAAACAGAAAGAACATGCGATTAAACTCAGCTTTCAAAACAGACATATGCATCCTACGCTTTGTAGTGAATGACCACTTACTCAGTTGCTCGTGTGGCATCCTGCATGGCCTTCTCAAACCTGTGATGAAAAAGAAAATGCTGTTGAACGGTTCCTAGTGTATTCAAAGTCTCCTCTCACCCCCAACCAAACACTAGCCCAGACGACAATTCATCTCATTTATCTCCCATACTAGGCCCCTCACGACTATATTTAACAAATACACCGCGATGCCCACCTGTATGCAAAACAGCCCTAAGCGGAACCGAGGCGGGGGGGTGGGGGGGGGGGGTCTTCTAATTTACCATATGCCCACAGACAACACTAACCCCCCCTGCAAACCTCTTTTGTTGGGAGAAAGGAGCTGGGGGAGAGTAAATGGTGGTTTTGAGGGGGAGGAGGTAAGGAGTGTGTCTCTTTCATAGCCTAGGAAGAGGGGGGAATTAGAGTTAAAAAGAGGGTTCTCTAGTAACCCTGGCTACCTCACACACACATATTACCGCTCTATTCGGACGCCTGCTCTCACAGAGCATGAAAAGCGTGCCACTATTCACCCAACCCCCCTTCAGCAACACGCCATACAACACACACACTGATGTGAGGAACAAACAGCTGTAGGCCTGGCTGCAGATAAATGGATTCCCAACGACACCAAATGGCTTGGAAAGGAGCACAGTCACACACACACTGTAGATTACCAGAGAGCGGGATGTACACAGATTTAATGCATGCTGGGTATATCCTATTTAAGAGACTTTGCAAACATCTGTCAACTTAAAGGAGGGTTCACCCAAAAGTATATTTTTGCTTAACACAATTAGTGGTCAACTGATATAGGCTACATCAGCAAGGCCAACATATTGCCTTTTGCAGAATCAAGAAGTTGCAATCTGAAGAATACATTTGACAGATTTGGTTTATCAAAATCAAATTACTTGTTCATATTCCTTATCGAATCATTTCAAATTTAGTAAATATGTCAAATTTAAATTGCACTTCAGCAATTGTTACACGTGTTTTTACTATCTTTGAAAAATAAATGTATAAGCCTTATATCAGCAATCAGAAAAGTTTTTTACAAATCTGTCGGTTGCCCACTATAAACAATCAAACTGAAAGTCAGTCTGCATGACATCTCAGATTCTGTGCCTGAAATGAAAATCATCCTGGTTCGGAATAACTTAAGCATGAGTAAACATCAAATTCAAGTTTCATTTTTGGGTGAATCATCCCTTTAATAACAGGATGTGCAGTGCTCAGATATCCAGTGATTTGTGATGGATGCCAGCATATTCTCAGCTAATCCGCAAAAACAGACACATTGAGCAGATGTAGGTCCATCTAACGGCAAAGAGTAGATTAGATGTATAATCCTCAAGCCAAGCTCACATGTCAGATATGATGACCAACAGGCAGAAGAATTATACTCACTTCTGCTCAGCATCCAGAGAGTCCAAAGGGCTGGGAGAATCTAACCCAAGACCTGAGGAGAGGGGGAGGAGAGACAGGTGAGTGAGGGGGGGATGATGCACAAGTGGTTAATAATACAGCAGGCCTACACTATAAAGATCACAGCTCACACTCCAAATGGGATGACCGGTCACACACAGTCCGACAAATCGCTTTAACATTCCTTAACTAACACTTTTGTTAGTAGAACTTAATTATTAGTAAGCAATTATGCCCAACTAGTATACAATCCAATTGGTGCTTGTGCCAATTCCAGCTTTATCGTTTAATGGCAGCTACCATTTTTACCAGCAACACTTCTTACCTTACAAGTTAGCACTGCTTTTTTTAATTCTCATATGTAAAGACTTAATGAATAAATTATTTAGAAAGTAGACATTCCAACACATTCTCATGCCAATTCGTCACCATTTTACATTTTGGGGAACTGGTGGCTAAATGATATGGCATCCATATGATTTGTTCATGCAAAACTGATGGATGCTTTCTATGCTAACCAAACAGATGATGACTTCCATAGTATTTATTTTCATACTATGAAAGTCAATGGGGTCCAAACAACTGTTTGGTTACAAACATTCTTAAAAACTATCTTCTATGTTCAGAAGAAATACATACAGGTTTGGAACAACTTGATGGCGAGTAAACTACAGAATTTACATTTTTGGGTGAACAACTACTAGTCATGTTGAGCTGCTTTCTAGTAAACAAAATAAGTGGTAGTAACAATAGATACTAACGTTAGCTCGTTTAAATGTAACAATGGTTAAAATGGCTTGCCATACACACTCTCAGATGTCACTACTATAAAGTTTATATAAATGCCGGTTTCTCAGACTAACCTGCATCGGAGGAGGCATCAGAGGCGAAGGAAGGGATCTTCAGGAGGGGCAAGGTTTTCTTCCGCTTTGGTGTCTCACATTGCCTGCAGCAAAACGTCAAAGCAAAGAGTTTAGAAAACTGAAATGAACTGCATAACGTCTGTTTCAGCACAATATAAACACAAATACAGCAGGCCTCGATAACAAGGACAGTAAAACGTCAATAAATGCAATCTGCCCTCGAACATTTCCAGGAAATACATCTGAAGTAACTTAGTTGA
Source organism: Squalius cephalus (assembly GCF_949319135.1). NCBI lineage: Eukaryota > Metazoa > Chordata > Actinopteri > Cypriniformes > Leuciscidae > Squalius > Squalius cephalus. The sequence goes on from NC_137142.1 coordinate 27,575,713, forward strand.
CTTTTTCGCTACCAAAAGAAATTGCCCAGTTTCACTCACCCTCCAAGAACAGCGAGATTATTCAGGTTTAGAGCCAGGTTAGTCACGGGGGACAGCACTGCCATGGGTCCGGGGGAGGCCAGGTTCTTCACGCAGGGGGAGCCCCTCGCCCCGAGCTCCGGCAAGGAGAGCCGGAGAGGTCGGAGGACTGATTCGGGCCCGGTGCTGAACGGATCACATACAGGGCTGATGTCGCCTGGAACACTATCAAAATCCATTTCTGAAGGGACTCGGATCGTCAGATGCTTCTTGAAAATATGATCCAGTCAAGCGCGATCAAGACGACAAAGGGTTAAGCCAAGTTAGCAAACGCTCAGCAACCCGGACAGGGGCTTAAATTGGTGCTATTTAGGGTTGAAAGAAACAACGTGCAGAACGCTGCATAATAACGACGCCAGATACACAAGACACGGTAAAAAGGGGTGTTAAAAATCCATCTTCTTAGGTCTTTGTTGTCAGAGAGCTGCCGATTCAATCGCACTCTCTCTGACCTTTCCAAACTCTACTGAGGGAGAGAGTGCTGAACGTAGCTCTTATTTATGTTCAAAACATGCAGTCCACAAGCGGCAATCTGAGTAGCCAATGAGCATCGCTGTTACATCTGATTCCTCCAATGAGCTGCGCTTCCTCTTTTTTCCGCATTGTTCTCTGAGATAACGTAGGTGGTCCATAGAATGACAGGCAAATGTGATATCCAATGAAAATTAAGGTAACAACAGCCCTGCTATAAACTTATCCAATGGCTTTTATGTTTACATAAATAGGGCGGGATAAAGAAATGTAAACCCGTAGAGAAAGGAAAGATTTCCCGCGGAACAGTTCAAGCTGCAGCTTGGCAACGCCCTCCTTTGCAAGAAAGCCAATCATATGTCAACGTCCTGGCGCGGAACGTACCACTCAAATCGCCTGAACAAAGAAGTAAATATATGTTTGTATAATACAAAACAAACCTTTATAAGACGTCTATTTTTGGTAAATGTTTGTGCTGGTAATTCACATATTTAACTAAGTAGCAAAAATGGAATTCCTTGCCTTTTCAGCAGCGGTGTGATGTTATCATCCATCTAAAATAATTTTTAATAAAATTTTCGAGCTTGCAGTTCACCACGTCATATTAATTAGGAGACAAGGCAAGTGAAGTAAAAAAAAAAAAAAAGTGAAATATATGAAGATGTAAAAAAAAAAAAAAAGATATATTTTCCCTCATAAATGAACATTTTAACCTGGGTTTACCTGTTCCTGGGCTAGTCTATGTCAACTACCTTCGAATTAAACTAGGCTATATGCCAGTGAGGTGAGCGTTTAAATTAGCCTAGTAAAATGTTAATGGCTGAAATTCCCAACTTCTCAGTTTTCACTTCATGACAAATACTGTTAGACAATGACACATTTGGCAAAATGAAAAGGGCTGACTGAACACGGAAATCTAGTGAATATTGTGACCTGTTATTTTTTACCATAATATGAATTTGACAAGTTCCTTCCTATATGTTCCTACAGAAATAGGCTAACGTTACTGTTAAAAGTTAAAGGGATAGTTCACCCAAAAATGAAAATGCTGTCATCATTTACTCACCCTCATGTTGTTCCAAACCTGTATGATTTCCTTTCTTCTGCTGAACACAAAAGAAGATATTTTAAAGAAGGTTGGTAATTAAACAGTTGCTGGTCCCTATTGACTTCCATAGTATTTTTTTTTTCCTACTATGGAAGTCAATGGGGTCCATCAGTCGTTTGGTTACCGACTTTCTTCAAAATATCTTCTTTTGTGTTCTGCAGAAGAAAGAAAGTCATACAGGTTTGGAACAACATGAGGGTGAGTAAATGAGGACAGCATTTTCATTTTTGGGTGAACTGTCCCTTTAAGGTAGGGTTCATAAACTAAAAGAAAAGTAAGTTTTCGTTGCCAATTCTTTATGTATGATGGGGGAAGGGTGGTGACACATTATTTATGCTACAAGTGGCCTCTGTCAGGGTAGAAGACATTTCATATGATTTGAGCAATGAGGCTGTGAGGAATATATATGTAAACCCCATCCCTTGCCTATGTGGTGACATATACAATAAATACAGTCAGCCACCACATACTGTAGGCTATAAGAGATAAAAACATGTTGTCACTTACCATTCAGTCCACACCCAAAATATCCAATATCTCACCTCACACATCCATCGCAAACTAAGCCATGGTCCTCCAGACAGCAGATACAGCCTTATGATTGCTTGAGGAGATTGCTGAGATATGCAGACACTTTCCAACACTAGCCCCTCACTTCAAACAAGGGCTCTTACAATAAAAGTACTTCACACAATAGGCAACATTCCCATTTGAATTTAATGCAAACTGTGGTACTGTTGAATGTTTTATTTTTTAGATCTTTCATTGAACATTCATGGAAACGATGAACTGTGACAGCCATATTAGAAAGACAAAACAACCTCACTGTTTCTGTTACTCTTGATAACCTCCCAGACACTTCCCTCCAATTCTAGCACAATGGGACTTTGGGAATAGGTTGGGAAAGCTCATTGATTTAAATGCATGCCATTTAGTATTTTTTTCTGTTTCTTTACATTCTTCTGTTATATATATTGAGTCGAGACGGGGAGAATCATTAAGAGAGATGTAATAAAAAGGACTTTAACCAAAGAATTATGAAATGTCTTTCTTATGTAATCAATGTAATCACACATGTTTTTGGTAATTTCTAGATACACCAATCAAATGTATTCCTCATGTTGTGTGTTTGTTTATTCTGAATGTTCATCTGCTTCACAGATATAACATGCACATACCATCAAAAGTTTTTTTTCATTTTTATTTTTATCAAGGATAAAATGCAAGGATGCATTAAATAGATACAAAATTACAGTAAAAAATTTTTTACAAAAGATTTATATTGCAAACAATTCTTTTAAAGATTCCTGATTTTTTTTATTGACCAAATCAAAAATTGACCAAATCAATGGCATGTGACACTGAAGACATCACATGAATAAATTATATTATACAATATATTAAAACAGAAAGTTATTTTGAACTGTAATAATATTTCTTGTTTGATCAAACAAGCAGCCTTGGTGAGCATAAGAGATTTCTTGCAAAAACATTTTTAAAAAACTGTTGAGGAGTAAAATTGACAAGTAATTTGGAACTGCAAGCACTACACAACAGCTTATAAAATTCATAATTGTCATATTCTTAAAGGGATAGTTCACCCAAATGTGAAAATTCTGCCATCATTTACTCACCCTCAAGTTGTGCCAAACATGTGTGAATTTCAAATAATATGGAAGTCAATGGGGTCCCATTAACTGTTTGGTTACTGACATTCTTCAAAATATCTTCTTTTGGATCCAGCAAAAGAAAGAAATTCATACATGTTTGGAAAAACTTGAGGGTGAGTAAATGATGACAGAATTTTCATTTTTAGGTGAAATATATACAAGTAAGACTCAAGACTTAAAAAACACTTATTGGCAGACATCATCAGATTCACTTTACAGACTAAATGTGTGTCTTCATCTACACTAAGCTAGTCTGAACATACATTACTAGCATATAAATAGCAATAGCTTAGTAGACAGCCCGATCTGAGCCTATTATCGAAAACTCAAAATACACAATAAATTCATCTTAAACAGCAGCCAACTGGACAAACAGGCTTGTTTTAAAGGATCTCAGAGAACTTGCCCAGACAGTTTTACAAGCTGACGTTTGCTAACAGGTAAACACACCTGCTGTGAGGATTCACAAAAGGACATGTGGGGTTCCTCAGGGCGGGAGAGATCAGCCTCAGTTAAGACACAATTGTACCAGCAGTGATATAATCTGTACATTTGGATTTTGTTAAAGTGCCCATGGGTCTGAGAAATAATTGACACACAACTTGATACCATTAGTATAAGAAAGAACAATGAGAGCTGCTCAATTAAAGATGTCAAGTAATCTCTTGGAATTGAATTATATAAAAAGTATTTACACCTGAAAGGAATGCTGATGATATATTTCTCATAATATTTAAGTACCTAACACTAAGGTCTGAATGAACGAAGTGCTAAACTGGTGGTCCGCAACACAATAGCTTATGAATACATTGTGCATGTGCGTTGACCCATTATGAATGTCTGTTTGCTTTAATGAACTTCCTGGATAAAGAGTAAAGCGGGGGCTCATTCAAAAAACGAAGACAGTACTCTATCCCCAATCTCATGGGATAACATAACTATTTTGCGAGGTGGTGATTTCTTATTAATTCGTACAATGGGAATCGTATGAAAATGTATGTAACCACGAGCTTAGCAGATCGTACAAATTCAAATTAGCCACCAATTCACCAAAACGTAAAATAGTCATGATTCACCCTGATGCACAGCACCCAAATTGTAGTCAGCCTAAGTAGAATAATGTACACAATCTCTTTGAAACTCCTAAAACGTCAGCTTTTGTCTACGTGCAAGTGATTGTTCACATCCACATGATGTGACAGGTGGTCTGGCCTAAACCCTTCACGTTTGAGACTACTGCCTCAGTCAATGACTGAGTGTGAATATAAGCATTTGCATAGCTCTAATGTGGGGAGTGTATTGCTCTGTCATTAATGTCCTCTGCAGTTAAACTTTCCTCATTACCACCCTGAGCCATCAGGAACAGCCCCAAAGCCCAAATGGTGCAAAGGGTCTTGCATTAACACATGCATGGAGCCCTAAATCCCTCACTTGCCTTACCCACACCTTATTTACTGAAGATAGAAGAAATACTTAATTGATCTTTGGTAAAGATCTCAAATTCAAAAAGCTTTTGAATACATTTAATCAGATGCAATTGGCGGATGAAAAGAGGCAGCTTGTGAAGCATGTGTGTGACCTAATTTGTTCTATTAAACACTGTTTGGTGCTTTTGTAGGTGTTTTAGATTGAAAATGAGAGGAAATAAAAAAAAAGGTTAAATGCTTTTCAGTTTATGCAGCAAATACACCCTTTTGAAACATCTTCATATGTAATTTCATAATTCTATTTTATTTGAAATATGGGTAATGTGTACTGCTGACAAGCATTTATGGTAATTTAAAGTAATTTTATTTAAATGTGTATATCATGCATTTACATGTATTTGTAATTACACATAGCCTACATTTAAAATATATTAGCTTTAAATTTAATATTGAATAACACATTACAGTTGAAATCATAATCAAATACTTTACTTGTGCTTTAATATGTTATAGTGAACACATTAAAATAAGTGTAGTTCTTTAAAGCACAACAAAAGATTACTAAAACATTATTTTGTAAAATGTAGCTACTGTAAAGTAGGTAATTATATTATATGCAAGTATGGTTTCTTAAAAATATACATTTGAGATACAATTAAGTGCACTTGAGTATCTCAAACACACATTTCTCAGTCTTTCCCAATATGGACATTGCGACACATTTTTTTCTGTACACAGTGACCACTGCTGACCACTGTTTTCAGCGTGAAAGAGAAAGAGGGAGAAGCACTGAGACAGAGTAGATGGGGAGAATGAGACAGGCGACAACATCTGTCCCTTGAGTCTCCTGGGAACAGATGGGCCTGCGGGGAGAAAATAACTCAGCCTTAGGCCACCGTTCTGGAGGGAATACGAAAAAGAGCAGGGACAAAAGACAGAAGGGGGAGGAGAGCGTCGAGAAAAAAAGAGAGTAGGGGGTTTGTTTGGAGGGAGGCGTAGAGGCCAACGGGTTCCAACAGACCTGAGACGGAAAGGAGACGACAAGGCTAGAAAGAGGAAGAGATGTGAAATAGACAGGCCTATACAGCTGATCAAAGACAGTGACAGCTGGAGATTAACAGAAAGAATGTGAAGAGGGTTCAAAGGTGACGCAGCTGATGAATGTTAAACATGAAATGTTTATGCCTATATTGTAGGCTAATGATCTGCTACTGATCTGATAACACACCTTCACAGTTTCCACAGCAGCAGTCCACAATTTTTTTAGGCTTTCAAAATCCATTTCGAGTGTTCTAAATTTTAAAATTCCTGATTACCAAAATTAACAATTGCATTATGGGAAATGGTTTTGTCAAAGAGTTTGATACTTCCTTATCAAACCCCCAGTCAGCCAGCTGCTTTCAGCCACTTTGTAAAGACTTCTCTGGGGGTCCTGTGACGCATATTGATGGTCTATAAACACTGATTGTCCTCATTTAAAATGCATACAGTGGTACCAGTACCGAATTAAAATGGGACGTTTGCAAACGCTGGGCACAGCCCAGTCCTGTAATTGTGTGTGAAGTGGAGTCAGCAGTGCTGTGATACAGCTCTGTGTTTGCCCAGGAATGTTTAATGTACCAAACATAAAGACTTGCAAATGCCTCTGTGTGTTATCCTGAACTCAGCAGTTCTTATCCAGTCGTTAATAATCCATATCTCACCTGCTGATCAATATTTCATTATGCTTGTCATTTGATGCTGGACTTTAACTGCTCTGAACAGTTGTATTGGACATAATGCCCCTAAAATTTAAATAGTTATCAATTATTAGCCTTGTGAAAAAGAAGTAGACTTTAGCATATTTTTAAAAAGAGTACTATAGTGCCAACAGAATGTAATGTTTTCAGACACTTAATTGCATGTTAATTGCAAGTAAACAAAAAATGTATTATTGTTTATTTTAAATGCATTAACTTTAGAGTTTATTTTGACCCACTTAAGTAGATCTTTATACGTAATTTCATAATTACTATTGTCTTTGAAGTGTACTGTCGAATGTACAAGCATTTATGGCAAACTAAAATATACTTTATTTCTATTGAAACTTAAATTATAATACCCAATTTAATAATATTTATTTATAATTACACATTTGTAATGATAAATTTGCAATTTACTATGTTGGCTTGACAATGCCAGCATACTGACATTTCTTCTTCTTCTTCTTCTGAGACAAATTTAAAACAAATTTTAAACAGTATTTACTCCTAGTTTTCAAGCTACAACATCAATCAAGCACATGCAGAAACATACTGTGTTAATTCATGCTAGCAACATGTTAAAATATGCTAACATTGTGCTAAACAATGCTAGCAACATGTTAAATGCCGAATGTGTTGAAATGTGCTAAATCACACTAGAATTGTGTTAGTAACATGTTAAATTATGCTAGCAATGTGCAAATTCATGCTAGAAACATGCTAGCAATATGCTAAATCATGCTAGCAACAAGCTAAAACATATCAGCAATGTGCTCATGCTAGAAACATGATAGCACCATACTAAATCAACCTAGTAGGAACATGTTAAAACATGCTAGCAACATGCTAGCAAATCATGTCAGAAACATGGTAAATCATGTTACCAGCATGTTAACATTCTAGCAATATACTAAATCATGCTAACATGATAGCACCATAATAAATCATACCAACATGCTAGCATCATGATAAAATAATGCTATCAACGTGCTAGAAATGCTAGAAACATGCTAAAACATGAAACAGCAATGTGCTAATTCATAATTGAAACACGCATTTAATGTGCTAAATCATGCTAAAACATGTAAACAACATTTTATTTACTTAATTTATTATCTTTTCAAAGTAATTTAAAACTTTCAGACAAGGCTTTTTCAAGCCAACATCAAAGTTTGTCATAAAACTTTACTTATCTAGTTACATTTAATCTCGAAATGTATATTGAATAGCACAGCTAAATTGCAAGTAAAACCTTTCAATTTGACATTACAAATTGCAAAGTATTAAGAAACATATGAAAGTGTATTCTCTGTAAGTACACTTAAATGCCCTTTTATTGCATTGATATTGTTTACACTTGGTTAAACAGTTAACATTGTCATAATTTTTAAGTTTGTGATGAATGGCTTAAGAACAAGACTCCTGCAGACTGCTTAATTAAGTTAAATGCATAATAGAAATGAATACAAATAAAGATGGAGTTGTCATGTAAATGACATGCTAGTTCATTTAACAGAATGTTTGCGATCTTGTTTTTTTATTTTAGTAAATATTTAAAGTAAGTGGTCTATTTGCACATTAAATTCAAGATCTACACTCATCAGGGGACTGTTAAACAAAATGACCTTTATTTTATTTTGTTTCAAGCCAGAGAAATCTTTGTACCACCCAGGAAGAGTACAGGAGTGGCAGTTTTGTGGTGAGAGGGTTTCAGAAACACCCTTGAATGAAATTACAATGAACTTTCAGTTATGTAGTTTGTGCATAAACAACAATAAAATCACTTCCACAAAGGCTCTCAACACCTTGGTGGCTGCAGGGACACTGTTCCTGAAGTGAAATGTATCTGACATCTCAACTACAGTACTCATCTCAGGAGAAAAATCACAATAACATGACAAGAGAAAACCTCTGAACACATTGATTAGAGTCAGCTAAAATAATTCAGCTTGTTTTGTCCCAGCACTCAATTCAGGGAGCCACCTTGAAAGAACATGAAATTGCTAAAGGAACAACACTAGAAAACTAATAATGTTTTAATAATGTTACGGTTACCATATCTATTCAGGTATGTTTTGGGCATAACAGAATGAAAGAAAACAAACACACTCCTGAGTTTGAACATGCACACACAGCAAGCTGTTGTCATTCTTATCAGTAAATCTGGTCTCAGTGTTTATTTTCACTGTGGAATATAAGGGAGGTGAAGCAAAGACTGAATGAAATGATATACAGCAATGTCTCGCACATCGTGAAGTTTGACTCAGTTGTCTGAACATTTTGTCTTGATATAGGTCTATTAGCAGCTATTGGTAGCCAGTGGAGACGTGTGAATGGATCAAACACAAAATATTTCAGCAAGTGGTAAATTTAAAGTAGGCTAGTTGACGGATAGATAAATAATGATGTACTTTCGAGAACTCAAACCTCAGAGTGGAAAAGACGACAGGATTTTTATTTTTAAGATTTGAATGATATGCTTGTATATAATGAAGGTTGGGTGTGGAAAAATTGTGAAACTTCAGTAGAGATGGTGAGAAACTCGGCTCAGTAGAGATGTGTGTGTGTGTGTGTGTTTAGTCAGTTATTATACAGTTGTTATAGTCAGTGCAAGTGATCAAAGTTTTTTATATTCACATTTACAGTCCTGCAGTGCAAATGTACAAAGTTATTTATATATACACGTTTATATTATTTATATTTGAACAAATCAATCCCCAACCAATGTTATCTTGTCTTTAATCCTTTGCCCATGCTTTTACTAAGGGCCCATTCTGGTAATTTATAAGGAGGCAAGCAACTGTGTACAGCTGGTTGATGCTCCCTGTGATGGACAGAGGGATGACTGTGTCGAACAGCTTGTGTTCCTTCACCCTGCGGATGAGACGCTCGACGTGGACCCTCAGCCGAGCAATGGACTGTGTCTTCCTCACCTCATCAGCCGTCATCTGTTTCCTTTTTGACAGCAGAGCAGGTCTGTAGACTTTGCATGGCACACAGTCATCAACAAGAAAACCTTTTTCGACCATTATTGCCATTCCAGGTTTCAACAGAGACACAATCCCAGACTGCTTAAAAAGCTCCTCGTCACTGACAGCTCCTGCATACAGGGATGACACAAAGGTGACCACACCATGTGGTGCCATGCCGATTAACCCCTTGAAGGTGCAGTGGGACTTGTAATTGGAGAAGACTTCACTTTGAAGCGGGAGAGAGGATGCAGTTTGGCAACGCAGTTCCGTGCAGTCGATCACCACTTGTGTGTCTGGGTAGTCCTGGAACTCATTGGGTAGATGAGCCTTGACTTCCTCCTCAGACATCCATATGCGGACAGAGCCAAGAACAGTGTACAAAAAATTGGCCCACGTTGTAATAATTCGGCCAACTGTAGACTGATGAATGTTGAATCTGTGGGCCAGATCCTGCTGTGCTAGGCCAACTGAGAGGTGGATCATGAAGAGGAAGAACTCATCAATCGGCTGCAGGGACTGACCCTGTAAAAATAACAAGGTTTGCAATTATGTTGAATTTTCACTTTCACTGAAAATGTAAAATTAAGTTTTGTTTTGCCATTTCTTTATTTACCCATGCACTGCCTCTTGTTTCAGCTTCACTCCATATTGTAGTTGCTCTTGCTCTGGTCACACGAATCATGTTGTGGGATGCAGGTTCAATGAGTTTCCAGAAAGTCATTAAATGCCTGTAAGTCATGAATCTAAATGAGATGTAAGACATGTTTACTTTATATACATATATACACACCCACATATGCATATATATATATATATATATATATATATATATATATATATATATATATATACACATATATACACACATATATATATACATTTATACAGACATTTTAAAACGTACCTAGTGTAGAATCTTATATCATCGTCGGAAGCAGCAAATCGCCCCAAACTAAATCTTTGACTGACTGTCAAATCTTCCACCCGTCTCATTAGTCTGTCCACCTTTTTATGGAGATCTTCTATCTGATCCAGTGCATTATCAACGGCCGCGGGTTCTGGAACTGAACAATAATCATGTTCCAGATAATGGGCATCCATTGGCACAGGAACCTCATCCACTTGAGTGTAAACCTCCCTTCTTTGCCATACTCCGGTGGTGCGCCTTGGTTCAGCAACGGAGTAGCCGTTCCACTGGAATAAGGTTGGTACAGCTCCCTTCCGCAGCAAGCGACGCCCTTTAGGGGTCGATGGCTCAATCAGATCATCACTTTTAAAGTGGCGACTGCAGACCCTTGTATGAGATGTGATGTTAAATCTCTCACGTCGAATGTTGTGAATCCACTCTCTGCGTGTTTCTACGTCTAGAGGAAAAGTGTGGAAACTCAGTATAGAGTTAAACTTTGAGGAGGCCTCACAAAACGGGACACAACAATGTTCAGCCGAACTACTGTCTTCCCGCCGTTGATATTTAAACTTTCTGGAAGCCATCACTACAATGCTTAACTATGTAACACTATATATAATAATTAAATTATAAAACGCTGTCAAATTAATTTTATTAAAGTTTTGCCGCCAGTAGCCTACACTTTGCTATAGAACGCACTATGCGGAAGTAAAGACGCTGGCCGAGATTCTACCGGAAATACGTCAGCAGCGTTCGTGCATATTCTTCTTCTTCTTTAAATTTATTGGCGGTTGGCATACCAATTTGGAGCATTACCGCCACCAACTGTTTGGGGTGTGGAGCTTCAATGCGGATTTAAACGCTTATATAAAAATATATAAAAGAGGTTTATTCTTGGTTGATCTTAAATTCTATCAAATAGATCTGTTTCTTTTAGGTACCACATGAGAACTGGCCATGCTGATGGTTCATTTTCTATTTCTGTAGAAAAAGAAAGTAAAGTTAAACCCTCTACAGGTAAATGTGTATATCCTAATTCTTTAACTTTTTCAAACAGTATGGTTCTCTCTGTCCTGTATGCTTCACACTCTAGCTTTTGTTTATGTTTTTTGCTTTTCGTCAGCTGTTTTCAATGCGATTGTATGCAGTTTTTACTCTGTTTTTGCCATAACTGACAAAAACACGATATGCTCTCGTTGTGTTGTAGCGACATCATGTGGTCAACATGTGAACGACACGTCACGTGATCGCCTGGAACTCTCCCAGGTGGAACATCACCAGTGATGGGACATTTAATTTGGGATAATCCCACATCCAACCAGCACAAGAGACCCGGTTTCGAGGGAGGACTTGATTTGTCACAACACTGGTCAGACAGTAAAAAATCGTCCGCAATTCCGTGAGGAAATGATATGAATCTTTACTCCACCGTCAACCACGTACTTCACCTATATATGTCACCGACTGAGTATCTCTTCATGAGCACTGGGCGTCTCTGTCTGGGACCAGTGCTCGTAAAAGCTGGAAGTAGAGTAATAGGGTTCTGCCTGCAAGGTCGTTTTTTTTGGCCAACAGGGGGCGCCCTAGATCGTAACTATATATATATATATATATATATATATATATATATATATATATATATATATATATATATATATATATATTATTATTATTATTATTTTATTTTATTTTATTTTTTATATAAGTTTGTGTATTTATGTGATTCTAGACATAATTATCATAAAGTATGTCTGATTTTCATAGTCTGATAATTGGGTATGACTACCAGTTTCTCTAGTAGTTAATGATATTAGACTTCTACCTCACGTAAACAATGCATTTTACTTTAATGGTCAATTAAATTCCAACATAATTTATGAATGATGACAGTATTGCTGAATTAGATGTTCGAGCAAGTTTGACCTTTAGTAATAAAATAATTTGTTCCTAACCTAACTTCATAATCTTATTGTTATTATCAATATTATATAAGTGCTATTGAAATGCAATATTTACTAACAACAAAGGCTTTTTAATACACCATTAATATTATTACATTTTACAGATATTTCAGATGTAATGTCAAGTGACGACAAAAACAAATGGTAATGTATTGTAATAAAAGATTTTTTGTTTTTAGAAATAGATCATCTTTATATGACAAGATTCTTGCGCTAATGAACCAGCCGGTGAAAATAAGTTTTCCAGACGTGGAAACAGCGCCATCTAGCGGTTGTAAATTGATATAACCCCAGGCTGTGGGCCTAATACCGGTACTGTAGTTTGCGACTATCAACCATGTCAAGCACTTAATGTAATTAAAAATGTAGGACCACATTAAACACGACTGTCATAGTAACTAGTATGCTATCTAATATACATATATAAATATGTGTGTGTGTGTGTGTGTGTGTGTGTGTGTGTGTGTGTGTGTGTGTGTGTGTGTGTGTGTGTGTGTATATATATATATATATATATATATATATATATATATATATATATATATTTGAATCTTAAGAATTTAAAAAATGTCAGCACCTCTATTTCGTTTCTTAAACAACTAAAACACTGAAAAGTTTTCACAAAATCACAAGTAAATAAATGTGCATTTGTGGAAATGAAATATAGGCTACCATCTAAATATACCAGGTTAGCAAACACTGACGTATAAGCAACTTACAGTGAACCATAACGACACCTGGTGTTTGTAAGAGATATTACAACGGGTTTGCTGATGCTGCCATCCATAGTGCAACCATAGTTTCCTTGATGTGACAGTGGTGTCAGCAATTCTTTCTAAAAGGCCTGGCCTGAGACTAGCTGAAAGATCAACAGAGGAGACCCAAGTTCTAGCTAGGACCAAGGAACAGGACCGGAGCACACAACGTTTTAAATAATTTATTGGTACAAAACGACTAACGTTTCGACGCCCAATGCGTCTTCTTCAGAGTCAAATTATTTGACTCTGAAGAAGACGCATGGGCGTCGAAACGTTAGTTTCCTGGTTGAGCACCAACCAGGCTGAAGCGCAAGTGACCCCTTTCTACTAGCTGAAAGATGACTGCAATTCATTAAAATCTGGTTGTGTGCACCAGAAAGTGCAACAAATGGGCCTATAGCTGCAAGATTTTTATCTTTATTACCATGAATTTTCAAATAATTTAAATAACTAAACACAATATTCAAATTCAATGGAGGTTTGTGTCAGTATTTATGCGTCACAAGCACAGATGCAAAATTTTAGATGTTAAAATTTACTATGTGGTATTTTTCAGAGACTCTTTCTGCAGGTTACATCATTACGCCAGTAGGTGGCGGCAAGTGACTGTCTTTATGAATTATTCTTCAAATTGCTCATGAAACGATTTGTCCAAAAACACCATTTAGTTCAGGGCCGAAATCCCTGGCTGTGTCCGATACCCTCATTGACTATTCCCTACATTAGTCCACTATTTTAGGCTAGTTCACTTGAGGGAGTGAAACGAGTGAGTGAATTTAGACACTAATTGCACCTGAAGGTCTGCCGCTTTTGCATAGTTTATGCTTGCTGTTTAATCAGCTGATTATTTAAAACTCAGAAAACCTGCAGCTCCAGTAGTAAGATTTAAAATATATATATCTTGAACTCTGTCATGGAAACTAGCATGTATAAACCTTAATTAAACAATTTAATAATCAATTCAAAAGGAATGCTGCATGATATTACGCTGTAGCCACAATGGAGCAGCGGTTTGGAAAATGGATGGATGGAAAATTCATCTTCTGTGATGCCTGAATTCATTCGGCATGATACTCTCACATTGCATTATGGGTATTCTCTAACAGTTGAGAGTACATCGTTATTGCAGTGCATTGTGTAACTGAATGAGTGCACTCGATAACGTCCACTAGTTTCGGATCACCTACAAATGGCTGTTCCCTCAAATAGTGTCCTATTTAAGGGTTTAGGGGGCGATTCATGTTTTTATGACAGATTTAACTGAATCATTCACACAAACGATTTGTTCAAAACATTTAGGCCTATTCATTCAGAAACAAAACGCCATGTGTTAACTTCTTGTTGTTTGATCATGTTGTACAAAACAAAAGCAATATCACACTCACATGTATGCTGTGGCCGAATCTTGATGTAGGCTGCAGAAAATGTCCATTGCACATTCTGACAGGAGATTTCCCAATCAATGACTGACACTATGTAGAATTTGTTTGTAGACACAAATATCTGTATAAAAATGGTATAAATTGTGTTTCAAAATTCAGCCAATGACAAACATCTATAACCTAATTTATTATAATTGCAACTGCAAGTGAATTTCCAATGGGGAAAAAAAAACATGAATGTGAATTATTGAATACAAATTAGTGAAGCAAGTGGCTGTAATTATGAATGAATCATTGAAGCATTGACTCACAATTTGTTCAAAGCCGCAGATTCATTCACAAACACTGCTGTGTGCTGCTGTTCTGCTGTGGCTTTCGTGGAGCTATTATTTTGTTGAAAAAAATACTGACAATACTGTGTTTAAAATTAACATCACTTAATATTAATACCTTTCGTTTGTTGAACTGTTGTATAAAATCAATGTCACATTTGCAATCGTGTGGATATTCGATTAATGTGATCAACATTAAACACCGGAACTCACACAGGGAATGTTTTTGTATCGAAGAGAGTTTAAATCTTAAATCGATCTCTATGCACAGTCTGTCTCTATATTTGTTCTTCATTCTAGTAAGTGCTAAATCCCCAATTTTACAAAGGTAGGCTACATGGTCGAGAACGGCAGTAGGCCATAGCGCAATTAGCCAAAACAGCATTGTTGAGTGAAAGCAGTTTTGACTGCAAAAAATTAGGTCATTTGATCGGATGTCATGTATTTACAGCATTTTACCTGCTAGAAATGCTCAGTTTTAATGTTATTTTAAGGTGGGGTAGACTTAAATGAATTAAATGTTCGCGTACCCCCTTCTGTCACCTCACGTGTCACCTCACGGACACCAGCGTCTCCGGAACGGACACCAACAACTCCGGCACAGACACCACCCACCGTCTCTGGCACGGACACCAACGTCTCCGGCACGGACATCACCGTCTCCAGAAAGGACACCACCGTCTCCGGCACGGACAAGTGCACGGACACCACCGTCTCCGGCACGGACACCACTGTCTCCGGCACGGACACCACTGTCTCCGGCACAGACACCACCGTCTCCAGCACGGACACCACCGTCTCCGGCACAGACACCACTGTCTCCGGCACGGACACCACTGTCTCCGGCACAGACACCACCGTCTCCAGCACGGACACCACCGTCTCCGGCACAGACACCACTGTCTCCGGCACGGACACCACTGTCTCCGGCACAGACACCACCGTCTCCAGCACGGACACCACAGTCTCTGGCACGGACACCACAGTCTCCGGAATGGACACCAACGTCTCCGGCACGGACAAGTGCACAGACACCACCGTCTCCGGCACGGACACCACTGTCTCCGGCACGGACACCAACGACTCCGGCACGGATACCACCGTCTCCGGCACGGATACCACCATCTCCAGCACGGACACCACCGTCTCTGGCACGGACACCACAGTCTCCGGAATGGACACCAATGTCTCTGGCGCTGACACCGGCAAGGACACCACCATCTCTGGCACGGACACCAACGTCTCTGGCATGTCTCCGACACGGACAAGTGCACAGTAACCACCGTCTTCGGCACGGACACCACAGTCTCCGGAATGGACACCAACGTCTCTGGCACAGACACCGGCAAGGACACCACCGTCTCCGGCACGGACACCAGCAAGGACACCACCATCTCTGGCACGGACACCAACATCTCTGGCACGGACACCGGCAAGGACACCACCGTCTCAGGAAAGGACACCACCGTCTCCGGCACAGACACCACTGTCTCAGGAAAGGACACCACTGTCTCCGGCACAGACACCACCGTCTCCGGAAAGGACACCACCGTCTCCGGCACAGACACCAACCGTCTCCGGCACAGACACCACCGTCTCCGGAAAGGACACCACCGTCTCCGGCACAGACACCAACCGTCTCCGGCACAGACACCACCGTCTCCGGCACAGACACCACAGACAGTGGTGGAAAGGACACCACTGTCTCCGGCACAGACACCACCGTCTCAGGAAAGGACACCACTGTCTCCGGCACAGACACCACCGTCTCCGGCATGGACACCAATGTCTCCAGCACATACACCAAAGTCTCCGGCACGGACACCATCGTCTCTGGTGTTGTGCCGAATTTCGACCCCCTGCCAAATTATCACCCCCCTCGTTGAAGTCAGTACCTGATTGCCTAATCCTAACCCCACCCCTAATCCTAACCCCTGAAAATCGAATTATTGATATAAAAAATTAACATTGTTACTAGTAGCAGTTCAATTGTTGATATCAAAAATAGAATATATAGAAAATAAAGGATTTACTTGTAAGAATTGTATTTCTGATATGTGAAATTGGAATTTCAACTAGTAAGAAATCAATTGTTGATATCAACAATTGAAATTGAATGGCAGCCTATGGTGACATATATATATATATATATATATATATATATATATATATATATATATATATATATATGCAAATAACAAATCCCAGCGCTGCTTGTATCAGTGGAGCTTTGCTGACATCTATTGGGGGGAAATTGGTACTGCGCCCAAACAAAAACTTACTGAATAATGTTGAATTTTTGAGATATCAACCCCAAATTTGGAACACAACTTGTTTAGATTTATGGCTTGGATTTTCTAGCAGTTTGTGAGTTCAAAATGTCTCATAAAATTTATCTTATATAAAAAAAAGTAATAATTTTCATTACCTAAAACCTCTAGAACTTTTTACAACTTTTTTCACTTCAACAATAATCTGCCATGGGTCTTCTTTAAAATGAGACCAAACTTAAGTCTCTGCTCCAAAGCTTTACATTCTTATACCAGTTTTTTGACAGACATTTTTGTCCTTCAACCATTTAAGTTCATAATCGCTTCATAATGATCGTATGGTTAAAAATGTGCCCCATCTTCTTACATAATGCATTGAATTTGTGCCACTTGGATCATATTGCTATGTAAAATGAACATGACATGCCTTGGAATGTATTCTATTATAATTGTATATATTAGTTTGAACACAATCAGGACAACTTAAATAGAAAATGGCATATCTGAGCGCACTCTCCTCTTCTAAAGGAAGTACTCATCAGCACCACTAGAGGACAGTATAGAGGCGTGTGTTATTTTAGTTTGCCTGAAGGCCATCACCATGAGCTCTGAAGAACACAGTCAACTATTATACAATAAGCTGTAACACAGAAAACTACTCCACTTTCCCAGGACCACATGTGTGTCTTTGTGTGTGTGATCTCCATGGTTACAGTCCTTTGATCTTGTCCTCTTATGAGGGACACTAGTAAAAAACAGCATTCACATATAGTGGCTTTGTTCTCTGTAGAAGGTTGCATTGCATCAAGTACAGGTTGGCTGCAAATAAAGGCTAAACAAGACTGATTTTATCTGTGATGTGTTGAAGTGTGTTTGATAGCAACCAGGTCCAGACTGTAGTATACTGACTTCCAGAGATTTTACAAGACAAACATGAGCAATGATTTCTATGATGGCTGCTTGAGGAACAGTTTTCACCTTAGATGACCTGGTGGACCTTCTTCTTCTATATAAAAAAAATTAAAAAAATTAAAAAAAAACTGTGCTACATCCACATTCACTATAAAATGAAAGAGTCAAAAATATACATTATTTCATATAAAATAGAACAATTGGCTAAATTGGGCTATATTGTATCTGCCAAGTTAAGACTGAAATAAATACTATCAATAATTTTCCAAGATTATTCTCTTTTCAAAGATTAAAATAAAACAAAGGAAAATGATTAAAAATTTAAAAATTGTTGTTTCTTTTAATATAGGCTAAATAAATATAAGTTAAGAACATGTAGAAGTTAACTTTTAAGTGAATTTTACATTTTTAAATTGTATTTATTTATTTATTTAGAAAGAAATTGATACTTTTATTGAGCAAGGATGCATTAAATTAATTAAAAATACTAAATGCTTTCTATTCATCAAAGAATCCTAAAAAAAACTGCATCACATTTTCCACAAAAATATTAAGCAGCAAACCTTTGATAATAGTAAGAAATGTTTCTTCAGCAGCAAATCAGCATTCTTAAGAATCATGTGACACTGAAGACTGGAGTAATGATGCTGGTAATTCAGCTTTGCTATCACAAGAATAAATTAGGCCTACATTTTAAGGTATTTTAAAATAGAAAACAGTTCTTTTTAAATTGAAATAACATTTCACAATATTACTGTAATATTATTTTTGATTAAATTAGCCTTGGTGAGATATTGGTGATATGTTAAAAACCGTCTTGCCGACTCCAAACTTTCATGACTATTTTTTCCCCTTAGTAACAGTAACATAAATATGTGTTTCATGGTACATAATAGGTCCTTGAGATAACATCTAGATTTCAGTCTAAAAATGTTGTTATTTGTGGTGGTGGTTTATGAAATAGGGCAATAAAATGCCCCTTATTACAGCAAGAGGTTGAGACATATCACTTTGCTCTTGTGCGCATTGTGTGCAAACTGTGACTTATATTTTAAATGGATAATTCACCCAAAAATGAAAATTTTGTCATCGCTTACTCACCCTCATGTTGTTTCAAACCTGTATGAGTTTCTTTCTTCTGCTGAACACAAAAGATATTTGAAAGAATGTTTGGACAGATTATGGGCCCCATTGACTTCCATAGTGTGAAAAATGATATACTACGGAAATCAATGGGTGCCGTCAACTGTCTGGTTACCAACATTCTTTAAAATATCTTCTTTTGTTTTTAGCAGAAGAAAGAAACGGGTTTGGAACAACATGAGGGTGAGTAAATGACAAAATGTTCCATTTTTGGGTGAACTATCCCTTTAAAGCAGTGTTGTCTGAGTCTCTCTATCAGGTTGTTTACAAAAATACATCCATGACCTTCTTTAGTCCATGGTTGATCTCAGTAGTATTCTGACTATTTACTCTCTTTTCTCTGTCTCCCTCTCACTCTCTGTGACAGGAAGTGTAAACACTGATCAAGTGTCAAAGTCCAACCCACCAATTCTCACCTCCATTAAAGAGTGTCACCATGCATAACTTTCCCAAATACCCCCCTAAAATGCCCCATATAATTCCACAACCCCCTCTAAAACACCACCATAAAGCGGCCGCTGCTCCTCAAGACCACCTGCGTGCTACTTGGAAACAGGCTATCGATAGATCACACATTCCATTATTGATTTATTGAGATTACACCAAACATCACATTCTGTTGCCACAATGTTCACCTCAAGTGAAAATTTCACACCGTCTTACACCACTGTGTAAAAAGACATGTAGCCGAGTGTGACAGAGGCTGTAACATATGACAACATTAACTCTTGTATTGAAGGCTGTAATGGCAATAAACCAACAAACATTATCAAATCAGATCATTTAGATAGATAGATAGATAGATAGATAGATAGATAGATAGATAGATAGATAGATAGATAGATAGATAGATAGATAGATAGATAGATAGATAGATAGATAGATAGATAGATAGATAGATAGATAGATAGATAGATAGATAGATAGATTCAATTAGATTACAATAAAAACAGATCAAATAAGAAAAAAAATCACATTTAGTATAAACAGTTTTTGTCTGAGTACAGGTTATTTTGGTTATTAAATGAAACACTGGCATTTATTATATACTGTGGTGCTATAAGTGTAATTATTTTTTTATGGTTGATTGAATGGAGGATGAGAATGTCTCTCTGTATACAATCAATCATGGTCTCATGTAATAATTCTGCTAAATTAAATATATTTAAATGTAATAAATTATACAGTAGTGGACAAAAGTGATGTCTGATGTAAATTGACATCTTCACCCTTTATTTAAATTTGTTAAAAATGTTGTTGCGTAGTTGTGCTTGGAGTCAGATGTTTTGAAACATGCAAAATTGTGCATAATTTGCATAAACATAATTTTTTGGCCTGGATGTCACACAAAGAAATTATGAACACATGCAAAAACAAGAGAGAAGCAATGAAATATAAATAACTGATTATGTTGTAGTCAGTGTATGCTTATTTTTTCTGCATAATATGTTTTTTTTTATTATTATGCAGAATGTACAAAACAAGACAGGGAACAAAACAACACTGTAAGACACTTCCATTGAGGTAAATACAGAGTTTGAATTAAAAAAAAAATTAAAAAAAAATTAAAAAAAAGCAAGGATGAAGCCAAGCACGTAGCCAGTATACATCAAAGGAATGAAAATACTAAAAAAGTAAATATTTTGATAAAGAGAGACATAAAGTTTCAGACTTTCTATTACATTTTTTGAAGTATTTAAAACTCTGAAACATTTGAGTAAACTCACATAGAAATATATTAAAGGAGGGCTTACATTTTTTCCATTTACAAGTATGGATATGATATTTACCCATCAATAAAACAAAATTTACAACATCAATGAAGGGTGAGTTTAAATCACACTTAAAAAAGAGCACATCTTGTTGGACTATAGGAGGAATTGTCTCCATTTTTACTGACAGCCAGCTATGTATATCAAACTAGAATTTCGAAGTAACCTGACAGTAAAAGAATAGGTGATCAAGTGTTTCAGGACAAGAAGAACAAAAGCCACAAGATTCCACCTCAAAATGAAATCGTTTCTGTATAAAATCATTAACTGGGTAAATCTTAAACATGATTTTGTAATGAGTCTCCTTGACCTTCGGAGCAACTGGGTATGTCATATAACAGGTAAAAGCTTTATCCTTCACTGAGGTTTCAACATCTCCCAAAAAATAGCACTGATAATCACCAGTGATAATACGTTTGAGTTCTTTGTAAATAAGTCTGTTATTACACTTACTATCTCTGCATAATATGTAGCTGTAGTTTGTCAGATAAATACCTTAAAGGGATACTCCACTTTAAAATGAAAATTCTGTCATCATATACTCACCCTCATGTTGTTTCAAACCTGTATGAATTTCTTTCTTCTGCTGAACAGAAAGGAAGATATTTAGAAGAATGTCAGTAACCAGACAGTTTCATACCATTGACTTCCATAGTATTTTTTTTTTTTCCTACTATGGAAGTCAATGGTATGAAACTGTCTGGTTACTGACATTCTTCTAAATATCTTCCTTTCTGTTCAGCAGAAGAAAGAAATTCATACAGGTTTGAAACAACATGAGGGTGAGTAAATGATGACAGAATTTTCATTTTAAAGTGGAGTATCCCTTTAAGTTTATTGTTTTGTTCTTCCCTCATATTTAAAATATTTATATATTTTGATGATTTAATCAAACTTGTAGGGTCATTAAAAACCTATTCCCCCTCCGGACATCACTTTTGGCCACTACTGTATATTATTATATTTAAGTCAATACAGCTGCACAATTAAGTCTGGTTCTACTGACATATTTGATATATACATTATAAATATTCCTCAGACCAATAAACAATTAAAAAGACAAGAAAAATAGGGGGGAAATAAAGAAATGGATCTTTTCTCTATATGTAGGCTATATCAAGTCTTTTAACCAAGGATCTGATTTTGGTTTCTAAGCAATCACTGTTCCAAAAAAAAGCAATCAAGCAACCTCATTAGTCCTCAGTTCCATCCGTGTTCTATTGTTGCTCCTGATGAGCAGACGAGAATGAGACAAAGAGCTGGAAGGATAATGGGACATTAGTTGCATGGCCAGAACGATTGGGACAACGGCCCAGTGTTTTTAAACCCTGCAGATCTAGAGAGAGAAATCAAGCTTCTGAAATGACAATTGGTCCCGATGAAAATGCTGGACCATCAAGTCAAGGTGGGGTCAAACAGTGCCAGACAGCCCGAATACACACACACACACACACACTATCACTCTCTCCAGGGACAAGACATTTACCCGCTGCCCCATGTCATGCTAACCTTTCTGCAGTTTTTACACTGGGAAATATAAAATGTGGTTGTTGACGCTATATAATCTATAAGACGGTGTAGAGAAATGACAATAAACCATCATGACTTTGGTGTCACTCTCAGATAGGAATATGTGTCGTCTTAAGTTAGGCCTATAAATCATCGAAAAGTGTCTAATAAAAGAGGATTTATTAGGCACAATCAAAGGAGCAAAGGGAATGCAATCATTACCCGAAGGAGTTATTTCTAGATCTAACTGCTAAAATGAATTGATTCAGTCATGTTAGACAATATGATTGAATACTTGAATTCAAAGCATGAAATCATTTGGCTGAATAAAAACCACATATACATCATGACAGGGGTGAAATGTGTATTGAAGCTAGACGGAGGTTAAGACGGTCGTCCAGTTAAACTGCTCGAAATGGCAGATAGATTGTCCAATTTGCCTTGTTTCTCCCTGATGACCCTGATGGTTCCTACCAGAGTAAAAGAAAAGAAAGTAGATGGTCCATTCTGCAGCATTATGCAACTCCTGTGTAGAGAAGTTATCTTGAAGCCTATTGACTGAGGTGAGATAATCAGGTGAGATAATTGCTCAGTTTTCACGTCTGAGGTAATAATCTTAATATCACTTGCCTCTGTTACAAAGCTAAATAAAACACTAAGCATTATATCAAAACCTATAAGCCTTTTTAGTAATAAGACAGAAACATAATGGTAACAGGTTGAACTCATAATGCAGTCAGATGCACAACCTGGTGACATTTCAAAAGACGAAAGAAAAGGAAGAAATGAAAAGCTTAATAGTCCTCTAAAATAGGACGTTTCATCTTAGCCGGCATGCATAGACGTTACTTTTTGCCGGAATCGTTCACATATTAGATCAATCCAAATAGTGAAACAGAACTAAAATTCAAAGAAAATGGTCTTATTCTGCACATCAGTGTTTTTATGTCAGATAATGATTTTGATTAAAGGTTTGATATGACAGCTTCGGGTGGTGCGTGGAGTTTCAGTTTTACAGAAAAGGATGTTGTTGAAGGAGGGGCAGCCACTGTACTTCACTATGACTATGAAAAGGAGCTCCAACAAAAAAAAAAGCCCATCAGTGTATTCTCTGTCTGGCTCCAATACACAAACCAGAACTCATCCTTGATTTTGGTTGATGTCTAGGCATATAGCAACACATTCTGTCCTTATATGGCTTTTTTTTTTTTTTTTTTAAATAATGCATTATAAAATCATGTTCCTCACAATTAGAAAGGAAACCTTGCTCACAGTTGAGAGTAAGAGTAAACATTAAAAACAAGGTTCAAACACTTAAAAATAAAGGCCCCAAAAGGGGGTTTTCACAGTGATGCAATTGAAGAACCCTTTTTGGTTCCCCAAAGAAGTTCTTAAAAGAACCATATTTTTTTCTTAGTGTGAAGAACATTTAAAAGAAAGAAATTTAACATTTTCCATTTAGTGCAATGGAATGGTTGTCACTCTCAGTTGAAATTGCACATGTTGTCTAAAGTACATTTCTTGAAAAAGTGTCTAATAAAAGAGGAAACGCACAAACAGAGGAGCATGAGAAGAAATATGCGATCTAAAATGACAGTATCAAGAAAGTAAGTTCAGTTCCACTTTAGGCAAACAAAGATTCATCTCTGTTAAAAACAAAAACTTGCAACCTGAGATTGTTAGCTTAATGAGCTATTTCTAGATCTAACTGTTACAATTATTTTTGCTGGTGTAACCTAAAGTATTTGGGTTAATTCAGCAATGTTAAATAATACGTTTGAATATTTGAATTCGTTGTGAAAACCCCATTTTGGAGCCTTTATTTTTAAGAATGTTTGAACCTTGTTTTTAATGTTTATAGGGACATTGCACACATGACTGTATCAACTGTGAGCAAGGTTCCTTTCTTGTTTATAATGCATCATTTATAATAAAAGCTTTTTTTTTTTCAGACATCAACCAAAATCAAGAATGAGTTTTGGTTTGTGTATTGTTAATGGTTCTTCACAATCGATGCCAAAAATGAACCTTTATTTAAGAGTGAACCTAGGCCCTATTACTTTGAATGACACTCTATCTAAAGACATTTCTATTGCTATGGAGGTCACAGGCAAGACTTTTGTTAAAACTTTAAACGGAGACCCCAAAATAGTAAAGTAGTTGATGATAATAAAGAGAAAGCCTCGTAATGCGCAGGCGCGCAAACGCTGCTGCCCAGATGTGCTTGCTGAGGATTCAGACGTGAGGACTAAACTGTCATATGTAAACACCGCCTCGCACGGCGTGATTCCCTTCTTTCAAGCCTGTTCAGAGAAACATGTTAACAAACAAGGGAAACTTCGTCTTGGTGGTCAGACGCTGAGCGCGCTGTTTGCGCTGTCCATTAGACGCGTTGGTGTCAGGTGCGCTGCTGTAATTAGAAAACGCGCCGGTCAAAGGAAGAACTGTTTAACTGTGCTTTAGCAAGTCCTCTTCACTGGACTTGTCTTTTAGCAATGAGCACGTAGAGTTTGCAGAGCTGACTATAATCCTCCCTTGAAAGAGCGCGTCTTTGTTCTAAAGCAGCGTTAGAAAGCAAATCACTTCCTTTAGTGAAGCCGCTGCTTTTCATCTGTGGCGTTTCATGTCCTAATTGAGAGCCAGTAATGGGACTCCCTCTTTACATAAGTGATTTCCTCCCATACACTGGTCCTCAACATCAGTCTTTGTTCAGACATGAATTCTGTTCCAGGCATTATTTCCACAAATGCAACCATAAGTGATAATGATTTTTTTTTTTTTTTAATGTTAAATTACATTGTCAGCTTATTTGTAATGGACAATTGTTCTGAACAGCAGCAACATTCAGATTCGAATAGGTTCTACATCTATTAATCTGTTAATGCAAAATCATTGAAGCATTGTTTATAACCTGCGAATAGCTAAGGCTAGCCTAATTATTTTTAATTATTTGATCATATGTATATTGTTTTTTGAAAATAAAATAAAAGCTAAAATATTAACAATTAACAAAGATAATAATGATGGTAAAAGTTAGAAATAGCCTTTCACTGCAAGCACCTGCTCTTGGTTACAATTTTTTTTTTTTTTTTTTTTTTTACAGTGTCCTTATATTTTGATATAAAAGTTGCATGTCTGCATTAGAAATGCAATGCTGTATTTTTGTGTCATGCTATTATTCGAGTTTCTGCTCTGAATGATATTTCTCGTATCATTTATACGCCAAAACGAGTTTATGCGTACATATGATACGCAGTTTTCGCGTGCATATGATACGCACTTTATGGCGTGTAATATGCACGCCCTCCTCACCCCTAATCCTACCCAAGGGGTTTACAGTGCGTATCATTTGAACGCAAAAACTCGTTTTGTCGTATAAATGATACGAGAAATATCATTCGTGCTATAGATACGCACTTTCATGAGATCGTGTTGGGCTGTCAACATGCAGTTCCGTCCTAATTATTCTTTGTCCGATATCAAAAAGTAAAAGTGGTTTAAGGAGTTAAAACGTTAAGAGAAGCTTAGAGGTCACGTATCATCACTATCTTATTAAGTGGACTTCTGTAGCGGAAATGTAGAATAGATGATCTGCTCATCTGAGTTACTCGCCCGACACTAAGTAAAACCAGCGTGTTTCGCACTCAGAGTGAGAAAACTGAAGCCCAGGTGCGCCAAATCTCCTCTCCAATTTTCGAGCAACACCAAAACGGACAAAAGCACAATTGGCACAAGGTGAAATACACGCCAGCGCCTGATTGAGGGAGGAGAACTGATCAATGTGTTTACATGAACCACAGTGGAAGAGATTTCACTATTATACCTACTTTCATTTGACACCTCGAGACTGAAACTGGAACTGAATTCTATAACATTATCCACAACACGTAGGTGTGATGCTACCGTGGTCTGCACTGTAAAACATCTTTTCATCATTATGCCATAACAACATCTTAGTTTCAATCCAATTAACTTATCACAATCATTTCTGCCAGTTCTATCTGATTGGATGAGTTTCAACTAGTCTGGTTTTCTTCATCCACTTCAAAGCGGTTAATAAGTTCACTGAACTCATGACAGCACCACTTTTAGGCAATTAAACTTAAGGTTTTAATTTAATATGGGCTAAATTATTAATTAGTTCACTAACCACGAATCAAATATTTGGGTGAGGGTGACAATCTGGAGTCTTAAAGACTGGCAACGGGCTTTCATAGAGATGAACGGGCTGAGCGTAATGTGATTAGTAGTTTTTTTCTTTTCTTTTTTTTTTTTTCCTTTTCTTTGACTTCTGAATGTGAGAGTATTTGTTCCGCTGTGTGTCGCATTCGGCGGTACCCTTTGAATACATGAAATAAGATGATTTGGGTAACATCAATGCACTCTCACATAGGACGTTTCTGTGGCGTACAGCCATGTAGGAATTTGTAGTAAATCTGGACCTCCTGGCTCTCGGCTCTTGACCCCCTCTCTGTGTTTCTGGGCTACCTCCGGGGGCATGTAGTGCAGAGGGCCATTAGGATATTTGACAATCTCAGCTTGTTACAACTCCATCAGTTAATTGGATCCCTTGTAGAGCCGCTCGTTTGACTCATCTGCCACTTAAAAAGACAAAAGCGCGCTGGGGGTCGTTCACACCTCGCGCCCCCGAGCAGGTATAAAAGAGCCACCGGCTCTCCAAGCTTCATTCCACTCCGTTCTTCACAAGCTCGAGAACATCTCTTCGACGGATAACTTTTAAGCAGGTTTTTGGACTTCTTACCTACCTAAACAGAAGCCATGCAGACGCCTGGAAGAGCTTATGAAAACTTTGGACAATCAATGCGCCCTTTCAATCCGGACTATGCCACTTCATCGAAACAGAGCGCAGGGAAATCCTTCACAATCGACGCTCTGCTCGCGAGACCTGATCATCTGGAGAGAGACAGGACAAGTGTGTATCGGAACATAACCAATCAAGCGCCAGTCTCGAGCTCTGCCGTCCCATTAGCGGCACACATGTACTCGCAAATACCGCACTTTGCGTACAACCAGAGCATTATGCACACGCAGAGTGGGTATCCCGTCTTCTGCTACCCGCCTTACAGCTACCAGACAACATGTCGTGGAGCTATGTACTCACAAGGTATGTGTGTTTGACAGATAGAGTACTGTTAGGAAGCATTTTTGCAAAGATAAAGGAACAATGTTGTAATGCCCTAAGTTAACCAATGTAACTTTTTTCCACGCACAGATGCTGTACTGGCCAAAGCAGCAGTCCACTCTCACTATAAACACAAAGCAGGAAAATCAAAGCGCATGCGCACAAGTTTTACCAATGAGCAGCTGTCCAGACTGGAGAAAGAGTTCGCACGGCAGCAGTACATGGTGGGATCAGAGCGCTTTCTCCTGGCATCTGCTCTCCAACTCACTGAAGCACAGGTAAATGCACATCATTTACACTGTAAAAAAAAAAATTTCGCTGAAGGCTACTTAAATTTAACGCAATCAACTTGGATATTTAAGTAATTTCAACTTAAATCACATTAAACTGAGTTTTAAAAGCTAGTTTTATAGCTAACTTCTATAAAAAAAGTTGAAAATTGCTTAACTTATTTTGATGAGCTAAAGCAATGTAAAAACATATTTTGTCATAACTTATTGATCATGTATCTTTTTACAGTGTATGAAATGAGCTCCGGTTTTGCATTTATATTAAACATCTAGTCCACGTAGATCAGACATTAAACATTCTTTCTTCTCGTAACTCCAGGTTAAAGTTTGGTTCCAGAACAGACGCATCAAGTGGAGAAAACAGAGTCTTGAGCAACAACAAGCCAAACTAGCCAAACTAGGACTCGCCGTGCCGCCAAAGAGCCCTGGGTCACAGGGAAGAGAGGATGAGGAGAGAGATTTCACAGAAGAGTCTGATGTAGACATCGACATCGACGATTCACTTCAAGACTGAGAAAATCTCACTCGCTGTTACTTTTATACAGGATGTTTTTGTACATATTCGATTTTCTCTAGATGACACAGTACTCTATATTTGTACAAATATTTAATAATAGATATATATTTAAGGTGTTTCTATTACACACCATTGCTCTTATAAGGGCATCTTTGTTTTCGTTAAAACGTTTGTATATGGAAGAAATAAAGGAAATATATTTTTAAAAATGAATTCATGTTCTTTGATGCATCTCTTCACTGTAAATTTTTTTTTAAATATTTTGTCAAATCAACTTAGATACATGTGGTTCAGATAGCATAATATTTGGAGTTTATATTTATTAAATCAATCTCCTTCATTGTATTAACTAAAAAAAAAAATTTCAATGAACTATAAGCATTAAGGAAACAACTTAGGTTTTTTAAGTTAAACCAACAAATGTAAGCATTTAGTGTCCATCACAAAAACAAAAAACAACCAAAAACACAGTATATTATGTATATATCATGCAATATCCAGTATAATGTGATCAGTCACAATATAGTAATCAAACAAAAGTAACTAACTGTAGAAGGCTATGCATAAGATTCAGTTTAAGTTAATTTGGTCAATTGAATTGATTATTTTACATGTAATTTACTTGCATACACATACAAAATACCTAATAGCTCAGCAGTAATAATCCAAATATTATTGATCAAATGAATGAGAACATGATATATTGTAAAGATAGTAAATCCAAATTCATGTGTATAGCTAATTTAATTAAAAGCATAGATATCTTTTTATCAGGAGGATAACTGAAGTTGAGTTTGCAACACATTTCCAATTATACATGATTCAAGACAATAAAATGACCTTCACAATCACAATAAAAACTGAGCAAATAAGCATTTATAACACAAAATAAGATCTAAAAATGTTTTTTTTTTTTTTTTTTTTTTTTTAAACAACCTCTATGATGCTATAGGGAGAACTCCATGGGTTAAATGATGAACACAATTCGACTCATTTGGAACTGTTGAACTTTGCTGATGTGACAAAGTTGGATGAGAAGACAAAAAAGAGCTTATCTGAGTTCCAAGGGCAGCTGTTGGAGCCAGGTAGTGTGTCTCTCCATTGTAGACAGAGCTTTTTAGACATGGTTGTGTCTTCTTGTTGTCTCTGCTCTGCAGCAGACTAAGACATGCTAAAGCACGTTAGCATGGCGGCTTTGTGCAGTGGCTGGCCTAATAGTCTTGATAAGGATGGATTAGTAATCCTGCTCTAAGAACACACTGATTACTAGTTAACAAACTCGTCACAATGTTTCTGTTCCACTCTCTTAATCCAGTTAAGCCCTAAAGGCAAGAATACAGAAAGCCTCAAGAAATCTGTTCAATGAATAATGTTTAAAATAACACTGAATCAAATGATCATAGATAAGGAAAGTCAAGTGATTGAAACTTATATGATATGATCTTTCTGTCTGTTTCACCCTGTAGGTGAATGGAAATTTTTATTTCATGATGCAAGTCTTAGACAAAAAGGTTCAGTGCGGTTTATTGACTCAATTTTAAGGAATGCTTCATGCAAAAAAATTACGAAAACAAATGTATTATATGAATGAAATGAATACTATATTTTAATTCGATAATGTTTTTTATTTAACATTTTGTATTTTTAAGGGATTATATGGAACTAAATTATTTTTATGCAGTAGTTATTATCCATTTATTAACTTTTTTGAGCATAGACCTGAAAATGAAATTTCCTACTTAAACTGTCATAAATCTTGAATGCTTTGGGGCACAGACTTAAGTTGGGTCTCTTTTTTTAAGACGACACTTGGCAGATTATTGCTGAAGTGTTATTGTTATGAAAAATATACAAAAATACCTTTTTCCATTTTTATATGAAATACATATTTCCCAATGCGGCCAATTTTGACCACGAACAACAAATATATGACTATTTTTTGTCAGGACCATTTGACCTTTTTTAATCATGTCCATAATTGTTTTCTTTCAGCAAGTGCCAAAACCTCCAATGAAATAAAAAAAAATATTAAAAAAAATAAATAAAAAATAACAATTCTAAAAAAACTTTAAAATTTTCAGTCAAAAATTAACTAACAGCACCAGAGAGCTAAATGATTGCATAATACTTTAATGTTTAACATGTTATTTAAAAAAATTTTCCAGTGATAAACATTTACTAGCTGTTTAATTCATAACATGTCATCAAAACTTTTTTTCATTTAAACAAAATTAACTGATTAAAATGTAATCCAAATGGGAACCCCTAAAAGGTGAAGTGAAAATGAAGTGAATACTTTTAAGGTTCTAGAATCTTTTTTTCTAAGAGTGTAGAAAAAGGTTAACCCTATTGTTCTTGACTCAGATTTTGAAAAATGTAATTAAAATTAAAACATTTATTAAAACAAAATTAATTATTTAAAACTAAGTCCACAAAACAATCCCATGATGAGATATATGAAGCACCTGACAGAACCCTTTAAGGTTGGATAGAACATTTACAGTAAAAAAAAAAGAGCATAGTTTAACTTTAAAAAAAAGTAGATAATGGTTGCCTTAACATTTTGAGTTCTTTGAAATAAAAAAATTAGTTAATACAATTTGGTTTAATCAACATAAACTCAAAATATTATGTTCTCTGAATCACAAAATGATCTAAGTTGATTTGACAAAAGAAATTTTTTTTTTTTACAGTGGTAGAGTATATTTAAAATGTTGAATTAAAAATAAAACTCTTAAATTAAACTCTTAATTAAACAATGCATACATTTCTGAACAATAAAATGTTCACCTTGCGGTAAAGAAAAATGCTTTGACGATATATATATATGAGAGTTTACAGGAAGATGTCTGTGCTGCAACACTCATCATTGGCCCATGGGTTCCATTTCACATGATTACTACCTTTATAGAAGAATAAAGCCTATTATGAGAGCACTGTCATGGAGACCTCCTTTCCTTAATCCTAACTCCTCTTCAAACAGGTACTTCTGGCAGCCCCCATGTCATGCAGAACATAAAGATAAAGACGGAGAGAGTAGAAAAGAAAGAGAGCTTTGAGGAGCAAGAGCAAGAACCCATCTCTCTTCCTCGTCAGTTTGACTGATTGTGTGGATGTGAGCGCAAGTGTTCGTTTATGTACAGACAGACAGACTTTCTGTGATGTGATCTGATGTAATCTCGCAGTAGGAAAAGATGTCCAACAGGGAGGGGGACCCTGGGAAAAGCCACAGGACAGAAGCAGGAAAAGGGGAGGAGAGCTCACCGTTCCAATTAGTCATCTCTCACCCCCACAAACCACATTCAGGGCCTCCGTGTGCCCCCCACTGCTAGTATTAGCACAGTGTCTCACTGTTTCAGGGATGCATCATCCTCTTATCTAACACCCCTTAGCTTACAGCAGCTCCCTTCATCCTCACAACACAGATTTAAACCCTTGGATCAAGGGATAAAATTGGTTAATAATCATGCACAAACAAACAGGTGAAATCCTGAACAGACAATAAAGCATGTGTGTGTAAGCCGTTTTTTACTATGTTTATATGATTTTACTGAGCCTAATTATACTAATAATGTGGACTAACTGAGGAAAATAACCTAAAATGTTCTACGCCTCTTAAGAATAAAGGTTCTTTATTAAAAACCTTTAACACCCATTGCACAAAAGGTTCTTTATAGTGGAAAAGGTTTCTTTAGATTATTAAAATGTTCTTCACACTAAGAAAAAAATTGTTCTTTTAAGAACTGTTCACTGAAAGGTTCTTTGGGGAACCAAAATTTGGACTGCGAAAACCCCACCCTTTGGAACCTTTATTTTTAAGAGTGTAGCTACACTGATTTTACTCAAGACCAAATATTATAATCAACTTAACCCCATTGTGTTACACTAATAAAGCCAGGTTATCAGGTAGAACTAGCTCGTTTATGTAGGCTAGCTAATAATTGCAGATTAGCCTAGTGTACAGTTTCAAATCTTCACTGACAAAAATGACAAACCAATTACGTGATTCTCACCTTCCATGTAGAGAAAACACCTTCTCTTGCCACTAAACAGTTAAGAAAGGAACATAAGATTTGAGTATTTTAGCGTGGAAACGGTAAAACGTTCGATTTTGCATTTTATTTGCAGCGAAATGTGCGTCCACTCAATCTAATGGTCATTAACATTAATCACTAGCGTTTGAAGTACACGCAAGCTATTGTGTCTTTGTGAAAGGTTTAGTGTGTGAACACAATGACTTCTAACGCGTTGACTGAAAGATGGACTGAAAGGAGCACAAGGCGAGGCCCTACTTAAATCGAGCACTTTATGCTAATGCGACGCTCTGTGCAACATTTCAATGAGGCCTTTTACTCAGGAAATTGAGCCGTTCCTGTTTTCCCAAGCTTTCAACGACAACAACGACCATTAAGACCGACGCAAGTGCCATTTCGAATCAAGGACGGTTTCTGGGCAGAATGTGCGCAGCAGGAGATTCCCAGAGTAAACACTGAGAAAAGAGATACATTCACATTAATTTAGTTGAACTGCATATCAGTGCTTATAACAGTCAGAGATAGGAGTAAATGAGTGCAGTGGCGAACTGCTTGATTTGACACGCAGGTGGCAGTAGCGCATATGTTTGTGACTCTTCCCAGCTCGTTCAGATTGAGTGAAAATCTGCAGCTACGTAATGAGGACAGATTAGCTAAACACACAAAGGTCATATGTGACAAAATGGGCAATTAGGGTTTTTTTTTTTTTAATTGGAGGAAGTGTGAGCCCGACCGAACAATGTGGTTTTATTGGGGTGTTTTCTATAGCAAAAATATGATGATACTGCAGCTGTAGTTTACATATAGGCCTAGGTCTATTATTCTAATTCCACGATTTGTGTAACTGCTCTTGACTTAAACGTGCAGTTACTGAGATATAGTGTGACCAGTGCTGGGTAGTAACTGATTAGCCTACATGTAATCTGGATTAGCCTAATCAGATTCCAAAAATTAAGTACTTGTAATCAGAATACATTGTTTCGAAATACTCTAATCAGACAGTTACACTTTAATTGATTACATGATTACATATTATTTACACAATGGCAGTAAATCATTCATGTCCCTTAAGTCTTAAAATTCCCTTTCTAAAAAAAGCATATCGCTTAATGTCATTAGAAAGTCTTCTAGTTTTGTGAAATTACACACACACATTTCAGCCACTATGACTATAATTACAATAATGAGGGGCCACAAAGGATTTTAACTACTGGATTTACATAAATCATTTAACTTTTAAAGGGATAGTTCACCCAAAAATGTTGTCATTATTTACTCACCCTCACGTTGTTCCAAACCTGTATGCGCTTCTTTCTTCTGTTGAACACAACATTTTTAATATTTTGAAGAATGCTGGTAACCAAACAGTTGACGGTAGCCATTCATTTCTATAGTCCCCCCAATGGCTACCGTCAACTGATTTGTTAATTTTTGAGTGAACTATCCCGTTAAGGAGTTTTCTCAACACTGCAACATTGAATAAACTCCTGACGAACACATATTATTTGACTTATCGATCAGTAAGTAATTTAACCATCTATTACTGTCTTTGGGAGGCTTTTGTATTTTAAAATGATTTATTTCAAATTTTTATGATTTATGTAATTATTAACTTTTCATTAAACTCAAAACCCCCTGTTCCTTCACGAACCCCAACCTGATGTAAAGTAATGTTTATTGCACTTCATGTTGTTAATAACAAAGAATGGAATTTATTTTCTTATCAATAAGGTACAATATTTTATATTCAATTTGATGTAATAAACTAAATAGGTCAAAAGCAATCTAAAAGTAATCAAAAAGTAATATGATTATATTACCTAAAATGTGTAATGTAATGGATTACGTTACTAAACGATTGCTTATTTTCTGGTAAACGATTATCCAACACACCAAAAGATCAAGTGCCCAGAGGCCTCCAACCACTTGAGGGCCCCATACTGCAGAATGTATTATGCAGATATTAATAAAGAGAAGTTTTTATTTGACTTCCATTGTGTTGAAATCCTCCTTCACAAAAGTGTAAAACCTCGTATCTGCTTTTAAATGAGGCTACTTAAAAAAGAAAGACGACATATTTAAGCAAATCTAGGACATATATATATAGGCCCTATTCATGTATCCATGGTTATAAGAAGCACAAACAACATATATCTGTCATCACAAAAGCATGTTTCAATTTATTTTGTCTTAATAAAATAGTGAGTTCTAGACAACTATACCTTTAACACATTTGCTTATCTCATTCAGATTATCTTGATATCTGAATGAATATTGTGACTTGAAAGGACTTCTACAATCTAGTTTACAATATTATTTTTGAATTAACTTTGTTTCTTATACTTTTTGTGGGTTGTAAATTCAATTTGCCCCAATGCATGTAAATGTCATGAGAGAGACAGAAATCCCAAAGAGAATATGCAGGTATAGGTTCGCAAATGCCAGCAATGGGTTTCCCCTGATTTCACAGAAAAAAATCTAATCAGATTCTCTAGTTGAAGGAAAGGAAACCTGTTATCTGTAGCCAACCGACTAATGATTCATTCATTCTGCCATTTTTCAAACAAAATGTTTATCTATTTTCAGAATTAATCTATAGTTTATCAAACCATACTTGTATGAGTAATTACAACCTGGCCGTATCTCCCACAAGACTGTGAATTATGGGAAGAGAGAAAACCCATTCCGTCACATGAGCTGACTGTGGAATCTTTCTTTTTCTCATCATCTGTCACTAAACCTAAAATAGCTCTTATATAAGACTTAGGAGAAATTGATTTAGCTTGTTTAAACAAATATAAGAAATATTCAACTTAATTTACTATTAATTATTTATATTATATTCACAAGGAAGGCATGACAGAAACAGAAACGTGATTGATTGATACAAGAAATACAAGAGTTTTAAAGTTCTGTCTGAAATTACATTTCAAAACACATTTGACATCTTGGATCCACAAATTGAAAACCGATGAGCAAGAGACGTTTCTCAATACTCGTTCTTCAGCGACTCCATCTTTACAGAATCTGTTTTGGTCATATAGTGCATATTGATACTCATACTAATCCAGAAACTGACTCCTCAGGCTTCCTTCACTGTCAGAAACATTCAGCAGTTCCACCACTTCATCTTCATTGCTGTCCTCCTCTTCCTCTTCCTCTTCCTCCCTGGATGTCTGCAGCTCCAGGTAGCCTTTGGCGGGACGGTTAGCGCCCCTGCTCCACACCTCAGGGTCGGCCTTGTTCTTATCAGCCTGGGCCGTGGAGGTTTGATCATCCCAAATTGAAGCTTGCATGGTGCTGTCAGCTTGGTCTCCTGATTCAGTGCTTTGAATCCCAGCATAGGGAGCCACTGAAACTGTAGACTTACTGGAGCATAACCCCATGAGTTCTCGCTCGGTGTCGCTTTCTATACGAAAATACTCCTTCCGCATTAAGACTCCTCTTTGGATAGGAAAGCTGCTAATCTTGCACTCACTTCTCATTGTAATCCAGAAAAAAAGGTTATTGGGAACCTATTTTAGTATTTCCCTCTCCCAGCTGGTTTGAACAGAAGTCTTTGTCTTAACACTTGGATCTGGAGAGCTCTTAACTTCACATGTTCCAAAAGTCTGCCAGCAGAAACATATGAAGAATGGCTAAAAATAGTCCAAATCATATATTATATTATAAACAACAGCTAACCCGGACACCGACGTCACTTCACTGAGTTGAGAAAAGCAAGTAAAAGTCCTGACAGAAAGCGATGCATAAGGATAGTGTAACGACGAATTATTATTTTTTCCGAAGTATTGACAACTTAGTGTTAACTAATAATTGTTATAAAATGGTACTACCAACAAAATATTAGTGCATTCCTGGAACTGGGCGTCGTTACACTACATCCTTATGCATCACTTTCCGTCAGGACTTTTACGTGCTTTTCTCAACTCAGTGAAGTGACGTCGGTGTCCGGGTTAGCAGTAGCATTAGCCGTCGGGCAAGTGTTACTTAAATAAACTCCTGATGTACTTACAAACTTTCCAATGCCTCGTTTTATGAGTACACTACTGTAGAAGTTTGGTACCATTCTGGGCATTATTAGTGGGGTAATTTACGAGATCCAAATTTGGAGCCATTAGCGCCTGCACTAAGCCATCCGGCTGATATCTCTAAATAAGCTCTAACTTTAATAATGTTCGACCAAGGGAAAAAAGGCTTCTGGGGGGTGTTTGGCTCGATGTCATGGTGCAAAGGACCCTAGGTTGATTTTACTCCGAACCATCCCTTTAAATTCTTTCTCATATCAATTCTAGGTTAATTAATCATCCTGACCACCTGACACAACTGAATTGGCCCAACCTGTGGTGTGAGTTTAAGGCAGGAATTTCTGTTTATCCAACCAATGGCAGACGGGGGAGAAAACCCCCGTCATTATTTGTCAATATTTCTAACAGTTATGTTACACACTTCCCACCTTAAAATTAATGTTTTTTTCCTGCGTAAGTGTAACGGAGGCCAGCTAGTAGTCGCTGTGCGAGTAAACCTCACTCCTCTGATCTCAATAGGCTCTCTAGCGACAGATGCTAGAGGCTGCAGTCTTTAGCCTCCTTGTTAGAGCGCCTGACTCTCATGCCGGAGACCCGGGTTCGAGACCCGCACGGAGCGGGGTGTGAAGGACCCGGTGAGAGGGGTTACATAAGGGCTGTTAAAGGTTCTTTAAAAATCCTCAGGAAATGAAGTGTTATACTAGCCTGGAAATCCCATAGACAGTAAAAGAAATGGACACAGACAGCGACCCCATTGGATTCAACTGAGAAAAGTGAAGTCAATTAGAAGCCCTCATTTCCTGATGGCTGAGCGTACTGCGCAGACTCAAACTGAGCTTGACGACATAGATGTGACGTGAACAACCTGTCTGTCTTCTAGCTGTGCCAAGAGAAATCTGAATCATTCCCTTCCGAAACTTGCAGAGACGGAGAGTGTGAGTAGGAGCTGTCCATGAGCTAGGAGCAGGAGCAACTTTTGCTAAGTATTCTGATGAATGATTTTGCCATTTTGCGTCCACGTCCCCCCGATTGCCCTCAAGCTTTTCCTCCTGTCCATACGGTAATTTCTCTACTGTGCGACAGAGTCGCGTGGCGCAATCGTTAGCCTATTTTTACAAAAACTGCTTCTACGGGGCCATAACATAAGATACAAGGTAATGGAGCCTTTTATACATTTTCGTGTTTCTTTAGAAATAAATAATGGACAAATGGAGTCTTTAAACGCCTCAGATGTAAAGTTATTCGCTGTTATTATACTGTTTGAAAATTACAAATGTATAACAAATGGTTAGAAATTGCAGTTTTAAGTTTAAGAGGTGCAATATTTTCTGGCCTGTTGGATAACAGAATTAAAAAAAAATTGAGAATGGAAGTGTGTGTTGATTGTTTAAGAGCTGTTTATTGCATTATTATTACTATTTTTACAACAGTTTTTTAAAAACATTTTTTTAAGTAAATCTTTTTTGGGGAGAGGGTGAATATAATTTTATTACATGATCTATTTTTTACATACACACACACATACATATATATATATAATTACAAAACAACTAGAAAAAAACACAAACACATTTTTGTTGCATCTCAATTTGTGCTTATTTTTAGCTATGTCAGAATCATTTGTTAGCTTTCAGTGCTGGCCATGTGAGGACCAACATTTTTGTGATGCATTAACATTAAACTACCACAATAATGTAATACATGTTATAGACATTCATAAAATTGTAATGCGTAGAGCTTGTATGCAGTCTATAGTAAAATCTTTATAAACATCCTTTATAGGAGCTTTTGAAATTATATGTTGTTCGCATGCAAATAAAGAGGACAGCTGGTTAAAAGTTTTGAGAGATAACCTTTCACCTAGCATATAGAGTCATTTCTCAATGATGTATCCAAAACAGATTTGTTGGATGAATGATGCTGATAGATATACCAAAAGATTCATACTCATTTGCCATTGGGTATGCTTGTGGGCATGAGTACTAATAGTACCCACCAAAGGGATTTCCCTCTTTATAATGGAATTTTTGCTCCATTGTATTCAGGAGTTTAAAAGCTGAAGCACTCTAAACACATCAATCAGATCAATTTAAAACATATTCACGACAACTCAACGTAGAGAAATGGATACCAGTGTATGCTTTGTACTTCTGCTGGCCATTGGTCTTTCTGTTCAGAGGTCAATTCGTTCTGTTAAGTCAGAGTTCCAGATTGACTTAGAGTATTTGGTGAATCAAGTAAAACTGCAGGACGGTAAAGGATCACTTTGGGTAAGTACAACAATTCATGCTACAAACCTGACTCTTTTGAAGACGTTTAAAAATCACACATTTCTAAATGTTCAAATAATCTGACATTCTTCATTTCATTTGCAGGACTGCACAGAAAATTGCGATAAGGTAAAGGTAAGTACTCACAACCCGTTTTTGATCTACTTGATTCAGAGCTTTTTGGAGTGAGTGCTGGGCTCCAGAATGTGCTCAATTTGAAACGTATAGACGTTAATACGCTGGATCTCATACATGCTGTTGAACCACAGACTAATGCTTATCAGAACAACATGAGATAGCATCACAATTGTGCACTGTTCAAACTTCCTTTCCATTTGCATGGTCGTTCCATCTGTATAAACTGAAATTCTTTTGCCACCAAAAGAAGAAATTTTGTTTTGACACAGCAGGTCTTCTCATTATAATTTCTCATCCTGCTGCTAGACTTAGAAAGATTTAGCTTTAGACAGACAATACTTTAGACAACAAGTCTGCTTTAATAAAGCAATAACAATGGATTCTTTATCTCATCCAGGAAACTGCATGCAAATGTGTCCACTTCGATCATTGTATGGTAAGAGATGTTCATTTTACATCACGCTGAACCACTTTTATTCATTTCGATTTTCATTACTTAATTGTGCTTAAACCATCTCTCCATTGTTTAGAACAGCACAGTTTTCAACTGCATTTCAACTGGCCTTCATAGGCTCAACTTTCCCTCTTCAGATGAATCAAATCACTTCCTCGAAAGACTGGTATGTTTGCCTTACATTACATAAAATGATTTGTTTGCCTAATATTACAGGAAATCATGCTTAAAAAGCCGTTATGATTTACACCAGTTAACTGACATGAATAATGTGCAATATTTTTTAAAAAATGGCCTCGTTTTGTCACAACACATTGTGTTCAATCCACCTAATACAGGTTAAGTTTACTTAACCTGTGTTGGGACTACATGAATAATTTTGGTTGAGATAACTGGGTCTGCGGTTCCCAGCATGCTTTGCAAGGGACTGAAATTTGAGAGTAAATTTTTTTCATTAAAGGGAAAGAGTTTTTTTCATTAAAGGGAAATATGTGTTCACTATTCAGTTATGTTGGATATTTAGAAGAGTTTCTATGTTTTGGGATTTTGTGGACAGTTGTGATAGTTATGCTGTGAGATTTGTTGCTTAATTTAGTGAGTAATAGCAATACTATGTTAGTACTAGTCTTCAAATTATTTTGGCCCTCTAGTGGTAAAAAAAAACTACATTCATTTTGCGGAATAACATTGTTTTGGTTGTGATTCGGCTCTGCGTGACTGTGGATGAATATGTTTCTTTATCATAACAAAGAGAGACAGAGAGAGAGAGAGAGATACATATGGCGATTTATATGTTCAATAAAATACCCTACTCACCTGTTGAGTAATAAAAACGGCATCTCTACGACGCTTTTACAACATTTCAAATCACTCAGTTCTCTATCTCCGAAAAGCCAAGCCAATTTTTTTAAGTAAGTTGGGCCAACATAAAAAGTTTAGTTTGACAAATGTTATTAAGTTAATTTATAGGCTACATACTACAGTAGGCTACATTCTTTTCTTTTTTCTTTTTCTTTTTTTTTAATGAGGAATCACAATGAAGAAAATAAAGTCTGTTTTCACCATCTGAATTAGAATTAGATTTTTTTATAGAATTATATAGAATTAGAATTTTGGTTGCATTTTGATTGTAAATTCAACAGAGTCTTGTACTTTCTCCATTTGACAGACTGAGATCCCTGACCTGCTTAAAACACCAGCAGACCCAGAGCAATGGCACAAACCGGTGTCTCCTAGAGTCTTCCTCAACTACATCCTAGAACAACATCAAAAATCAAATGCGCAAAGGGGTTGATATTTATAATGATCTATTTGTTTGTTAAATGATGTGTTTGTTTAATTTATGAATTATTTATATATTTATTCATTTTTTAATTCTTGTCAGTATGAATAAACTTTCACTTTAAACAAATCCTCCGATGTTTGTGTTTAAATTCACCAAATAATGGTATCTCATTACAAAACTGTTAAATAGTACATATTAGGCCAATGTGTTAAATGCTCTTCGAGTTGAATTGAAATCAATTAGAGGCAGTGTTCTTGTCAGCACATAGGCTATATGACCATTCCGTTGTATTCTGATGCTCCACAAAGATAGAAATATAAATATACTTGAAAAAGATGTCCGAAAATCTCTATTTTCTTCACTTTGTCATGTTATGGTTGTTATTAAGCAAGCAGCATGCCATATTAATATGTGATATGTTGCCCCTTTGACATGGTGTACAAACTGCTTCTGGAATTGAACAATATTATAATATTCATATAGAATAATTTATCTTAAAACAAAACCTTTTTTTTTTCTTCATGCACTCATTAAAATACATATGACCTGACCATCATTTCTCCTATGTGAAAACCTATGGTGAAAACCGGTTCCTAAATACACATTTTCCACCACTAGAGGGCAGCAGCGGACAGCAGGACACACAAACAGAAACTCCAAACACTATAATGTGTTGTGTGTGTAATGTGTAACGTGTTATCAGTCATGTGTTCAAATTTGAGAAAATAACAGTAGCCTAACTGCTAGTTATTTGTGGTTAGACAAATATGAGGACAATGATGAATGTGAGAGTTTGGAAATTGTAACAGAACATAGCTACATATATTTAAATGATATATTGATTATATATTTAAGTTATATATTAAAATATATTTATATATATATAATTCATAAAATATAAACATTGAAATATAATTACATTTAAATACATAAATGTCAAATTTATGTAATATATTAAATACATATTAAAATAATATATTAGGCACAAAATGATAAAAACAATCAAATAATATTGTTTTGTAATATAGAATAAATATTTTCAATTTAGTCCACCCGCATGAATGTAATTTAGCCTTTTTAACGTGTCCAAAATATTTTCAAACAGTAGGTACATCTCTCGCTTGCATAAGAGTTGCATATTTGTGTGTCCTAGTGGTTAAGTTCTTCAGTTCTTTTTTTTTTCTTTTTTTTTTTTCTTTTTTCGAGGTGCTGTGAATCTGAGTGTCTTGCTTCACTTGAAATCAGAGGATGGGACAGAGAAAGTGAGAGCTGCCTTGCTGCCTTTAGGGTTCCTTTTGGTGAAAGGTTTAAGTCTGTCTCCCATCCTCCCATCTCTCTCTCTCTCTCTCTCTCTCAGCATGGTAGTTTTTAATTCTGTGTTTGTGCAGATGGCTGGTTGCCCCATTAGCATTCATTACAGATTCCTTGAGCACTTAATTATGGAACAAGAGAGAAGAGTGGCAGACGGAAACATTGAGGAGTCTCTCTCTCTTTCCCTGTCACTTCATTGCACCTTTAGGTCCGTGTATGGCACAGAAAAGATCCATGAAAATGTTTTTCAGAATGCCAAAATACCATATTCTTGATGTGCATGGGGAATTATATAGGGTAGATATGAAATATGAAAATATCATTTGTGTGACATTTTGTGCAAATTATGATTCACTGCTCATTTTATGCAATGCCGTGGACACAGCTCTGTCAGAAAGGTTGTTTTTGTAACCAATGATGGTCCATTAAAAAATTCACCATTACACATCTCAAGGATAATAAACAGACACATTAATTAACACTTGAGTAATTGTTATGAACAGAGATGTGAATGCTACCACCTTAATTTCAGATATTGAGAATATCTTTAAGTCATTATTACTCATTTTTTATGGCTAATGCAGGCAAAATGTTTACAACTGCTGCACTGCAACTCATTCAATCAAAACACTAAATGCCAAGGGCACTTGAAAGTACTGGAAGTTTTAATTAAGTGTAATTTAAATGTAAGTAATTTAAAGACTCAAATAAACAAGTGGTCTGTCTGACTTAACAGGACATAGGAATCACAGGAAAGGCAGCCATGTGCAAAGGCTAAAGTTGTGTTTTGATGGGGGGAAAACAATATTCTCAAAGACCAATTTAGAAGATATTGTTGTTTTATTTGCCATATAAGCCTACTAAATATGCTTCTTGTTTGTCAGTTATGATGTGCATAAAACATTTTTTCGACGTTCAACAAGCCTTAAACAATTTATTGAATGATCTTGGCACAACAACTAATAATAGGCCTAACATTTGAACAATAAACAAAACGACCTTTATTCCTCTGATAGCGCAAAGAGGTCCATCTTAAAGCATGACTGTGCGCATTCACGGGTTTTTGCTTTCTAATTAGGCGCTCAACATGTTGTTCTGCCAACTGTAATGATTTTCTAATGCGCACTGGAGTTAACGAGCCAGTCAAACATTTAGCCTAATCATTACCTTTAAAAACACAACATGAAACGTTCGCTGAACAGCCACTCAAGTCCCTAAATATACATGGGCTTGTAAATTAATAGCGAGTCAGAAGTTTGTGAGCTATGCCGCTTGAAGGCTTCTTCCCAATGTTTGCGCATGCGACTCTTGTCAAACCCTGAGCTGAGGCGGAATATTTTCAATAATTGACCCACTCAGTCGCATGAGCCTCATAATGCCGTGTTGTTGTAGGCCAGTCCTCTGCCCGAGGGTGAGGGTTCGGGAACAGGTGCAGGCGGCTCGGCCTGACAGGAGATCTTATCGATGTGCAGTTCTGGAAACACGCAGTGACCAAGTTAATAGGTTACTGCGTAAACGGGTCAACGATTCCCCATTTTAATGGACAGGCACTGGTTAAAGACTAAAAACGAAGACTGTAATAGCCCACAGTTTGTACAGTTCTTTAGGCTGGTCAGTAATGTCCGCTAATGTTAATGTTTTTAAATTAAGTGCTTTATTCTATAGCTCTAATAAAATTATAGCTTCAAAATAGTAATAATAATAATAATTATTATTATTATTATTATTATTATTATTATTATATAAATAAAACGACATTTAGGCTATAATATAATAATAATAATCTTCCAGCGGCATGGTAATTATTATTATAATAATAATAATTATTATTATTATTATTATTATTATTACTAGGCTATTAGCCCAGTAGCCTGAATAAAACAGGCTATTTACCGAAATTATCTAATTTATCATCTATATAATTATGTAAGTTAGGCATATTAAAGGTGGATGAATGTTAATAAATAAAACTCATTGCAGGCATATTTGTCAGAGAACTAAAGAACAGAGAACTTTGGTCCACTCTCAACTCTGTGAACGCCAACATTATTAAGATTTCAAATTTAGTACAGCAGGGATGTGGATTTTGGGTTTACTCAATTGAAAAACTCTTATATTTGTTTCATAGAAATGCTCTTGTGGTTTTTGTGGCAACAAAAAAGCAATCAAAGCAACAGAAAAATCCACGTTTTTACTATTGTACTAGGCTATATTTTGGATTACGGCACAGCATCGTCGCTGTAATTATGAATAGGCCTAATTGAAAAAAAAATATAGGGCTTTTTATGTTGGCCCATATGCTATCTATTTATTATGAGTTAAATGAAGACAAGCTCAAAAGCAAACATTTTGCTATAGCCTCCTTTTAACGAAAGGCTGGAATGAACTGCAGATTGTAGTAGTCTACACCCTGAAGGCTTGCGTAGCCCATAGTTGGAAGTGTGACAAGGAAAATAGTTTTTGATGATCTACTAGCGTAGGAACTGACCTGTTGGAGGCAGCCCCATTGAAGTGAATGATCAAA
The DNA here is from genome assembly GCF_949319135.1 of Squalius cephalus. Lineage (NCBI taxonomy): Eukaryota > Metazoa > Chordata > Actinopteri > Cypriniformes > Leuciscidae > Squalius > Squalius cephalus. Next base: position 27,620,121 of record NC_137142.1, read on the forward strand.
CTAATAGAGTTCATTATCTGACCCAAATGAACATAGGACCCGCCCACCGCCCGAGCTCTATGCGCCAAGGGCTTTCATCCAATGAGTGGCAGTCTCACACGACACTGTGACTGTGTGGCGTCCCTCAAATCCAAATCCATATCCATGGGTCTCGAGCTTCTATTCTCACTTTTTCTTTCATGATTTATGGACACTCGTGGATCGATGGATTACACAGCAATTGGCAAAAGTAGGGAACATTAAAGTGTTTTATATTTAGTTTATGTCTGACTTAAATACTGCTGCTGACAGAGGTCACTAAAGGAGTTGTGAAAGGACGTAAAGGCGAACCTCATCTGTTGGACTGTACTGGTATCGTCACGGACAATGTTCTCGGCAACGGGGAAGCGCTGTTTTACCATTGAGTCTTTGGTGGCGAAGGAAAACCCTTTAACACCAGAAGACCCCATTCGCCCTACCGCCCTAAGCTACTCGACGTCTGCTGACAGTTTTCTTAACGGGTATCAAAGCCCCGCAGGCCGCGCGCTCTATCCAAACCCTGAACTGGTGTTTTCGGAGAGTGTGAACCACGCACCTCTGAGCATGCACCCACACCCGCTCGGCAGCACACACCTGCAGCACCCGCACTTCTTTGGCACGCAGCACCGTGAGCCACTCAATTTCTACCCGTGGGTCTTAAGGAACAGGTTTTTTGGCCATCGGTTTCAAGGTAAGAATCTAACTCGGTATTTTTGTCAATCAAGCATTAAGAGATATTAAACTTTTTCACCTAAATAAAAATAATAAAATATGCATCATTTTTACACGTATACGTGTCCAATAATAGAATAGGTAAAATACAATGCTGTGCGCCGGTGCGCGTGTCGCTGAACTTTTCTTGAAATAGGCTATTCTCATAAATGCCCCCCGCGGCAACAGGCTATTACCACTGTGGAGCGGGATAACACTGATAGATGGAGTTTGTATTGGAAAGTAATTCCGGTTAAGCTGCAAATGAAAATCACAAATGATATGCTTACAGCTTTGGCCATGTCCTGAGGCGATACTTAAAGAGGGACACAAAGATTTAGACAAAGCTGTCCACGCACAAAAGCTCAATGTTATATCTCCCAAAATGAATGCATTATGTTCGTATAAGCATATAATAGCAGCATTGGAGAACAGCTCTGATAACAGTTATTGCTTGATCTTTAATTCAGAATTTCCACCAGTTTCATGTTGTCAGCCTATACGGCAAAATGAGAGATGTTATAGTAAATCTTTTTTTAACGTCATATTAGGCTTCTTCTATTTTAGTGTCTAAGATAACCTTTTATTGTTTTTTTATCTTATTGGTTGACTTAATTATTGTTATTTTGTAAAATCAGCGCACGCTATCGCCTTCTAATCACTGTCTTTGCAACGAGAGATAACGACAGATGACGAATCTGCTCTGATGAACTCGTTACAGCTCATCATTATCACTATTTAATTTCCATAGGTCATTCGATAAATTGTCCTCTTCTGGTGTTCAAGCTGTTGTCCAAAGACGACGAAAGTAAACGAATGTAGCCTACGAATTGAATTAATAGGCCACAAAACGCTTATAGGTCAAATATTTATTAAGCTAACAGTGTTAATAATTTAGCTAACTGTGATGACCTTTAAAGAAGAATCTAATTTATGAGGGTAAGTGCATAAAAAAGTCTAAATAATAGGCTGTTCTTAAAAATTAATTCCCGTTAAACAACACTTGTTCGTGAAACCTTTTTAAAATCGACAGATTACTTTTGTATACTCCATCATACGGTTGCAAATCTATGCGTAATGAGTGTTTAACTCATTACATGGCCATTAATTATAAAAATTGCAGGCCAATTCGTTGCATAGCTATCAATTCTAATTAATGCTTACATTATTTGGACTTTATATTTTATAGACAAATATATACAAATAGACAAATATAGAAAAATATTTTATTCTATTGTATTATGCAACACATCCTAGATGGAGCAACTGTCCTCCAATTAACGTGATTTTATTTTTATTTATTTTTAAATTTCCAGTCAGTTACAAATAAGTCGCTTAAAATAGGCCTAATTATGTAGTCAATCATTTAGACTTTTCTTACAGAATTAGGCTCAGGCTAAAATAGCAGGGATAGCTCAAATTACAAAAGCTCAAAAACAAGTTGGAATGGCATAATGTTTACAAACAGTATTCAAATATTCTAAAATTATAACGAATACACTATAGTTCATATTATTTAATCAATTAAAGCCCAAATATAAAGGCGTTAAAGCAGGGTAGTCTACATATTTGACACTTTTTGATAAAGTCGATAGTTGGTGTTAACTTTTGTTGGAAAAAAGCTTTCATGGTCCCTCTTAGGCTAGTTTTCTTCTTGGGTTTAATTAACATTAGCTACTTCAAGTTGTCCCGTGCTTTAGCTTCAATTTCACTGACCTAGTCTACTCTCAAAAAGAATCACATTGCTATAATCAAGCTGTCTTTTATTGATTAGTATTATTATAATTTCAGGGAACGACGTCTCACAGGACACGCTGTTACTACACGGACCTTTCGCGAGGAAGCCCAAACGGATCCGCACCGCGTTCTCGCCCTCTCAGCTCCTGCGCCTGGAGCGCGCCTTCGAGAAGAACCATTATGTAGTCGGAGCCGAACGGAAACAGCTCGCTAACAGCCTCAGCCTGTCTGAGACTCAGGTAAACACGAGGAAACGCATGCTATACCACACAACAACAACAAAAACATGATGTTCCCATGCTCATATAAAATCTAGGCTATTAAAACACTTAAAGTAAAAATGGTATTTTAGCCGCTTACAATAGAGGAATTGCCCCGTGGAACTATTTCACAAGTAGCCTAATTACAGACAAAAAGTAGGATATTGCTAATGAAAATTATTGGAGCAGTAGAACTACATAAAAAATGTATAAACTACGTTTAAAAAAGATAATAAATATGTTTAAACGTGCAATATAGGAAACTGGGGACTAGCCTATTAATAAGACACTGCTTTATTTTGAATGATTAATGTTGTACTGACAAGCTGTCGCTGTTGGCCTACATGATAATGTAAACAACACTTGGGCTGCTCGCTAAATCCAGAAACGGGCCAGAATCCCCGAGTCTGAAAGGACGCTGGCTGGCCATGTGTCAGAGTTGTTTGCGGCGCTCTGACTGTGATATAATTTTATTTTAGACCAAGACTTCAGAGGGATGAGCTATTAGTTGCTTTGCACAGATGCCACTATAAACCCATTCTCCCTGATCCGTTAAAACAATGATGTAAAGCTGATTTTTAAAGCGTAATTCTAAATGTCAGAAGAAAATATATTTGATTTGTTGAGTTTTACATTTCCAAAAATCCAAACGGTAGAAAAGTAATTGTTTTCTTCAATGTTCGTCTACAATCGCCATATGAACTCGTCAACTGGCATGATTTGAAGCATCGCAACATAGATATTTTAATTTACAAAATCTAGGTCTGGCGCTGGGAATGATCGTGTTCTCTTGCTGCTTTTTTAATACTTTTTTTGTGGTGGAGTTTTATTGCAAAAACTAACCTAAAAACTAAAATAACACCAAACAGGCTTGACACGGATAGCCTATTCACACATCTCAGGAGAGAGGCAATTTTGGTAAATTAGGCCAACTGGCCAATGCATAGCCACGTAACGTTTGTGAACTGTTTTATTAATTTATAGGCTAAGCCTATGTTTTATGGAAAGCGATTCAGGAGTCAGTCAGCATTGAGAATTTATTCAATGTATAGCGCAATGAGACCACTTCAGAAATAAAAAAATATGGTAGGCTAAGCTATTTTTTCCCCACTTCTGCGCGGTTGTTTTGAACTATTCTATATCCGATATTAATCTCTTGAAAAGTGTGAAATGTGGACCGTTGTTGCAAAAATAAACCCGCGTCTTTTTAATTAGAAGGGCAAATACACTAAATGCTTCTTTATATTTTGAAAATCTGTTAGTGGATACAGGCTATTTGAATTCAATTAAAATGTAAAATCTATAGACCTATATGTTTTAAATGGCATTATCTGAAGAAACGTTTGGATTTCTTCTGATACACAACAGTTCTGAAACAAGTGTAAAAATTTACATAGCCACATGAATGAATTCGAACGTATAGGCTAGTCTCGTCGTGGACTGCGTGTCACGTGGTGTAAAAATGATTCGATTAGAACACTAAATGCGTTTGAACTTTCTTGCGTCACTCACAGTCTGTCGCCGTTTACCAACTGTGTAATGTATAGCCATACTCACCAAAATGGTTATGGCTCTGATGTCCTGTCTTGTGCTCCCCTCAGGTGAAGGTGTGGTTTCAGAACCGCAGGACCAAGTATAAGCGACAGAAGCTGGAGGAAGAGGGCCCGGAGTGCACACAGAAGAAGAAGGGAAGCCACCACATTAACCGCTGGAGGATTGCCACCAAACAGAACGGATCTGAGGACATAGATGTCATGTCTGATGCCTAAGACCAACCTAAACACTGCCCAAATGAACACACAAGACCAAGAAAAGAACTATTTATTTAATGTTATTAGTCATGGCATTTCAGATTCTAAACCTAACTGCAGAGGACCTGACCACGTGAGTGTGGGAAAGGTGAGTTATGGATGAATTAAACCAGTCAGCAAGTAATCTTAACCCAGGACTGAACACTATAGTTGTGTAACATACCTCTGCTGGAATTATCTAATGTTTGAGACATGCCTCACCTGTAAGAAGAAATCATTTTATAGGCTATGTCTTTCTCTCACTTTTTTTTTTTTTTTTTTTTTTTTTTTTTGGGGGAAAAGAAATTGTATTTAAAACTAACAATTAAGTTAATTTTCACAAGTCAATATTTTTAATTCTGATTATTTTGTTGTTTCTGTGCATAGTCAATTAGTAAATTTAGTTTTAATGGATATTTTTTATTAAGTTCAAAACTATGTTGCCTAACATCCAAAATTTATTCAAACAAAAAAAAGTTTGAAATGCTTTAAGACATGCTAATGAAATTGGTGGGAGTTTATAATAATTATTTTGTGATGACTCAGTGATGACTGATGTAATTAAAATTCAAATGACTGAAGTGATGTGAGGAATCAGTTTACCAGCCAGTTTTAACATGAGCCATCCTGTACCCACAGCATAGAGGCAAGGTGTCTGTGTAAATAATGGTCTCTGTATCTAAAGAAGTTTAGGAATTTGTGTTAGAGCGTTTGAGTGTGTGTGTGTGTGCGTGCGCGCATGTGTGTGTGTGTGTGAGTAATTTGCGTGCTGTCATTCAGTAGGCCTACTGGTAAATACAGGCTGATGTATGCAGGTCCTTGATCATTCTACTGGAGTCATAAACAAATGAATGTTTGCCAATTTACACATTAGCTTCTTTATAGTGTTCATTCACCTATACTTTTCAAGAAAAACATGATAAAAAATGTCCATTATTAATAAAGATGTTTCAGAGACAAACCTCATTTGTAGCTCACACCTTATTGTTCTAAAAAAAATATATGTATTTTTAACTTCACTGATTGTAAATATACGTTTTTATAACTTAAGAAAAACTATTTATTCTTTCAAAATGTTTGCACACACACACATACACACACTCAGACAAAGGGAAATTTTCCTCTCATTTCACCCTGCTAACTTCCTGTCAAAAGACATAAACGAACCCGCAGGAGACCTTTCACCTCGACATTTGACCCTGAGCCTGCAGAGCGAGCAAGGGTTGTGAGAGTGAAATGCACAGACTGATGACACCCGAGTATCACTGTCAAGTACGACAAGAGCCCATTGAGATGGGGTGAAAAAGATTGTTTTGGTAGGTTTGTTTTGAGGCCATCAGATATCCAATCCTGTGTGCAGGTGCACACATCACATCCTCTGTAGCTTTACATCACACATTCCATGCATTCCCTAACAGCACTCTTTCCTCTGAGGAAGTAAAAAAGACGGATGTTTGTTTGTGCACACGCGACACAAAAGAGTGCAAACACGCATTTCATTTTGTGTGATCGCAAAAACTGAATAATCTTAGTACATTTTAATGGCAAAATGCTACAGTAAAACCTTAAGTCATCATGGAATCAAAATTGAAAATTATCATTTTTTTATGGAATAGTGCAGTTGTTACAAATTATTTATCCGAATACTTTTTAATGAATGTGCTCTAGTAATCTTTAATCAAAATAGCTTCCCCTCCCTCTTACAATGATATCTCTTCTCTCTTCTGATGATGCGTTAACTGGCGCGAGGGCGGGGCAAACTGTCACTTACTTGAGATCGACCAATAGCAAACCACAACCATTCAGTCAATTCCTGATGGACAAAATCAAATCCCAACCTACATTTTTTTTTTCTTGTTCAAGAAGCCGTTTATAGGATATGTGTCACAATAGGGAAAAAACATGATCATATCTTCCTTTTCATCTATACGATGAAAACTGTAATAGATCTACTGAGATATTTCATGTAATTTAACATTAAAATATTGTTATTTTTTTGTTTTTTAATAAAAAAAATGTAAACTGACATTCCCAGAATTGTATGGAAGCTCACATTTGATGTTTTTTCCATTGTAGTTTCTTATCAGTTATGTACATTGGGGTTTTGTTGCATCTTATGTTGTTAAATTTATGTCCATTGCATTATTTTAGTATTGTGTGTTACCATGATGGTGTTTTGCATTTGTGTGCACCTTTTATGTATTGCTATTTACCTCAACTTGTGGAAAAGCTATTTTTGATTCACTTTGAAAAAGCAGATTTTATTTTATTTTTGTCAATTTAAAGGGGCTAAATGTAGAATTCAGAAAGCCTTGTTATTAGCGACACCGGTGGTCGTTAAGTGAACTGCAGCTCATGCACACCCTCCATAGTGATACGAGTAAGTCTCGGATGGCTAAATCAATCACATAACGTACAAGAGACTGAACATGATTCAAGGCCTAATTTACTCACAGGGAAGTTCTTGTTCGTTCTTTGCTATAAGTAAAACGACGTTTGGTCTTGGCGGAATAGATCTGCTAAGCTGTTATTGCTGCTGCAGAGCAAGTACAGGACTTGCTACTGCCAATACATACACCAGGGTTTCTCAAACTCGGTCCTGGAGTGCCACTGTCCTGCACAGTTTAGATCCAACCCTGATCAAATAAATGCTGACCAAGTATTTGAAGGTTGAGCAACGAGCTAATTGGCTACTGATACAGCAGGAACCAATCAGCTGTGCTCTATAGAGAATGATGTGCTTGCAAGCAGTTAAGGACCTATTATATCAGCCTGCGCCATCTAGATCCATGACAGAACTTTGAATTTAAGAAAGCATCTGATCATAGCGATGTGGATATTTTTGCACAAGCTCTGGAATTCACCGGCATAATGTCGACAGATGATGTAATTAAAATTACACTGTTACGATAGTTTGATTAAAAAAGTATATTTGAAACTATAGTTTGAATTAATCCCTTGTCTTTGCATTAAACACTGACACAGTACAGAACGGCTCTTTTGGAATTATCCTGAACATTTTATAAGCATTCATTTAATTTGTCATTGAACGGACATAAACGTCACATCCTTTTGATTTTCCCAGCAAAAACGTCCTGAGTCATTACATGAAAATTCTTACATATAACCCCTTTAAGTTCAATCTATAAAACTTGGATTGTTGCTACCATATTTTCTACGGTAAAATTCTGGCAACCACAGCTGCAGGTTTTTTATGATTATTAATATTTTTAGGTAAATTTCACAGATCTTTACAGTGTGAACTGCTTTAAGCGCAGTGGTGTAATGGAGAACCTATGGTAGGTAAACAAAAGCTTGTTGATGTAGAGTGCCACTCTAGTGGAACATGCTTGGCTGCTCGCTGCAAGAACTCAGTCTGCTGGGTTAACAAACTATTATTTAAAAAAAATGTTGTTGCAAATTGAAAGGATCCAGTTGAAAACTTTATCTTATGACAAATTACTGAATATATATGACAAGTGCAAGTGACACTACACAGTGGGTGCATGTACAACAAGTAACTACACTAACACTGGAACAAAGAAAATGGTATTTTATGAAAAATGTTAGATAATTTTTTTTTATTGTTTTTTCTGAAGATGAGAATAGATAAGCCAGACCTGTCTGTCACAGGACAGATCATATTCTCATAGACCAGATTCGGTCATAAAAATCGATTTTGACAAGATGTTTTGTCTTTACATGGCACTGTTGTGCTCACAGAAAATCCAAAACCCCATAAAACCATTTTTATCTTGATTTTGAAATTAAAGCAAAAGCTAACAAAAAAGGTAAGAATAAAAATGTTACCCTCATTAATCCGGTCGTGTGCATGTTGTGCAACTGTTTCTGTGTATGGCAGTCTATCACGGTTAATGATTCTACATGCGGCTTCATGTCATGTCTCTCCTCACTACTGCCCACTGTGATCTGTTCCCGTGACAACCAGGTAGAAAAACACACAGGTCCACTCCCTCACTCTAGCGATGGATCTAACGATAAAATAGAAGTTTACAGGAATCATTTTACAGCCCTGTCAAAGGAACTCAAACACATCCAAATAAAAGAAGATATAATCATCTAAAAACAATAGAACGAATGGATGGAAGAGGAAGAAAGTAAAGCAGGAATTGTAGACTTGTGTGCATTGTTTCCATTCATTAACCATAATAATAATGTTTTAAAGGATTTCTATGTATTTTCTCGAACAAAGCCAAAAGGCAAAAGCATGTGATTTTATCGTACATTTGAGTGCTTGTACATACTGCATTGAAAGAAATTCTAGATAAAATCAACCTAGTCTTATAAAGTATGTTAGTACTTACTAACTTGTATTAAACAGTTATAGAATAATCTTTCTGTAGCAATAGTGCATATTCTGCCATTCTGCTATATATATATATATATATATATATACATTAAAACATTAAAAGTCTGTGTATATATGTGTGTGTGTGTTTGTGTATATAAACACACGCATATATATATATATATATATATATATATATATATATATATATATGTGTGTGTGTGTGTGTGTGTGTGTGTGTGTGTGTGTGTGTGTGTCTATATAATATATACACATACACACACACATACATTCTTCAGACTACAGTAGTTGCAGTAGTAAAAGAGAAAAAAAATAATATGATAATGACAAAAATGTAACAAATAATGTTTATTAAGTAATATAGATCATAACATAGAATATATATTTTTTAAATCTTTTTCATATGTGAATTCATTTTATTTTTTAAATTTCAGTTTACATTCCTATTCATTCTGAGAATGATTTGTGGTTCGTAAAGGAATTATAAGAAAATAACACAAAGGCAGCTGAATTCTGTGTAAACAACATTTTTTCCTAATTACAATACAGTTTCAAATATCAAAACTGGTTATTTATCGTTTTAAGGCAATTACTTTGCAAACATTATAATTACAGGCAGTTAGTACAGAACTGTTTGTGTGAGAAGGCTGATAATTATATAAAATTGTAAGGCAGATCAGAGGGAAATTCAAATATCCTCTATTTGCCACTGCCATGTTCAAGTACAAGGCAAGAGGATGATTAGCACTGGTGTGAGTCTGTCTCTGTGTGTGGCTGGGAGAGGATTCACACACAGCAGGAACAATCCAGTGAGACGCAATCAAGATTTGCATTTTTACTGTTCGCATTAGAGTTTTACAGTGAAGGACAAAGACATTAGTTGCAAGGTGTCAAGCATTTACTGGTTAAAGACCCTTGTTGTAGGTCAGGATCTTGCACTCTGTTGCAGCAGAGATCTCTGGCTCTAGCTCTGACACGTGGATCTGAGAGACAGAAAGCAGGTGCAAAACACTCTTCAGGTCAGCGTTTACAGCTCCATTAATACTTTATTAAAATGCTAATTTATATCTCAATTATATTCATTTAATTCAGCTTCAGCAGGAACAGAAAAACAACACATATATCGAAAAGCGGCAAGGATAAGGTTGTAAAATAAAATCGCCTCACATATGAATCTGCTGTTTTGATTACGGAGTGTTTTTATTTTTGTACTGACATTAAGATTCAGATCTTTTGGCTACAGTGAGACAACCATTCACAGCAATCGTTAAGTCATTAAGATGTTTAAAATGTTTCATCAAATGAGAATTAAAAGTGTGCCATGTCTTTCCAGCCTCGAGCATTTTTCACAGTCAAAACTGACACTTCTGCCATCATAAAAAGCTAAAATGAAGCAGCGAGCACTGGTAAATATCCAAACCAGGGCCAAAACTTGCAATATTTTGCTCAGAAACAGATGGCAATGAGTGTGTGAGTGTGTGAGGCAGAATCTGAAACAGACATCCTGTGGGGTGTGAAAAGGTGGGGGGGACAGGAGTGGAGTTTTTTGGGAGCGTTCGTCTGGAACCCTCGGAAAAGTGTAAAGAGGGAGCGAGAGAGTGAGAGGAGAGGAGGAGGGGAGGGGTGGGAGAGGAATAGAAGTAGTTGGCAGCACATATGTCTGCAGTTCAGTAACCATATGGATGAACAGCTTAATAAACACCATTTTAAACCATAACCGTCTTCATGGCAGACAAAGAGAGGGGACGGAGAGAAAGTGAGAGGGAGAGCGAGAGCGGATGGATGGATGGAGGGAGGCGTGTGCGAGTGCTCACCTGACTGTTTTGGGGGAACAGGCTGATGGCAACAGGCAGCGCCAGGCCGAATGCAGAGAGACACACCATGCTATGAACAGGCAGCGCAAGACGAGGGTGCTTCTGCAGTGAAGGGAGCCTAATGCACAAACACCCACAAAAATGCACACGTTATTGGCAGAACGCACACTGAAATCATGAGCATTCCCGCCATTATCGTTATTGAACTCGCTCGCTGACACTTTGGAACTGCTGTGCGTGATTGGTCTCTGACACCTCCCCCCTTCCCTCCCTGGCCGCAGTGTGTGTGTGTGTGGGGGGTTGTGGGATAGCATGCTCTGCAGGAGTCCTCCAGAGTAGCCCTGTTTTAATGAAGCCAGCAACTGCTTAATGATGACTTCATCAACACATACGCATGATGAGCTTTAATTGGCCACCAGACACTCTCTCTGTGCGCGCATGCTTGTGTGTATGTTAGGGAGAGAGAAGCTGCGGTGAGAAGGATCAAAGTACGTTAAAGACCTTTCATCGTGTCCGTCAACTGCTCTAAATAAATCACTCATCCGTCACACTTACGCGAAGAGGTCAAAGCCAAACTGAAGTGACAGAGCAAACAGTAGTGCTGACTTTACACGAAATATACACATAGGAATTCAATGTTTGCACGACAGCCAATCTACTAAGATGAATTGATCGGGGTGATGTATCTGCTTATGATATCCGGGACGCACAATATTTATTTTCATGTAACGAAAAAAAAAGTTCAAATGTAAACTAATAGGCTACTAAAAACTAAATTCCATTTTAAATTCTGCAAGTGAACTTACAGTATAAAAACTGGATAATCATCTTGAGATTAGCTAAAGATTACATTTAACAGTTTTATTATCCACACTATTGTGTTGCTTTACAGCAGAATTTAATTTTGTTTGCATCTTTGATTATTATCTTCCTGTTTATCACTGTAAAGATCCTTTGAATCAATCTGTATTGAATTAAGCGCTATAAAAACAAAGGTGACTTGACTTGACTTAAATTATTAGTGTTTTTGAAGATTATTTTTAAGTGAGTATTAGATGGCAAAGGTTTAAAAAAAATCAATGTAAAAATGGCATTCACAATTAAATCTATTTTTTTATAAAAATATTTTTGGGTAATCTTGACATGGTACAAATTAGTATATTATATATTGGCAGTCAATCCCTTTAAAAAAAGCATCTGAAAGTAGAAAATTAAATCATTAATATACTTTTTTTTTTTTTTTTTTTTACTTTTTAAACCAACAAATAAGCATTGTAGTAATTAAATATTTGCTTGGTTATGGCTTAAAGGGATAGTTCACCCAAAAATGAAAATTCTGTCAGTAATTACTCACCCTCATGTTGTTCCAACCCCGTAAGACATTCGTTCATCTTCGGAACACAAATTAAGATATTTTTGATTAAATCTGAGAGTTGTCTCACTCCTCCATAGGCTTCTAAGGGACTGAAACTTGCTGGCCCAGAAAATGTATTAAAGACATCGTTAATATAGTCCAAGTGACTCCAGTGGCTCGATCTTAAGTTTATAAAGCGACGAGAATACTTTTTGTGCGCAAAAACAAACAAAAATAACGACTTTATTCCACTTTTCATTTCCTTCTCTCTGGGCCTCGGGTCTTTTCACGTAGTGTAATAGCGTAGCGCGTCTGTGTTGCACGTCACCACGTAGGCTCACTATTGGCTGACGCTGGTCATGTGTGATACGTGGTGACGTGCAACACAGACGCGCTACGCTTAAACACTACGTGAAAAGACCCGAGGCCCAGAGAGAAGGAAATGAAAAGTGGAATAAAGTCGTTATTTTTGTTTGTTTTTGCGCACAAAAAGTATTCTCGTCGCTTTATAAACTTAAGATCGAGCCACTGGAGTCACTTGGACTATATTAACGATGTCTTTAATACATTTTCTGGGCCAGCAAGTTTCAGTCCCTTAGAAGCCTATGGAGGAGTGAGACAACTCTCAGATTTAATCAAAAATATCTTAATTTGTGTTCCGAAGATGAACGAAGGTCTTACGGGGTTGGAACAACATGAGGGTGAGTAATTACTGACAGAATTTTCATTTTTGGGTGAACTATCCCTTTAAGCTCACTTAAATTTCCTCCAGATCATTTGATGTGAACTTATTTTCCCTATGGTCCTCCTGGGAAGTTCATAATTACAACGTTTAAGTCACTTTCTTCTGAGTAAGATGGCAGTGTTCCTTCTCTTAATCACCTACACAGAAATATAGCAAGGTTTCTTAACTCTACTTCTAGAAAATGAAGAACAAAGAATGCTCATCAGGTGTATTTTGCTTTTTATGTTTTTGATTAATTTATGAAAATGTACTGTAAACTAAAGATGTTGATTCCATTGATTCCGCAATGTTTCTCACATACACCCAACTCGTAAACTTGGAGCTCAAAGAAAATCCTAAGTTTCTCACTCATAATTTCAACTTTGTTCTGGCATTCATGTGCGCTCAACTCGTAACCACGATAATTCCGACATGACATGAACGCACCATTAGGCGGTACCTTCATGTAAAAATGCCGTCAATAAAGCCACTGACTGTTCAGCAAAGCAGCTGCCTTTGGACAAAGCAAGAGAAATAGGTGAAAGGTTGAAACGCCCCACATGTATCACACAGACTCCTCTCAGCGCTCTAATTAATCAAGGATACCCCTGCCACTCGGTCTCACCCTTAAAGCAGTGACCCTCCTGCATCACTGTTCTTGCTCCATTGAGAGCCAGTGAGGGTGAGCTGACAGTCAGCATAGCAGAGGACAACTCACCATTTACTGCCGCTCACACAGACACACCTACACACACACATAACCGTACACACCTGCGAATCAGAGCAGCAAGAATTTGAGGAGGTTGCAACATAGTCTATCAGTCATAAAACCAAACAAATTCTGTTGAAGAGTCAGATCCTATACATGCAATGAGGCCCAGAAGTCACAGAGCAAGTGAAAATGTGTGTTCGCCTTTTATAATTTGATATAAAAGGAATTATATTATCAGCATAGCAATTTGAGTACTTATAAAACATCTTTTGTAACATTATAAATGTTTTTACAGTCACTTTTTATTAATTTAATGCATCCTTTCTGAATGAAACTATTCATTTCTTTCAACAAAACTACATTTTGTAGAATGCTGACAGTAGTCAGTGTGACCTGTGACTATTTTAACTATGTTTTTATTGAATAATGAAGTTGCACAAAGTATATTTAAGAGATATGGTAAAGGGGAAGATTTTAGTGATTGTATGGCTTCAGAAGCATATTGTATGTACCACTGTTAAGGAACTTTTATAAATCATATTTTGAGCTTGACATCCAAACATCTTTTGTTTTTTTGTGTGCCATTTTGCATTAAATTTATATGTAAGCTACTCTTTTAAACACATACACAAATGTGTTCACATCAAACTGTGAAATAAAAATATTCAAGGACATATGGTACATATGGGTGTGTGAATTCCCGAGGTGATGGAGCTGTAAAAATAACTCTGAAATAAAGTCTGAAATGAAGTCTGAATTATCAAATTCACGAGATTTTCTCTGACCTCTCCAGTATGGCCATTATTAAAGGCGGCAGCAGGAGAACAGGCATGGGCAGCACGACACGCGTCAGGGATGTCTCCATCAAAGCCTGAACAAAAAGACATTTATCAGAGCAGAACTCAGCTGTCATTTGCTAACAACCTTTCCCTTAACACATTTTCCAAAATGTCCATACTCACATGCCTGGCAGCCAGCTTTGAGGTGCCCACCACATTGCCTTTGTCGTCCAGTACACTGATGCCCTCTGATAGCTCGGTGTGGCGCATCAGCAAAACATTACACACGTTGGCACTTGCTAAATGAAGGTAGAATTGCAGTTAGAAAACAAAGGGACTTCCATTTGATGCCCAACTTTTCCTTATTTGGATCCAACACAGACAACTGATTATGATTGAAGAGAGAATCGTGTGAACTTGACTCTCTTTGTACCGTCACTATCCCGGATCCGTTTTGAAACAAGAAAACACACACACAAATGTAAGAGGCAGTCAATGGATGAACGTCGCAGTGCATTTTAACTTAGGGGAGAATGATGGGCTGAGCTGTGCAATTTTATTTTTAAATCGTCCTCTAGGCCAGGAGAAATGAGACAAAACTAATATACCTAATTATATTTTAGAATATATCCTTTCAATTAGAAGAAAGCTTCTATAAAGTGGGGCCATAGAAAAAAATAGTAAGGGGTAAGCTGTGTCACGTGAAGGGAAAGTTAAATCACTGGGGAAGACGTTAACAATTTCCATTTGAAATAAAAAATATAAACATAAATCCTTATTTAGCAGAAGACAACTTACCTTTACTGCCACACATCAGTCAACATGAACTAACAATTTATAGCATTTATTAATCTCAGATAATGTTCATCTCAACATTTAATAATACATTATTAAAATCAAAAGTTGTTTCTGTTAACATTAGTTAATGAACCTGGACCAACACATTGGGGTAGTTTGGGGGTGACACATCTTACCCCACTGCTATACTGTATACTAAAAATGCTATAGAACTAACAGAACAAATTAGAGTACTAATAATCTGTTAGAGAGTCACCGCCTGTGAATATTGAAATAAAAGCAATCAAAACTGGAAAACATTCTTGATCTGGAACGTCTGCGTTGAGAGGGGTTAACTGGATATAAAACAAATAGTTTCATATGGTCATGTCAAAGTGCGCACATGAATTACAAGCGTAAAAAATGATTAGAATAATGATTTACTTTCTGGCATTATCATCTGTGGCATGTGGTGAGATTGGTGTGGGTGTGTGTGTGAACAGAGAAATAAAGAGAGCCTGAAGCATTTTTAATTTACAGACCTTGTGTTGTGAGTTATCAGTGTTCAGTGCTGCAGTGTTGTGGGGCTGAGTTAATTGGCTGAGTAAATAGCTATTCACCTCTGAGGGGTTCAGACCCAGGCCAATTAACCACACACACACACACACACACACAGAGAGAGAGAGAATCAAAAATGGATAACAGTGAAAAACATATGCATACTAAATTTTTACAAAGGAAGTCACCATATGGATGCCAAAAATCATTATAAACTGTCTTTATATAGGCGCTGATTCCAAGTGTGTCATTTTGAGGTTAAGAAAAATGATAAATGAATGCTGTTTTCATAAAATGTATATAATTGTGAATGCAAAAAAACTAAGCAAAATAAAATCCAAGGCAAATTTGTTTCCACTGCGTTTCATTAGCTGTGTTTGACTGCCTTTTATAACTAAACACTGAAAAACAACAACAACATGGCGGCCTGGAGACAGGGAGCCCAGTGCTAACACAGAGAGCACTTTAGGCCTAATTAACCAATTAGAGAGCGGCAGCCGAGAGCTAACAAGGTCCCGTTACTCCAGTCCAGAGAGGTGAGGGGGGAACCTGCTGATTTAATTAAAGGGGTGGGGTGGGGGACGAAAACAATTTAATTACAGCCAAGGATCCCCAAGGCATTGTGGGACAGTCTCCCTCAGCCCCTCTGGACCTGTTTGAGCCTCAGCACGCTAATGGAACACTGAGATAACATTTCAGTAGCGTCCCCCTCTGACAACAGGATCAGTCAAAACACAACATGAGAACAAACAACAATAAACAAACGCTGGAGGTTTAATGAAAGTCTGAGCCAATGCTCATTTAGAAATTGAGTGTCATTACAAATGCAAAGACGTGCGCTTTCAGACAGCAAAAGAGCTGATAGAAAACAGCATGCATTAATTAATATCGTACATTACTGAATCAATCATTTTATGTTTTACTAATCAGCAGTTTAGCAAGACCACATGACAGGAAGCCGTTGCTTGATTTCTGTCATAAACACATAAGGGCAGAGTAAGTGGTGCGGGAAATCAAGCTCACATTAAACGCTAACACGTACATAAGTACACTCTCGCACACATGCACATACCAACGGCAGGGAACGGGATGAACCTCTGGACCAGGATTCTTGTAGCCGGACTGAAATGCTCAGCTTTCTTAATAAGAATATTCAGCCCCACCTGTGCACATAATTTCATTTAATTTTAGTATTTTTATTTAATTTAAAAAAATATATATATATATTCTTTTATAAATACTTTTAACATGAGAAATGTTTACATTTGTAGTTTTGGGTCAGTAAGATTTTTTTTATTAAAAAAAAAGAAAAAAAATTGTATTCAGCAGAGGCATAAAAACTGATCAAAAGTGAGAGTAATAACTTTTATAGTGTTACAAAAGATTTCCATTTCAAATAAATGCTGTTCTTTTGACCTCTCTATTCATAAAAAAGACCTTAAAATGTACCACAAAAATATTAAGAACACTAACATATTATTATTATTACTAATTAATACTATTACAACATTGGCAATAATAATAATAATAATAATAAATGTTTCTTGAGCAGCAAATCATCATATTAGTATGATTTCTGAAGGATCATGTGACACCGAAGACTGGAGTAATGATTTGCATCACAGGAATTAATTACATTTTAAAATATATGAAAATGATAAATTATCTATTTTAAAATTAATTGTAAAAATATTTGACAATGTTACTATTCTACTGATTTTTAATAAAAAAAATGCAGCCTTGGTTAGCATAACAATTTTACAAAAACACATCTATATATATATATATATATATATATATATGTTAAAAAAATCTTACCAACCCCAAACTTTTGAACTGTAGTGTGTATATATATATATGTTTTTATAAGAAAACATAATTTTATAAAAAAAAAAAAAAATTGAATTCGAATTTGAGTGCCCATGAACACAACAGCTTTCACATAAAAAAGCTGTGCCACAGCTCCGAACTGAATTGTTTTTTCCATGTCTTCAAATTCAAACTCAAATGAAAAACAGAAACATGTGCCAAGTGAAACAATGAAAACTTATGGCAAATACTACACGTGAAGTCAAAGACGTTATGGGTGGCAATGAATACACATTTGTTTTCATAGTGACCTTAAAAAACTCCCAGTGGGCTTTATGACAGGTCATGACAGGCTATGCTAAGTTGTTTCTGGTCTCGCCTTGTGAGTCTCTGGTCATCTCTGAGAGCCCGTCTAACAAACATCTGAGAACACATCGCTTCCCTTCTCAGCAGGGGTGTTCAGAGGGATTGTAGTTTTAATTAGTGCCCCCCTCCCGCATTTCTCACAGGCATGGGGCCATTTGTAGTTGTCGTCACCATGGTTCTGCTTGTCATGCCCCTGGGCATCAAACTGCCACCCAGCAGGGCAGCTAATTGGCTCTAGAGGACACATGGGCGTGACTAGAAGGATATGCAATTCAGCAAAGTGAAATACAGCATAGGGCTCTGTGTGCCTATATGTGATGCTATTAGACTCCATCAGTTTGCTTATTAAAATTAAATTCACATAGTACCAGAAAAGTCACAGATAACATTATTCTCTGTTAGCGTGAAATGGCAATTCAAAATTTAAGGATTAAAATAGAATTATTTCTAATTACATAATACAATTTTGTGTAGTAGACATGTGAACTCACTGCAATAGTAACTGCACTGCTGACTGCACCAAGATAACCCTGGAAAAATGTAGACATTGGTGTGGGCTGAAAACAAACAAAAAAAAAACAAATTAATAAAAAATGTAATTAATATGGCATTTTTGGTAACACTTTCCATGAAGCCTGTATTTATAATGCATTATAAGTGTACTCTTACGGCATTATAATGCATGAATAATGCCTTACAAAGAAAAAAAAAAAAAAAAAAAAAACGAGTTTAAGGTCTAATTTGTTAAAGTACATGCAAGTAAATAAAAGTAAAGTAATTTTACAGCATTTATTACCTTTTGTTAATGTTAGTTAATAAAAATACAATTGTTGATCACAGTTCACAGTTCGTTAACTGATGTTAACAGATACAAAATTCGATTTGAAAATGTATTAGTAAATGTATAAATTAACATAAACTAAGATTAATAATTGCTAAAGGTTTTGTTCATCATTAGATCATGTTAACTAAAGTAACTTAACATTAACAAATGAAACCTTATTGAAAAGTATTACAAAAAAACATACATGTTGTATCATATCATGAATTGGAACAACAGCTACAATACCTTTTAATTACATATGGGTTATAACTTTCAATGCCAAGATGTGAGACTTACAATACATTATAAATATGGGAACTATAATCCATTATAATTTAAGTGGATATAACATGGTGTTCAATGTGTGTTTTATATTATCTTACTCCTAAAAGTTATAACCACGAGTATTATTATGTATTATAATAGTTTTTACGATTATTCATAAGATGATACAACATAGTACATTTTGCATTTTAGTACTTCCAGTTCCAAAGTTTTGAAGTCAATGGGTTTTTTGAATGGGCGTTTGGTTAAATATCTGAAATAAGGCCTGTGGTTAACAATCTCAAGAAATTTTCATGTTTTATTCTATGACATAAAATACATCCATAATGCTTAATGCTTATAATTTTTATACTGTGTTGCTAACAGTGGTTAAATGGGTTGCTGAGGACAAGTCGAACAGGTAAACTCATCCACTCGCTAGTACGCTTTCACAGTCTCGGTGTGTTTAATAATCACGCTCTTACTATTCATCCTCAACTAGTCTTCAGAAGCTTAATGGTGGTGACGTTGAAGTCATGTGACAGTGGTACAGATCCTTTGTAGCCTAGTTTTAGCTTTTTACTTGTATTTAGACCTCAAAAACTTGTGTTCATATGTGAAGAATATTATGATGAACAAAATGCGTAAGAATCATAAACTTACTTTCTGCAATAATCTAAAAACCAATGTAAAAATCCTGTATTGGTTTTGTCGAGGGAACCAGGGTGATGCTAACTTATGGGTTGGCCTACAAAAATATATTATCTCTGCAGCACTCGTTTAATTGCTTTTTAATAACTTTAGTTTGCTTTCCATGTCATCATATGTACTGGTCAAAATTACATTAGTTACACCATACCTTAGTTGCATTACGGTTGCAGTAGTTGACACAGGCGTTGTGACTCTGGTTCAGCCACTGTGAGAAACAGTGAGAATGAGTTCATAGTAAAGCGAGCTTGAGGTTAAAGTCAAGCAAAAAGACCAGAAAAACACATGTGTACCACACCTGCCAGAAGATGGTGGAAGCAAATGTCTGATTGGGTAAAAGAAGTCCCACAACCTATAAATGGAGGAATGAGTGATTTGACATTGATTTAATGTTAACATTTGGTGACCAAGACAAGGAAATGTTTAATTTTTTTTCCACATCGACCTACCACTGGAGTACCAAAGGGCACAAAACCTGAAAGAAAAAGGAAAAACATGTGCCAACACAAAGAACAGGAAGGAGATGATTTCAGGAGAAAAAAAGAATCCATGATTCAATAATGGAATAACACTAAGAATGTAATTTTGACATTTGAATATGCTGGATCAGGCCGCAGATGTACATTTCAAGTCATGTTTGGTTTAATAATCATCTCTCATATGACATTATGGCTTTATTACTGACCTTTAACAGATTAACAAAATCCTCATTACTCATAAAAGATAGCATTGTTCAGAGGTAGCCATCATAATTGTCAGGCAGGTCTCTCCCTATCTGTTCTCCCTTTAAATAGTAGTGTTAAGAGAAGACTAAAATACTCCTATTTCTGAGTGGCCCAACAACACTTCCAGACAGCAGGAGGGAGAGGGTTTAATCAGAGCCCAGCTGAGTGTGACCTTTGCCAACAGATCGGTCCAGAGAGACCCCCTACCACCAAGCTCTAGTCTCCAGAGCTGGTAACAAGCAGAAAACTGCCTACCACCCATGACACAGACACACACACACACACACTCACACCCTTACCTGACATGCGAAAGGGCATGGGGATCTTCTCTCCTGTGTCTGGATGGATGATGGCCTGAGGACATAATGAATCCACAGACAGCAGACAGGATGAAGAGGAGAAAACGAGAGAGAATAAGAGGTGAGAGCGGACTGATGGGAGAATTACCATGCTGAGGTTCTCCGCAATTCTCCTCTCATTACACCATTATTCAGAACCACAGCTTGCGAGTGTGTGTCACACTGCGCACGAAGATGTTGAGTGATTTGAGCGGGTTCTTTCATAATAGGAACCTGTAAAAAGGCTTTCAACGCTGTTCACACTCACCTGTTTAATCTTCTGTGCTTCCCAAAGCTATGCGAAAAATAGAGAAACATGCATGACACAAACATTCTTTACAATGGAATTGTCAAATTCTGATAATTTGATTGGTTGATGTCTTCTATTCTTCTTACATTCTCATTAGCTAGACACACTCTTTAAATACACTTTAATTGG
Source organism: Squalius cephalus (assembly GCF_949319135.1). Lineage (NCBI taxonomy): Eukaryota > Metazoa > Chordata > Actinopteri > Cypriniformes > Leuciscidae > Squalius > Squalius cephalus. Next base: position 27,641,157 of record NC_137142.1, read on the forward strand.
CATATATAGCTCCATGAATAGCCTTTTACATCCATGAAACCTTTTCATTCTTCATAGTGATTATTAGATTATTAAAATGTTCTTCACATAAGAAAAACATGGTTCTTTTAAGATCTGTTTGCTGAAAGGATCTTTGGGAAATCTAAAATAGTTCTACTGTGGGATCACTGTGAAAACCTCCATTATTTTTAGGAGTGTACCAAAAAATTTACTTTTAATGGGCCCCAAACTTACCTGTACATTAGTCACACCCGGAGGCAGAGTTCCATTTTTGAACTGATCCAGAAGTTTCATACATTCATTTAAATGTTTCTAAAATAAAAAAGAGAAAACAGCATTCACAGATAAACTTTCAAATCAATTGAGGCTTACATTTCAGGAGACTCTCGCTTACCTCTGAAACAAAGAGCGTTCGAGGGTCGATCACATTCAAGAAGTGTCTTAATCTGCCAGAAAATGAACCCTGAAGTAACAAAGAAACATTAAGAAATAAACCAATAAAATGCACTCCATTAACATATTGGGAGTTTCAAAACACTCCCATGGTAATTCAGAACTACATTTTGGTGAACTGGTGCCTAATTCATATACATTTTTCATGCAATCTACTTTTGCTCCCCTAAAGGTTAGGTTTAGGGCTGGACCTTCATGCTTGCTTTTCCCTAAAAATCGTGGGTTTTCATGCAAATCACATGGAACGGATTTATATGAAATTGTCACCTTGTAAAATAGTTCAGTTTTCTCATATAAATCAGTTGGAAGTTAAAGGCTTATAGATTTAAAATCTCACAGATCTTAAAATTTAAGATCTTAAAAGTTGAGAGAATGCAATAAAAGAAGTAAAATCATCATCAAACCCCACTTCTCCAAAGAATATTAATTGCACCTAATTAGATGATAATATCATCTAATATATTTTATAAGTTAAACATCTGCAGTGCATACCTGGTTTAAGAGGGTCCATTGTTTTTAGTTTAAAAATGCAATAGAGATAAATGCAGCATAGGAAACATAGGAAAAGTAAGACAATTTTGTATTTTATGTCTTCCTTTTTACTGAGTATAGTGTAGTGGAGCTATTTAACTGTTTAAAATGGCATTGTGTTATAATCTAAGCCATTTGGCATCATATTTTAAAATGTCAATGACAAATAATCAGATATTTGTCTCAGCCTATTTGCACTAACCCTATAACCACCATATCTTATAAACTAAACTATCTTGTATTATTTGTTGGTTAATTTTAAGCTTGTGATTGTTTAGATTGATTTGTTTATTTATTTATTGTGTGGGGAAAAAAATGATTCCCCCAAAAGTATCCAATGAATTCTACAAATGCTAAGTAACAGGCAACTCATCTTGAGGGGCAGGTTTGTGTGGAACAAGAACAGTTCTCCCGAGAATAATGAGCATGATTATTAATAATCATATGTTCACAATTTCTTTAAATTATTCAACAGATTATTTCTGAGGTCCCAGAAACTTTCTCCAGACGCGGGAGTCAGCTGCTGATGCAGACTCTGACACCAGGGCCGAACCAGTTGTTTTCGCACGCCAGGTGTGTCCGCCTCATTATGCGTGCGCACCAACTGCTGCTGGCTGATCTGTGGACCTAAAAAAACTTCTTCCAATGCAATTAAAATGTTCAAATGTGTGTGAGAGAGAAAGATTTCAAAGCAGCACGCAACATATTCTCTGTTTATCACATCTAACAGGCGGCCCTTTACACATATGAAGGACGGTAGCGCTAGAGAAATAACAGCAGATGTGAATCATCTGTACTAAATAAATCAATGAATAAATAAATTACCTCTCAAATCCTCTTCCTCTGAGGTTAAAGTTATTGAATCACTAATGCATATAAAATGGCTTAAATTGTTTTTTTTTGTCGCAGTGAATGTTCGAGTTTCCACATGTTTTAATAGAGTAGTGTTGCTAATGAACTTGCTTTGGCAAAAAACAGTTGACGATGCTTTATCTCTTCATATTTGATGCTGAAGCTTGAAAATAATTAATTGAGGCCGGGGTTTGAATTATAAGGGTCTGGGGCCTGACCTCAAGTAAAACTTAACTACTAAAGAAAAAGTTTGCAAAGGGTCTCTAAATATGTAGTTTTTACATACAAGTAATATATATATATATATATATATATATATATATATATATATATATATATATATATATTTACAAAAAAAGTAACTCTGAAAAAAGTAATCTGATTACGTAACTCATGTTACTTATAATGTGTTACCCCCAACACTGCGTGATATATATATATATGTATGTATGTATGTATGTATGTATATATATATATATATATGTATGTATATATATATATATATATTTATGCATGTATATATATATATATTATGTATGTATATATATATATATATATATATAGTAACGCAAGTTATAATCAGATTACTTTTTTCAAATGTGAGCATGCATTTACTCACCTCACTTGCACAAAACAGATTCAGTATTCCTCAAAATTAATAAAAACTGTAAAATGCTAACTCAGAATATTACACAAACCTGCAATAATTAAATGTTAAATAACACAATTTGTGTACTCTATGTATTTAAATTCACTTTATTAACCAATGTCTTTGTCTCTGACCTTCGATGATCCAATTCAACCATACTAAAATGACTTTAGATAAACATCACATTTGTGTTTCTTTTTTTCTTTTCATTGCTTAAGTAAGAGTATTGAACTTTCTTCTCCTGCGTCATATTCTTTTGCAGTTCAGAATGGCAGAACCGCTGAAAGCTTTGTTTGAGCTGCGCCCTTTTATACTGTTATTAAAAACAAACAAGCAAGCCCAGCGAAAAATTCATGCAAAAGTAACATTGCTTTTCATAAAAAGTAACTAAGCAACAGTTAGTTACTTTTGTAAGTAACTCAATATTGTAATGCATTACTTTTAAAAATAACTTTCCCCAACACTGTGTGTTTTGTGTATATACTATATACTTTTGTGGCTATGTTTTGTTGAAGATAGGCCTATATATAATGTAGCCAGTAGTCACACCAGTTAGATTACAAATTAATCAGGGCATACTAGACAGAACTTACGAACAGGGGCCAGTTGCATAAACATAACCACTAAGTTATACTGTGTCTTAAAGTTACAATTAAATCAAAATAGACAATTCCTAAATTCCTATTTTTATGGAATATTGCAGTATTTATTATAAAATATTTAATTATAGACTTCATTATATATTTTTTGCAAAACTCATTTATCCTCGTAATCTTTAATCAAAAATAACTTCCCCTCCCTCTTGCAGCGACATCTCTTTTCCTCTCTGATGACGTTTTTATTGGCGCGAGGGCGGGACAACCTGTCACTCACATGACATCACAGCAATATCAAACCACAAAGATCCAATCGATTCCCACTACATTTTTTTCTAGTTCGAAAAGCCGTTTCACTCGGATATAGCCAACGTCACAATACAATCTTAAAAATAAAGGTTATTTATTGGCATCAATACGGAAGCCCTAAGAGGCCATGGATAATATTTTTTTTCTCTGTTGTTTTCTCGTGATAATGACTTAATTTTCTCGTGATCTCGAGATAACAAAAGTTGTTTTCTCGTGATCACGACTTAATTTTCTCGTTATCTCGAGATAACAAAAGTTGTTTTCTCGTGATCACGACTTGTTTTTTTCTGTGTAGTCGGCAAGAACAGTATAAGCACCAAAAGCAGAATAAAGCAGCATCATGGATGATCGCATTCGCTTTTACTTTGATAACGGGCTCACTCAAAATGAAATAGTTCTATGTCTGTCAGTGATTGGCGACTTCCACATTAGTGTCCGACACTTGGAGGAGGCTGTCAGGTCTGCAACTTTATCGTAGAAGACAATATAGCTACCCTGAACGTGTAGTCAGTTTCATTGCCAGCCAACTTCAGGTCCTGGACGTCTGCATGTCTACCAGAATTATGTTTGAAAGATGCAGATTAATGTTTTTTGCGGCTGACCCGAGAAATGGTCAGAGATCAGTTAAGTATGGCCAGGGTCCATCTCTTCTGCGGGCTTTTTATGAAGTAGATTTCAAAATCAAAGAAGCCAGCTCGCACGTAGGCTACATGATATACACAACATTCAGAAGGAGCGAGATTTTCTCGCGAATCGCGATACATACACATGACGGCGTGAGAAAACGGTTTTATGTCGAGATCATATATTAGAAATTAAGTCGTGATCACGAGAAAACAACTTTTGTTATCTCGAGATCACGAGAAAATTAAGTCGTGATCACGAGAAAACAACTTTTGTTATCTCGAGATCACGAGAAAATTAAGTCGTGATCACGAGAAAACAACTTTTGTTATCTCGAGATCACGAGAAAATTAAGTCGTGATCACGAGAAAACAAGATAGAAAAAAATAACAATCCATGGCCTCTTAGGGCTTCCGTACATCAATGGTTCAATGGAACCTTTCTATTCCACAAAAGATTCGTTATAGTGGGAAAAGATCTTCTTTAGATTATTATAATGCTTTTCACACTAAGAAAAAAAGTGCACCTTTAAGAACTGTTCACATAAAGTTTTTTGGGGGAAACAAAAATTATTCTTCAATGGCATCGCTGCGAAACCCCGCTTTTGGAAGCATTAGCTGCTATTTAGCTAGCTAGAGTAAGGAAGAAAAGACTACCGCAACTTCTCGTGCAGAGTACTCGTGTAATCAGTCTTACTTAACAGATTTAAACTAGATTAAAATATTTTTACGTAACTGACCTTTAAAAGTTATGAACAGTTTTGAAGAAAAAATGATGACTAACTTTCATAAGCAGCTCATAAAACTAGTCTAAGCAGTGTATATTATGTCTATGGTTCATGCAGCCGGCCACTTAAATCTGGTACGCCTTATGAAGTAACCATAGCAACAGTATGCAATTGGTAACAAGACGTGCATGTATTTATCACAAGAAGTAAAAAATATATTGTAGCTATATGGCATTTTGGGCTGACCCATTGTTTGAGGTTATACTATTGTATTTGACTTATTCTAGGCAACAACATCAATATTTATCACATTTTGCAAAGTAGTAATGTTACCAACAGAGGTCACTGTTAATGCGACTGAGCCAGAGTGTGAGGGAGGCAGGCGGAACAGGCAAACACTGCAGAGCACTGTTTGGTCTTGTTTTGATATGGTTTTAGCGAGTAAAGTGAACGGCAGCTCATTCGAGCAGCAAAATGAGATTCCTCTAAAACAATTCACTTGAAACATTCTGTCTCCAAACTCGTCTGCAGTGAGCCTGAAGAAATCCACCAGATACAAAAACACAAAGGTCTCACATTCGTATGGACTGGGTCCGGTTGTTATTTACCTGATCAAACCGAGACTCGCCGAGTCTAAACGGAGGGCACACAGTCGATTCAGGCATGGCAGGTTTTGCATTCAATATAGCTGTTTTACTGAGCTCTGAAACTAGAGTAACGTTAGACTTCCCTCAGAGTGTGCGAGTCATCCGTATCGATGCATTTTGGGTAATGTCGTTTTCTAACAGGTCAAAGGATAAATTACCCCGTGGGTGTAATGAATTTTGGAAGCTTGTTTCCGCCACAGAATAAAAAATTAAAAGGGTAATTGTGACTTTTTTTTTTTTTATCTAAATTTAATTTCAATTTACATTTCTGCAATTACGAGTTATAAAGTCAGAATGCGTGATACGTAATTCTGAGGGGAAAAAAGTCAGAATTCCGAGATGTAAATAGCCTATTTTTTATTTTTATTTTTTTTTACCATGGTAGAAACAAGCTTCCATAGATGGATGACGTTTGAAGAGTAGTTGTAAGATTTGTCATAAACGTCAGTAAAACATTGCTTTTCTTTTATTAACAAATTAGTTAATTAATTAATAATTACATTTTCAATCGCCTTAACTACCTACATCAATGTGGTTCAGTTTAGTCATTATGACCTTGTTATTGCACAGGGTGTGACATATAGCTACATAATTTATCCAAGATAGTCATTCCCCAAATTGCTTGTCAATAGCTGTGTAATATTAATTGTGCTAAAAATTATGTTCTCCTAGTAATACTCTCTAAAAATATATAAAAATGAACCCATTCAGTGCAAAACACTTGATCACAAATGTTCTTGGGGAATCTTTTTAGCATATTTGTTTCACTAATGATTGCTTGAAAGATAAATGTATCATCTAATCATTGAGGCAAATATAATTTAGGAGGATATATAACTACAGTAGTGTAGTTGGCATAGTGTTGTAGTGTTTGAATAGTGGTTTAATTTTCAATATCACTGCATACAACGACATATGAGTGCTTTGTCTTTTTTGTCAAATAAAGACAGTCAGAGATGCATCCCAAAGTGAAAAGTTTATTTCATCAACAGAGACCTTTTCCTAGCAGAGATGCATAAGAGTACACCAAAAGTCAATTGAACATCTCTCAGATGAGGCATTGAATTAAAAAAATACATCACAACCTCCAGTGGACACTCATGTAACTACACCCTAAACATCCAACCAAACAGCACCTCAGGGAAGCACTTCAAATATTTTGCACCTAAAACAAATTGTTCATCTGAACATTCCTATCATGTTCGGTGCTTATACGCTACTTAATATGTGAGGTTAATTTATGCCATTCTCATCCACTGAAATTTACAACCAAGAAGGAAGAATTGAGCCTATACTTTTAAGAATGAGGATTCGGGCATCAAACTTCTTTCCAATGCATTCTTACAACTTTAAAATAACCCCTTTGTAATTCTTTAAAAAATATCTAGGTTTTAAATCACCTTAAAAGAAAAAGGACATTCCGCACCTCTAAAAATAAAATGAAATGTAGTCTAGTAAACACAAATTTTTATTTGCAAGTTCCAGAGTTTGTACTACATAAAATGTAGCTTTGATTATCAACTTCACCATTAAAAGCATACAAATCTTCTTCTACACACACATCTCATGACACATCTCATGATATCATTCAGCCAAGGGCACTTGAACACTTTCTTAATAGGCTGCAGGCTGTGTGTGTTTGTGAATATTTATTATATAAACTGTTGTTCGACACAGTGGCAATCTAAGCAAATATTTCGTATTACATTCCATCTGTTTAGACCTAGAAAAGTATGAATCTCTTAAATTCTGCAAAAGCCTGGCCTTCACATCTATTGCTTTCTGTTACTACTGACCTTTAGAAAGGGAATCCTAGGCTTTAGTAATCATGATGTACATAAACAGCATTCAACAAAATGAGCAAAAAATAAAATAAAATAAATGATTGTACAAATCTTATTACCACCCCAAAATAAAGGTGACAGAAGACCTTCCCACAAAGCAAAATACAATAAAAAACCATAAATAGATATTTGCATGATTAAAACGTAACATATTCTTGAAAACTTGTAAACTTTTAAGTTTAATCCTTATTATATGAACATTCATTGATCCACCTTCAATAGTCTGAGAGACAAACCTTCAGAGCACACAAGTCCTTAACTGCTTCTAATCACAGAAATATGTTGATAAATCTCAAGCTTTCTAGAAGGGACTAGCACTGAAACACCGTTAATATCCTGTGTTTAGAGGATTATTAGTCTGTGCAATGAACGTGTGCGTTTGACTGTGTGCACTTCCTAAGCTGTTGAGAAAGAATTGTTGCAAATGCCTCAGTGTGAGGTTTGAAAGTGCTGCGGCCTACGCCTCTATCACATATCTACATATAGTGCTACATTGTACACAGACAGTGGCAACACTGATGGTGGCAACATCATAAAAACACCAGAATAACATTACAGTGACATTAACAGAGCCGTTGCGGTATTGACAATCCTGTAACGTTAATTTAGAGCAGATAGTTTCTGGCATTTGCATTTTCATGGCTTTCGTTCTCTCTTCAGATCCATTTGATCATTTTGTTATTTAACAGTCTTGGGGAAAGTTAAACTTTGAACACTTCATCACCTTTTTTTTGTAATATAATGTGCAATTTAATTAAAAGTGATGAGTTAAGCGACAACAGAATGGAGAAAATACTGTATGATAAGGCAGCATTTGGCATTTTGTCCGAGTGGCATATATGCAATGAATACAGTATTATATATCCTATTCATTACACCTGAAAGCACTGGCAGCGATGTACGTGCATTGGCTCAAGCAAAGGAAGGAAGAGGAAGGACACCGACCTACAAAACAAAGCTAGAAGGTCGGTTGGTGTGAGCCTCTGCCCTTAAGCTCTTAAGTAAAGTGCAGGGACATGTAGGGAGGCACAAGCAGATTCAAAACTGGCTGATTCGTCTCACGCTCCCTCTCGCACGCTTTCGAGCCACCTCGAGTTCTCAAACCTGTTCTTTTGTTTAAGCAGCTGAGCGTTACATGTCAAAACGTGATAGAAAACAAAACGAAAGATAAAGCAATGCTTTTCTTCGTGCATTAAAAACCATTCACACTAGCACTAGAAGACTGGCACGTCACAGTCTTGCCTTCCTTTCGACTGACGGGTGGTTTTGGTGCTTAGCTGGACTATCATGTATCTTAGTGACATGTCTGGTGAGTGAATGGATCATACCAGCTTTGAAGTTTAGCAGCAGAGTGCCGACCTTTAACCATCAATGCAAACCTGCAGTACTATACAGACCCCATAGAAGCCCAGGTATTTTCGGACACAGTTAAGAACAGCAAATCTACACCCTCTCCTCCATGTCCATCACCTAGCTCCAGATACCTCTCTACATTTATATGGTTGCTGTAGCAGTGCAAGATTGTGACGTACACCTGGGATTTATGGAAGGATAGTGAAGGCGTTTGTTGTATCATTTCATCTTGTTGCGGACCTGCAGCAGCGTGGGGGTCTGCTCCATGATGCGTACGAGCAGCGTGTCGATGTAATCCTCGAGATCTCGGATCAGAAGCTTCATCTTCTTTATCTCCGTCTCACGTTTCTCCAGCAGCGCCCTTCGCTTCTCGTAGTCCTCCCGCTCCTGCCTGAGCTCAGTATCGCGCTGGATCAGCAATTTAACCAGATCGCTGTGGTTCAGGTGATAGTACGAGCCTCCTCCCTCCACTAGCGGCTAAAACAAGAAAGACAAGCAAAGATTTAAATTGCAAGACTATTTTGAAGTTGAGAAAAAAAGTCACTTCTGAATTATATTTTGATTTGTGATCATGGTGATGGATTTAAATGACAACTATCATAGAAGTACACTGCAAAACCTAACACTCAAATTCATTAAATGAAAGGGGTTAATTCACTCAAATATTACTGAAACTTCATTGCACTTAATAGAAAAAGTTATGTGAACTCAATAACTGATTATATTAAGTAGAACTCAAACTGAATCAAGCTTAAGGCAGATTTCTAGTTCCCAGCATACTTTGCTTCAGACTCTGTAGAAAGAGTAAGTGTTAAATGAAATGCTATTTTATGTTTTTGCACAAGATTAATGCAGGTAGAGATCTGTTAGTGTCTATTGTTGCTATGTTGGGATTTAAAAGGTTTTCTGTTATGTCTGAGTTTTTGGGGAGTTACCATTGTGCTGAAGAGTAGAGCCTGTGGTTAGCTCGAGGATGGGCCAAAACATGATAAGACTATACACTGCTTTGTTTTAAAGTAGTAACTGCACTTACCAATGCAGTGATACGGTGCCACCAAAGTCATGTACTGTCCGAGTAGGTACTACATTTGTATTTAAACTTACTTTGCGAAAAAGGATGTTTTATTTAGTATGAATATGTGTAGTATGAATGTAATCCGGACGTACTACATCCGCCATCCATCATTATCATGTGACCTACCAGCGTCAGTTGAGTCGCTTCACCTCCATTCATAAATCCCCTCCCGTGGCCTCATGGGATAGTAAAGTGTCCATTGAATGTGCACTTCAGAATCTCGCCGGAAGTAGTAGGTCATCCGGGGACTTTTCACTGTTTTTCGAATACTATGTATTTGGACATACTACTTTGTTGGCGTTCTGTTTTTCGCACGCTATATAATAGAGAAATTTTCAATTTCAGACTGTTGTGGTATTAGCACGTTAAGCATTAGCCTGCTAAGTAGCTAGCTAACTAACAGGTAACTATAAGGGCATTGAGTCAATGGAGTTTAAATTGAATAGTTTTAATCAATTCAGTTGAGTTTCAGCAACATCAAATATTTGAGTGAAGTTTAATTGTATTTTAGGAAATATTCTTTTAGTGAACTCAACTGAAATAAGTTTACAGAACTCATAACTATTGGTTTGTAAACTTAAACGAATTGAAGCAATTGGTTTCCTCAATTGAAATTAGTTTATAGATGTACTATTTTACATTGTAGTAACTACTAGTAGTAGTGCTTGTTTTAATTTGATTAATATTTAAACATGTTTATGTTAGTAAATTAATATTTAAAGAATGTTCATCTAAATTTTAAAAAGAAAAATAAAAAATAAAAAAAATGTCTGAGCATGATAGGTTTCTACAAAAATTGCATGGTTTCTGCAAAAATTGTTTTTCAACGTTGATAATAAGAAATGCGCCAAATCAGCATATTAGAATGATTTCTGAAGGATCATGTGACACTGAAGACTGGAGTAATGATGCTGAAAATTCAGTTTTGACATTACAGGAATAAATAGAAAATAGAAATAGAAAATGGTTATTTTAAACCGTAATATTTCACATTTGTATCGTTTTACTGTATTTTTGATCAAATAAATGCAGTCTTGGTGATCAGAAGAACATGTGGGAAAATTACATCTAATACTTTAGAAATAAATAGTGCAAATATATTACTTTTACTAAAATAATGACAGAGTAGGAAAAATGTTTGCATTGTATTGAACTGTATTCAGATGCCAATAAGGAGACATGACAAGTGAAAGCTGACAAAAATGTTTTTGGGTTCATCAGTGTCAATGAATTCATGTGTTAAATCAGTTTACTCAAAAGGTAGCCAGTACCTTCTTGTCAGCATCCTGATCTGAGTGGTGACTTCGTCCTGAGTGGATGGTGGATTTAAGCTTCTCTAGTACGGAGCGACCCTCTGACCTTTTCTCATCAGGGGGTGTCAATGGCTTCACTGGGTGCGGACTAAAAGACATATTGACACAGCAAGATTAGACAGGGTACAGGGCAAAAAAAGAATGGTGATAGCTTAATATAATAAGTCAATCAATTTATTCACAATAGCACACCATTTAAGATGTTTTCAAGAAAAGCTCTTAAGGCCTGTTCACACTAAGGAAGATATCTATAATGATAAAGATATAGTTCTAAACATTGTTCTGAATATAAAAGAATAGCAGTTCACACAACAACTATAACAGCACAGAGAAACAATATAATTGGAATTACTTTAAAAAACAATTAAAACAGCAGACGAATTAACTGAATGATATCGTCCGCTGGTGTGGACGCTAATTAAGTTATTATCGTTATAATAATCTTTAAAGTTATAGTTCTTGGTGAGAACAGCCTTTAGTTCTGAGACAAGGAGATCTCTTCTAGGACACAATAAATGTTATCTTCAGTCATCATCCAACAACTCATTAGACTAGCTGCAGTAAGGGTAATCAAGCAAACAAATATGAAGCTAAAATTTACTCAGGCAAGCTTCCTGTGGAACGAACCGAGTAACTCAATTGGTTAACACCTGCTAATTGAAGTGAGGCTCCCCCATCCCAACTGTAGGATCCACAAGAGAGTGTGAGCCTATGTGTGATTGTCCATGGAGAAATCAGTAGACATGCTGCTACCACAAACAAATTAACACAAGAGAGAAGATGTGGATGAAGGGAAAGAGAGTCACCCTGCAACCCGAGAAAGTGAAGTGCATCGATTGCACATATAATAAGGAGTCCCAAAAGACACCTTGCCCAACCCCATAACACCATTTTCACAAGAAACATACCTTGCACCACATATCTGCTAAAACAGGAAATCTGTAGTTATTGAAACTGGCAAGACTGTAGAAATAGTAGATGTATGTGGAACATCAGTTTATAATGCTGTATCCCAACACCTAAATCATTTCTAGCATGGATGGACCATATGCCGGTCTTATCTGTATCAACCAATAAATGAGAATTTTTAATGATCCAATATATTTAAGCCTATACATAACAGTCAAATATTTTTTCTAGTTGGCCTGCCTACCAATAATTATTAGTTGTCAGCATTAGCCAAAATTTCCATATTACTGTGGAAATGACCAGTTTCAGTAATTACAGATTTTACCTTTAAACATCATTGAAGACAATAAGTTTTAAAGCTGAATGGAAGTGACTGGAAAGCCCAAGGAATTAAAAAAAAGATCTCCAGATGTGCCCATTAGATGTGCACCAGATGTGCCGATCTCCCATAACAACCACAACAAAACGAACTGAGACCTCACCTGCTCTGATGATCAAATGTCTGTGTTTTATCCTGGATAAAAGGATTGTATGATGTAGAATTCACAGGCTGCATAGTAGGAAGAGGAGCATGTTCTGGACGTGGTAATGACTCTGCTGTGGTAGGGGGAATTATGGGAAAGGGGAATACTGCTATATGTGGTGTTGAGGAAGCTACAGGTGAAAGGTCGAACAAAGAAGATGTAAAGTTAAGGTTGTGGTCATGCCTTGAAGCCAGCGTTGGCTCTTCACAGAGTGAAGGTGCTGATGGCTGGGGTAAAGAGGGCCAGTTCACTGGAAATAAGTCAGGTGTCTCTAAATCTTGACCAGCTGGGGTTGTCCACATTTCAGCATTTCTATCTAGACTCTCTGCAGATTCAAGGTTGGCGACTGGATTTGTGACAGTACAAAGAAGGTGCGTTTCAGTTGGCTGGGGTAGAAAGATGTTTTTCAGGCCAGAATCAGTTATGACAAGGTCCTGTGTGATACTGGAGGTTTGTTCTAATGCACAATCGGATAAAAACTCGTTAGGTTCAGTCAGCCTGGCTAAATGTAGGTTGCCCTCCGATAAAATCCCAACCGATTTAATATTATGGGATTCGTCTTTTTGCAGTTCTTGGGAATCGTTTTGTTTCGTTGGGCAGGTTTTACAGTTATTTACCAGACATGTTTCTGTATCTAATGGTGCGAGCTGAGCCTCAAGTTCTGCTATCATATCTGAGGTAACAACAATTGGCATCATATCTTTGGAAAAGTCATATTTTTCAAAATTGTCCGCTGAAGGGTTGCACTGTACCATTGCTTCATCAAAATCTGACTTTATCATGTCAGACATGTTCTCAGATGATGTATTGCATGAGGGGGCTGATTTTGGTGTAAAGGTATGTGTTTCTGGCAGGAGGTCCAATAAGCAATTTATTGGTTGAACATCCTGAGGGGATTCTGGCTTTGGCAAGACTTCTTGAAATGGTTTAATGTTTTCTTCTATGACCTGATTTTGCTTACAAGCCATTTCTGGTAAAGCCTTTACAGATGTGTCATCTTTTGGCATGGCATTAGAGATATGGTTTGGCAAGGACTCAAATTTTGAAGTGTCCTCTACAGACCAATTATGTTTGGGTTTCACATCCTGTGTGAGCTCTAAGCTAGGGGAAACTGAATCCTGCTGAGATACACAAGTAATGTACTGGTCTGATTCTGCACTCTTGTACAGGCTGTGGAGGAGCACACTGCCAGGTGAGAGCACAAAGTCTGGATCTGATGCATCCTTGTCTGTCCCTGTTCTAATTCCAGTGGTGGGAAGGAGATGTCTTACAGGATGTGTTGGCCCATTAGAATTTGTTATTTCTTGCTCTTCACTGATGCTGGCGAGTAGATTACCCGTTAAGTCATTCTTGCATGGACTTGTGGGCAATTCATTGACTTTCTGTTTGTCCTCCTGCATGTCATTAGACATGGTTTTTGAGAGCCTTGGAAAGGAAGGGCCATCAAATAGGTTCTCAGGAACAGACTCATCAATTTCAGAACGGATATCTTTACTACTCCCACCCTCTAAGAGACCATCTCCTGATTCATTCTGAAGCATGGTGTCCATAACTGTCTCTGTTTTCTCCCCATTCTTCACTGGCAAAGCAGCTGACACTAGGGAACTCGGTGCTGACTGAACATGGCTTCTTGAAAGCTCAGTGGTTTCAACTAGGGACTTTCCACTTACTGCCACAGTTTGAATGAGTGAGGCATTTGATCTCCAAAATTCTTCATCACATTGTGTTATATTACCTGGAATGATATCACTCTGTGGGGAAAGACAGGGCTCAATAGACTGGTGGTCTAGATCTCCACTTAGGGATTCAGATTTCACAGTGGACTGTTTCAGGGTGTCACCTGAGCTGTTGTCTCTACAGAATTGCAAAGGATCCTCATGGTCTATCACAGACTCAATATCTGTAGCAGACTCGGGTGCTTCGGGCCTCTGTGATGTTTCAGGATTCACAGACGCCCCCTCTGAGAACTCAATGCAGACACTATGAAGAAGGTCAACAGTGTCTGCTTCTGATAATGATGGCTGTGTGACATCTGATTTGGCATTTTGTGAGTTTAGGGACATCTTTGGTTGGTCTTTAAGAGTTGCAGCATCAGAACGGTCTTCATTCATGGAGCGAGGTGACAGTGCAGGATAAGGGCATGCAAGTGTATTCAGTTCAGAAAAATCTAAACTGGAATTTTCGGGTAAGGAGATTTCGGATAAATTCATATTAAATTCTGGGAAGCCATGTGCCCCGTGATCGGTGTGGTCAGGCTTGTCAGAACTAGAGCAAATAACATTAACATCACTCCCTGAAACTTGAATTGTGTCAGCAGCAGTTTCCTTGGGTGTCTCTACAGTACTTGCTGAAGCAGTTTGCTCTAAATCAGTTAGATCATTTGTATCCGACACCATTAAGCCACCCAAAGCACCTGAGGGCTCTTGATTATTTGTTTTCAGAAGGACAGGAGGGGGTGTAACCAAATTCCTTGTTTCATTCACCTCATCTGAAGACTTCAGTCTATCCTCAGCTAAATGTTCAAATTCATCCTTTCCCTCGAAGTGAGAAATTAAAGGATCAAATGAAAAATCCATTTGGGAAGGTCCTTTTTTGTTTCCAATCCTTAGCAAATCTGGGGTGGCATTACCGCCAGACTGTGAGCTAAAGAGAGAGGGCACATCGGGAGTTAAAGGAGCAGCAGAATGAAGCTCCTGAAAAAAAGGATTCTGCTGTGCAAATGGGAGGAAGGGATTGGCTTCAGAAAAGGGTGGAAGAGAAGTGAAGGGATTAGCGTGTTTGTCAGCCATACTCTGTGAAGGGTCATTAAAGTTCAAGGGTACAATTGGACAGATTGCACTGGCACCTGAGTGTGACCGAGGAGACACCAGCGGGCTGTGAAAGGAAGGTATATACAGTGCACTTCATTAGAAACCGTGACCTCCATTAAACCCTTAATAACAGTGAGAAACAATGATGGCCAAGTGCAATGACCAGTGAACTTCACCATTTAAAATGCAAAATCCCTAAAAAAACAATTGTGCACCATGCATTCTAAACAAAAAAGATGTTTGCTATAGGAAACTTCTAAGTAGAGGGCACTAAATATTTGTGTTAAAATTGTGTTGTGCTCAAAATCATATTTCTCATAAAACTCCTTAAAGAAAAGCAGTTTCCAGTGTGCATACTGTGGATAGTATGTTTGTTTTTGTATATATGTGATATCTTATTGACATTTTATGATGAATTTTATGTGCAGTATAAAATCAGAGCGCAAAAGGTCAGATAGTTTCCTAAAAAGCAATGCCAAACATCTGGAAATACACATGATAATATGCCATATGACAAATAATATATTACAGTTTTATAAATTTACTAATGCATACTCAAATGAAGTTTAAAGAATTAGCATGCAATAGTGCCTTGTGATGTGGCAAGCAGTACACTAAGACATGTAGAAACGCTGAGACTGAAAAGGCCATAACAAATCACCCAACCGTACTAGAGGGGGAGGTGAGCGATAGAAAAAAGAAAGAAAGCTTGAGCAAACAACAGACTTTTACAGACTGACATCTTTACCCTTTTAGTTAAGTTCATACATAAACTAAATCACTTTTTGCTTCAAGCAAGTAAACATAAGAGCGCATGTGATATTGGTTGGGGTATTTGACATGTTCCAGTAGCTAAACTTAAAAGAAATACCTATGAAATCATTTGAACTAGATGTCACAGTTAATAAAAACATGCTAGAAGCCAGTTGCTTAGGAAAATATTAACAATACTTGTGAGCTAAACTGCATTGTAAATGGTGATTTTCAAAAGAAAACTGTTTTTATGTTAGGTCAAGGCTTAACCTGTATCCATTTAATAGGTCATTAGCCATGAAGATTTAGTCTGTTATGGGACATTTCATGGGTGAATAATAACTTGATCAGCATAGATTATATTATCTTTGAGATCTATGTGTGTAAATCCGTTTATCTCACTCCAATCAGAATTTCAAGGGACTTTGTTCAAATTATTGCAGCCCAGAAATGGCACTGCTATTTGATGAATTTTTGTGGGTTTTTTTGCATTGAAATTCCACCATAAATTATTATGCAATTAATGTCAGTAACAGCAGAAGTGCAATTTTTACCTGTAAATATGTTTGTGCATAATAACTGAATATGCATTAATAAGCGCGCACCAACTAGGCTCAACAATGAGTCAATAAATTTGTATAGTAAACAGTTTATTTTTGATCTTTACATAATCAAGTATCAAATTCCAAAAGGAATTCTGCATCTTTGACAGATACAGATGCAAGTATGCAAACATGTGTGCGCAAATATGGCGCATTTAGTAGGGTCAAATGTAAGCAACTAAATTCTGCCAAAAACCCTTCCTAAGGGCCATTAGCGAAGAGTACAGATGACTGTCATTTCAATGAAGAATTGTGCAGTTTATGATAAGTCAAACCAAGTATGATTATTTTAAAGGAGAAGGTTTTACTTGGACTTTCAAAATCAAAGACACAAAAGAACAAAATTGGAAGCAAAAGTATTCGCCTGTTTTGTTTAATAAATAGGATTTAAAATAAAGTGACAATGACGTCTTCGCACATGTACCAAATGTGAAAATATGAGATGTAATGCTGCTCTCTTCTGGGTAATCTCACTTCAAGTGCCCTACAGAGTGAGTACAACATAATGAAGCTCACTGTGGAATTTGCACCAAGACCTCAGCAGGAAACTTCAACATGAGATTAATTTAATAAGCCTAGAATTCACAGACCTTAATTAGTCAATATTGCTTTCTATTTTCCTCTCAAGTTTTCATTTTTTGTAGATGTGACATAATTGCAACCTTTAGCAATTAATGCAGGGATTTGTTTAATTAGCCAGTTTTTGCAATTGCAAAAGTTAATGCAGTTTATGAGCGTGTGTGTGCACGTTTTTGTTGCACAGAAGAGGCACTTCCCTGCTTTTCAAAAACCCAAACCAAAGCTCAGAAAAATGAAACAGAGTGTGATCACCATCACCCATGAAAAAAGAAAATATTTACCAAACAATGGACAGCATACACACCTACACCAGAAACAAGAATGTAGTTATACTGGTTTAGGTCAGTGACAGATTTAAACTGATTGACTCCTCCCATTCATAGCGAACACAAACACTCCCACACACACATTCAGATCCATCTGTCTGCAATACAAAAATATCACTTTCCGATTAAAATTGAGAAATCATAGCTTGGTATTTAGGGAGAACACGTGTGAAAGAGAGAGAGAGAGAGAGAGAGAGAGAGAGAGAGAGAGAGAGAGAGAGAGAGAGAGAAAGAAAGAAAGTTAAAGGAAATAATTCAAGAGTTCAGGTTTCCAGGCAACACCTTCCTCTGCAATGCAGATGCTGAAACTAAATCTATGGCTGTATGTCACAGCGTTTACTCTCGCCGAACCACAAATACACATGCACACGCTTCTATTTGGCATCTGTAACATAAATATGGCAAAAGTAAGTTACCTGGGTTTACTGTGCGAGTCCTTGGAGCCGAACCATCCTTTGTGTTTGACTTCTACAAGTGGTTGAGCGTGTTCTGCTTCCTCTTTACTCCTGATTGGCCCTTTCCCAGCCAAATCACCTCTCTCGTGTGAAAACAGGCCCCTCCTTTTCTTGCTCTGAGTCTCTGTCTCTCCAGCAGGTATCACTGTTTCCATCCCCGCCTCATCCGTAACTCTTCCAGCATGCTCTAATGCTGCTACGATGGCAGCTTTTTCTTCCTCTCCGGGTTTATCGAATGACCAGCGACGGCCATCCACAGGGCCGCCGTTTTGCTTTTCTTCCCCACGGCGAGGGAGGTTCTGTAGGGAGAGGGAGAGAGAAGAGCCCTTCTGAAGCACCCCGAGGGCTGGGAGCTGGGGCTCAGGCCTTGGCTTTGACTCGGACTTGGATAGCCGGGTTTCTTGGGATTTCTGTTCAATTGATTGAGTTTTCTGAGGCTTAACTGGCAGCTTGGTTGCCTGTGGTTGACCTGACTGAGTTACTGGTTTGGTTGACTCTCGTTGAGGTTGCTGTAGTATGAGTGACGGCGGGTGGTGAGTAAGAGGAGACGTTTCCACCGGATTCCCGTTCACGCACACTGAAGGAAGTAGAATAGGGGTGTCGTTCTCTGACGTCACAGAATGAGGCACTGGTAAGCTGATGTCGTACATCATATGTCTGACAGGAGAAACCTGTGGTGAGGGAGCCACTGTGTGTTCTGAAAGAGAAAGAGTTTTATTGTTTTCTTAAAGTCGCACTGTAATGGAGTAACATCTTTTCCATGTCACACATCCGAGTGAAACAGATTATTGAAAAACAAAATGTAGCATGGGGACTTGATTGGATGGAGGCAGATCTGAATGCAAGTATGCAGTCGACTGTAAGAAAGGATTGGAATGACTGGAGAGTCCAGCATATGTCACAAGAGATAAGTCTGACATTTAACCCAAAGGTTGAGTTTATTTATTTAAGAAAACGAGGGATAAATCCAAATAATTTTTTTGTGGTACATACAATATAACTTAATGGGGCCAATTTTTGAAGGATTTAAATGCAGAAATGTGAAGCTTATATTTTAATAAAAGCAGGGTCACACTTATTAATAGTTAATAATGTAGTTGTTAAGTTTAAGTATTGGGTAGGATTAAAGGATGTAGAATATGGCCATGCAGAATAAGGCATTAATATGTGATTTGTAAGTACCAATAAAAAGTCAATATCCTAGTAATATGCATGTTAATAAACAACAAGTTAATAGTGAGAATTGGACCCTAAAGTGTTACCAAAAGTATATACTAGTATTAGTGCTGTCAAATTGATTAATCGCATGTAACATAAAGGTTTGTATTTCTATAATATGTATGTATGTGTGTGTGTGTGTGTGTGTGTGTGTGTGTGTGTGTGTGTGTGTGTGTGTGGACATGTTTTTCTACACCGGTGGGGTGTGTGTGTGTGTGTGTAGTGTGTATATAAGGCATATTCAAATGGCGGACTAAATCCAGAAGAACTGTGGCAACGTCTCTAAGACACATAAGTTGAGATAAATTTTTATATAGATTGAGTTGAACTTGTACTGAACCCAGGATAATCCTTTAAAAAACATCAAATGCTGTTGTGCATACCTGGACTGCTGTCTGCAGTCAGGTTGCTGCTGTTACTCGGAGAGTTGGACAGATCTGAGACCACCACGCTGATTCCTGCCGTCGGGCTGAGGCTTCCGCCCCGCGATGAAGACTCGCTGCTCTCGGAGCCCAGTGACGTGCTTGAGCGTGTGTCTGAAGACTTCCTCAACCTCCCACGCAGGAAAAAACTTCTCATCTTACTCCTGCGGATCTCCCCGCCTTCATCATCCTCGTAGTCTTCCTCGCCGCCCCCATCACTTGGCAGCCGCCCCCGCACACTTACCATTGACCCATATCCTCCAGAGACGATGGCGGAAGAGGAATCTTCTTCTCTAGAGCGTTTCTTGGCCCGCATGCGTTCTCTGAGCTTGTCGAAAGCAGAGCGAGGTTTGTCCTTCATGGAAAGGTCATACATGCTGGCCGTCAGGTTGTGCCGAGTGAACTGCACAGTCAACTGAAGCTCCCCTCTTTCCTTCTCCTTTTTGCCAGTTTTAGAATGCAGCAGGTGCCACCTATGAACAATAATGAGTAAAGAAAACTGTTAAAGGGAGGCACAAATGATATAGTGGCCAAATTTTGTTTTTAAATTTTAATGACAAGTTTAAATAAACCAACAAAATATGAGGAAAATATTTTATATATTTTAAATATTTTACATATGAGGGAAAATCAAAACATTAAAGTTGGTTAAGGTATTTATCTGACAAAATTATTTGGCAAAAAGGTTTTATTTTACCAAAAAAAAAAAAAAAAAAAACCTGAACACGGATTCGTTTTTGCATGTTCATAAGTTTGTATGACGGCCTGCCCAAAAATCATGTCCACACAATTTGGCATGTTTCATTGTGTGTTTTCACAAATAAATTTACCATATGCTTACAACATCTTTAACAAATTGTTAATAATATTTGAATAAAGGGTGAAGATGCCAAGTTTCCTAGGCCGGACATTACTTTTGGCCACTGCTGTACATCTTCTCACTCTGTTAGAACAAATAATAGGCTACTTTAAACGAGAACAATATACTAAGAGAGATCAAAACAAAGCATCAAAGTATTAGACATCTAAAAAAAAAAAAACAAGTTCATTCATTTCCAAATATTGCTAAGCCAAAAGTAATTTCAGCTATGAATGCTGACCTTGCATATCTGCAGTATTTGTATTACATTTTTACATTGTGAAACCTTTGCCATTTTTTATATTCAGTGATGTGTGATGATTTAGGAAGACACATACATACTTTAGATTAAAAAATATGAATCTTCAAAAGAATCCTCAAAAAACATAAGGTGGGCTTCAAAGGAGATCTTCAGGGTATCTACAGTCTACACCAATATTATATTGACATTATATATAACTGTAATATACAAAATAAACATTGACAGATATTATGATAATATACATTTAATTTTGAATGCTCATTTCCTATTTCTACATTTAGAATAGCTTTGCCGTCATCAAATTTCCACATGAAGTTAATCCATTGAGAACTATTCCTTTAATTTGATTGATTTAGACTTTTAAATGAAAAAAAAACAAAATGAAAAAAAATTAGTATGGATTTTAATACCGGCCATTTAACGGTTATAACATGAAAATAATTATCAGCTTATCAGTTCCTTTACCGGTATTTTAATATTACACTGAAAAATGTCTGTCTTTTGGATTGGTGGAATTGTGAGAGAAACATTATATTTCTAGCAGTCAATCTACTGAAGGTTGAACTTGAAGGATAGATTAAGTGATCTGATGTTCCAATGTTTTGCCAAGTGCCCTTTCCCCTACATTCACATGCACATACAGTTTTCATTTTCAAGCAAACACAAATACACAAGCTTTATGTTTGAACTTAGATCAAAAGGTCTCCCTGCTAAATTAATTGAGGATTTCCTGATACTCGTTTTTTTTTTTCTTCATGTAAACACATACAGACAGACACACACACACACACACACACACGCTGACAAGAGCAGAGCTGGGACAAGAAGGTCAGCTTTCTTCAATCAGCATTATCGCTTTTCTAGACACTCCAAGAGACAGCACACACACACACACACACACACACACACTAATACACAATTTTCTTATTGTTAGAAACTTGGCTGACACATTAAAAGAAAACAATTAACCAATTAACAGATGAACAGATAGGCGGATCCACCCACACATGAATGCCCATTAATTATTCACATTTACTAATAAACACATTTGGCATTAATCCAGTGCACTTCTGTTGCTGTGGTAGAATCACATTGAAGTGACACTGGGATATGTTGTTTTATATTGCAATTAGTAAAGGTGATACATACATTATTATTTTTTTCAGTGTTAAAAATAATTTCTCCAGTTCCAATTGAATATGCAGACACTACTGTATGTAGGTTGAACTATATGTAGATTTGATGAACATTATAACTTGGATTCCATCCAAATCCATATATAGCTGAAAGTGAGGAGAGAGGACGTTTCTTTTCTTGTTTTCTTTTTGCAGAGTGTATGTCACTTATAATTCATAATGTACATTTTACAACATGTAGACACATGCACACTGTCTCATTGGACTATGGCTTGAAATGAGGGTAGTTTGATGTTCTGATTCCAAAGCAAATTAAAATGTTATCAGTCGCAGTTCATCTGGGAAACACAAATATTCACACACATACACACAAACAGAAAAATATACCGGCCTTGCGATGTCATGGCAAAGTATCAAAGACTATCAAAATAATGAGTCTCTAACAGGAAATCAACGTTCTCCTTCTAGGTCTATGACGTCACTGTTTTCACAAATTCGTGTTTTTGGAGTTTACACAGAGACGATAAAGGTTTAGTTTTCAAAAGTCTGCGTCTTCAGGCCTCCAAAACCCTGTTGTCGTGTAAATGAACGGCTAAAACGCATAAAAAAGTTTTCTGTTTTTAGTTGAAAGCAGTTTTGTGTAAACGGCCCCTCAATTAATGTTAATCTCAGCATTTACTAATACATTTTTAAGATCAAAAATATCTGTCAACATTAGTTAATGCACTGTGAACTAAAATGATCATGGACGTTTTTATAAACTACCATTAACAATTGATTAAAAAATGCTGTAAAAATATATATATATATTTTTTTTTTATTGTTAGTTTGCATTAACTTTTTGTTAACAAATTAGACCTTTTTGTACAATTTTGCAGACAAAGTGTACAAGTGTTAATGTACAAAATGTGAAATAAATTAAGCCACCATTTTTCCTTTACCACCTGAACTTAACTGAAGTAAAAGCTTCTACAATACCTTTTCTGCAAAGTTTATTAAGTTACAAGAGGAATTATTAACTGTATTATGCACAATGGTGTGATCAAACAATGTCTGGCCAACTAAGTAAAAGAAAAGCAACATAAACCTACTAAACTAGAAATTAGTTACTGAATATTTTGTCTTCTTTTACTTTTTATTAAAAACTTTGTGTGGTGGTTGAAACACAAAATGTAACTGCCTGTGTCTTTGAAGAGCTTAAGATTCAAAAGCGTCTAGTCAGCAAGTCAAATCAGTCCTTTTGTTTCCTTTGTAGCATCTTTTATGTTTACCACACCAAACCAATGGGCTCCAAACACCCACTAGTTCCAGTATCAATGTGAATAACCCAGATTCAACGCTACAATCATTTCACCTCTGTGGTGAGCAGCAGACTCCTGCCCAGTGTGGTTAGATGTGGGCTTTATTACACGGCATCCAGCGGAACTAGCTCTTTCACTGTGTGGTCTTTTAAAGAAAAATTCTGTAAATACATGGAAACACTTTTTTATATCAGTGCCAAGTATAGAAAACTCACATCTGACGGATTCAAGTTTTAATCATGAAGTGCAGAGTCAAGAGTAATCTAATCGTTACGTCTTACAATGGTAATTTGCCAACCCACACACTAACTACATGATTCATCAGTACCCGACACACCTCACCTACACAAACAAGGGGAGATACCAACACGCAATCTGGAAATCACCAGGAACCAAGAAGTGAGCAACATATACAGCAAATATTAAACCCTCAGTGTCAACATTTAGTGCATTAGGTAAATTGAGAATAGAGGTCTGCTACCCAGGCCTGATGGTTTTGGCTCAAGTGTTCTTCCATGTATAACTTTGGGGTTGTAGATTATATGGGCTAAAAAATATTTATCCTAAAAATGTAACATCTTAATTTACACACATCTTTGAGTCAGAGCCTGTGAGAATCTGTGCATCTGGTCTAGTCAAAAAAGAAATAAAAAGAAAGTGAGCGATTTTGGATAGTTCACCCAAAAATTATGTCATCATTTACTCACCATCAAGTTGTTCCAAACCTGTATGAGTTTCTTTCTTCTGCTGAACAGGAAATAATATGGGTAACCAAACAGCTGATGGGCCCCACTGACTTCCACAGTATGTTTTCCTACTATGGAAGTCAATGGGTGCCGTCAACTGTCTGGTTACCAATATTCTTAAAAATATCTTCTTTTGTGTTCAATGGAAGAAAGAAATTTATACAGGTTTGGAACAACTTAATGGTGAGTAAATTTTCATTTTGGGGCGAACTAGCCTATCCCTCTATGGCTAAAATGTCATTCCTGTGCATACATTTAATTGGGAGCATTATGTAGGCCTTAGTATACAGTTACAAAATAATTATCATTGTGTCACATGACCTTGAGGTATTACTACCTATTTGTGTCTTATACAAAAAGGAGTAGGTCTACCTTTTTTTAAAACCTTTTAAATAAGTTAAACACATCCGTTCTGGTTACATCTCAACAGGAGTGGTACCAGAAGAGCACTGAAGGGCCTCTATATAATAGCCTACAAATAAATGATTTCATATTTGGTGGCCAGTTACAGGAAGTGGGGCGTATACTGTGAATAAATATCTCACAGCTGTAGAGTCTAGATATAGTGTAGAGGCTCACTCATCCACAACCACACAGGAAAATAGATATCCTCAGAATCATACACATAAATATATGCAGACTCTACACACAGGTTAAAATGCATCTTAAAACACTTTCCTCTGCATGCTACAGTGAAACGCATAAGAATATATTTTCTTTAGCCTCAGGATGAATGAGAAATGTTCAAAAATGTATAAATAAATGAAACATGAAGAAGTCATGCTCCACTGGTCTGATCAAGCATCCATCTTGAGCTATTCTGAGGCTCTGATATCTGTTATCTAATACCACAGATGCTTTTGTTATTGCTCAAAAACTCTTGGTTACTGGAAGATAATATCTTAATGTGAATGGACAAGTATGGCACATCCTGTAGCTGACAAATGGTCGTGCATTGTAGCAAATTATTTTTGTAAGTATAAAAAATGCATTTTAAAATGGTTTGAGATGCTACATGAGTTTAGTAGCTACACTGCAGTCAATGCATGTTAAATTAATTAATTAATAGTGAGATACTTTTATTTTGTTAGGAAACTTAAATGTTAACCACCTTTGAATCACTAAGATTCTAGCATAAACGAAAGAAGAGCAAACCCCATTTCGAGAAAACAGGTGACGATCTCATATTAATTTGTACCAAGTGAATCTTACGGGGGAAAAAACTATTTATTTTGAAAAAAGTAAGCATAAAAAGAGTCTATACCTAACCCCGCCCCTACACACTGGAGTGTACGCAGATCAAATGAAAAGGAGAGATCAATGAAATGAAAAAGTATGAATAAGATTGTGGAAATTCATACAAATTAGCCAAAAATTCCCCAAAAAGTGAAATAGTTACATATTGCCATGCGATTGTGCTGAAACCCACAAAAAAGGGGCATTGTGGGTAAAGAGCCCTGATGCACCTGGTAGAGTCAGCACATGACCCAAGCCTTCATTTTCCTGCTTGTGCCTTTATCTTACATAATCAGAAAGCTGACAGAGCAAAACTAGACTGTTCATTCGCATAAGCAATGACACATTACTGAATCAGGCAGATGTGAAAAATACAGATCTAAACAAGCATTTCTCAACACTGATCCTGGGCACCCTCGATATGTTTAAACTGTCAGTCCAAATCTGTTTATTTGTGTATCCGAATGGAATCTGATCTAAATGATTAACTGTCCGCACTGTGTATCGCAACTGTTCAGATCCGATTTGTGTGCCCCGCCGCAGCACACTTTCGTTATTCGAAATAGCTGGACTACTACGTCTAATGAAGCAGCGGCAGAAACGCAGGAGGCTGACATGAGCAACTTTATTCCATGCTGCCGTCTCTGCCAGTCTCAAAATTCAAAGAGGGGTTTTGACCAGGCCGACTAGCAGTGACTGGAGGACTCGTGCGGCATCACCTCATCACTGGACCACAGTGATATCTCCATTATAATTTCTGAGCGACCTGCACATCGACAACACACCCTTGTTTCTGTAATGACATCTGACGTGTTTACGTGGCGTGAGTAAAAAAGCTATGCAAAATCCAATCAGAACGGTCAGAATAAAACAGATTTTCAGAAATGAGATTTGAATAGGATTTCAAACCACATATGAACGCAGCTTGAAACTAATTTGTAAAAATTTAAACATAATTGGAGTTATATTAAAACTCTCCTGGCTCTTCCAAGCTTTATAATGGGAGTGAATGGTACCTTAGATTTTGAAGCCCACAACAGTGGGTTAATAAAGCTCAAGGGGGTTAATAAAGGCCTTCTGAAGCGAAACAATGCGTTTTTGTAAGAAAAAAAAAAAAATTTTATAACTTTATAAACTATAATCACTGGCTTCTGGGAACGACCATGTGCGAGTTGAGTTCCGGCATAAGAGTGACCTCTGACCCGGCGTAGGATGTAGGAGTAGCATAAGCTTTGATGCCTCTCGCGGTTCAAACTAATAGGGCTGAGCAACAAACTCAAGCTTCTCTTTTCTTATATCGAAATCCTTTGACATTTCTCTTTAAAATGTTTGTTTTAGACTTCCAATTCGTGACTGGTGTTTTGTTTTGCTCTATCCTCTGCGCTTCCGCGTTCATCATGCGTCGGGTCAGGGGTCACTTTTCTGCCGGAACTCGACTTGCATATGGCCGTAACCAGAAGTCAGTGATTTTAGTTTATAAATTTATAAATATGGATATTTTTCATTACAAAAACGCATCGATTCGCTTCAGAAAGCCATTATAAACCCCCTGGAGCTGTATGGATTTCTTTTATAATGGACTGATGAGCTTTTTGGGGTTTCAAAAAAAAAATGGTACAATTCACTCCCATTATAAAGCTTGGAAGAGACAGGATAATTTTTTTTATAGAACTCTGTGTTTGGCTGAAAGAAGAAAGTCATACACCTGGCACCATTTTTATTTTTGGGTGAACTAACCCTTTAACACATTTAGGCTGTCTCCCTTGTGGGACACACCCATCTTCAGGTCTCAGGGGTTGAATCAGCAGTGTTTGATGAGAAAAAAGTTCAACATTTGTACCATTGATAAGCCTCCAGAAACAGGAAAGGAAAACACCAATGAAAATTCCCCTACTTTCCTCAGTCAACATCCAGGCCCACTTAAGAGGGCGTGACTGCAGAGGAACAGATTGCAGCACTCTGAGTCTGAGCAAGACATATCCGACTGGGCTAATGGCACATATTAACCCTTATTCCTTGAGCCACAGCTGCTGCTTCAGACGTATAAATACATAAACAGTCAATGCAAAGACAAACTTACTCGTTTTTCATGCTTTTCCGATTCTGGAAGGCTTTATCTACCGGTATAACAGCCTGGCCCAGGAACACATCTAGTCCTATGAGAGCACGGTGCATAACGGTGAGGGTCAGGTCGCCACTACCGGGTGGGTACGCGTCTCGCCCTCCCTCCTCCAGGATCCCCGGCTGCAACTCGAACGCGCATTCCTCGCCCCATTCCGGGTCCGTAGTCTTCTCCATCACGCACGTGGAATATTTCTCTTTGCCCAGCTGGATGATGGTGTACACATCGCTGGTGCCGTGTTTACCCTTCGCGCGCAACCCTCGGGCCCGTAGCACAGTTACCTGCACGTGCGTTGGCACCCATCGATGCTCCTCGTCATTCTTCACCAAGGACATGGTCACCGGTGCACCGCACACGGACACATAGACAGTGGGGCAGCTGATAGCGGCTGATCTCCCGGTCGAGCGTCGCTTAGTAACCGCCAGCCTGTCGTCGTGGTCCACAGTGAAACATTTTTAAGATTCAGCTCTCGATAAAGTGGCTGGTTTGTGTCCGGGTCGGGCGGACAGGTTTCCCTCTGCAGCGTTACAGCCACCGTGCAGACCGGTCCACCGACGTCACTGCTTTATCTTCTCCGCAGGACAAGGAAGTGACTAGAAGCGGTACGGTACCCCGGCTACATCATGCTGCATGCGTGTTGCTCAAATACACGTTCTCTCGTGTGCATTTAAGAAAAGCAGTTTCACTTGGCAACCTCAGATTGAATAAACAGTCGTTCGCTGTCGAACTTGCGAAAATGCCGTCCAGGCGAGCTATCCTGCGTGAGAATCCGAACACTGCCTTACGATGACATAATATTGCAGATATACGAGGATGCGCGGAGTTTAAACTGGGAACCGCTCTGATACAGGGCAGGGTTTTAACCCTCATGCTATCTTGAAAAACTTCACCCACCAGGATTCTCTTGTCAATTTTGGGCCACATTGAAAACCATTAAAAATGAATGAATTCTTTAGTAGGATGTCATGTTCAAAAATGTGTTAGTTGTTGAAAGTTAAAAATAAGAAGATAAATAATTTAATATTGAAGGAGAGACACAATTTCTATACAAATAAATGTTAAAAAAAACGTTGAGACTCAACTTTGGCACATGGTGTTTCTCTTCCTGGTTCATTTCAGTCATTTCATAATATCTCATTTAATAACAACTTATGTATTATTGTGCATTTAGTTTATTAGAGCTAACACTCCCCATGTAGTTTTAGTTTTAACACAACTAAAGATTTTAGTTAAACTTAAATAAGGGATCTTTTCAATACTAATGATAGCCTACACTTAATAAAATGTTTAAGGTAGTTTTAGAGTTTTTAGACATTGTTTATATCACTAAGCATTCCACATAAACATTACAAATTTAATTATACATATAAACTCACTCACTCACCCTCAACCTAGTTTAAAAGGTTGAAATATGTCTTACTTCCTGTTGGGGTCCTAATTAGCAGCATCAAGGATCCCCAAGAGATTCCCTTTTTTTAAAGAATTTTTGGGGACAAAATTTTACATTTAATGTGTAATATGACACCACAGGACAATTTCCACATTTTAAAAACAATAAAATGAAAAACAATGAAGCATCTGTTTACACCAAGGTATAAAAAGGTAGATTACAGAGTAGATTGTGGTAGATACTGTTTGCACCAAATAGCAGATATAGCATCCTGTTTACAATATAGCGATATATGATTTTCACACAAATTATAAACAGAAGTAACATGCTATACTAAGGTTATATTGTCTGAGCAATGGTTGGAGGATTTTGTTAATATAGCCTTTTCCAATATTTGCACTTAGAGCAAGGAGATTTTAATCAATGATCAGTCATGAACCGGAAACTTGTTGTCACGACCTCTGACACGTGAAGTGGGTTTGAAGCAATGCACTAAAATAGCACTGACAACCACAACTTCAAAGGGTTAGTTCACCCAAAAATAAAAATTCACCTTCATGTCACTCAAAACCCATGAGTGTTCATTGATATTTGGAACACAAACAAAGATATTTTTAATGAAACCTGAGAGATTTCTGTCCGTTTATTGAAAGTCCATTTGCCCAAAACTCTGATGCTTCAAAACATTGAGAAAGAGATTGTAAAATAAATCCATATGAAACTAGCAGTTTAATCCAAGTCTTTGAAGAAACACTATCACTTTGTATGATGAACTGATTTAATTTAGGCTTTTATTCACATATAAACATGAATCAACAAACATATATAGCACTCAAATTTGGTAAACGGAACCTCAAGCATAAGAACCAATGAGGTTCATTCTTGCGCATCAAGCAAGTACGGTCGAGCTTCTGTTTACCAAAATTGATGTGCTCTTTATGCTTGCTGATCAATGTTTATATGAATAAAAGCCTATTAATTCACGCCTCTTAAGAGGACTTGGATTAAACTGCCCTATTCATTTGGATTTATTTTACAATCTTTAATGAAATATTTGAAGCATTCGAGACAGAGTTTTGGGTGAATAGACTTTCAATGGAGGCACAGACAAAAACCTCTCAGATTTCATTAAAAAGATCTTCACATGTGTTCCAAAGATAAACAAAAGTCTATGGGTTTGTTTCAACAAGAGAGTGTGAGTAATTTATGACAGAATTTTCATTTTTTGGGTGAACTAACCCTTAAATTGTAAGTTTAATAATGCAATAATCTCAATCTCTGCTCTTGCTTGATGACATTACATGACAATTAAAAAAGAGAATAAGCTGCCTCCCTAATGATGTCTTACTTTAGACCTAATTAACTTCTAACTATGCTATTCTTAGAGATAAGATGTCTCTTTCCACAAGATTCCCTTACATGCGCATTGTCCTCACTTCGATCAAACACACACACTCACACTAAACATTTGTGCACGCTTGCTAAATGACAGTGGAGACACAGAGGTGCAGCTGACATTCATAAGCACACTATCTGGGCCAAGAGAAACACACACACATGGACACTCTCTCACACATACTTATCTGGAAAGGGTTCAACTCCAGCACCAAAGTGCAAATAGACCACTTACAGTCTAAACTGGGTAATTAGATCCTTAATCAGGGATCAGAATCACAGAGTGGCTTCTACATAATGAAATTCCTCATTCTTCTGAACATACTCATATTCAACCTGACCCA
This sequence comes from Squalius cephalus, assembly GCF_949319135.1. NCBI lineage: Eukaryota > Metazoa > Chordata > Actinopteri > Cypriniformes > Leuciscidae > Squalius > Squalius cephalus. Next base: position 27,671,519 of record NC_137142.1, read on the forward strand.
GTCTACTTTCAAGCCTTGAACAGCTGTGACTGACACACTTCCTGTCACTCAGAAATAAACACTTGCACGTACACACAGACTCTTTCCCATGATCTAGTCGTCAAGCATTTCTAACAAGCAAAATATAAGACAGAAGAATCTAAATAGTGAAATTTAATTAATATATATAGGCTAGGTCGAATTTTGTCTAACATGTATATTTGCACTTAGGCTAATGCATTTTGAAAGCAAAGAGTTTAATGGTTGGTCAGTCATGAACTGAAAACCTGGTCGAGGCCTTTGATATAGCCTATATATCCTTTGTTAAAAGTATAGTTCACCCAAAAATTTAAATTTGTCATCATTTACTCACCCTCCTGCTGTTTCAAATCTGTATGAGTTTCTTTCTCCTGTTGAACACAAAAGAAGATTTTTTTTCCTACTATGGAAGTCATTGGGTGCTGTCAACTGTCTGGTTACCAACATTCTTCAAAATATCTTCTTTTGTGTTCAACAGAAGAAAGAAACTGTAAAGGTTAGAAACAACACGAGGGTGAGTAAATGATGACACAATTTTCATTTTTGGGTGAACAATCCCTTTAAGGTAAAGATTACAGTGATGGAAAAAGCCCATAAAGGCAGTGAAGCCTCGGAAGTCTTGAAGGAAAGGTAAGCTACATGTGTCCCATTGTCTTGCTGGTTCTTCTATTTGTTTATGAACTGGTGGTCTCATGGGAATAAACCGAATTCGAAATCCCCAAGTGAGACGATTAATAATATGCATGTTTCCGCTCGCTCAGACGGATATTATCCTGTCAAAACAGCTCGTGAGACTGCAGACGCGTCTCGAGGCCTTGTCCTGTACTAGACTGGCGTCATGGCCGCTGCTCCGGGCTCAAAGCGCACACTTGTTTGACGCAGCTGGCCGCACGCTGCGCTTTTCTGTGTTCTAGGGCTTTACTCGCGGTGTCGACTTTCAAACTAGAGGCATCAAGATTTTCTTTGAGCGGTTTAACTCGATTTAGAATTTAATTATCCGCTAAACTGCGCGCGGAAGCATTTTGTGGGAACAAGCGGCACTTCACTACCTCGCGTGTCAATCATACGATAAAGACGGAACACAAATAATCTCAACAAGCGATCACGTTACCCAAATCAAAATAAGCTTAAAATTATATCTATTATAAAACATAAAAGTCTTTTAACATTTCAACAGATTTTATATTAGGCTACTAAAGTGTGGATGGTGGATTTATAGAATTTGATTAGATTTCACTATCTAGTGTAGGCTACCCATGGACTAGGCCCAAAACAGAATTCAGTAGGCGTATTGATATTTTAGGGGGATTTTTTAAAACATACTTTTCAGTATTTTTTCCTTCACTGTTAAAACGTAAGTTTAGTTGCTGCCTTACATTTTCTAAGCATAATCAGTTTGGCTGTAAAAGTAATTTACAATTAAATTATATTAAGCTACTTAAATTGAAACATGAATCTTGTATAACTTATATAAAAAAGTTGAAATTACTAAAATTATTAAGAGTTAAAAGTAATGTAAAACATATTTTGCCATGACTTATTGATCATTTCATTTTGACAGTGTTGTCATTCAAATACATTTTTAATTTATTTTATTAATTTATATTTATTTAATTAAAATAAAGCAGCACAATTCAATAAATTCTGTCACAATTTTATTGCATGCAATCCACTTAATTTTGTAAATAGAAGTTTAATGCATGTGTATTGGGACTATACAAAAATAGTGTTTGTTTGCATTAACTGAAATTTGGCAGGGGACTGTTAATTCCCAGCATGCTTTGCATTGGACTGGATGGGAAGAGTGTGTTTTTGAGATGAGATGAGAGATGACTTTTTAGAGTTTAATGGTCTGTTGGGGTTTAAAAGTTTCAACAACATACATTGCACAGTAGAAATGTACATAATAACATGCTAACGTACACTGTTGCTTGCTAGCAACTGAAAAAGACGAATGTACTTTTGGTTTATGCTACACAAGGTTTTAAGAGGAGTTAATTAGAACACTTAACAACAACAAAAACTTTTCAATCCACATATATATTCAGTTTAGCCAAATAATTATTTGTTTGAGTGCAGTAAAACAAGTGTACTTCCACTAGCAATGTTAAAGCATGTTATTCAGTCACACTGCCCTCCGCTGGTAGGTTTTCAAAACAGAAATGTGTACTCATAAATGCCAGATCTCTGGTTCAGCAGTACATTTTTGAATTTTGAAACAATATTACATAACACACACAATAACTTTTATTTATCGGCACTTTTCACAGCACTTAAGGACACTTTACAGCATAAAAGAAACAATCAAGCAAAATACAAAATAGCAGAATAAGATCATTTGAACAGACTAAGATTTAAACATAAATTTAAACATGATAACTTATATAGTTACAAGTTACATTTACAAAGTTGACATGTTCTCAACATCATGTTCAAATGCAAAAAAATAAATAAAGTAAGCCTGTAAACGAAAGGAAACTGATTAAGTGCAAATAATGGCCTTTAATGTTGCGGATAAAAAAAGAAGAAATAATTATGCACCCTTTTCCAAGTATCAGTGTATCATTCTGATGACAGATGTCTCTTTTGAATATATCACTTAATTTCAATCACAGACTGATCTTATGAACAGAGAAAGAAAGATTACAGACTCAATTTGCTTTAGGTTTTTGAGCTAACTGTGGTGTGGCGTTTGAATGAGGGTCCGTGTTTGAATCATAATGGTCCAATCTGTCAGTGATCTTCAGTGTTTATCTAACAGCTTAGACAAGGCAAATAGACACTTGGGTTTGATCTTGAGGTCTATTGTGATTGGACACCACAATGAGCAGACACATTTGAGCAGGTTAGAGGTTACAGGTCAAAGGTCACAGGGTTTGTGGTCATGATCATGGGTGGCATATCCCCACAAACATCATAATTTGAGATTCTCCGAGCCATCTGTGTGCATTTATGTGTAAGATGACTGAGTATGACAGGATAGAAACGCAAAGCACACATTAACCTTTCTCCTCGTCTCTGAATCAAGGGAGATGGACCTCAGCAGAAAATATTGATTATGAAATTGTTAAAGATTCTTTGCTTTTGCTCAACACTCTAAGAAGAAAAGGTTCTATGTAGAACCTTAAAGGATTCTGTCAGGTGCTTTATATTTTATGGATTTAGTTTTAATTAATTACATTTTATTTGTAATTAAATCTTATGAATTAAACAGCTCGTAAACATACTTTATCACTAAAAAAAAGTAAAATAACCAGTTAAACATGAAAGTATTATGCAATCGTTTAAGACATTTCTCTTTATATTCTGGTATAAAGGCTTCTTTAAAATAAAAAGAGTAAAGAACCCTATTCAACCCTTTTTTCTAAGCGTGTTGGGAAAAAAATATTTAGTTAACTGATATGAGGACATTTTAAACTAAATAATATATATATGAAGAGTTCAGATGCAAAAGCCTCTAAGTGCCATCTGAAATTTTCTTCTAGAATGATCATTTTTATCAAGCTCGTATATTTAAGTTCAGTTGTTTCACTTAAATGACAATTAATAGGTCATTTTCATTGCTATTTAAGTGAAATTACTGAACTTAAATATATGAGCTTGATAAAAATGATCATTCTAGAAGAAAATTTCAGATGGCACTTAGAGGCTTTTGCATCTGAACTCTTCATATATATATATACAGTGAGGAAAATAAGTATTTGAACACCCTGCTATTTTGCAAGTTCTCCCACTTAGAAATCATGGAGGGGTCTGAAATTGTCATAGGTGCATGTCCACTGTGAGAGACATAATCAAAAAAAAAAAATCCAGAAATCACAATGTATGATTTTTTAACTATTTATTTGTATGATACAGCTGCAAATAAGTATTTGAACACCTGAGAAAATCAATGTTAATATTTGGTACAGTAGCCTTTGTTTGCAATTACAGAGGTCAAACGTTTCCTGTAGTTTTTCACCAGGTTTGCACACACTGCAGGAGGGATTTTGGCCCACTCCTCCACACAGATCTTCTCTAGATCAGTCAGGTTTCTGGGCTGTCGCTGAGAAACACGGAGTTTGAGCTCCCTCCAAAGATTCTCTATTGGGTTTAGGTCTGGAGACTGGCTAGGCCACGCCAGAACCTTGATATGCTTCTTACAGAGCCACTCCTTGGTTATCCTGGCTGTGTGCTTCGGGTCATTGTCATGTTGGAAGACCCAGCCTCGACCCATCTTCAATGCTCTAACTGAGGGAAGGAGGGTTGTTCCCCAAAATCTCGCAATACATGGCCCCGGTCATCCTCTCCTTAATACAGTGCAGTCGCCCTGTCCCATGTGCAGAAAAACACCCCCAAAGCATGATGCTACCACCCCCATGCTTCACAGTAGGGATGGTGTTCTTGGGATGGTACTCATCATTCTTCTTCCTCCAAACACATTTAGTGGAATTATGACCAAAAAGTTCTATTTTGGTCTCATCTGACCACATGACTTTCTCCCATGACTCCTCTGGATCATCCAAATAGTCATTGGCAAACTTAAGACGGGCCTTGACATGTGCTGGTTTAAGCAGGGGAACCTTCCGTGCCATGCATGATTTCAAACCATGACGTCTTAGTGTATTACCAACAGTAACCTTGGAAACGGTGGTCCCAGCTCTTTTCAGGTCATTGACCAGCTCCTCCCGTGTAGTTCTGGGCTGATTTCTCACCTTTCTTAGGATCATTGAGACCCCACGAGGTGAGATCTTGCATGGAGCCCCAGTCCGAGGGAGATTGACAGTCATGTTTAGCTTCTTCCATTTTCTAATGATTGCTCCAACAGTGGACCTTTTTTCACCAAGCTGCTTGGCAATTTCCCCGTAGCCCTTTCCAGCCTTGTGGAGGTGTACAATTTTGTCTCTAGTGTCTTTGGACAGCTCTTTGGTCTTGGCCATGTTAGTAGTTGGATTCTTACTGATTGTATGGGGTGGACAGGTGTCTTTATGCAGCTAACGACCTCAAACAGGTGCATCTAATTTAGGATAATAAATGGAGTGGAGGTGGACATTTTAAAGGCAGACTAACAGGTCTTTGAGGGTCAGAATTCTAGCTGATAGACAGGTGTTCAAATACTTATTTGCAGCTGTATCATACAAATAAATAGTTAAAAATCATATATTGTGATTTCTGGATTTTTTTTTTTAGATTATGTCTCTCACAGTGGACATGCACCTACGATGACAATTTCAGACCCCTCCATGATGTGGGAGAACTTGCAAAATAGCAGGGTGTTCAAATACTTATTTTCCTCACTGTATGTATATATATATATATATATATATATATATATATATCAAATAAGTATTTGAACACCTGTCTATATATATATATATATAAACACACATATATAAAATATCATTGCATGTGAATTTATATTAAGAAAAAAACAGATGGATAGATAGATAGATAGATAGATAGATAGATAGATAGATAGATAGATAGATAGATAGATAGATAGATAGATAGATTTATTACCTAGCAAAAGGCCTTTTCTTATCAAAAGTATTCTTTCCATGTTCATATTGACCCGCACACATGCTTCACTTCTGTGTGACCCTGGATTAAAGGCGTACATACACCATAAACTCTGGAGCTAATCGAACAGCGTCTGCAGGTTTAGTTGTGTCATTTGTTTATTTGTTTAGTGGGAGACCATCATCTCTGGCAGTCCATATGTTGTGTCAAAGCCAAAGGCGAATATCTCTGTGCATTAATCAAAAGGATTTTAGTTCATTTATGAACACGCTCGCACGGCACCACTGTTTTAAACTCCGCTGTCTTAATCTGAGTGAACTGTGCGTCTGCCGTTGTTTTGGTCTTTGCCCTTGACCGCTGATTGATTTGTGCTCAAACAGGTCGGTAGTGATGCATCTGCTAGCAGTTTGAAAGCCAAACATCATTAACCTTTCTAAGCATGGCCTTCGATTTTTAACTGAGCATAATCTGATGACCACAGAGAAAATGTTACTGTTATTAAGACTAAAATTAACGTTCATTAAAGGTACACTATGTAACTTTTTTGTTTTGTTTTTCAACTCTGAAATTGAGTGTGAAAAAGTGTAAAACATACACCAAAAAGTGTTTTTGTCTAAAATTGATTCGCTATGGAAAGCATATTATAAGTGTTTATATGTTAGACCTGATGGGATGCCGAGCGAGAAAGGTTGACATGGAATCTCCAGCTAAATCCGGAGAATCACCCTTTTAAAAAAACGCAGAACAGAGGAGAGTCTGCGGGTAAAAAGAGAGCGCGACAGAGCTTGTAAAACAGGAATCAACATTGGCTTGACTTTTTAGAGATGTCGAGATCTGAGGGATTTGAAATGTTGTAAAAGTGATGAAGAGATGCCATTTTTGTTACTCAACAAGTGAGTGAGGTATTTTATTGAACAGATAAATTGCCATATGTAGCTCTCTAACAGTTCATTGTAAAGCATTATCTATTGTAATTATGGTTGTTGTAGCGCTGCCCTGGAATTTATTTTCAAGGAAGTACCGTGTCTATTAATGAGTAGCTACAGTAACGCCTTTAGCTAGTCAGCTTGAGATCATTTCCATCTAAACTGATTAAATCTCTTAAGCCTAGTAGTGAATGTTTGATGAGCAGTAGGATAATCTCTCTCTCTTTTTTAGTTATGAGAAAGAAACATATTCATCCACACAGTCAAGCAGAGCCGAATCACACCCAAAACAACGTTCTTGCGCAAAATGCATGCAGTTTTATTTTTAACTGCTAGAGGGCCAAAAGCTACATAGTGTACCTTTAAACAAAAATAGGCAGCTATGTAGCATGTTGTCCATAATACAGTGGACAATATACTAGATAAAATATCTCACAATTAAGTGACCATAGAAGTAAAGACTTTTTTTTTTGTATGGATTTTGACATGTCACTTGGTGCTAACTTGAAAATTTATTAAGAAATGTGTTTTTCCATTTTTCTAATCAAAATGAAAAAAAAAATAATATTGGGTATTTTGTTTTAATTGGTTCTTATTTGATTGGTATTTCCTGTGTCCTTTATTTAACTTTCTAACCAAGTCTTTTGTAACATCATTTTAATAAACAAAAAGCTAATTCCTTATGGAAGTGAACATCACTACTCAGTCTGGAGGCCAGAGCCCTTGAAATGAGCTGTTTGAAACACATTTAGCGAATTGAGTAATGGAAAAACAACCACATTTTCTCTTTATATGGCTTGACCTTTCGTATGACATCCAGGCCTTAATGCGACATTATCCTAGCCTAGAAATCTAGACGCACCCTAGCGGCAGCAAATTTTATTTTGCAGCCAGGGTAGTCTAGCAACTCTCCGTTGACTTTCGGAGCTGTAAAAACCTAAATTGGGTCAGGCCAATCACATCGTGTATAGAGTAGGCGGGGCGGGCTTAACATAATGACGGCAGAGTTGCGATGGTTCCCTGCTACTTGAAAACAAAGAATGGCGGCTGCTGCTGGCGAACAGTTTCGAATCGGCTTTGGCCACGATTCTGGAGGACTTGGAGTTAAGTTTTTCTTTGAGAAAAGAGCAAAGAACGGCACTCAAGTCATTCTTAAAAAAGGAAGATGTGTTCGTAGTTTTGCCAGCCAGATTCAAAAGTTGAATCTATCAACTAACGTCAGCTCCGCTGTTGGGAAAACGCTCTGGTTGGTTGAAGCGCTGTCCTATTGCGTGCAGAGTGAATTTGAAAGACAGCCGTTTATCCCGCCCCTCGGATTGAGCCGTGTCTATGTTGAGTTGCCAGACCTAACATCTTGATGTAGGTCTGGCTTGCCAGGCTAACATTATCCTCCAGGAAGTGAATTTTTTTTCTTAGGAAAACCAAGCTAGTTTTAGTAATGTGATGTTTTGTGCTTAAAGTTTTGCCTCATTCTAAAACATTCCATCCCATTCCATCAGAATTTCAAAAGATATTTACATAGAATTGACACCTTGTAAACAAGTGAACTCACTTTGTTTAGTTCTAGGGGTGAATCTAGGTTTATTGGGACACTTTTTGCCATTGAGAGGACTGGGAAAAAGTGTCCCACTCAACCTGAGTTCACCCCCTATATTTCTATCCTTTTAGGCAGCTGTTGGCATCCTGCTCATTTTCTTGCAATGTGTAAATAAACAAGCTATAATTAATAAAGTTTAAGGGCTTGAGCTTGACTAGAGCATATTTCTGAAAGTTGAGTGTATTTTACAGTAGCCTAATATGGGAGGAAAAATAAAATAGTAGCACAAATCGTTAAGCTTAGTTACCACACACAGTGCCAATGGTTCACAGAAGGGCCTCAGTGTTTATATAGGGGACGTGTAAAGCAACAATCAGAGAATATTCAAAGAGTTTCAGGAAACGCATGCAGAGCGCTTAAGGGCAGAAAGCAAAGGAGAGGATTACCACAACTGAGCGTAGGAAATGACATTTAACTTGTTAATATTTCTAGCTTTAGATTAATGATAAATTGTCTATTATTTTTCCGTAAAAGAAAAAGATAAAACTGGTGTTTGGCCGTGGGCCCGAGCGCCGTTCGTATGCAAAGTGACAGCCAATTAATGAGCGCTGAGCTCGGCTAATGACGTCATGCCTTTCAGCGTCTAGTTTCGGGTAATGACTTTCAAATGAATCTACTGATTGAAATGTAACTTGCCTGGCCTCGGGCGAGCAGCTAGAAATAGCTAGAACAGAGGCAATCAGAAGATGGTTGAAGACAAAGGATACTCCCCTCCTTACAAATCAGTTTCTCCGTATAGCTGCAGCCAGCCGATGTTGGGAATCTATAGAGGAGATATGCATAGGCCTATATTGATGAAAAAATTATTACGCCACAGACTGCTTCCAGCAAACATGCATTAGCATATTCATAGTAAATATGAAGGCTGTTTACGATAATAAGGTCGGATTATTCAATTCAATGAATGTTAAATAGATGAGCAAATAGTGAATGCGTTATCTACAATGACTTCTATTTATTCTTCATCTCTTCCCAATTGAACTCTTCATTTCATTTAACTTTTCTCCTTTTTTAATTTCAGTCGATTTCTGTTTTTATTTATTTATTTATTTTTTTAGGTCTACCTAACGTCCGGGTTATGTGCTGACTGAGTAGCTTATTTGTGGGAGAAAGCCCGGCCTGCGGCCAGCGCGCGGGATAAGCGCTTTTTATTATACACCACCACAGATAACCGTGGAGATTAGCGCGCGAATCCTGCTGTGCATAAAAGTATATGCGTGTGGATCAAGATAAACATTGTGCCATTTCCGCGCGTTTGGCGTCTCACTTTGTGTCACAATTACTCTGCAATTGTGTGAGGAAAGTTTTTAAAGCAGTGTGTCAAACTCAGTTCCTGCAGAATATGTAGGCTATACACTCTTAAAAGAACCCTTTTTTTCTCAGTGTGAAGAACATTTTAATAATGAAAAGAACCATTTTAGGGTTCTTTAGATTATTAAAACCACTATAAAGAAACTTTTGTGCAAAGTTTCCATGGATGTAGCTTTAACCCGCTCAGAATTACTTGAAAACAATGGCAAGTGGATTGGAGCAGGTTTGGAACAAGACTGTGGGCTGTGGCCCTCCTGAAGCTGAGCTTGACACCCCTTTTAAAGTGGAACTTGTTCTCTTGCCAAATGTAAAGAAAGGCTATATAGAAATAGACCATGAGTTTAGCTAGGCTATTTCTGGGGCCGGTTGCATACACCACTAATATTAGTCTTAGTCATCACATTTCTTGTCTTTAAGGCTGTTTAAACTGTTTTAAGTCAGTTACATACAAACGTATTGGTCTAATTTGATACCAAAAAGTATGACTTAAGAAGTATTACTTAATTAAGAAGTAAGTCATACTAGTACTTAAGACACAGTTTTAACATGGCTGTTTATGCAACTGGCTCCACTATTTGTTCCAAGAAAAAAACAAAAACATTTGATTTAGAGCCATCATATTAGCACTAAACGAAATCCGAGTCAGAAAACGATGACCCCTCCATTTAGCTCTTCAAAATCATTTCACATGCAATATTAAAATATTAAGGTTTATAGAGCCTCTAATGTAATTCTAATTACGTCATATATAGTAATCGCTTACCGCTATGGTATTTGGCTTTATGGACTCTGCCTCCCTCTTCAGGATAACTACATGTATTACAAATATCTCTCTTTTTTCATTCAAAATATTGAAAGCTGTGGAGATTTTAAACATTTGCAAATGATTTAATGTTTTTGTGTAATTTAACTTGTTCTTAATTTATTGGTTATCATTTGGTGTAACCTGATAGTTGTTGCAAAATTGTTAGTATTAGGCCATAAAAAATTGGATAGGTTGTGGATTCATGTGATATATTTTATTTTAACAAATTATTATTTAAAGTCAATTTAATTAATTGTATCTTTATTTAATTGTTCATTATTTAGAGAACATTATGAAATATCAAATCTAATAAATGTAATAATTACAAAATAATAATAACTGAATAGTTTAAATTATTGTTTAACTTCTTGATTCTAATTGACAATAAAAAAAGAAAAAGTAATACTAACTATACTGCCCTCTGGCACTCCAGATTTATTTGATCCAAACCCTGAATGAAGTAACTATTTTCGTTATTGTAAACATCATTACAGATTCAAGTTTGGGATGGCAGCATTATAATCACTAAGCAAATTTTCAAAATGGAGATTCAATCCCTATAGAGATCACCTGTTAAAGTAAGACAAGTGAGAAAAGTGCTTTTGAGAAACTAAGTTAATATGAGAATGCTCAATATCATGAATGATTAATTAATTTATAGCGCCTCAGCATTGCTCAGTTATGTACTAGCATGTGTTTTTAATGAAAAATGGCAATAAAGGTCATGAAATTTAGCTAAGAGCCTCCATGATGGCTCAAGAAGCCAAAAAAAACATAGCCCTATCAGTGGGTGTTTTTTGTTAGTTTGTTTACACTAAAAAATATATTTTATATTGAAAAAAGGAAAGTTCATTTAAGCCCGGGTGTTTTCCTGCCTATGGACCAATAGGCTCCAGCATCCACACAACCCTATACTGTGCATATAGGACCAGCATTTTGGAGAATGGATAGATGAATGGGAAGTTTGATTATCTGTTTGTCTCAACCAGAGATCATATTTGGCTGTTTTCCAAATACATAAGAAACCTCTCGTTGAACCCCATTCCATTGAATATGCTGCCCTGATTTTTCACATTGTTTAAGTCAAAGAGTGTTATTAAGAGATTTGTAATGCCACGGGGCAATTACATACATACGTCTAAAAGCACTGACTGACAGCGGAGAGAAAAGGCAAGATTGTGTGTTTGTAGAATCTTATAAAAGCTGGTCCCTCGAGTAAAAACATTACTTTGACCGTCAGAGAAATTCTCAGAGAGGGATAAAAATAACCTCCCCGGCTGTCTTTGTGCACATTAAGCAAACATTTTTTGCTCTTTCTTTCTTGTTAGAAATTGCAAAAGCAAAGCCAAGGGCATTGTCAAGAAGAAAGTACATACACTGGACCTGAATTGTAAAAGCAGGTCTGAAAGAGTGACTGTAGGGCCACAAGATGCCTCAATACAGTCAGAAAAAAGAAAAAAATATGATAAAGCAAAACCTTTTTTCAGTGGTAAGTCACACAGGAGATGCTATATGCCTATCTATACATATAAGCAGACATGATGTTATTTTACTTAAAATAGTTTCCCCCAAATCCTGTAAGTTTTCAGACTCCACTGTAAACCTCAATTTATTCATAATTCTTGAAGATCTCAATGAGAGTTAGGCTATGTAGTCAATGTTTTGATAATTATCTGAACGGTTGTCTTCTCAAATGTTTTGTATTTATGATCAGTGACTTCAGTCACCATTTGCACAGTAAAAACACAATCCACAAAAAGTATAGCCTAAGATTTTTTGGGATTGTTTACTTCATTCAAACTGCACTGGTGAGAAAAGGGGAATGCCATTAGTATGTTTCAAACACACAATAGGCAAATCTGGGTTTGCGTTTCCCTACAGCTACGATGACGTTGATGCTGGACGACAGTGAATGGCATCTCTTAAAATATCGTTTGTGCAGCCAAGCGCGCGCTCAAAAAGGTGCATCCACAGCCACAGCAGAGTAGTTCCCACTGGATTACGTCTGGCATTGGACATGGCAGCAAACAGCACATTTGTGAGCTTCAACGGTGGCATTCAGCAGTTAGAAGGTGAAGATACTAAAGTAATTGTACCGGCTATTCTCAGCACAATCAGTGGGCTTGGGATCGGCGGGAATTTTTTGGTGCTTGTGATACTAATGTACGTTTTTGCCAGCCAGAGTGCATCCGAGGCGTATATCATGCTCGCCAACTTGAGCGCCACTGACTTGTTAATACTCTCTCTGTGCGCTCCTGCGCGCGCTCTCACATACTACAACCGCTCTTGGACACTCGGACCACTGGCTTGCAGAACTACTGAGTGGATCCAGCATAGTTGCCTGGCGGTCAAAGCTTTCACACTGTTTGCGACGAGTCAAGCACGCCATGAGTTTTCCACCCATCCCGAGGACCAGTCGAATTTCCGTCAAAAGAACGTTGTGATCACCTTAGTGCTCATATGGACGGTTGCACTCGTCTTTCCAGCTCCTGATATCGTTTTTTCCAGGTTAAAGGAAGAGGGAAATATCAGTCTGTGCGTCTCTGAGTTAACCTTTCACTCCCAAGATGCTATGCGAGTGTTCAGTAAGATGCTACCATTGGGTATCTATGTTCTTCCCATCATCCTCTCTGCTGTGTTCCACATCAGGACCATCTTCCTCATCAAACCGAGTACCAACGAGGAGGTTTTTCTTTCACGCCAATATGAGAATTCCTTGATGTATTTAAGTGTCATCGCCGTGAACACGCTCATGATGCTTCCTGAATGGGCCTCTTGGGTGTGGGTGCGTCATAGTTCTGGCGAAAGCTGCAAACCTTCAGCCGGTTTGCTGATTTTCTCTCAGGTGTGCATTTACTTGAGCAGCATGTTCTTTCCCGCCATCCTTCTCACCATGCATGTGCCGCTCAGAGAAAGTCTTAGCAATCTGTGTTCGTTGTTGGCTTGTCGAGGTGCCAAACACAGGCTGAAAATTGAGGGCAACGGAAATGAGATGCGCACAATGGTTATGAAGGTGTTGGATGAGCGGGGATGTGTGGCCATAACAGAAAGGCATTCAGATGCATTCTGTCAAACTCTCCCAGATCTCGAGCATTTTTGGAGCGAACGGCGAAACACCACAGTAATGGAGGAAAGTGACCCGTTACCATGGGAACGACTAAATCAAAGTAATGTTGAACTCTAACCCTCGTTCCCCTGTTGGAAATTCCAGTTTAAGATGATCGCTGAATCTAGCTTGTCTAAAGGCATTAGCTGGTCCAAACTGGGAAACCATCAACAAACCAGCTTCCAAATGGTCGTACCATCTTATATTGGTCTTTGGAACATGAATAATGTAATTCTTTATTAAAAGTGATGACAGAAGTCTAGTAATATTTTGTACATATGACACCTTGGAAAATAAACTGTGCAGTCATATACTGACTAATGCATGTATTGACTTTTGAAACCTTTTCTGCTTGCCCTGGATAGTTACACAAGGCCCAAAAGTTTTATTTTTATTTTTATGAAATAATGAATGTTATTGTCATTAGTCAGCTTCTGTTTTGTCCGTTGTATGTTTAATTAATATATCATATGTTCTGACTCCGAAATGTTTTAAGTATGCAAACAATAAAAAAATGCTTTACAAATTATGATAATGTGTATCGTTTATTCCCGTTGGTTAATTTCATACGCAACTTAGAATGTTGGCTAACATTTCAGAACATTCAACATGATTTGTTGAAAAATGTTTCATAGAAATATTACATATTTACATGCATGCATTGCACTCTTTTTACCCACGCTAAAAAAAAAATCTAATCCAGCATAAACCAGCATTAATTGCATGTCCAGGCTGGTTTATGCTGGTTAGAGCTGGTATAGTGCTGGTCTAACTGGTGGACCACAGCTGTTCTGCAATGCTGGATTTTTCAGCAGAGACCATACAGGTATATATATTTAATACTGTAGGGCCTATATGTCTTTATTTGTGGTATCAAAATATGTGATGTAAAAAGATGAAAGGAAAGACTGTGGCCCACAAAAGCCATGTGAGCATGCTGTATTATCAGTCAAGAGCTCACAGTGGATGCTGTTTTAGTGGAGGCTCTATTAGTGCCAAATGGATGATTACCTTTAGGTGCTTTTTGCAAGAGAAGATTACGGTTCTTTCAGCTAAAAGCCTTCTTGGTTACTACAAAATACACTCTGACATTTACTCTTCCAGGGGTGAACATACTGTGACATACAATATGCCAGCAATGAATGCTCACCACAAATGTGATTGGAATACAATAAGCAAATGCATATGTTTACTTAGGCCCCGTCCACACTACTGCGTATTAGTTTAGAAACTAAAACACTTTCAGTTAGATGTGACCCTAACCAAGCTGAACTTATTTTGTACAGCTAATCTATAACCTATAGCAGCTTGGCAGATTTTTTTTTTTTTTTTTTGGTGAACATGCCACTACTTTTGAAAATCTTAGTACTTATATTCATGCCAACAGTATTTACTGCAGTTTAATTTAGCCTACAAATATTTATTCACTCAATGTATTTACTTTAGAGAGTATGAAAAGGAACTGTTATACAATATTTGAAGTAGGTATTTATTTGCATTGTTTGTTTTAGCTAAACATACGTCCATTTGTTACACACAGCATTCTACCTTTAGTGGCCATGTGTAGGCACTTAGGGGTTGGCTGTAGCCTCAGGAGATATTCTCATATTATTCATGCATTTTCTATAGTATAATAGCCATTACCAGTGAAGAGGGTGAAAGAACCAGTCAGCGTGGGAATTCAGGTGGATAGAGACAAAATGGAGAAAAAAAAAAAAAAAATGGGAGTAGTACAGCTCCACTTTGTACATGACCATGCCCAATCTTGTGTTAACCCTATGGTGTTCTTCAGTCATTTTTGAACAAAAAAAAAGTTTTGTTTCTTTAAAAATTGTAACTTCATCGGAATGGTATGAAATTTAATGACTTGTGGCACTTACACTTGATTTACGTGTATCTCCACCTCCTCCTAGAGCTCCAGTAAGGAGGAGCGAATGTAATTTGGGTCTAATGGGTGGCGCTAGAATATCCAACCACAACCTAACCCTACCCACAACTCTATCCCTCCACCCATAGAGCTCCAGAGAGCAGGAGCTGGACTAATCCCGCCCCATTGGAGCTCCAGAGAGGAGGAGCTGGTCGTCATTTGACTCTGCAGAGAGCACCACTTGACTTTTTCTGTCAACTGTGCAAGCATAAACGCGCATGTCTGAAAACGCGCGTCTGCGCAGTGAGTGCACTGTGCGCACACACAACCCGTACACAGTCTATTCATATCTACACATTTAATATATATTTTTGATGGTGACAATATCACCCGGGCCACAAAAACTTTGGCTTGAGGGACTTAGACCCATAACTGGAAGCCTATGGCACGTTCAGCATATCTCTTTGTCGTTACCTCGGAGAGTTTATCAGTTTTTCATTGGCGTCTCTTTATCAGCTTTTACAGCTACCATACCTAGAGCTGTATAATTAAAATATGTAATCATGTATTTCAAAGTCTATCTGACCAGGCATAATTTTAGTTTACTTTCGTGTTTCGACCTCACAGTTTGTCCCCTCCGATCACTATACCTGCCACCATAAGATAGCCCACAAGTAATAATATTAAGGTTTTAAAAGTCGTCCAATTCCAATAAGATTCCAAAATAATTTTATCGACACGGAAATACGAGAATTTAGTGGCGTAATGTAACAAGTTGAAACACAGTTCGGATATCCAATGAAAAAGACAAACAGCGTGTGATGACAGGGGAGGGTTGTGCCTTAAATGCTGGAAGGAAGACGTGCATATCGAAAGTGTCTCAGCCTGCGAAAGAATTGATAGACTGACCTTCCTCTAAAGGGTAAGCCCAAATACACTTTACATTTCAGGAATTTTAGTTGTTATGTGCGTTAATTATACTGTTGGCCTACTTGTGTTTCATGTGTAAATGCATAAAGCTCGCGCACCAGTTATGCTAAGGGTTCTCCTTACAAACAGCCGGATTGTAGCCTAATACCCGTCGCATAAACTCAAAATGTTATACTTTTATGCTTGGGATTCAAAGGTTTGTTCCTTGTTGTTCTAAGTCAGGCACAATGTAGCATAGCTACTTTAAAGTGTGGTATACTGTATATCAAGGCAAGTAGTTGCTTCCTGGTCACCTCAAAATACTTGACAAGGTTTCTTCAAGATTTTACAGGGAAACGGTACGGTCGTTTAGAGGACATTCCACATAAGAGTAGGTTTGCCAGTTTCCTTGAACAGAAGCCAATTAAGCAGTCTGTCATTGTGACCTCAACCTCGTGCTTTAAAGCCTATAATAATTTATTAAAAACTGTGAATAGTCTTGAATCTGGCTGGCTGCACCTGAATACTTGTCTAGTTTAGTGTGTCTTCATTAGAAGAGTGAATGGAACCTCAAGTGCCTGTTATCATACAAGATGACAGATAATAATACACATGGCTCTGTTCCAGTTAAACTATTTCATGTTTGACCTTTGAGGGACATGAACTGTGGATTGACCTGCCAGTGCCTTAGTTTAGAAGAGCAGCACTGTCATTGAATCTGACAACAGATTATAATTGCTGAGCTGTTTAAGTGCAAACAGACCAAAGTCTGATGACCTGTTCCCACTTCACCGTTATTCTGTCGATTGAACCTGTAGTCTACTTGAATCCTCCTTTTGGCTATAAGGAGAATTGAAAACTAGATGCGAAAAGCGTGAACAAATCGCACTGCATATTGTCATGTGTCACAGATGCAGGTGATGCTTGCTTTGGCAATCTTGTCTAAGGTAGGACTTTGGACTGTATTTGTGGGCTCGTTTGGTTGGACTGACTTCAGGGGTATGAATGTCAAAAGAATGTCAAATGTTGACTTTTATTCTGTTATACTTTTTATATTGTATACTGTTATAAATTAGTATTATACATTATACACAGTATTATACATCAGGGAAAGAGGAGCAATGGTTGCAGAACAGCAGTAGTTTATGCTTTGATGTTTGGAGATCATTAATTTTTCCACTAGCTGGGTAATGTCCAGGTCACATAAGTTTTGTGCTCTCTACCAAACAGAAATACTAAATTATTCATCCATTTCAAGGTCACTTAGCTGTGTAGTTCTAGATAATATGCCTACTAATGACCTAGTGCAAATTATTTAAATGTTTAAATGGTAAAATGTTTAACACAAATGAAAATTATTTACAGATATACTGTACATGTGCTCAGAAGCTTAGCACACATTGATTAACTGGCATTTTATGAGGTCGAGATCTGTCTGTCCCAAAATAACATAAAATATATATGTCCTCTTTACATGATGGCACAATTTAGAAATATTTAAGACATCCACATCAAGAACATCAAATACTTTATATTAGTCACATTACATTACAAAAGGGGGGGGCTGGCAGAAAAAGTTTGGGAACCACTGCAGTAGAGAAACATATTTTCAAGCCCCAAACATGCACCCATATATAGACACTCTCAGACATGACCTTACTTGAAAAATCCTATAGGATTTATTTGAAACATTGTAATTTATACAGTACTACAACTTCTCAACTTCAATGGGCTTCTCTTTGTGTGATGTGAAGTCTCTAGGGCTATGTTCACGCTGTCCAATTATTTGTGTATCCGATTGGAATTTGATCTAAAATTAGACTGTCTACATTGTGTGTCACAACTGTTAAGATCCAATTTGTATGTCCCATGCTTCTTTCATTTTCTGAAATATCTGCATTGGTTTCTATGGCAATAACGTTGCGCTGGTAGTTATACGCCAAAAACAACAACTGCAACATGGAGGGATTTGCAATGCAGATGTTGTCGATTTACCACATGACCATATGTGTAGCCATTGCGCTGGACATTCATTTTGCTGGATTTCAATCGGTTATGCAAAAAAAAATTTGGACTCAGTGTGAACGTAGCCTTTGTGGCGTCTTAACATGTTTGGCTTCATATACTGTCAGTAGCTAATATTTTGAGGTACACAACACACTGTGGTCTCTCTTCATTATTCACCGTTGTACTGGAGAATCATTTAATAATAAACTGCAGAGCAGCA
This sequence comes from Squalius cephalus, assembly GCF_949319135.1. NCBI lineage: Eukaryota > Metazoa > Chordata > Actinopteri > Cypriniformes > Leuciscidae > Squalius > Squalius cephalus. The sequence goes on from NC_137142.1 coordinate 27,689,784, forward strand.
GAGCCATATGTCACAGCAGTCTGAGGACAGCAGCGCCAGGCCAGCCCAGCAGTCTCAGACCGGTTTTGGGGTGAAGCTTATAGTGTCATTAAGGGTAGGTTAAGTGGTTGGGTGGGGCATGGTGTTACCCTGGCATCCCAATATAGTGAATAATGTTGTACTCCTGTGAGTTTGGGCAAATATGGGGGCATTCAGGGACATCCCCTGTCCTGATGAGTAAATGTTGCAAAAATGATCTGCTTTTCATTCATCACATCTGCTCTACATTTCACAAACATTTATTTCTGGTTTAAGATTGCAGTGATGTCAGATGAATTCATTTTTCTGTTCTGTTCGAAACTCTTTTTTTTTTTTTTATGAAGGCCAAATGGAAACTTAAGGATTTCCCTAAAATTCTCAATATACACCAGTTTCACTTTCACTTTTAGTTGAAAGCTTTCCTCATCCAGAAGTGCCATTCATGATGGATTATGAGATTATCATATTTCTAGCATTGTCAGTAGATTGTACTCTGCCTATCTGATGATCATTTAAGCCAATTCACATTTAACCTTCACATTAAACTTTTTTTTTTAAGTTTCACAACAAAGATTTGAATTAATAAAAAAAATCTAATTCTTTTCCCAGGGCTAATTTGGAGTCCAGATTCAAGGAAACAAAGAAGAGGCTGTTGAATTTTACTGTTTAAAGCAGGTACTAATATTCAAGTATGTGTTTTTATTTAGTGTAATTGATGACAATAAATCACTAAATAAAACTCTTTTTCTATCACTCTCTTTCGAAGTGCAAAAATGTCATTGACACGTGAACAATTTTATAACAAAGCGATCAGGCCAAATTTGGCTCGCTTTTCATCAACGGTCAAAGTGAGAGATATCATAGTTCACCTGCCATGCCTCACACTCACTGATAAGGTAAGCCAGATCACATTAACCACAAATAACATCACCACTATAACCAGATATGCAAGAGTGAAAAGCTCAGTTAGCTAAATTGTTTTTGTTTACTAATTATAATTTTACATTTTGCAGGAAGAGATCGAAGCCAAGAGAGAAACTTCTGGAAACTTCACTGCTATGCAGACACTTCTGGACAATCTACGCAGACGAGAGAACTGGCCTAATGAGTTCATCACTGCACTGCAGAACTGTGAACATTGGGAACTGGCCGATGAGATGAAAAGTGCTTATGACAGTATCAGAGGAATCACAAGTAAGAGCTATCTTGCTTGTGTTCAAAGCAAATTTTAAAAAGGATGGACATTATTTATGAATGCCTTTTTTGTTTATGTCTTGTCTATAGATAATCCTGCTTCTGCTGCTCCTGTGCACAGACCTGCACCTACTCCAGCTCCTTCTTATTCTCCAGCTGGTGCAACACCAACCGTAATCACAGCAACAATTCATAATGTCCCAGCGACCACTTCTTTGCCGATTCCACCCGCAGGGGACGTCCCAGCACATTCAGCTGCCCTTTCCAACATGGCAGCACCAGAACCATCTCCTGCTCCTCCTGCTCCTGCTCCTGTTCTCGAAGTTCCAGAGACACAGCAAGTGCAAAAACTTCCTACTCTGGTTCCAGCTCCTTCTCTTGAACCAGTATCCCAAGCTGAAAATGCACCGCTGGTTGTTGCTCCTTCCCAAACACCTCCCCCTGCTGAAGTCTCAGTCTCCAAAATCCCAACCCACACAGGGCCAGCTGAGAACAAAACGCCTGTTTTAGATACTCCAGATGGCTTGGCTTTAACAGAACAAACCACCAACTCCTTATCAACTGGTGAAACTCTCTTCTCCACCTCAAGTGCTCAAGCATCCTCCTCAAACACCTCTCAAATTCAAATTACACAGCCTTGCACCACCTACCAGAGTTCTCAGATGTCAGAGAAGATTCAGGTGCCAATCGCAGTCAAGGAAACCAGCACCTCAGTGAATGTCCCTGTCCAAGAAACGAATTCCCCATTGAGAGAGGAAAGGACAATGCAGGGGCCTGAAGAGATCTCTGACCCAACTGCAAACGAGGTAATGCTCAAACCAAAGCAATCCACTGTTGTTCTTAGCCAAAGCTATAATATAGCAAGTTTGTTTTCAATTAAATTCACAATTATTTGTATAGCACTTTTCACAATACATATTGTTTCAAAGCAGCTTTAACAAAAATCTACATTACGGTACAATTTAGAGCAGGGGTGGGGAACGTTGGTCCTGGAGGGCCACTGTCCTGCAGAGTTTAGTTCCAACCCTAATCAAACACACCTGAACAAGCTAATCAATGTCTTCAGGATCACTAAGGCTACAATCAGGTGAGGTTTTTTTTTTCAGGGTTGGAGCTAAACTCTGCAGGACAGTGGCCCTCCTGGACCAACGTTCCCCACCCCTGATTTAGAGTAATCTGCTATCAGATGTAAATGTGTGCCCAAGTAATGTCCATATGTCAGAATGTACAGTTCTAAGATGAAACAAATCATGTAGTTAGCTAACATCATGTATTCATTTAGGCAGAAACAATGAGCTCATTAAAGCAATTATTACAAGTTGTGATTGTAATGATTACAATATATAAAAAGCTTTCTCAGTAGGCCTTTCTCAGTTTTTCAGTGGTTAATCTGTTGTATTCTGTGCCTTAATCTTCTGTTTTATCTGCAGCATGTTCAGAGGAACAACACTGCTGGATTACCCGTTTTTAATGGCCAAACAAATTCGACTAGAACAGGTCAGGCAACATCATCTGCACCTACTGAGGTGCACCCTCCCTCTTCCATCGACCAGGAATATTTCAGCAAACCTGGCATCCTTCAGCATCCAGAACCCCAGCAGAACAGAGTAGAGATTCTTCCTGTCTTGCCAGAACAGCCTTGCTCAGTGGTTTCAGGTGATTTGGAGATCAGCAGATCAACAGAGTGTTCCACAGAACCTCGACGGTCTCCTAGTCTTGCAGAGCAGACCTCCACTCCCATTGCTTCCCTTGATTCTGCCTCTCAGTCCTTAAATTACATTGCTGCTCCCTCGACACCTAACCAGCCTGAGGAAGACCACTACGAATCTTTATATGAGAGTCAGACACAGGTCAATGTAATCCGGTATTCTGAGGAGCCACCTGCTGAAAATTTTAATGGTCAGCTACCAAGCATGCTGCAACGTAGCAGAGACCAGCATACCCTGAACCATAGCGGCACAGAAAATGTAGTTCCTCTCAGTGATCCATCTGGGCATGATTCAGAGCCATCAGACCGTAAGAAGTCAGCCACCATCAACTACCGAGAGCAAGAATCTAATGCTAGGCCAGCAACTATTCTACAGCCAGAGCAGAGAGAAGAGGACTATGCAGGGTTATTCAGGAAAAACAACTTCCAACTCATTGCTGCTGCTGCTGGGATTGCTCTATCTGCTGTTTTCTTGGCCTGGAAGCTCAAGCATTAACTGAAAAGGTCTTAAAATGATAGTTCACCCCAAAATTAAATTTTTGTCATTATAGACTCACCCTCATGTTTCATGAAATCAATATAATTTTTTTTTTTTTTTTTTTTGATGAAACACAAAAGGGACTTATTAAGAAGAATGTCCAGGCTGCTCTTTTCCAAAGAACAACAGTGGATAGTAATTGCTGCTGTCAAGTTTAGAAAAGGACAAAACGTACCATAAAAATATACCATACCACTATATACCAAGTATTTTAAAGCCGGAGCAGATTGAAATTCTAGTTACTCACTGAAAATCTTGCCTTCAATCCTACATAACTTCTGTCACCAAACTCTTTTGTGGTTTCATCCTTATGTATTTATTTTCATGTGCGTATATTTGGGGCTATATATAATACTTGTCTGCCATGTGCCTAATGCATGCCTTGTATGCCAGGGCCGTTAATGAATTTCACTGCCGTTGCACCTGTAAAATCAGATTCACTGATGTACCTTTTAAATCATTTGGAAAAACTAGCTTGACAGGTGGTATTACATTGTACAACAATTGGTTGTATTGTCAATTGTAAAACATTGCAAGAATATATCCTGTGTGACTGACCATGAATATAAGGAGCTGTTGCATAACCCCTGTTGGACATTAATAGAAAGCTCATTTGGAGCACTTGCTCAAGCATTATGTAGTAGACTGTACAATTGTTCCAACCCTCTCCGTTAGCCCCCTCACAGAAGATTCTAGAGCAGTGTTTGTTCTCAAACTTATCTTGTTTCTCATGAATCCTCATTCACAGACACCTTAGTGAACTCTCTAATTCATCACTGTCCTGTATTTTGAAGGCAGTTTGACCTCTGTGAGACTGTCCAACAGACACTTTCTGTTTTACTGGAACATCAAAGCATACACACATGCACACAGGAAGCATTTCACCATTGACAAAAACCTTTTTTTTTTTTTGGTGGGAGGGGGGGACTGAGTCCAGGGAGTGAATTTCAAGTGTGGGAAATCCATGAAATGGCCTCCAAAAGCTATTCAAATTTCATACATAAATGAAATAGGATTTTTATCTATGTTTTATCTATGTTTTTAAAATATACAATATGTCCCCAACTATTGTCCCCTCAGTAAATCTCAGCCATGTCCACCACTGGCTGTAAGCGGTAGGCCTACCTATAGCGGAGTAACTGTTAAGATGGATGAAACTAAATTCAAACAAAACCAAGTGCCTAATGTGTGGAGGGTAAAAATCTGTTAGGTTTATATTGCAGCCTTGATATATATAAGGTTTGTGTCTGTATACATGCTTATGTCCATTTTGAAGTATAGTTGAATAAGATCATTTTTGTCAAATGCATTTCTTACATTGTATACGTTTTTTGTTTGTTTTTTTAAATTCAGTTCACATGTTCTCTTGCATTCAAACTCATGTTCTATGGGGTTGCTAGTGGCATTTGCTACCTTTTGAGCTGGAGAATGTGATAAGATTCATGCTCATAGCATCAAATTATCTGTGTAAGAGTAAACTGAATTATATTGTAAACATTGTGAATGACTCTGAATGAACAGAGTACACTTAAACGCCCGGTTTCACAGACAAGGCTTAAGCCTTGTCCCAGACTAAAATGCAAGCTGTCTTCACTGAAAGCAACTTGCACTGACATATCTTAAAATATATCAGTGCCATTGTTTTGTCTCAAAATGCACATCAGTAATATTTTTTTTTAAGGCACGTTTATAAAAGCTACTTAAATGTTCTAATTTAAAAGCCTAATCCTGGCTTAATCTAAGCCCTTTCTGTGAAACCAGGCCTAAATGTAATATCTTAATCAGCAATTGCACTTGTATCTACACTTTTTGGTATGAAGTTTAGACATGTATGATTGAACATGATTTTAAATGCACTATGTGGTATTGTTACTACTGATCTTTTTAAGTACTGGTATTATCTCTGGGCCTTTATTTTAGGGGAATATTTATACTTACTAGGCTAAAGTTTTTTTGTGTACTGGTCATTCTTGATGATGCGCAGTCTTAATGATTTTCTGGAATGCTTCTGAATAAACTGTCCTACCTTGTGTCTTTCTGGTCAGTCATCATAAACATATAAGACAATAAGGTTTTGACTCGATGATGCGTGTAGTAGTGTTGTTATTGTGAAGCACGCCATCTGCTGGTGATGAAGAGAACTTGATCGCCAATGTAGACTGAGAACTTGATTGGCTCGATGCGATTTCAGTTGACAGGAGAAGCGCATTCATTGGTGACTCGACTAACTGTGTTGTAAACACAGCGACGTAAACATTTTCTATATCGACCTAAATAACAAAATGAAATAATGACAATGCATTTATATGTGTTAACGGTTATTTTTCTGCTTGACAATCGATGTAGAGATTTTTGTCAAACGACATAATGGAGCTGAACGGCTTTAACTGTGACGGCGAGGGATGTGCCGAGGAGCAAGAGGAAGAATCGACAGCGCTCAAGCTGCCTCGATCAAAGACGGAGACGACATGTAGCATAATTGCTACACCGGGAGCAGACAGTGCAGCGGCCGGTGGCAGTGGACCCATAGAGCAGCGGATGTCAAAATCGACGCCGGCGATGCTGAGGCTCGATTCGCTGAAAAAGAACAGGCCGCGTAGGTGAACCATCTTGTGTTATGGCGATAAGTAACGGGGTTAACGGAGTTCATGCTCACATCACAGTGATAAAAAATGTCGAATATAAATTAATAAAATCTGTAGTCAGATATTTGATAGCCAAGTTTGTCAATTTTGTACGCTCACAATTAACATCGATTAGCACTTGCTAGAATTATTTTTTTCTTTTTAAATCGGAGGTTCCTTTTAATCGGCAAAAACAAAATAAGCACTAGTTCTGGAATTAAATATTGTTTAAATGATAGATGATGTATAATTGGATTTAGAAATAAACGTAACACAATTCAGAATATTTGTATAAGGAATTGATACAGTCTAATTTCCAGTTGATAAATTTAGGCTAATAAGCAAATGGTTCTTAAATAGATTTTTTTCAGGTATTTTATAGGCTATTGGACAATAAGTGGCGACTCAACACTAAAATAAAATTGTGCAAAAGTATATACATATATACAGTATATTCACACATACACATTGGCCACTTTATTAGGTACATATTGCTACTGGGTTGGACCCCCTTTTTGCCTTCAGAACTGCCTTGATATGATAGCATCACACAGTTACTGCAGATTTGTCGGCTGTACATCCATGATGCAAATCTCCTGTTCCACCACATCCCAGAGATGCTCTATTGGACTGAGATCTGGTGCCTGTGGAAGCCATTTGAGTATAGTGAGAACATACACATTGCCCACTATTGCAAGAAACCAGTTTGAGATGATTTGAGCTTTGTGACATGGTGCATATAGCTGGAAGTAGCCATCAGAAGATGGTATACTGTGGTCATAAAGGGATGGACATGCAACAATACTCAGGTAGGCTGTGGAATTTAAACAACGCTCAATTGGTACTAAGAGACCCAAAGTGTGCCAAGAAAATATCCCCCACAACATTACACCACCACCTGCCTGAAAAGTTGATACAAGGCAGGATGGATCCATGCTTTCATGTTGTTTACGCCAGATTCTGACCCTACCATCTGAATGTTGCAACAGAAATCGAGACTCAGGCAACGTTTTTCCAATCTTCTATTGTCCAATTTTAGTGAGCCCGTGCAAATTGTGGCCTCAGTTTCCTGTTCTTAGCTGACAGGAGTGAAAGCAGTTGAAATAGGTGTACCCAAAACAGCCGGTGTGTATGTATGTGTATATATATTTGTGCATCTGCCATCTCAGACGTTTTGATATTATGATACAATAATTACAATACAATAATTTTACTATACAATACAATATTTTACAATAATTACAATAATTTTAAAAATAACCTATTAAACTAATATTTAATTTGAATAAATTTGGCAATTATACTCATTGTAGTGTTGACATTGTCAAGTGCCACCATTCAACCCTGCCCAAGTGATTGTACGAATAACCAATATTTCTACTTAATTTATGAGAAATATAAGTTAATAATTAACTACAATTTATCTAAAAAAAAATAAGCTTTAATTTGTATTCTTGTTTACTTGCAGAAAATGTGTTTAGAAAATGTACAAGGCACTCAAGTCACTTACCTGTCATTGGTCCCCAGCTTTCCCATGGTTTGGCATGGACATTGGTGGCACATTGGTGAAGTTGGTCTACTTTGAGCCCAAAGACATTACAGCAGAAGAAGAGCAGGAGGAGGTGGAGAGTCTGAAAAGCATCCGTCACTACCTCACCTCACACACCGCCTACGGCAAAACAGGTATTCGAGATGTCCACCTGGAGCTGACTGACCTATCCCTTTGGGGTCGCAAGGGCAGCCTACACTTCATTCGCTTTCCTACGCACGAGCTGCCTACCTTCCTGCAGATGGGCCGAGACAAGCACTTCTCCAGTCTGCACACCACCCTATGTGCCACTGGAGGTGGTGCATTTAAATACGAGGATAACTTCCGTACAGTATGTCCAAGCTCACGTTGTTTCACTTTGACCTCTTCAATGCAATCTGTTTAACTAAATGGCTCACTGTGCTGTCTCTCTTTTAGATGGCCAATCTGCAGCTGTTGAAGCTAGATGAGCTGGACTGTCTGATAAAGGGGGTTCTGTATATTGACTCGGTGGTCTCAAGTGGTCTATCCGAATGTTACTATTTTGAGCACCCAACAGAACCTGACCGTTGCGAGCAGAGGGCATACAACCTGGAGAACCCCTATCCTTTGCTGCTTGTCAACATTGGCTCAGGTGTCAGCATATTGGCTGTATACTCCAAAGACAACTACAAGCGTGTCACTGGAACCAGGTTGGTCATGGCTTTATAATTTATCATTTCATAATAAGTTTAACAAAACAGTTTAACAAAATAAAAATGGATTTTACTGTAAAGCTATGGTAATTTTTTCTCTATCTCCCCTCCAGTCTTGGTGGTGGTACATTTCTAGGGCTTTGTTGCCTGTTGACTGGATGCTCCACCTTTGAGGACGCATTGGCAATGGCCACTGAAGGGGAAAGTACACGTGTAGATAAACTAGTCAGGGACATCTACGGTGGTGACTATGAGCGATTTGGCTTGCCAGGATGGGCTGTTGCCTCCAGGTACAGGCATATACACTACAGTTCAAACATTTGAGGGCATTTGTTATGTTTTTTTTAATTAGGTTTTTATGTTACAGGGTTAGTTCACCCAAAAATGAAAAAAATTGTCATCAATTACTCACCCTCATGTTGTTCCAAACCTGTAAGACTTTCGTTCATCTCAAAACACAAATTAAGATATTTTCAATGAAATCTGAGAGATTTCTGTCCCTCCATCGACAGCTACGCAACTACCACTTTGTCGCTTCATAAAGTACATAAAGAGATTGTAAAACTAATCCATATGAATTGAGCGGTTTAGTCCAAATTTAGTCCAAAATTCCTAATTCTTTATTTGTGTTTCAGAGATGAACAAAAGAGTCTTACGGGTTTAGAACAACATGATGGTGAGTAAATGGTGACAGCGTTTTTGGGTGAACTAACCCTTTAATGGGCTGCATCTATTTGTAAAAAAATTGTTGAATAATAATTTATATTATTATTATTATTTTATAATAACTGGCTTACAATTCAAAATAAGCTGAATTTTCAACAGCCAATACTCCAGTCTTCAGTTTCACATGATATGTTGATTTGGTGCTTAAGAAACATTTCTTAGCATTATCAATGTTAAAAACACTTGTGCTGCTTAATATTTTTTTGATTTATATAATTTTTTTTGGTAAAAGAACAGCATTTATTTAAAAAAGAAAACTTTTGTAGCATTAAAAATGTTTTTTTGCTGACATTTTTCATCAATTTAATGCATCCATGTAGAATAAAAGTATTAACTTCTTTCCAAAATAATCATTGACCCCATACTTTTGAATAGTACACTAAAAATAAAGGTTCAAAGGAGCATTTCACAGTGATGCCATGTTTTTCTTAGTGTGAATAACATTTTAATAATCTAAAGAACATTTTTCCACTATAAAGAACCTTTTGTACAATGGAAAGGTTCCATGGATGTTAAAGGGGTGGTTGAATATGATTTCACTTTTCTAACTTTAGTTAGTGTGTAATGTTGCTGTTTGAGTATAAACAACATCTGCAAAGTTACAACGCTCAAAGTTCAAAGCAAAGGAAGATATTTGCTTTTAAAGAAATCGTTTTTAAGGACTACAACAAACGGCTGTTAGGGACTACACGACATTCCTCCCGGGTTAGTGACATCACCAACCCTAGAATTTACATAAACCCCGCCCCCGGGAACACGCAGTCCATGTTTAGAAGAGGAAGAGTTGTTGTAGACATGCACATTTGTGAGTCTGCTCAAGCTGTCGCATCTGTCTTTTCACATGCAATACAGTACGTAACACAAATGCAATAGCATGTCACTCTGTAGGCATCTTACAACAGTTCCCACACGAGCGATTTATAGATTATCATGACAGAATATGCTAATCAGTGATTTGAAGATAGTTAACTCCACATCAGCAACATAAATTCATCAACTAACCATTCAGAAACGTCCTGTTGTCACTTCTTCTTGAGTCTCTCCATCATTGTCCGACCCCAGTTTAAACATAAAAGGCAGATCAGTTTCTGACATTTTAGTGCTTGTCTGCATGAGGAGCAGCTGACACACACAAGCTGTTGAAGCTCCGCCCTCTGTGCCGGGAGCAGCAGCTCATTTGCATTTAAAGGGACACACACGAAACAAGGCGTTTTTACTGACCCTCAAAAAGGGAAAACTTTAACATGCTGTACAAAATTATCTGTGGGGTATTTTGAGCTAAAACTCCACATACACTCTCTGGGGACAACAGAGACTTATTTTACATATTGTAAAAAGGGGCATTATACCATCCCTTTAAATGTTCTTCATGGAACCATAGATGCCAATAAAGTATCTTTATTTTTAAGAGTGTATACTACTAATACATGTAGGCCTACCGGTATATGACGAACAATTACAACGTTATTCATTATATGATACTGTTATCAATGTTTCTGTTATGATACATATAATCAGTATAATGTGTATGTATGTTTTTTTTGTAGCTTTGGGAACATGATGTGTAAGGAGAAAAGAGACTCAGTCTCAAAGGAGGATCTGGCTAGAGCAACACTTGTCACCATCACAAACAACATTGGCTCAATCACGCGCATGTGTGCACTTAACGAGGTACACATGTACACCCACACTATAAATCGCTATTATGTTGTCCTTGCCCTTGTCTGTCAGCCTCTTTACGGTGCTGCCTTGTGAAATCTGGATCAAGCAGCATTGTACAGGGCTATGAGAGACCAGGGGCCAATCAACTCGTTGGAAACTTCTCTTAAAACAAAATTGCATTTTCAGGATGAATGCTTATCATGAGTTTCTTCTATTTAGAACATTGAAAGAGTGGTGTTTGTTGGGAACTTTCTGCGAGTGAACACGTTATCCATGAAGTTGCTCGCTTATGCTTTGGACTACTGGAGCAAAGGACAACTCAAAGCCCTTTTCCTTCGACATGAGGTGTGTGCGAGTCTGCATAATACATCCAAAGCTCAAATAATATCTAAACAAATCACTCATAACCATTTTATTTTTGTTTTTCAGGGATATTTTGGTGCGGTTGGTGCACTTTTGGAATTAACAAACCCATTCTGATCTACTAATCAATCTTAGTTGTATGTCTTTTACCAAAAGACATATTTATGCAAACAGACCAAAGTTGCCTTCAAATATCAGACCATGCCCTCAACTATAAAGACCAAGCCCTGTCATCTACCACATACCAAATATATTATAATAACATTATACATTCAGGTCAAACAATCAGGATAAACCGCATGGCAATACTAGTTTTAGGAATTGCTGCAAGCTTTAAAAATGTTAAACCCTTTAAACTTTTTCAACATCTTATATTATGGTATGTCAAAATCAACAGCTGATATGAGAATAAAGCAATAAGATCTGATCTATAGCTTTCACTCGCAACACTTTTTATATTCTGAAATGTGTCAGCTATCATCTTATGCCGTTAATGGTTATGGATTGATTTTGCATCAAGCAGCCGTTTACTCAAAAGCATGCAGATATTAATCAAGCACTTTTTTTTTCTCTATTATTTATTTAACTGATGCAACGTAAATGCAAAATTAGTAAATATAATTGCTGTAGAGGTCTGGTTATGAAAACAATTATTTTATGAGTGTTCAGAATCAGAATGTCATGGATATACGTAGCTCATATTATGTTTGTAGAAAACAAGTGTTGTGTTGCTCGACAGCATTTTGCATAAAAAACTATTAGAAAGGGACCAGGCAAAACTTTGACCAATTATTAGGGAGGTTAACAAAAAATATTACAATATGGATAATTCTCCTCTTCAAAGATGAGAGCCTGACGTATCGTTTTTTGTTTTTGTTGTTACCTTTGGAATAATTTTGGTGTCCCTGTTGCTGTAACATTGTATGAAACAACACAAAACCAACATGTGCTCTGTTACTGTCTCATAGTCTTTTGTATATTACTTGCTTGATTGCTCATGTCTGTACAAGTAATAGGCAGTTTGTTCCTACATCAGTAAATATTTTGCCTTGCGTATTGTGTTCTACAACAAAATGTACTTTTTTTTTAATCCAAATAATTGTACATTTTCTTTGTAATAAAAGATGTAAACCACAATATAATTAGGCGTCTTCATACTTTTGACAGGCAGAAACATTTAAATCGTATTTATTACTGGTAACACTTTACAGTGAGTAATACATTTGTTACAGTGTTTATTTGTTAGTTCAAAATACAGTTCAAAATAAACTGTTCATTGTTAGCTCATGTTAGCTCAGGTCCATCAAATAATATTTACAGATACAAATTTTGATTTTAATAATCTATTAGTAAAAGGTAAAATTATTAACTTAGATTAATGAATGCTTTAGGAGTATTTCTCATTGTTCATATAGTTGACAAATGAAACATTTTGTAAAATGTTACCCTATTACTAGCAACGAAAATTGCTTAAATTTCACGAAGATCAAAATCCCCCCATGCAATTTTACAAACGTAAAACGTGTCTGACCAGAAGAACGTTCCGTTATGTGGACAGTAGGAAAATCTTTTCCTGAACTGTGAAAGGGCTATGTGTTTTTCCTCAATTAAATCCTGCCCCTTTTTCATTCGAGTGAAGTCGTCCACGAGTCAGCTCCACCTCTCCCTCCTGCTCCCCCTGTGCCCCGTCTTTCCCATCTCTCTCTCTCTCTCTCTCTCTCTCTCTCTCTCTCTCTCTCTCTCTCTCTCTCTCTCTCTCCCACCCGCACGACTGTCCAGCTGGCAATTCACTCCCATTACAGTCATTTATCACCGCTCATTAGTTGCCTTTCTTTGCTTCATACAAGTTTTCGCTCCTGAAACAGGTATCCCATTATTTTCTGGATGCTTTTCAGGTTCTGTGCATAAATACAAACCGCTTGAAACTGTGCTAAGATTGTGTGGGAAGAAACCGACTAACTTGAGGTAAGGGAAAAATGAAAATGGTCTGCCTTTTTTATTCGTCTGTGAGTATTGCAAAGTCACAAAAGTTTACTCTTTTGTGAAAAAGTGTCAAATAGCCTAGGCTACTGTTGAATAGCGTGTTTGATAATCTGAGAAAAAGCAGCTGGACGCCAAGTAGCCTACACTAGACTTTATATCTCAGTTTTGTCAATAAAAGATGTCAATGCATTTTTAACTATATAGGCTATGCATACTTATATATGTTTTAAATAATACTGTAACGGAAGTTTATTTCTCCTCATCCACTTGTAGGCTATTTCTTAAGAATGGACAGCAGTGTTCAACGGTCCTTTCTTTGCGCAGAGACGTTGTTTAAGACCTGAACTAGATTTGGGGTCACTGTAAAGTAATATATAAACATTTGTATTTCGCCGTCACATGTTTAGGAACTTTGTTAAGTAGTAAATTGGTCCACTTACCCCTATAATCTCCTCATACCATGGGATCCACATCTGGCTGAGTCTCGCCGTTACTTCAGCACAATTGTTTATGTAAGCGTTTAAACTTGATGTTTACAGATGACATGATTTAAAATCGTGTACTTAATGGTGTCATTTTGATTTAAACATGATTACAGTTGAAATACCATTATAATTTCATGTGCTTGGGTATTATGTGTTCCCGAGCTACCGAAAATCTGTTTTCAATTGCGCGCCAGTTTCTTTACTACCTTGTATAATTGGATCCATCCACGGTAGGAAAAGTCGTTTGTCTATTCAACTTTGACATGCTTTGACACGTTTTGCACATGTAACATTCTTGAAATTACTAATATGACTTGTCTTATAAAGATTGAATAGGCCTATGTGGATCAGCATTAGTACTTTATTACAAAGTTGACAAAGGAAATATGAGACATTGATGTAAAATAAAGGTAAATATCTCTTGTGAACAGAATAGTTTATTTGTATTTCATATCCAGTCAAGCTTTCATGTTGACAAATAATGCAAGTATGAACATTTTAGTGTGTGTATACCATACATAAATGCTAGCTATGAAATTCCCATTGCAAAACAAATGAGTTTGCCATTTTATTACCAAAAATGTTTAGGCTACATTTTGATTTCCATCACCGTCATTTCCATTGTACGTAATAAGATGTGGCGGAAATGACACCGTGGTGCAAATGTTCATAACAGAAATGAAAGAATTCCTATGGGATACATTCCCCCAACTGTGACATTGTTAATGGTCACACTTTATATTCGGTGGCCTTAACTGCTATGTACTAACAATAAAGACCTACAAGACTGTGGATTTACTGTGCAACTACATGTTGTTCTGGAAAATTCCCACATTTACTTCTAATGAGTTTCACGTATACGGTTATATTTGGGAGTAAAGGTATAGGGTTATATTAGGGGTTAGAGTTAGATATTGGGGTAATGGTTGAGTTACAGTAAGAGGTAAAGTGTATCTACAAATAATTAAATGCAAGTACTTTTAATGTAATTACAATGCATCAACATGTAGCTACATAGTTGTATCAAATGGTATAGTTAAGGCCACCTAATATAAAGTGTGCCCAAATTAAGTAAAGCTAATTGAAAATTGAAAAGTGCTAATTGAAACTATTTTCTTACAGTTCACTGGAACAAAAGTGGCTATATTTAAAGGAAATATTAGGGAATCACCCTTATATGAGGATCTGATGTAAAGGCCATAGAGTTAGTGAGGTTTTTATTTGGATTTAAGTTTGTGTTATGGCTTACTTGATATTCAAATGAAGGTAATGCAAAGATGCTGTCTAGTCCCAAAGCTGACAGTTGAAGGGCATGTGTTTGGGTAACGGGTCTGTACCCGCTCACAGCGCAGCGGTACTCAAGATTTACATTCCTTTGTGGCCTACAGGCTCCAGAGTGACTTGTCTGTTAAGCTGTTGTTACATTAGTGAAATCCCATAACCGCACTGGTGAGGGGCTGTTATACCATCATCACAATTTTCAGTCCAATGTTGTACTATATACAAAGGATTTGAACTATTCTGTCTACAAACACTATAAGATGAACCTCGTGTCATTCACACATGCAGTCAGTGGATGGCTCAGTTAAATGTTTTATTGCTTCCTTTAAAGTCAATATACCAGCTGGTAATACTGGCTACTGAATCAAAGGAGAGTGCTGTATACTGCTGTATTACATTTTGGCTTGTTTTATTGCTAAATGTAAAAATTCTGCTTTGAATCCAGAAAATGACATTTACAGCTTGTTCAAACCAGGTTTTTAATTCATGTACCTTTTTTGTAAACCCTGAAACAGCTTATGGTGTTCAAAATATCAAAATAGGTACTTGTACATGAAAGTATTGACTATAAGTTTATGTTGACTAGAATGTGTGTGTCAAAAGCAGTAATTGTCAGTTTCCTACCCACTTTTTCTACAATACACCGGGTACCCCAGGGTGTGTTGGGAATTCGGGAGACATGCATAAATCTTTGATCTGTGGGTGAATCTCAAGAAATCATTTCTAAGACACATTTTTGTTCCAAATAAGTTATTATAAATCATTATGATTTCATGGTGACGTAAATTTTCTTTAAGTAATATACGATTTTGCTGTGAAATGTGACCCAGACATAATCCCAGATTTAATTAGCTTCATACTATCTCATCATATTTTCTGTAGAAGTGACCAGCATGCAATATAAATTTAACAGTGAGCTGGAACATGTTCTGTGTGGGCAATTTTGTACACATGTTATAGTGAACAAATCCAAACATAGTCGCACTCACACAACAGTAACCGTGTTTCCCCTCTTTGTTTTTATTCTCTGCTGTAGAGCCACACATGGAGCCGTGTCAGTGGTTGCTACACATTGTTGTCTTCTTACATAATGCTTGGATTCAATCATGCTTTGCCCAAACCCCAACACCAGTACGCTCAATCCCCACACCGACCCCTCTGACGGCACAGGGGCCAGAGACTCTGAAGTTTCGTCTGTCTGGTTTCCCCAGGAAACACAATGAGGGGCGAATTGAGGTGTTTTACAAAGACGAGTGGGGGACCATCTGTGATGATGACTTCTCACTGGCCAATGCCCATGTCCTTTGTCGCCAGCTTGGCTTCGTGTCCGCCACGGGCTGGGCACACAGCGCCAAGTATGGGAAGGGCACAGGTAAATGTGCCTGCTCTCATTCGCACATTCACTCAGACCAGATATAAAGCGATATCTGCATGCCTGGTATGTGCTCAGAGAGTTTGTGTATGTTTCAGGGAAGATTTGGCTTGACAATGTGCAGTGCAGTGGCAGTGAAAGGAGTGTGTCTGTGTGTAAGTCTCGTGGCTGGGGCAACAGCGACTGCACTCATGATGAGGACGCTGGAGTGATCTGTAAAGATGAGAGACTACCGGGATACATGGACTCCAACGTTATAGAGGTAAAGGACCCTACACCAGTGTTGGGGAAAGTTACTTTTTAAATCTTTGTGCTTCAACTTTAACTTATTTAAGTTAGTTGCCAAGGCAACATTTCAAATTTTTTGTTTAGTTGAAGTTTATCGTCTAATAGTTATATTTTATTTTATTTCAGTTTCATTTCAATTAACTTTTTTTTTTATAGCTATAGTTTTAGGTTTAGTAAACAATAATAACCCTGATCTAACATGCTTCTTCACTCTGTTCTGGTTTGACTGTCCACATAGATTCTATTCTTTGCATTTTGCGTCTCTCTCAGGTGCAGGTAGATGAGAATAAAGTGGAGGAGGTCCGTTTGCGTCCTGTGTTTACCATGGCAACTAAACGGATGCCGGTCACCGAGGGAGTGGTGGAAGTCAAGAATAAGGACGGGTGGGCTCAGATCTGCGATAATGGTTGGACACCCAAAAATTCTCGAGTGGTGTGTGGCATGATGGGATTCCCCCACGAGAAGAAGGTCAACAAGAGCTTCTACAAGTGAGTGTTGATGACATGTTGAAGATAAGGCGGGAATTTTATCCATCAGGATTGTGATTGGCCATGGAAACATTGTTACAAAAAAAAACCCTACTAAAACCATTTTTACATAGATGAATATTGCTCTCTTTAGACTTATTAGTCTGATTTGAGCATTTGTGTATTCATATGTCTTGTGTGTGTTTGTGTGGCATCTCACTATACTGTGGCTGTTTTGCCAATGTGAGAGGAAATTATGTTTACTTTCTCAGTCATCCGTGAAATGCAGTTTCGCCTAGCAGCATACACACAGTTTAAACCACAGACAAACACATGAAGAAGGAAACTATTGCGTAGATGCACAGCATTCATGCACACTAATTAGTAGAAAGCACACTGGGGTCTCATTCCCCAAATCCAGTGGAATGTTACAAGAATATTCCACTTACAGGAATAAGCCCTTTGTAAAACACATATGGATTTAATTTCCAGACCTAGACTTAGACAAGACAACCAGTGAAGATTTTATAATGAGTAGAAGCTTAGAGGATGTCTGTGTGCCTCCACTGGACGACTGTCTGCATTTATTTCCCATGTGTTGTTTTATAGACTACATGAAGGTTTCATTTCTCAACCTGTCTCCCTACGGCACGTACGCACCATTACTGACCCCACATTCCTGAATCAATGGCACACTGTGACTGATGAGGTTTCCATAACCTCAGGAAATCAGAGTCCGAAAAAATGTCACAAGTTGACATCTTTAAAGCATGACAAAAGATTATTAAAACTTAATGATTTAGAATGTACTTTAAAGTAAAACTTTTAATTTGACCATTACAAAGTGCAATTTTTAAAAGTGCGTTAAGAAACAGTGAACGTATACACTCTTTTAAGTACACTTAAGTGGCCTTTTATTTAATTAATATTATATTATCTGCAAGTATAGCACACTACAAATGCACATTCAATACAAATAAGCAAACTTCTTTTTCACAATAGTATGACCATTTCTATCAAGTAAGTGTTATGGTGATGCAGATGCTACACAACCTTTCCTATCTCAAACAGCCTGAACTGTCCTGAAGTGGACAAAGAGAAAGAAAGATACAGTAGTCGGTGTGTATGTGTGCTTGACCCCATTTCCCTGTTTTCAACAGGCTTCTCAGAAAGAGATCTGCTGAGCCAAAAGCTAAAGTTAAAGTAACAGCGGCCAGGTACCATCTGAGGGAAAGAAACCAGTAGTGTTCTTTCCCTAGAAGACTGAAGCACATATCGTAGCTTTAGTAGTGATCTTAAACGCAGCACTATTAGTGTTTGTCATCCTCTAACTAACTTCAATCTAATGCGTGCTTTAGTCAATTATCCTATTTTGTGATTGAGTTGTGTTTATTTGCTCTCTCAGTAGGGTGTGTGAGTGAGTGAGTGAGTGAGTGAGTGAGTGAGTGTATATCTGAGAGAGTGGTGGACGTAACATTTCCCCATGAAGAACTTATTACCATCTGTTAGTTTTACTCACATAGTTTTGAGATGAGGCTGTGCTTGTGTAAGAGTTAAAGCTTTCGTGGGAGATATCTTGAAACAGAATCCCTTATAATAATACTAACACAGATCCCTTCTTCTGCTTACTGCACGTTCACCTCAGATATGTGCGCTTCTAACGTTCTTGTTTCAATGTGTATATAACAGGCATGGGAAAGTTAAATCACCTCTAACAATTTTTTTAATTGATGTGGTATTTTGTAGTTCTCATTTTACAAAGTGTCTGTTTCTGTCACCTAACGTAATTATTATATGCCAAATAACTTGTGACGCACTGCATCTTGTTAAATCTTAAAAAAAAGAAAAGAAATTTAATTAAATCTCATTGCCTTCTTTTCCATGCAGCTGGTATGCATATGTGTGCACATGCATGCTGGATGTTGCAGTGGACATTTTAGTGTTTCTGAATGCTTAATGGATGTTTGCATTACAGGCAGGGGCCCAAAGCTAAGGCTATCACTAAAACTAGCTCTAAGCCTAAACCGGGCAAATCAGCTGCAGATAAAAGGTAACCTTGGTAAAAAGGGGAAACATACAGTACAATGCCTTCGTGTCTCAGACCTTTCTAACCTTTTCTTTTGTTCTCTAAATCTAAATGTGTTGCCAGTCAGAAAGGTTCCATTACAGGTGATTCTGCAGTCTAAACAAAACCTCTAACGAATTATAACAAATAATTGGTTAAAAGATAGAGAAGCCTTGTAGAATAAAAAATATGTAGACATAAACTGCCATTCAAAGGTTTGGAGTCAAAGATGTATTTCAGAAATTGCACATTAAAGGGGCTATACGTAAAAATGTTCATGTGTTATTCACTTTTTATTGCCAATGTATGACCAAATATAGGTCCAAACTATCATAACAGTGTCATTTTAATTACGTCACCTGTTGACATATATATATATATTCAAATAGAAAAGTTATTTTAAACTGTAATATTTCACAATATTACTGATTTTACTGCACTATTTTGATCAAATAAATGCAGCCTTGGTTAGCAGAAACTTCTTTCAAAAACAAAAAAATTGTACCGACCCCAAACCTTTGAATGGTAGTGTAATGTTTCCTGTCCTGTGTTTCCCTTGTCTTGTGTGCACTTTTGTTATTTCCTGTTCTGTGTCATGTTTTTGTAGTCCTTTGTAGTTTTTCTTGCTTATTAGTTCTCCCAGGTGTTTCTAATTAGCCACACCCCCTTGTTATCTTGTTTAGCTTGTTTGTCTGTGTATTTAAACCTCTGTGCTTCAGTTGTTGGTGGTCGGTCGTTCTGTCACGCTGAGGCAAGGATGAAGCAGAGAGAGAATCCAAGTGCAAGCATACATTTAATAAAACAAACAGGTAATCCAGGCGGAACACGGAACTCAGGACAAGAACAGGTAACAGTACATTAAACAACGACCGACAACCAACAACTGAAGCACAGAGGTTTAAATACACAGACAAACAAGCTAAACAAGATAACAAGGGGGTGTGGCTAATTAGAAACACCTGGGAGAACTAATAAGCAAGAAAAACTACAAAGGACTACAAAAACATGACACAGAACAGGAAATAACAAAAGTGCACACAAGACAAGGGAAACACAGGACAGGAAACATTACAGGTAGTGTACATTATGCAATTTTGTTGTGCTGTTGTATGTCATTGTTAAGGACATGAATGAGAATGAGATGAGTTTATTAAATATACTGTCCAAAATTAATATAATGCAGCAAAAAAAGCATCTCCAATATTTCAATTTAAAAAATCAGAGAAAAAATGTGTGAAAAAGTAAACTTAATCTGAAAAAGATGTGCATGTAAACATGGTAAGTGTGTCTTTTACTTCTCCTCTCTCAGGCTGTATGCTGAGCGGCAGAAGAATCGCTTCCTGGTTCATTCGGTGGCATGCTTGGGCACAGAAGTGCACTTGGCTGCATGTCCTCTAGAGTTTAACAATGGCAATGCCACAGAGTCGTGCCCTGGAGGAATGCCTGCTGTGGTCAGCTGTGTACCTGGTCCACTGTACGCTCAGAGCTCTGCCATGAGGAAGAAACTCAAGATGCAGGTAAAGTGTGTTCTTGTGTATGATGCATGCAAAAGACTCACTTTTACATTTATTTCTTTAGTGCTGTGTTTACTATTCATTTGAAACTTTCTTCCTCTCTCTCTCATTAGTCTACTATACGCCTGAAGGGTGGAGCGAAACATGGTGAGGGCCGTGTCGAGGTGTTGAAGGGCAGTGAATGGGGGACGGTTTGTGATGATCGCTGGAACCTGCTCTCTGCCAGCGTCGTATGCAGAGAGTTGGGCTTCGGCTCTGCCAAAGAAGCCCTCACAGGTGCCCGCATGGGACAAGGTAGGAGAAACCAAATGTGATACAGATTTTTTTTGTCTGCAGTGATGGAATGCACGGAACGCCTTATTACCTGATCAGTGACTTGGACTCTCATCTGAGATCATCAGAGATAACAACCCATCACTGAATAATATAAATGCCCTATTTATATTACCCTACTGCCTGGAATATTTCATTCTGATTGGTCAGTTGCTTCAATCTGATAATGACCAGGAAACTATAACTGACCATCGTCCCTGGCAAACAAGTCTCCTATATAGCTATGCTAGATTTAAATCGTGTAACTAATGCATTGATTTCTTTAATCTGCGCCGGACGTAACAGCTTAAAATCGCATGGATTTGTGGACAATCCATTTTGTCCAGCCTTTCATTTGGAAATGTATTTTGCATTGTAGCGACATTCATACATTTTTAATTGTGGCTGGCCTATGTGTTTTAATACTTTTTAGGGCCACTGTTTTACATGGGTAAAGTTGTTTGTTACACACTTTTATATTTGTTTTAGCTGTGTCGGTATGAATTTGATATTTTACTATGCATTTGCTTCTGTGTTTTCTCTCAGGGTTGGGGCCTATCCATATGAATGAGGTGCAGTGCACAGGTCATGAGCGCTCTCTGTGGAACTGCCGCTATAAAAACATCACTACTGAGGACTGCAAACACACTGAAGATGCTTCAGTCCGCTGTAATGTCCCATATATGGGCTATGAGAAGACGGTCAGAGCAACACACATATACTCATACTCATAACCTTTCTTCTTTTAGTTGTGTATTTGTTATACCAAAATTAAATAATATATTATATGCATGGTTTACACGTGCAAAATAATTTTTACATGTGTTAATTTTATGGCATTTTAACACATTCGTAGATCATGCGTCTGTCATTCTGATGTTTTCAGAAACTGTATATTACACCCACTTGCATCTATTGCTTGTTTCTCAATTTAAGGAGAACACAGCAATGATCAAATGAATGAATGATGTTGTGCTTAATATTCATTTTGACTCAAAATGGATGACTGGAGTGTTGGGTATCATTGTCTGTTTCAAGAGACAATTACTGTAATTAATCATCTGTTGCGATTTACGATTATGATCTCAACAGATGCAACACACCTTAACCATTATGCACCTACTGCTAGAAAACCTCCTTTATGCATGCAATGGTCTCCGGGGATAGTTGTCACACTATATATATATACTTAGTATGTTGTTTCCCATAGCTTGTCTTTATGAGTGAGTCACTGTATAATTCACTCAACTGATTTATGTTATATATATGGTCCAATTACACCAAAACAATTTTTTTTATGAATTATGTCTGTCAAATTAAAATTCAGATATCAGATATTCAGATAATTTAAAAAAAAAAGAAAAAAAGAAAAAATCTGTTTGGAACCACTTTTTTTTTTTTAAAGTTAATACTTTCATTCAGCAAGCAGATTGATCAATACAATTGATCAAAAGTGACAGTAAAGACATTTCTAATGTTACAAAACATATCTACTTCATATAAATTCTGTCCTTTTGAACTTTTTATTCATCAAAGAATCCTTAAAAAAAAAAAGTATCATGGTTTCCACAAAAATATTAAGCAGCACTATTTTAAACTTTGATAATAATAATAAATGTGTCTTGAGCAGCAAATCAGCATATTGCAATGATTTCTGAAGGATCATGTGATAAGACTGGAGTAATGGCTGCTGAATTTTTTTTTTAGCCAAAACTGAGTTTTTAAACAAACAAACAAAAATACAACCTGAGAAATATTCACTAGAGTAAAAAGTGTGACAATTAGCCCCAGTCTCCCCTAAAATCTAATTGAACTCCCTCTTACCCTTTGTCCCTGGTTGTGCCCTGCTCAGGTGCGCATCTTAGGGGGCCGATCTCGCTATGAGGGCCGTGTGGAGGTGTTAAATACTGAGGCCAACGGGACGTTGCGCTGGGGCCTGATCTGTGGAGAAGGCTGGGGCACTGAGGAGGCCATGGTTGTGTGCAGGCAGCTGGGCCTCGGGTACGCCAACCATGGTCTACAAGTAGGATGCTAACAGTAACAGCAACACACACTTGCATGCTAACAATGCCTTGAACTTCCTGTTACCATCGAAAAAAATCAGATGGTGCTGGCTTACACACTCCCTCGTACATATTCAAAGCCTTGAACTTTGAAAACCACATGAAAACACAGAATCAGTGCATGTTGTACAGAGACAGAAGGAAAAAACCCTGCTGAAAAGATCAGTCACCACAATTTGCTAATGAACAACTTGGTTATACTAGCTAGACCAGCACCAAACTAGTACTAACCAGCCATGCTGTTCTATACTAAGGCCTCCTTTATAAAGACATGCATAGAATGATCCTAAATGTGAATGAACGACAATTTTCGAAATGTTCCTATGAAGGATTTATGAAATAACACAGAGACCCAAACAATTATCATTAAAGGGGCAATAAATGATTTCTGAGAAACGCTGTTGAAAATTTAAATCAACACCTAAACAAAAAAAATTCTGTGTGCTAAAAAAAAAAGCGTTTGTATATAGCCCTGGCTGTGTAAATAGGAGAAAAAAACAAAGTGGATCGAACCAATCCACGGAACACCAAAACACTCTTTTAGCCAATCAGCAATAGGGGGCGTGTCAGCTCATGATGCAGGATGAGCAAGCATTTGTAGAAAGACTGTAGAAAGAGAGATGGCTGAGAAATTAATTAATTAATTAATGCATATTGTGATTGTCTCATTTATCTCACAATTTAATTAACAATGTTGGATTATTTTGATTACTGGTATGTACGTGGTCAAACAATTTGTATGCTTGCTCTTCAGTTGACATATGCATAAGAATTTTTTTGTTTTGTTTTTGCCTTTATAAATTCCAATTTGTTCCTCACTTTTGAAGGGATGAAATCCCGGGAATTTCGGTTCAGATGAAATTCTGTGTTTTATAAATGAGGCTCTTGGTCTTCTCAGCAGGGACGTCTGTCTTGGTATGTGGGTTAGCATTGAATGGCAGGAGCGAGATTGGTGAGCGTGGTAAGAAATGAGTGTGTTTGACGTTGCGTAGGTTTTGATTTCAGGTGCGTCTGTCGGGTGGGCGCTCACAATATGAAGGGCGAGTGGAGGTGCGGGTGGGGCAGCGTTGGGGCAGTGTATGCAGTGAGGGCTGGACCACCAAAGAGGCCATGGTGGCATGCAGGCAGCTAGGGCTGGGGTTCAGCATGCATGCTATTACAGTGAGTACATGACATACACACATGCTGACGCAGGAGCAGCTGTTTTCCTTCACCAGGAATGTTGTTTTAGGCAACATGAATGATTAGGAATAAGATGTTTCTTGTATTATTTTTATTTTATTTTATTTTTTCAGGGAAATGAGTTGAACACTTTTGTGACAACTGTATAGACTAGAACAGCCATTGACGGTTTGGATGCTTTGCCATGTTTTTGTCTTGACCCACATGTCTGGGTCATATTTTACCCCAAATGAAAGAAATAGTCTAATTGAAATAATATTTTAGGACCTCGATTTTTTTGCATTGTGACATTTATTTTCATAACAACTGAGCACATTCCACAACCCAAGCCCCCTCCCCTCCACAACGCAAATTCTCATTACCGTAATGCAAAAAATAAATAAATAATATTTTTTTAAGGATAATTTTTCTTTCTTTTTTTTCTTCTTTTTATTTTAGAGTGAAGGATGACCTAATCATGTTTTTCCCTGAAATAAGGAAATTACAGAAATAATATTTTAAGGACCAAGATATTTTTTTCCATTGTGACATTATTTTCATGACAGTTAAGCACATTTCCCCCAAAATTATCATTACCGTAATAAATAAAGCTTTTTGTAAAGTATAATTTCTTTTTCTTTCTTTTAATTTGTTGTTTTAATTTTGAGATTAAGTGTGACCTGGTCATGTTTACCCTAAAAGAAATAAGTTATAAAAAATACATATTTATAACCAATTTGTGACATTATTTTTATGACAATTAAGCACATTTCCCATAAATTCTCATTACAATTATGCAACAAAAAAAACTTTTTTTATTTTGATGTAAAGTGACTTGGTCGTGTTTTCGTGAAATTCACACAGTTGTCATTTTTTCTTGAGTATAAAAGGTACAGTACTCAACAGTACAATCTTCAAATAGTTATGAAAATAATATTTGAAAATGGTATGTTTACCATATAAATCTGTTTTGGATTTTCATTCTCTTCATCGTAAACCACTTATCACTGTCTGTCTGTGTTTGTTTGTTTGTTTTGATGCGTGTTTGCTAAGGAAACATGGTATTGGGATAGCAGTAACGTGACAGAGATGGTTATGAGCGGAGTGAAATGTACAGGAGATGAGATGTCTCTAAACCAGTGCCAACACCACAGAACGGTCAACTGCCAGAAAGCAACTGCACGATTCTCAGCAGGAGTTATCTGCTCAGAAAGTGAGTAATCACATGCACACACGGAAACAAAGTGACCCATATAAAAGGTCCTCGAATTTGATTGGCTGAGCAGCTGATATTATTATTATTAGTAGTATTTAGACCAAATACACCGGGACTTTTTGCTGATTTTAGCTCTTCATCTCTGTTTGTGATTTACAGACAGTCTTTGTTTGGTGTGTGGTATAGTATTTTTCAGTGACTCTTTCTGCAGGTTACATTGTTAAACCAGTAGGTGACTGTCTTTATAAGTGAGTCATTGAATGATTTATTCAAATGGTTCATTCACTGAATAAATCAGTGACTCTCTGAGACCGAATATGCCTACTTCCCTACTATATAGTAGGGGGAAAAGAGTAGTATTTCCGAATTCATTGTATTCATAAAACAGTTGGCGAAAAGTACCCGGATGACCTACTACTGGCAAGATTCTATAGTGCGCATCTTATGGAAAATTTACTATCCTATGTGGCCATGGGAGAGGATTTGTGAATAGCAATGAAGCAACACAACTAAAAAGTCACTTGACAAATGTAGTACGTCCAGAGTTCATTCATACTACAAACATTCATACTACATGAAACATACTTTTATTAACAGCCTCCAAGTAGGTTCGTAATTAAATGTTGTGCCTACTTAGTATGCGATTTTTCATAGTATGTCATTTTGACTACAGTCACTGAATCATTTTCTCAACTGATTTGTTTAAAAACCCTGATTCATTATAGGATCGAAACACCACTACTGTGTGTTGCTCGGAAACGCACAAAAATAGACTAAGTAATTGGCAATATTGTGTCTAAAATGCAGGTTACTCAGTATAGACTTATGGTTTATGGAGCTGTTGTATAAAAGCAATGTCAGTTTTAGAGTCAGTTTCAGAATCTAGTTTTAGAGTAGTACATTCAGCCATTATACTTTTTATGGATGACTGGAATTCTCACCTCTCAGGCGGTCAGTCTGCTGATGCTAGACTTAAAAGTTGTGGTCAGTCTTGTTTATCTTTCTCTGAGCACTAGGCTGTCATTAGTGAGCCTCACATGGCAAAGGCTTGACTTTAAATGACTTACACCTGTCTGGATTATGTATAAATGAGACAACATATCATTTTCTTAACTGTTGTACTTTGAGCAAAACTGTTTGTTCAGACATCAAAACCTCAGAAATCCAGTTCAGTTTCCAACATTCAATGCCATAAAAATAGAAACAAAACTCTAAATCAAATTCCTGGAACAAAAATATATATTTATTTTTATCTTTGAACTTTCGTTTTAAATTGCCAGCATGCCATTACAGAGTTTCATGTTCATGTTTTAGCTTGATCTTGATATGTACAAGTTTATTTCCCCAGCTGCATCAGATCTAGTGCTGAACTCACCATTAGTGCAGCAGACGACGTATATAGAGGACCGGCCGTTACACATGCTGTACTGTGCAGCAGAGGAGGACTGTCTGTCCAAGAGCGCTGCTAAAGCTAACTGGCCTTACGGTCATCGCCGCCTGCTCCGCTTCTCCTCTCAGATACACAACATCGGACGAGCTGACTTCAGGCCCAAAGCTGGTCGTCACTCGTGGGTGTGGCACGCATGTCACGGGTAACCGTACTGTTAAAATGTCTTTTTTCAATAGAGTAAAAATAATTATTCATGTTGTGTTGAACATCTGGGTACGCCTTTTGTGTTGCTTTTCAAACTGACCCCCATTGGTTTCCATGCAATTTGTATGAAAGATTGTTTCTGCCACAGAATAAAATAATAAAAAGAGTAATTGTGACTTTCGATTTCACAATTCTGACTGTTTAACTTGCAATTTCGAGTTTATAACTTACAATTCAGATTTTTTTTCTCAGAATTGCAAGAAATAAACATGCAATTCTGACTTTTGTCTCAAAATTGCGAGGATATATCTATATTGTGAAATAAAAATTGCTATTACCTTTTCTATTCGTAATTCCGTGGCAGAAACAAGCTTCCATAAATTTGGCTAAATCATCACTACCCCAAAAAAAAGAACTAAGGATTCATGGAAAAACAGAAAACCACTATTATAACATGTCAGAGATTAAAAATATCACAAATGAGAAATTATAAACTCCTATTGTGTAAAAAAAAATTGTTCCTCCCTTTGTGTTTGGGGTATATTTTACCCACATATTTTTTGTTCAACACTGATGTGTTACAACTAAGTATAAATAGTATCTAACATTTGTACAAAGTGTAAATAGTATGTATCAATAGGCTATTTGTAATAGGTGTAAATAGCCTCTGCCTTTTTACATCTGGTAAATGGAGTAAAATGGGTTTATCACACTTCTTTTAAGTGCTGCAACAGACTAGTAATTGCAAAAAAAAACGAACAACCAAAAACATCATCTCAAAGACTTTGTCAAATCAATTAGATGAAGAAACAGCTAATTTACTGTTTGACTTTGCATTTAATGTTTAACCAAAATGAATTGTTTATTAGGTGTTTCAAGCAGTTTAACAATCAAGTGTGGGTTAAATTGACCGACAACACAACATCCACTGCAACATCTAGCTGGTTTCTTTTCAGTCAGTTCTGATGGGATATGGATATACAAGGTTATATATGTTTGATATGTGTGTGTATGTGACTCCACAGGCATTATCACAGTATGGACATCTTCACACACTATGACCTGATGTCTGCCAATGGCACTAAAGTGGCAGAAGGACACAAAGCCAGCTTCTGCCTGGAGGACACTGATTGTGAAGAGGGTAAATCACACTCATCCAAAAACACCATTTACAGTCAGCTCTGTTTATTTAGACACATTATCAGCGATTAAAAATCTGTGTTAATTCTAGGCGTTTCCAAGAGATATGAGTGTGCTAACTTTGGTGAGCAGGGCATCACAGTGGGATGCTGGGATTTGTATCGCCATGACATTGATTGCCAGTGGATCGACATTACTGATGTCAAACCAGGAAATTATATCCTTCAGGTCAGAAAATGGGTGCAGATCATTGTCCCAATCCCCAAAACTCATCTTTTATTGATTCAAGAGTATCCAGACTTGTTTTTGCTTGCTTTTTCTCCTAGGTTGTCATAAATCCTAACTATGAGGTTGCTGAGAGTGATTTCACAAACAATGCCATGAAATGTAACTGCAAATATGACGGCCACAGGATCTGGGTCCATAATTGCCATATTGGTGAGAAACTAATACAAACAAAGCATCAAAATGACTAGAAAATGTCTATGGAAGAGAATGCTACTGTCGCTTACTACTTACTGAATTCTTTTCAATATATACTTTTAAAAGTAGGATAAGAAACAGAAATATGCAACCTTTTTATACAGTAGTGTTCTACATTCATGTTACGCGACCTCACGTGATGCAATAACATTGTATGTAATTCAGAGAGTGTTGTCATATTATCATCTTGGAATTAAACTGTTATTTCGCATTTTGACAAACTTTTTTGGCTGTCTAATGAAATAATGATTCAAGAAAAAGATTGTGGTTGATATCAATTCCAGTTCAAGTGTGTACTCTGTTGTAACAATATAGATTATGCACTGAAGATAGTAAGATAATATGGTAGTTCCCATTGAATGTCAAATTCTGACAGATTTCTTTTTCCATGTCTTCATTTCAGGTGATGCTTTCAGTGAGGAGGCTGAGAAGAAGTTTGAGAAATACCCTGGACAACTTAACAACCAGATCTCTTAATCATATCTTCAGATTGATCTAATTAGCATATTGAGACAATCTAACATTATAGGTTAATCCAGAGTAAAATGTTTATTCATTCAAACCAGCCATAAACTAATTATCGTCTCACATTTCAAGTTACAGAAACCCTAAAATCGACAATATCCAGTGTTTTAACACAGAGTATAATTGTATTGACATTACCAAAAACAGAACTCCAAAAGACACTCTGGGCCACTGAGTCTGGCTTAAGTAGTGTGAAGATTCGATGTAAATGAACATTTGCCTCAGGCGTGCAGTGGTACAGGCACAGCCTGATCTGTGTTTACAGCGCAACCAGGTGCTTATTTTCTTAAAAGGTTTTAAAAGCCTTGTTGATACATCACAGCCAATGTGCTGCTGTCTCTGTGAGTTAAAAGTACTTGAATGTTTCGTATTCCAGATGAGCATTCGTGTTTAAAAGCTGTTGCAAAGTGTGAATGTATGTTATGCTTCAAAGCTCTGACTCGATGTAGGATCCTGTTTTACTTTCAAATGGTCTTTTATGTATGACTTGTTAAAGCTTCAGTGACGTTATTTTTACACACTGTCCTGTTTATGCATTTATGTGTCCAGCTACAGTAAAATTAACATTTCATAGGCAACTTTTAAAGATGAAAAATAGTTTTTAAAGTTGTAATACAAATAATTTCAAGTTTCGTGAGCCATTAAACATAAATGGTCAATAAATTATTAGTCATACCTTACTTTACAAACGTACGGAAGCTTGTAATTGTGACTAATCTCACAATTCTGACTTTTTTCTCATTCTATTCTGCGATTTACCTGTCGTGTGAAATGTGTTTGACTGGAACTGACATCGGCGACAATGGTTGAGTAGAGTGAAAAGAACAGCATTGGACCTATTTCACACAAGTTTCCAGTTTTCTAGTTCCAAAAGTTTTCTATATATATATATATATATATATATATATATATATATATATATATATATATATATATATATATACATTAGTCAACATTTGAAGTGGATCAAAAAAGTTCATCAAAGATGTCCTAAGACAAGAAATGGGTATTGTTCAAAATTCATGAATAACTTCAATGAAACATTTTGATCCACTTCAAATGTTATATATATATATATATATATATATATATATATATATATATATATATATATATATATATATACACACACACATTTATAATGCTACTTTGTGTTATATAAACTTGGCAGTAAATTACCTTGGCAGTTACTTAATGCTGCTGGGAGGGTTTCTAATAAAACATTTGAGGGAAGGATGGCAAATTTGACACTTTTATTCTCTCCTCTGACTTGGAAACGCTATCATGGATTTTTGCTATTGTAGAAAATAAGGATAGGGCCTACAAAAAAATTATGTTTCCTCTCATTTCCTGTTCATCATTTACCAAACTATGATGATTTCCACTTCTGGAAATGTGAAACGGTCCATCATACAACTTTGAAAGCTGTGTGTGGGTGGCTTAACAAGTTGATATTTTCTGGATCAAACTCTATTTGGTTTCATGCACATGCGCTCTTGCACATTCAGAATGGAAATTCAGTAACCACGAAGCAGGACTCAGGGTAACAACTCTAAAGACATCTAAACTGAAGATTCTACATCTCAAAATATCAAAATAAGTCAGTGGGAGTTGATTACTTGAATATATAATGGAGATGAGCCAAATACTTTAATATTCCAATGTTTTACTGCAAAATCACAGCTGTTTTTGAAAATATTAAAATACAAACGTGGAAAACGAGATAAATACAAAACATCTGCACTGCTGTAATAATAGCACCCACTTTTATTAGGGTAGTCAAATGTTCATTGATCTTTTGACAATCCCAAAAAACAATAATTAGTGGTTTTCCTTTAAAAACAATACTGATACAGTGTAGTTTGCAAGAACTCCGTTTTCTGTCATCCACACTGATTCACATACGTCCAAAAATGTGGACAAACTGCACAATAAAAAGATTTCAACTACATGAATGTACAGCTTAGTACAGCCTAGTCATTAGTTACCTTCTTAAATATTTTCCAACAATAATTTTTCCTCACATGGATTCTCAAATTCTCACCATCTATCCTCAGCAAAACCATTTCTTACTCTCTTTTTCAAATTCATACACTTCGCATAATGTCACTCCGTGGACTCAGGGGTCATGTGCAGCATAAGGAGGTCTTCACCCCGGCGGACCACCGCGTTTAAGCTGTCACTTGTCCTCACAGCGTTATAGATCTCCTCTGACGTGTTCACCTTTGTCCCGTTTATCTCAACAATAACATCCCCTGGTTTCATTCCGGCTCTGTGAAACAGGAAATGACATCAACAATAGGAGGCCTATATCAACAGACTGAGAAGAGCACAGTGGGGTCAGACCATTGCTGCTTACCTACTGGCTGGAGATCCTATAATAACACGGTGGATAAGAACTCCATGAGAAACATCTGGAAAGGACCCGTCACGCATCTTCAACTCTTCGATTATACTGAGGGGAGAAAAAGACGCCATTTAAAGTTTTAAAAAGTCACTTGACTCAGTGTCCATCTCACAAATACTTAAGGACCCGATATACTTCAAGCGAAATCGAAGAACGAACTACTGTCATTTCCAACAAAATCAGGCCAAAGCAAAGTTTGTTTCTGGAAGAATCTTCGCTCTGGCTTGTAAACGTCTTTCGAAAAACCATCGATTATGTATTAGGCATATTTGACACTGAGGGAACGCCTTCTTTGATGTGGAAATCTTCAGGTGCTGATATACTTCAAGCTAAATAGAAGAATGAATTGGTGTGACGTCATTTCAAATAAAAACAGGGCAAAACAAAGTTCATTTTGTGTTCGTTTCAGGAGATCGAAAAGGCTAGCCAAAGCAAAAGCCTGGTAAACACGTTTGTACTACCATTGGTCTGTAGCGATTACGTAACAGGTAGGTGTGAGCAGAAAGACATTCATTCATCTTTTCTTTCACGTAAGACATTCTTTCTTTCATGTTGGAATTTTTTCCGGTTCACTTCGAGTTTAGACGTCCGTGGGTAAAAACACAAACACACTGAAGAGTCACTTTAAAGTAGACAATTAAAGTTGTACTTTTGATGACACACTGTTTTTCATGTTTAATACTGTAAATTTGCATGCTTTTCAGCAATCTTTTGTATAAATAAACGTGAAGTGCCGATTTGCAGAGCTCAGGCAAACATATCCAAATACCTTTGATCAAATGCTTTTCTTAAAAAAAAAAAAAAAGCTTGCCGTTTTCTCATTTATATTTACATATTCATCTAACCGTCGCTCTCAGCAGTGTTGGATGTTCACTAACAGTATATCACTGCTCACGTATTTCAACCTTCTTTTTAACCCTAAGTGAAGAACGAAAAAGAACTTCGCCGTGAGTATATCGAGGCCTTTAGGTTCTGGTATCAAAAAACAGTTTGTCACCTGGGGGTCAAAGTCAACATCATCACACCAATGTAACGCCGTTTTGATCCCGATTCTCCAAACCAGGACTCTGGAAACAACAGTTACATATCAAAAACAGTCAATGAGCTCAAAACAAATGATAACAAGAACCTCTGAGGTCAAGGGTCACACTTACTCTGCTTGTCTGCAGCACGCTCAAGGAAGAGGCGGACTCTGTCTGAGGGAATAGCAAAGGAAATCCCTGCAGTCACTTTCATGGTATTAATTCCGATGACCTCCCCATCCTGAAGGTTACAAACATGTCACTTCATTCCATGAGGCTAACATGTGACCAGTCATTAGGTTCTCAGATAGATTAATCAGATATTTGTTCTTGTTGGTTATATTTGTTCTTCTATTATTAGTCAAATGAACTGTAAATGAAATTTGATGAGCGAAATGAAACACCTCAACTTCCTCATTCTTAAATCCCAAAGGCACAAACAGTATGTCATTTAAATGTCAGTGACTCACCAGGTTTATAAGGGGACCTCCTGAATTTCCAAACTGTAAAATAGACATTAACTACTGAACGATGCAATATATTTATTATTTGATTAATGAAATAATTGTAATGACACAAACATAGCGTTCACATGCAATTACACTCAAATTCTCCAATGCCATTTCCTGTGCGCTTACATCTATGGTAGCATCAGTCTGGATGTAGTCTATGTTGGAGTTGGACAGGCCGAGTTCTTTACCACCTCTATGGGCAGAGCTGACGATTCCAGATGTGATTGTGTTTTTAAGAGAAAAAGGGCTCCCCATGGCAACCACGAACTCACCCTGACGCACGTTAGTCGACTGACCAAGACGCAACGTTGGGAGGGGATGCTGGGATGAGACACAGAGAACACCATAAGAGCATTGATGCGTCCGAAATCGCATACTCACATACACTACCATTAAAAAGGTTTTTGAAAGAAGTTTATTATGCTCACCAAGGCTGCATTATTATTACAATTCAAAATAACTATTTTCTATTTTCATATATTTCGAAATGTCATGTATTCCTTTGATGAGCTGAATGGTACCTTAGCATTGATTTTGATGGTGGCTATGTCTGCAGCCTGGTCTACATCCTGGACTGTGGCATTGTAAGTCTCTCCATTGGTCAGTTTGACACGGACGCCACGCTTGTTGGCAACCACATGGGCATTGGTCACTATCAGGCCATCACTACTTATGATGAAGCCGGAGCCATTCGAGATGGGCACCTCACGGCCAGAAAAAGGGTGTCTATAAAGAAACAGTATTTAATATAAGAGACAAAGAATCAATCTACACGTTAATAGATTCAAAAGTTCCCTGTTGAGAAAAACAACTTGAACAAGCCTAAACTGGTTTGCTCGACTCCAAGTCAAGTCAGGCTGTCTGGTCTGTTGGCTAGTTTAAAGAGTTTAAAAATCTGTCATTAATTTAACACCCTCGAGTCGTTCCAAACCTGTAAGACATTCATTGATATTTAGAACATAAATGAAGATCTTTTTGATCAAATCTGAAAGTTTCTGTCCCTCCATAGACAGTTACGCAACCAACATTTTGACGTTTCAAAAAGTTCATTAAAGGTGATGATACACAGGGCAACTTTTTGAGCAATGTTGCTGGGCAATCTTGCCGAGCGATTGTTGCTTGGGCACTTTCCCATTGAAAATGGGCAATACATTTCTATCTGGATAAATTAGATCGGTCATGGGCCCTGTGTCTCATCTGGTTGCCCGTTGACGGCAACATTGCTCAAAAAGTTGCTCTGTGCATCATCACCTTAAGAGATGGTAAAACTAATACATATGAACTGAGCAGTTTAGTCTAAATTTTCTGAAGAGACATGATCATTTTATATGATGAACAGATTGAATTTAGGCTTTTATTCACATATAAACATTCAACTCACACATCAGTTGAGGTAAAGGGGAGTTCAAGCATGTTTGCTTGAGGTGCGAGAACCAATGAGGTTCATTATCCTGTGTTACACAGCAGTTTGAGCTTCAGCAAGAACCAGTGAGGTTTGTTCTCATGTATCAAGCAGGTTTGGTTGAGCTTCTGTTTATGTTTGCTGATCAATGTTTATATGTGAATAAAAGCCTAAATTAAATCTGTTCATCATATATAGCGATCGTGTCTCTTCAGAAAAATCTGGACCACTCAATTTATATGGATTAATTTTATGATATCTTTTTGAAGCATCAAAGGGGTAGTTGCGTAGCTGTTAATGGAGGAACAGAAAGCTCTCAGATTTCATCAAAAAGATCTTCATTTGTGTTCCAAATATGAACGAAAGTTTGGAACGACATGAGGTTGAGTAATTAATGACAGAGTTTTCATTTTTGGGTAAACTTTTCCCTTTAAGAAAGGCTTGGGTAAAGTTTCAGCTGCTTGACCACGGTAGGATACCATAGTTAACAGACTGCTAGACCCTTTTAAACCAGCTAAGACGATTTTAAGCTAGTTTAAGATGTTTTCAGTGGAGCTAGTACACAGTTTCATTGTATTTTTGACAGACTCACCGCCCAACGATCTCGATGTAGACTACAGCAGGAGTGGACTTCTCAACCACATCCGCGATGAAATTGTACTTGTACCGCGGACTGTCAGGTTTAAATGGAGAGGCACATTGGACAGTAGGTAGTATGCTGTCAATCAGCAAATTTCTGACCGAGACTGTGCTCTGTAGGGCATCTTTATTGTTCTCGTTTCTTAATGAATACAAGGCTGCTGCTCCTCCGAGTCCCAGTCCAAAAGCGACTGCCAGGCGAGCGGTGCGACTGTTGTCTCCCGAACTCCGGTGTGAAACTACAGTTCGCACTTCTACATGTTCCTGCTTACCTGAAGAGGAGTTAGAAAAATGTCCTAAAGGTCTTACTGTCATCACATTTGGTTGACGACGGCTGTCCCGGAGACATCTCGTGATCGTCCTTATGAGACATCGATTTACATGTGTACTTGCCATGTTGCATCAGACGTACCGTAGTAGAAAACAGTCAATCCAGATGGAAGCAGGGACTTGACCGCTGGGTCTAACACATTATATTAGCAAAAGTTTCTTTGAAAATCTTTAAATAGTTCATCTTTATTCTATATAGGAATATGTGGTTAAAATACTCTTCACATACGCTTGTAGAGGTGACTGTCCAATCCTCGGCTCTGACTGTAGTCTGTAGAGTCTGTGACAGTACCGGAAGTGGTAGTTGGTCAACGCATCTGCGCATGTATGGACATGTCTGATGATGAGAGGATGAGAGTGGGAAACTGGGGAAACTCCTGCTGGAAATTAGAATATCTGATAAGTATCTCATCGGAACTGTTTTCAATATTTGAATAGATGAAAGTGTAATAAATATAATATAATTACCAATTATCTAAAATACTATTCATGTAACTATTATTTAATAATTAATTTATTAACAATGTAGTATTCATATGAATAATAACCTATTATTGAGTGGAATTATTCAATCTGCATTTATTTAGAAAATATGTATATAAGTATTGTGAATGTTATTGCTATATCACGTGAACGAACTAAGAGCTGGTCTGGAGTATGGTATGTGTGAAGCGGACGGAGAGAGAGTTCTCCTCCCCGCTTCTGAAATCAGTCGGCTCCAGCTCCTGATCCATTCCGAATTTTCCATGTGCTCTTCGCCTTCAGCAAACTAACGTACTGCTTTTACTATAAAATCCGCTTTTCGCTCTGGGCAGAATCACACAAACTTCGCTCGTCTACTTATTATCTAGTGCACAGTAGTGATGGGGAAAACGAAGCTTTTCAAAAACCTCGAATCTCGCAAAAGGATTCAGTTTCGAAGAGCTGGAAACACTACAAGCTGATGACCCCTGCTGACCAGACCAGTGTGTAAATGCTGCGAAAACTCAGCAGATATTGGAATATACCTTTTACAAACCAATTGCAAATGTTTTATTTAAGGTTTAATCAATTAAATGCAATTAACAAATAATCTAATGAATATTAAGTGTCTTTATAATATGTGATATTTTATTCAATTGTAGGGCTTGTTTTGTTCATTTTATAGAGTTTTGTAAATTAGACTTTTAAATACAACTCTTCCTTTTATTATACAAATGTCATTAAATGTGTACACATTTATAATTGATCCGAGATCAGGTAAAAATCATAAGATAGACACTGGTTCATGAGATCTCCCCTAATGGTGAAACATTGAATTTTTGGGTTTTTTTTGTGAATCATTGAAATTTCGAATAATTTTGAAACAATTATGACGTGGCGCAAATAAGCCTCGTTTACTTAAATCACGTGACTTTGTGCAGTTTGATACGCGTGACCCGCCCCGAATCACAACAAATGATTCGTGTAATGAAGTGTTTCAAAGAGCACTCATCACTACGGTATAGGGAACTTCACTTCTAAATTGAACTCATCCATAGTCTCTTGCAAACATGTTGCTGTATCCAAATGGTCAATGTATAATGTCTTTTTAAGAGAATGTAAGTTTCTTCCATAAATATTCATTACTCTCACTTCTGCTGTCTCTTCAACCTCTCTTTTCATTCAGCAAAGATTTGACTTCTTTTGTCCTTCTTTCTCTATACTCTCATCTTCACAATCTTCATCTGTTAGATACAATACTTTGGATTTTATTATAAACTAGATTTAAAAAGGTAGGTTGATTGATAGACAGACAGAGAGAAAAAAATGATCCTCTGTGGTAAGTTCCTTTTTTTCTACATTTAAGGTGAAGATGAATTCACCTGACATGAACTTTTTGGCATTTTTAGATGCCAATTGAGACATAATTTATTGCATTCACTTCAACTAATGAACAAATCACTTCCAAGAGACTTTAGTATATTTGAGACATTTTGAAAATGAGTTTCTCATATAGTACATGCACACACAAAGATATCACTCACCACAATTTTGAGAAAAAAAGAAAAATTGTCCAAACAAACAGTTTAAACTATATCACCGACAGTGTATATTTTATGTACATAGGTATTTTTGTTCTTTAAATTGTGTATTTATCATTGTATTGCAGTCCGTTTGACAACACGTCCTTCTCTATCAATGGCAAAATTGAAGTTTTTCGGGTTGTCAAGAGCTTCTTCGATCCGTTCATCTAGATTGTCTATTGTGATGAAATCCTTTGCCTCTTCCTGAAACATGAATGCAAAGGGTTGAATCATAAAACCATCCTCCCTCCAACCCACCTCTAAAAAAAACTGTACTTATTAACTGCACAATCATAATAAACATCCTTTTCAAGAAATATATCAAATAACTTAAAGCATGCCAATACAACTCATTCTTAGTTTAAACTTGGACAAGATGAATACAATATACTATCTTTGTCAGAGGTCTGATATTTTGTTCTGTTGCCTTCCATTATTGCACAGTACTGAAAGATTCACCTGTAGTTGAAGAATTTGTCTTTCTTTCTCTTTAATGTAGTCCTCCAGCTCTTGCTGGCGTAGGAGGACTGCTTCTCTCCTCTTCAGTTCCGCGGCCTCAGTCTCCTTCCGCACGCGCTGCTCTCTGGAAGACCAGATGATACACATCCATTTTAATCAGCAACAAAATACCGGAGTATCTGACTGCGTCTCGCAGTACTACAAACGAATCAGAGCGGTATTTAAGGCTAAAGGCCCATTCACACCAAGAACGAGAACTAGAATGATAACGATAAGCATATAGTTCTAAAAATAGTCCACACCACTACTATAAAAATAATGGCAGAGAAACGATATAGTTAGAATAACTTTCAGAACGTGTTTTTTATATATATATACAGTGCCCTCCACAATTATTGAACCCCCTGGTAAATATGATCAAAATTGGCTGTAAAAAATAAATCTGCATCGATTATCCTTGTGATCTTTCATTCAAAAAAATGTGCAAAATTCTAACCTTTCATTGAAGTAAAAGAATTGAAAGTGGGGGGAAATCACATTATGAAATAAATGTTTTTCTCCAAAACACGTTGGCCACAATTATTGAAACCCTTTTATTAAATACTTTTTGCAATCTCCTTTTGCCAAGATAACAGCTCTGAGTCTTCTCCTATAATGCCTGATGAGTTTGGAGAACACCTGACAAGAGATCAGAGATCATTCCTCCATACAGAATCTCTCCAGATCCTTCAGATTCCCAGATCCATGTTGGTGCTTCTTCTCTTCAGTTCACTCCACTCATCAGGTCAGGGGACTGAGACGGTCATGGCAGAAGCTTCATTTTGTGCTCTACAACAAATTTTTGTGTTGATTTTGATGTTTGTTTTGGATCGTTGTCCTGATGGAAGATCCAACCACGGCCCATTATAAGATTTCTAGCAGAAGGCGTCAGGTTTTGATTTTTTATCTGTTGATATTTGATAGAATCCACAATGCCATGAATCTGAACAAGAAGTCCATGACCTCCAGCAGAAAAATATGCCCACAACATTAAAGATCCAATGGTATATTAAATTGTACACATGGGGTACTTTTTATCCTTGTGTTCACCAAACCCATCTAGTGTGTTTGCTGCCAAAAAGCTCTGTTTTAGTCTCATCTGACCACAGAACCCTGTGTTGTTTGAAGATCCAGTCGTGTCTGACAATTAAATTTGCTGGAATTTGTTTTTGGAGGAGCGAGGAGTTTTTTTTTTAAACCCTCCCAAACAACATGTGGGGATGTAGGGGTTGTTTGATAATTTTTTTTTTAGGCTTTCTGACCCTAAGACTCTACTAATCTCTGCAATTCTCCATCTGTGATCCTTGGAGAGTCTTTGGCCACTCAAACTTTCATACTCGCCGTGCATTAAGAAAGTATAGACACACGTCCTTTTCCTGGCAGATTCATAACATCTTTAGTTGGTTATAACTTCTTAATTATTGCCCTGATGGTCAAAATGGGGATTTTCAATTCTTTAGCTATTTTCTTACAGCCACTTTCTAGTTTGTGATGCTCAACAATCTTTTGCTGCGCATCAGAACTATATTCTGTGGTTTTACTCATTGTGATGGATGATTAAGGGGATTTGGCCTTTGTGTTTCCTCATATTTAAATTTCTGTGAAACACGAAGTCATAGCTGGACAATTTCATGTTCCTAGTCACCCTGGTGTACTAAAAAAGGTAAATATTAATGGGAATATACTTCAGAGATATTTTACTCGTAAAAAATTCTAGGGGTTTCAATAATTGTGGCCAACATGTTTTGGAGAAAAACATTTATTTCATAATGTGATTTCCCCCCACTTTCAATTCTTTTACTTCAATGAAAGGTTAGAATTTTGCACATGTTTTGAATGAAAGATCACAAGGATAATCGATGCAGATTTATTTTTTACAGCCAATTTTGATCATATTTACCAGGGGGTTCAATAATTGTGGAGGGCACTGTATATATATATATAAAAAAACACTGACAGCCAATTAGAATCCATCCTGCTTTAAAGAGGTCACACATTTAAAGCGGCAGACGATAAAACTGCAGTACACACTTAAAGTGATGATACACAGGGCAACTTTTTGGGCAATATTGTTGGGCAATGTTGCCGTCAACGGGCAACCAGATAAGACACAGGGCCCACGACTGATCTAAATTATCCAGATATATATTTATTGCCCATTTTCAATGGGAAAGTGCCCAAGCAACAATCGCTAGGCAAGATTGCCCAGCAACATTGCTCAAAAAGTTGCCCTGTGTATCATCACCTTTAGAATAAACAGAACGATATTGCCCGCTGGTGTGAATGCTTATATAATTACAGTTCTTGGTGTGAACGGGCCTTAAAGGAATAGTTCAAACTACCACTCGCTCTTGTCCTTATAATGGCAGTGAATAGCGACCAGCATCAAGCATTTTGAAAAAGATGAAAAAGTATCACAGAATGACCCCATGTGACACATGTGTATTATATATTCCAAGTGTTCTGGGGGTATACAATAGGGTTTGGTGAAAAACAAACAAAAATTGAATGCATTATTTTAATGAAATTCTTGACATTGGCCGTTGGTCTTCTCTGCACGATGTGTGCGTTCGTGAGACGCTATTAGCGCCGCAGTTCACTTCACTTTGACTCGCCCAGAAAAAGCACACAAGTTGTGAGAAATCAAGATAAACAAGGTACATGGGTTGTATTTTATGTCTTGTTTTTGTTCATCTTGATTTTCACAACTAGTGTGCTTTTTCTGGGCGAGTCGAAGTGAACTGTGATGCTAATAGAGTCTCACGAACATGGGCGTCTTGCAGCCATGCAGAGAACACCAAAGCCCAAGGTCAAGAATTTTATTAAATACTACATTAAATTTCATTTAGTTTTTCACCAAACCCTATCATACACCCCCAGAACACTTGGAATAGGCCTATACGACACGTGTCGCATGGGTTCATTCTATGATACTTTAGGGTCTTTTTTAAAAAAAAGCTTGATTCAGGTCGTATTTACTGACATTATAAGGATGAACATTAGAGGGACATTTTTCTTTTTTAATTCTTCTTTTGAGGTCAAGGTCATACAGCATTAGAACAACACCAGGGTGAGTAAATGATGACTTTATTCTAATTTTAGGGTGAACTATCCCTTGAAGCATATCCCAGCCAGAACTCATCCCTTTACGACCTACATATCTGATATCTCACAGTGTGAGATATCAGATATGTAGGTCGTATCTAAATGACTCACCGTATTTGACGTAATCTGAGGTTTTCAGCATCATTCCAGGCCATTAGTGACCGATGCTCTTCAGCCTCCCTTTTAGTTCTCTCCTCTGCTGCGGAACCAACCTCATCTTCATATTTCTTCCTCAACACCTGCTCCTTGAACTCAAGTCTACATGCATAACATGTTCAAGTATGTTAATTCGTCAACCTCAAACGGCAAAAGTAATAATAAAGAGACAATTAGAGGGGTAGAGTGACCTTGGTAATCACAGGTCTACATTCACTAGTCATCATAATCATACCTGGAAATCATAATCAGTTTTATGATTAAATGTCATGCAGTCTTACCGCAGGGCTCTTAGGATCAAATTGTACTCAGTGAAACGCTCCTTTAATACAACCATTTCCACTGGATCCACGGGAGGGGGAGTCTTGATTCGTCCCAGTTTTGACTTCGCTTTGGGGTCTGTGCGCGATTTTCTTCCCCTGACAGTTTCGATCAAAACAGTATTGCGAGGAGCGAGAAGACGGACTACAGGATCATGACACCGCGATAAAGCCCGCAACATGTTGAAGATTATATATAGTTATGATTAACGGTAAGCGTCTATACAGTTAAAAGCATTAATGAATGAATATAGTACAAGCAACAGATTCCAGCATGGCTATATAACATTGAGCATCTTCACATAGGCCGCCATGTTCTTGAACTTTAACCACGGAAGATGTTTCTTCGCTCGATGTAGTCACGGTGAGCTGAACGCAAAGCGCTCTCTACTGCCGCGCGCTGGAAATGAACAGAACTGTCTGCGAACGCTACAGGGATGGAGATCGTGAGGTAATTAACGATTCTGTATCGATTCTATTTCATCTTTATGATTTTCTGTTCCTTAACGGTCTATTAAATGTTCTAGCCTACTTCTGAGGAAGAAAGAAAGCGTCTAAAAGCGGTTGGAGGCAGCATAAATTACGGTAAGTCCAGGTAAAGTTATTCAAGTGGTCTTAACTGTCGGAGAAAAATACTTACTTAAAGTGCATTTTGTAACATATTTCGATCATTCGTTTTTGATTTAACACCACTGACGAAACCGCATAATCTTTAAACAATGTGTTATGAACAGCCACTAATACTGAGAGACTGATTTATATGGAAATTATGACCTCTTAATATGTCATCATTTTGACTCGTGTCACAAAGAATTTTTTTTATTATATGGTGGAATGTGTTCGTGAGTTTATATATATATATATATATATATATATATATATATATATATATATATATATATATATGTATATATATATATATAATTATTATTAGCCTATTATTATTATTATTTTATTTTTTAATTGTACATGGCAAAACTTAGGTTCAGTACGTGAGTCAGACTGAATCAGTGACCGCTCTGGCTGATTTATAATGGTTTTGTTCACTAAAAATAACTGGCTCAAAA
Source organism: Squalius cephalus (assembly GCF_949319135.1). Classification (NCBI taxonomy): domain Eukaryota; kingdom Metazoa; phylum Chordata; class Actinopteri; order Cypriniformes; family Leuciscidae; genus Squalius; species Squalius cephalus. Next base: position 27,732,292 of record NC_137142.1, read on the forward strand.
GAGTCACTTGCATGTTCTTGATTGAACTAAAAAAAGCCAGTTCAAGTCGTTCAACATTAATTGAAAACCTGATTATCCATCATATCCAGCATAAATATTCCAAAGAGGTTTTAATGAGCAAGTTTCTGTCTTGCACACAGGCTCACACTCAAACACACAGCAGAAGAGGTACTGTTGCTTTATTCAGCGTGTATTTAGGTACAAACATACAGCACCATTCAGTTCAGAGACTGTCATGATAAACAGACTCGGTTTCTTGTTCATTTTCAAATTACTGATAATTGACTAACATTATAACTAAGATGACACAACAAAAGCAGATGAGAGCAGTTGTATTTTAACCACAAGTCTAAAAACTCCAGTTCTAGAGCTTTTATTATTTCTACTCTCGATTTTTCAGTCATGCTTTTATCATGTCAAACATTGTAAATGCTAAAGCAAAATAATCAAATATCCTCAACAAAACAAAAATATGAGAAGCAGAACACAGACAGATAGCAAACTAAATGTTATACTACTATATAACGTTTACATAAAATAATACATTCTAACCTAACTAACATAGCTAAAACATAACTGTTGCACTTAATACATATAATCTAAAGAGCCAGGGATGGTGGACAGTGTCCTGATGGCTGATTCTTGGTCTAATTTCAATTTAACAAATTGGCTTTAGTCTATTCCTAGCATCCAAAGCAAGCTGAAATCAAACAGCGATTCACCTCAACAAACAATTGGTTTAAAGTTTGCAGATAGGGGATCATTGGTGAATCAGATGCTCAATGGGTGCTGGGAATCAAACAAAGATACAATTTTGTGAAAATTTCAATGGATTTATTTGCAGAACCGTATAGTATATATTGTTCTTGGACTGGAACCTTCTATGGTCCTCCATGAGAATCGGCCACCATGACACTGAGCTCTGGCTGAGTGAGTGCTGCCCCTAGCGATGTCTCAAGGTGGTCATTTTTCCATTTCGAGTGTAAAGAAGAAGGGGGACCTCCTTATGTGTACCTCTTGTGTGACACAAGGGCTCGTCTGACTTGAAAGCAATGATATGCTGAGGCTTAGTTTCATGGTTGGATGGTGTAATTTGGGTGTAAGTAACTAATAAAGAACTAGGATCGGAGGTTAAAACAATGGTTATGGATGTGATTTTGACAAAGAGGGTCATTAATGGTGGGTCCAATTTAGTAGTTTTTGGAGAGAAATAGTAGGTTTATTCACCTATATTATCACCTAAATATATACCAATATTTGAATCTGGGAAATGATGTTGTAGGTTGGTATTTTAGGATCTTAAAGTGGGTCTCTCCCTCAGCGGAATTCAAAATATGAATATGATGAATGTGAGTTATTATGATTTTGTGTTTTAGGGAGTTAGGCAAGGGCTGGGAAGGTGGAATATGTAAATCGAATTTCTTCTCCCTCCAGGAGTTTCCTGTTAAGGCAAAAATGAAGGTCAGTTCATAACAAATTACACATCAATACCCATTTGTGATTTACCATCCAAATTACTTAATTCAAGTTAGTACTCCCATATTTGTGATTCTATAATCTCTGATTAAAGAAACTACAGGTGTCCTTCTGTCAAGAATATTACCTGTAAGCTGCAATTTCAACATCCAAAGCCATCTTCACGTTAAGCAGATCTTGATACTCCCGCAAATAACGTGACATTTCCCCTTTCGCATCAGCAATGTCGCTCTCTAGGTCACTTATCCTCCCCTAGAAGTTAGTCAGAGAAAATTTCAAAGCATCAATTCATGCCTAAAGGATTAACTGACAGAAACATTCTCTCATACTGGATTTGTGCCAGAGATACAGAGTAGTAGCATCATAGATCTAACAGATTTTGCTCAGCAATACCTTTTTCCTCTAGAGTCAGTCTCATTTGTTCTACTCAGTTTGTCAGTCATGACTCAGCACTGATGGAATGAGTCAGCATCAGTAACATTTCTGCAACTATCGTTTGGACATTACAATGACAAAAGCACAGCAGAAATAGTATTCCATCAATGTTGAATCTGTAGAATAGTAAAGGTCAGCACACTGACTAATGTAAAGACTTAAATGATGAAACAGACTTGACACAGAGACTCAGGAATATGTTTTCTTGTGAGGAAGCACAAAGACTCTAGACAGAGAAAATTTGCAAAAATTGTACTTTTATGGGTACAACAGCTCATCACTGGGGCAGTACCCTTAAATGGATAACTTTAAACCTTTTTGTTTGTAAAATTATCACAGTAGTACCTTAAAGGTACATATTAATATGTATCTTTTATAGGTAGATACGGTACAAAGTTGTCCTTTTAAGTGTACAGCCTTAGTGACAAGCTATTGTACCCCTAAAGGTCAATTTTTTGCACATTTTGTGTATTATACCCCTAAATACAAATAAAGATTGTTTCATTTATTTTATGTTTGTATTAATCTTCACTTTATCTGTAATGTTTCTGCAGTCAATATAAGAATGACTCTGATAGTGCCTCTACAGAGGCATTTATTTGGTCATATTGCAATTATGATAAACGACTGCCAGTGATCTATACCTGGTATTTGGTGACCTCAGTGTTCTGCGTCTCCTCTTGTTCCGCTAGTTGTGCATTCAGTGAATCGATGACGTTCCTCAGTGCTTCGACCTCAGCTGAATGGGACTGCAGCAGCCGCCGGTACTCATTGGTCTCCTCGCGTACCAAGCGCACAGCCTCCTCCTGCTTATCTGTGAGCTCCACTACGCTCGCCACCTTCCCCTGGAACCAAGCCTCTGCGGTTTGCATGTTGCGTCCAGCCAAGGTCTCATACTGCGCTCGGATCTCTCTCAGAGCGGCCGACAGGTCTGGTCTGCTTGTGTCCAGCTCCACGCTGAGGCTGGCGACCTGTAGCTGGACCCTCAGCCCTTCCTGCTCTTCAGCGAACACTTGCTTCAGGAAGTCCATCTCCTTTGTCAGGGAGACAACGCTGGCCTCCGCATCACAGCTGCACAGAGCGGCTTGGCCTGCCTCCTCTCGAAACCTCTGCAGGTCCTCCTCGGCCCGGCCACGCAGCCGTGCCTCTTCCTCCCAGCGCGCGTGCAGCTGTGCGTGCGCCTCCCGCAATGCCTCCCTCTGTGCCTCCATGCGCGCTTTAGCCTGGGCCTCCTGGTGCAGCTGCTCCCTGAGGCCCCGTACTTCCTGCAGGTAGAGCTGCTGCAAGCGGGACGGCTGACTCTGCCTGCGCCGCAAGGCCTCCAGCTGCAGGAGCAGAGCCCGGTTTTGCTGCTCGAGGTGTCGAACTTTGTCAATGTAGGACGCAAAGCGGTTGTTTAGACCCACCAGCTGCTCTCGTTCTTGGGCCCGCAGGTCTAATAGCTCGGCGTTCCCTACGGTCACCTGACTCAGGTCGCTCTGCTCCCAGCGCTGCAGAGGCTCCAAACGCATCGGCCACCTGGAGGAAGACAAGGGCCCCCGGGAGAGCCGATAGGTGGTGGTCCTGGAGTAGGAATGTTCCCTTCTCCGGGAGAGGGAGGAGGAGATGAATGGGTCAAAGCTCATGATGCAGGATTTTTTTGTTTGGTTTTCAGATGATGTTAATGTTTTGTTGGTTGAAGAAGTTTTTCTTTTTAAGTCCCCCTTGTTCTGCACACCATTAGTGGAGATGAACCGGCACTGCACCAGTTCAGAAATGCTGCAGAGCAGTCTGCTTTATACAGGACACACATACACACTCTCTCCGCACACACACACACACATAGATCCTCAGCCAATCAACAGCTCAGCAGTGTCATGATGCTGCCGATTGGTTTTGTGTTTCTTTTTTAGCTGGAGTAGCATATCAGGAGGAAGGGCTGATTTATATATTAAAGGGCCACTCTGCATGTTTTCAGCTTGAACTGTTATTCAAATGGCTATATGAGTCTGTGTGTGATAGATACTTTAAAATATGGGAATAAACAATAATGTTAAGGTAAGTTTTTCATATACAATTATTTATACAATGCATTACTCAAAGAATCAGCAAACAACATTTAATTGTACAATAATGCTTGATTTTTCTATTGAAATATATAGAATTAAATAAAGTTAGCACTGGACGGTTAACATTATAGCTCATCATACATTGTGTTATTGCTTAAACTGAGATTTTAAAGGTGCCCTTGCATGGATTATTTTATTATTTTAGAATGTTTCCTGGGGTGCCCTTATAATGTTAGTATGTTTTTTAGATCAATTTTTATTTGTTATAATTTGTTATAATTTAGAAATAAAAGGCACTTTCCTAGCCTGATTTTAGCCACTGATTTGAACCATAGACTGTAAAAATAGATTTGAACACTCTGTTTGAAGGGGCGTGTCTGCTGTGAGACGTCAGTGTAAACGCCCACTGCTGTGATTGGCTGCTGTGAGACTTCATTGTAAGCCTGGTGATCATGTGAATAAAGATCTTATCATTGCAACGCAGTTTCTGCACTCTCTCACTAATGATTTCACTAAAGCAAACATGATGTACGTACAGTAAGAGCTTCGTTGTGCAGTGTAACAGCGTCACTGATTTCATAACGAGTTTTGGAAAGTGTCCAGATAAACTCGCGCTGTGTGATTGACAGCTTGGGCGACTGGAAAGGGATTGTTCTTTGATCGCTATCTGTATATTAATCACAGTTTAAAGGCAGGGTAGGTAGGATTTTTCAAAAAAAAAAAAAAACATTCCAAATTTGTTTAAACTGTCTTTATATACCAATACATAATTGAAATGTAAGTACTCTGAAAAAGAGTATAAAAATCGAGTGACTAGCTCAGGCTCAGCTGGAAGACGCATTTATTTACCTGAGAGGAGCGGAGAGGAAGGAGCCCATGCAGTGACATCATGTCAGAATCACATGTAATAAAATACCTAACTTTATCACTATAAATATAAACAAATAAGATGGCTTTTAGTACTCACTATCAAGCTAGCATATCGATACTGGTAAAGTTTAAAATATATTGAGTTTGATTAGGTAACGAGCTATATTTATAGGTAACAAGCTATATTTATAAGGCAAAGCTAAAAACAGGTTGCATTGATACACGTTTTTCCATTACTATCAGTTACACTGTGATGAAGGTGAATTTCGTGTAAGATTCATAACATATACGGTGTTTTGCATGTAAGAGAACATTTTTTGCATGATGAAAACATTGTTGACTCTGATGAAGACTACACTCCGGAGACAAGTACCGCATCGTCGGTTCGAGGACAGGTCCGGGGTCGAGGGTGAAGCAGAGGAGGTCGTTCAAGAGTGCGGGCAACCAGGGTCCGAGGAAGTAGTTTTTGCCTTCGCTGACTGCATGCAGGTGCTTTGAATTTTGAATGCTCTTTCTCTGCCATAATTTTACTCTTTGTAGGTTCCGCGCCTCTCTTGCACTCCTCAAATCAAACAGGTGCGTGCATATGGGCAGATCTAGCAACAGGGGTGGTAGCCATGGTTGCGAGAGAGAGTGACAGTCGCCCAAACCAATCAATTGTTTCGTCCCGGATGGAAATAATGAGCTGTGTTTATTGCAGATTAAAAGGTCTACAGTCACTCGATTTTTATACTCTCTTTTTCAGAGCACTTACATTTTAATTATGTATTGGTATATAAAGACAGTTTAAACAAATTTGAAAAAAAGTTTTTTATAAAAATCCTACCTACCCTACCTTTAAGTAAGATTATTTTCATCTATGGCGTTATTATCCTGTCAAATGTCGAGAGCGCATTATTGTAGCGCGAAAGTACATTAATATAATGCACGAGCGTGAATCTCTCTGCTTAGTGGATTATATTAATGTACTTTCGCGCTACAATAATGCGCTCTCGACATTTGACAGGAAAATAACGCCATACAGTTCCGCCTGGCCTTGAACATGGGCTGGCATATGCAAATTTTTGGAGGCGTACATATGATCCCGACTGTTGCTTCACAGTCGGTGTTATGTGGAGATTCGCCTATTTTTCAGGGGTGTTGTTCAAAAACGAGATTTAAATAAGAAGGAGAAAACAATGGTGTTTGAGACTCACTGTATGTCATGTCCATGTACTGAACTCTTGGTATTTAACTATGCCAAGATAAATTCAATTTCAAATTCTAGGGCACCTTTAAAACTTCTAGTTCTCGCTCTCCCAGGAATGGTGCAGCCTCTGGCTGACATCTTTGAGTTTCAGAAAGGTGAATCTCTGAGAAATTATCTGATGCACCAATGTCTCCTCCCTGTAATGAACACACACAGTTATTTCAGGATTTATAGGATAAATGTTAAGAGCAATAAAAGTTTAGTTCCCCATTGAGGAGTTTTTCTACTAGATTCTGGCATCAGAGCCAAGATATTAGGGTAACCTATTTTACTGCAATGCAATAACATGCTTTTAAAAAGCGTTAAACATTATTTTAGTCCCTTAATTTTGTTACAGAACAACTAAGTAGTAAACCAAACAACATAAACCTGTGACTTCACTCTTTGCTATCAAATATTCAGCCTCTAAAACAGTTACCTGTGATGTGCATTGTGCCGCAAAGTCCTTCAGCGCATTCAGCTCCTTCTGTACACTGAAAGACAATCAATTAACACCTGGCCTACTAATAAACTTTAGCTGTGAAAAAGTTCCATTACTGGGTCATCATATACTGCTGGCTTCAAATCCCGCAGGTAAAAAAAAAAAAAAAAAGGAAACATTTAAACTTACTTTCTCCCTGCAACTGCCCCTGTAAATCAAGAGTAAAGACAATGACAGTGAGCTGTGTCATTAACATGAACAGCTCTTATACATGATTTCAAATATACCAATGAAACTTACAGTATGCATGGATCTGTAAAACCAGCCACACACCAGGCATAATGCTTTCAAACGGCAGCACTATTACACGCAGATCATCCACTGTTCTCTCTCCATTGTCTAAACAGAAGAATTTAGTGCTCTCTCCAACAGAACCTTACATAAATATAATTTGGGTGTTGACACTTACACACTTGCTGTATTAATTCTGTGGCAAGAGAAACAGAGTTGACCACTGGCAGACCTGCCACCCCATACATGAACAAAGTAGTGTAAATGACATCTGCAAAAGAGGAAATGTAAGAATTACTGCAGAATAAGGATGCATTTTTAAGCCCTACTGATTCATTTAAATTGTTTATGAATGCTTTTGCCACAAAGTAACCAAAAATCTGTATGTTTTCTTGACTTTCTTATCCTCATTCGTTACCAGGAACTTTTCTGGGGAATCGTGAGGGTGCAATCGCAGTCAAGACGTGGAGCAGAACTGTGACAAAGATCCATCCAAAACGCTCTATGATCAAAAACACATTATAATAGTCAGGTTACAATTGCTGGAAAGCCATGCTATTGCATAAAAACTAACAAAAAAATTTAAGAAAATGTTTGAATGACAAATTTTGATTTGATATATTAGCATAAACCACACAAAACATTTAAGTAACAATGCAAGCAATTTGTTTTGTTTTTTTCAAAATGAATAGAGCAACTGATTTTGCTGACATTTGAAACCAACTTACCCTTAGTAATTTGATACTCCAGAATCTTGTTAACATAATATAAAATAAATGCACTATGCCCGATGAGTGTGAAAACCATAACGGTGACCCAAACTAAATCTAGGATAGCGAGAGACAGAAAGATCATCATTAATACAGCCAAATACAAATACAAATATAATTTAGTGTGTATGGGGGGGCCACACACACACGGTTTCAAAGCCAGTGCCAAACAGCATTGCTTTTGGAGTATTTGTCTGTAAGCTAATTATTTACTTGTCCTAAAGCAGTGGTTCTCAACCAGGGGCCTTGGGCCCACCGGGGGGACTCAGCAAATTTCCAAGGGGACCTTAAGATTACCTTAAAATTACATTAAAATGAGCTAAAATGACTTAAAGTCAAGATATTTATTATTTTAATTCAGTCCTCTTTTTTGTCTCTGAAGAACCAGGATTTCCAAGGTCTTGAAAAAACTTGATATATGAGGTAATTTAAAAGTGATTTGTAGATTATTTGTAAATTAATAAAATCATAAAACTGGGGGCAATTTTAGAATGGATATGCATTTCTAGTTATGCCAACCTCTAAAATATATATTTTTTAAATAGTTTTTACAAATCTTATCCAGTAAATTATGAACAACTGGCAAATTTATGGGGCCTATGAATATTGTTGTGGACAACAGGGGGCCTTGAATTAAAAAAAGTTCAGAATTATGTCCTAAAGCATTTATTTCCTGACCACCATTCTGAATTAACAACGAAATGGTTTAATATTCAATTTAAGCGGCCTCACCAGTTAGAGGGAACATGACAAATAAACATTTTGATTTGTGACATGTAAAATTAAACATTTGTTTGTGTACTTACAACATCTCCATATAAGTGCATAAAGTTGATTTTTGTCAAGTTTAGAACAAAGGTACTGTCGAATTGCTGGAATTGGAAGAACTATGAATGAAATGGCAGCAGATATTCCCCCAAAAGCATATGTCGTTGTAATCATGGCTGAAAATAAAAAGAAACATTTTAATGACTGTCAGTATATAAATATCTAAAACAAGAGACCGATCCTGGATAACTTATAAATACAATATCTACTTACATTCATCAACGCTTGGTGATCTATAGAAGAGGAGACGCATTTGAAGAAAGTTGCTTGACTGCATGAGAACATGTCCTAACGACTCTACATGGCAAAAATCACATATGACCATTACACATAACATGCAGCCTAGTGGTTAAAGATCTGGAAATCTGGCCTTCATCTAATTGTATGATTTCTAAAGCATAAAAAATAAAACAGAATACATTTTTACATACTTGTTACAAATCGAAGGGAAAAATGAATATCAAAAAAACGTATAAAGAAAATGTTGCTTAAAGCTAGAAGAGATGCTGGCAGGGATGACAGCAGAATAACCCCAACACTGACAAGCACAGCTTCACTCCACTGAGGTGCATTCCAAAGATCATGAAGAACAGCTGCAAAAAAAAGATGATACAATTATTATTAAAGGAACCGTATGTAAGATTGTGGCCAAAACTGGTCAAAAAAAGTGCAATCACTTTCAAATTACTGTAGAGCGGTGTATCCCCTCCCCCTCCCCCCTGACTCCAGGTTGCCAGTAAGGCTGCAGGATCCAGCAGGAACGTAGGCTGCTACAAGGAGCTTCCAATGGCAAGTGACGAGTCCTACACAGTACGTTTTTTCCTGTTAATTATGTTTATGCTTCATGAGAGATATTTTGCATATTTCGGATTCATAACAAGGTCTTTTAGGTTTTGTAACGTTAGACATTTTTTATCCGGCACGTTTGTAGCTGCAGCTGTGGTAACTAGAGCAGAGCTGGCAACCCAGATGCCGAAACACTACTGACTTCATGATTGGTAGATAGGTGGAGAGTGGGGCATCAGGCCAAAACACAACATGACAACATCAACATCAGTTGAGGGCTGCAACTTCACTTTTAAATGACAATATCCTGGCCGGACTACTGTTGTCAGTGATATAAGTATTTGAAATGAACATGATTTCTTAATGTCTAGTGACATATCAAGGCCATTTTATGATTAATTGAAATACATTTCTTACATACGGTTCCTTTAATACAGGCCCAGATGAATGTATTCTGGAAAATTGAAGTGCCCCAGCAGTCAATAATTTAATCCCTTAAAATTAATCTTTGATTATCAAAATGACATTAAAGTAGAAGTTTTTTTTCCCTTTGGAAATAAATTCTTCATGGTTGAAAATAGCTTGAATGTAACTAAACCATAAATATGCAAATTAGACCCCACCTCCACTCATTCACACAATCTGATCCACTAGGTCAACTGTAGTAAACGCAATGGTTTAATTCAGCCATATATGTTTGAACCAGAAACTGATTCAGAAGAAGGAAGAGCGAATTACACTTGATCATCTACAAGTCGATGTATCCTAATGGTAATGCGTTTTATGTATCGCTCTCTAGTCTCTACAACATCGGACACATAACGGTAATTGATATGATTAGCCTTTGGCTTGACTACATTTATCAAACAGCTAATGATGTAATTTTAATTATATTGTGCTTTTCTCAAACCCAAAGCGCTACAACACAGAGTAATTATAATAAAAACAGTAATTCAATTAAAAAAAAAGATTACAAAGAATAAAAAATAAAAAAAACAAGCAAGCAAAAGAAAAAGACACTCAAAGACAATAAGTAGAATATGAGTCTAAAGAGATTTCTCAAAACAGTCCAGTGTTGCTCGACTGCCCCATAGACTTTAATTTAAATGAGGGCTGCTGAATAGTACAACCAGAAGAGCGAAGAGACCCATGAATAGCTTTACATGTTAAAATCAGAGTTTCAAAATAGATACGTGTCTGTATGGGAAGCCAGTGTAATTGATAAAAGTACAGGGGAAATATGCTGGCAAACAGTTGTATGAGTCAGTGCTGTTGAATTCTGAATATTTAGCAGTTTTTAATGGATTTATTAGGAGGACCAGAGTAAAGTGCATTGCAGACATATTAAAAGACATGGACAAGCTTTTCTGCATCGGGCAAGGAGAGAGAAGTTCTATGTCAGTCTGCCAATATTTCTAAGGTGGACAAAAGCCGTTTTTGAGAACATTTTAATATGGGCATCGAATGTCAACCTCTGCATCAAAAATAACACCAAGATTGCACACTTGAAACGATGGAGATACTGAATTGGAATCAGTTGAAATTTAAAAAAAAAAATTAAGTTTATGCAGAGTCGTCAGCATACCAACAAGTTGATTTTTAGTTTTTGACTCATTAAGTTTAAGAAAATTTTCTTTCATCCAAACAATTTGTAAGAGCTGTTATAGAGTTATAGTCAGGGTACTGACTTAAATCTGTGTATCGTCAGCATAACAATGAAACCCCAGACCAAACTTTCGAATGATCTCTCCAAGAGGCAACATATGCTAAACAGAATGGGCCCTAACACAGACCCCTGTTGGACACCCTGCTGTACCAATGTGGGTTCAGATTTATTTTCCTCCAAACATACATCTCACTGGAAACTCTCAGTGAGATTGGATTTAAACCAATCACACACAACACCAGAGATGCCTAACCACCCACACATCCTTTCAGGGAGGATGGAATGGCATACAGTGCCAAAAGAAACACTAATGTCTAACAAAACTATAATGCTGCAAGCACCGGTGTCAGCAGAAGTTAGAAGGTCATTCGTGGCCCAGACAAGAGCGGTCTCAGTGCTGTGTCCTGATCTAAATCCAGAATGAAATGGTTCTAATAGATTATTTATGGACAAATATTTCTGTAACTGACCAACAACAACCCATTTAAGGACCTTTAAGCCAGAAAAGGTAGATTCACCATAGGTCTATAGTTAGATAAGCCTTCAGCATCACACCCAGGTTTTTTAGGAACTGGTGTGATAGCCGCTGTCTTAAGGGCCAGTGGAACCTTCCCAGTCATTAGAGAATTATTGGTAATTGCAGTAATAGAAGGGCATACAGATATTAAGCATGGTAGGGAAGGGGTCAAGAGAACATGTATGAACTCATAGACAATTTTGAAATGTTGTCAATACTCAGTAACAAAGCTCTAAAAGAAAGAAATGGAAGGTGAATTTTTAAGTCCCAGGAGCCAGCCAGGTAGAGCCAGATTTAATGGAGCTATACATCTTTTGGACTGTCTCTGTAAAGAATTTATGGAATTCTCAACAGAAGAGATTTTTTGCTTTGAGGTTTAACAAGTTTATTGATGTTTAACAAGATTTGTTGTTGTAAAAGTTCATGTTCAAAGCCCCGCCCTGCACGTTAATGGGATTTGTTACATATTTGTGACGAGCAGTATCAAACTGCAAAACTTGATTTTCACCACATGAGGTCTTTAGATATTTGAACATAGTAAATTAATAAATTATTTACATTAAGATTTTGAAACTGGCCACCTTACCTGAGCAACATGCAGTGGAAATCAGAAGATATGCAACAGGAATACCTGTATATTCAATTATTCTGTGGATGAAACCTGGAAAATCAACTAAAAAAGCAAAAAACACATACATTTTTTTTTAGATTTATAAAACTTCCCAAACATTTAAAATTTGTAAGAATTTCAGAGAACCATAATTTAAATGTAAACCATTTCATAAAAATGAAATCATATTCATATAGTTATATTTACACATTTATATTAGCCGATTCCGTATAACAGCCTCTAATTACTGTAGAATTTTCTGGCAAACTAAGAATTCTTTTTCAGACCTCAAATTTGTGGGCTTATCACAGATCCCCAAAGCACTAAGTAAGATGCATTTATGTACAATGCGATTTGAAATGTATTACATAATATATTTAATACAATGTACAATCAAACAATGTGTTTCATTAAAATGCACATACGTACCAGAAACTGTTGTATTCCAATTATAATAAGGGGCCATAAGAAACAATAAAATGATCCTTGTCAGATTAATTATTGCACACATTGTTACCTCAACAACAGACCCTGGAAATAAGCAGTAACAAAACAAAGTCATCAGAGGGGAAAAAAAAGGGTAAATAAAACCTTTTCTGACAATGCATGCAGACTTAGAAAAGTTCATGTCACATACCTTCAATTACACCCCACAGAATAAATGCAAGAGATAAACAGATGTTGGGACAGACAACTTGCAAATAATTTATGTACATAGGCTTTGTCCCAGTATCTGCAGAAGAACATAAACGTCATGTACAATTATTTAGTGTTACTGTTTATTATTGTCTTTTTTAGAGTTGCTCTATCAGATTTGAGTTAGGTTTGCATTATTCAATCATTATGTTCCCGTTTATCACTGTAAGCTGTTTTGAAACAACTTGACTTGATGTTTACATAAACAGTGATGCAGTGGAAGAATAAAAGAACCACAGTTTAACATCTTATTAATTTATATTAGCAATACATTAATATAACACTTTAAAGCATATTTGCTTGGCCTACCTTTTCTGCTTACATAGATTGCGACTGGAATACTTAATACAAAAGTCACAAGGAGGGAAATAAAGCAAAGCATCAGTGTAATGATGTGCAGAGCAGACATTCCTACATGAGAGAGACAGATTTTACTGGCATTAGATTTAGTTCATGTTAAAAAGAACAATTCGACATAACATTTGATAAAAAAATGTTTTCACTATATAGAATTATATAAAATTGATATATACTGTTAAATTGTTTGGGGCTGGTAATATTTATTTTTAAATGTTTTTGAAAGAAATCTCTAAGGTTCAACAAGGCAATTTAATACAGTAAAGGCTGCAAAAATACAGTAAAATTGAACATTTATTGAAATAAAAAAAAGAGGTTTTCTATTTTCATATATTTAGAATGTAATTTATTCCTGTGAAGCAAAGCTGAATTTGCATCATTGCTCCAGTCTTCAGTTTCTCATCATCCTTCAGAAATCATTCTAATATGCTGATTTGCTGCTCAAGAAACATTTATTATTATTATCAGTGTCGAACAGTTGTGCTGAGGTTATTTTAGAATTATTTATATACAATTAATTATTATTATGTATTAGGTTTTCATTTTAGTTTAAATATTAATAGTAATCATTACATGCTTTTGACACATCTTATTTTTAAAATATATATATATATAACTTTTAGTTTTAGTAATTTTAGTACTTTAAATTAAAGGCAGGGTAGGTAGGATTTTTCTAAAAAAAAAAAACATTCCAAATTTGTTTAAACTGTCTTTATATACCAATACATAATTAAAATGTAAGTACTCTGAAAAACAGAGTATAAAAATCGAGTGTCTGTAGACCTCTCACGACTGTTGTAAACACAGCTAATTATTTTAATACCCTGCCTTTAAGCAAGACCGTTCGCAAAGACCCGCCCCCTTTAGTTACTGTTACGCCGCTCTCACGCCCCACCATGTTCTCACACAGTGAAAAATACATCGCGGAGCAGAGAGGACAATGACAACGCACTGACAGACAGGACAGACAGGACAGACCAGGTTACTTTTGATATGAAACAAAGTCTCACCTTTCAAATTTGGTCATTTTTAATAGAAATTTAAACAATAAATACCGTTTTGTGGCTCTTTAATGTGTCAAATAAACATGAATGAACATAAGAAGGAATGTTAACCGCGGAAAGACGTCAAACTTGTTTTTCAAGTTTAAATACTCCAACGTTAATCTGCTCTCCTGAGTCCTGACTGTTTTGTCGGACAAAAATGGCGGATGACAGATTATGATTGGTCAGATCGCCTGTCAATCAAACTCCCTGCCAAGGGTCAATTGGACTGCTAAATATTTTTGTAGAAACAATTATTTGAAATAGAAATATTTTAAACGTCTCTGATGTCACTTTTTATAAATTTAATGCATACTTGCTGAACAAAAATTAATTTCTTTCAAAATCTTTTTTTTTTTTACTTTCGAACAGTACAGTGTATTTCTCAGATGACTTACCCAACTGCCCTATTTCCACAGTAGCAGAGCTCACTGAATATTCTACGTGGACTTCACACATGTATTCTCCCTTGTCGGCAGTCTGGACATTTTTTAGTCTCATTGAGAAGTTGCCTTTGGAAATTTCTTCTCTGAAGAACTCTGCTCTGTCGTTATGACGTAATATTGTCCCATTTTGGAAAAGCAAGACAGGGACGATGTCTGACTTTTTGTCCACCTTCATCCATGAGACCTCGTCAAAGTGTTGAGGAGGAACATGCGAGTCAACCATGCAATTTAGAACAACCTCTTCACCAACATGTGCAAACACAATTTGATCTTCTCCTGTCACAACTACACGCTCTGTCATAAATAAGACAAATAATCATTCTAAGAACAAAATAGGCATGTTTAAAGACTCTTTTAAAATTGGATACTTACCCACATGTTGAATTGTAACAGGGATTTCCCCAACATCCTGGTCAAAGTAAACTACACATTTGTAGATACCAGTGTCCTCGACTGTTATATTTTCCAACAGGATTGAAAAGTTTCCTTTAAAGATCTGCTCAGGAAAAAAATGTGCTCTGCCCCTGTAAGACAGATACTGAGCCTCGGGTCTGTCCTCACCTTTCTGAAACAAGTGCACTAATGCCTCTTCATCTGTCTTCTTCCACTCGACCTCCAGCTCCTCCACAGGTAATGGGGTTTCCACAGAGCAGGGCAGGATGATGGAACCCCCCAGTTGTGCAACCAGAGACTGAGCAGGTCCTTGAACCAAGAGCCCTTCAAAAACAAAACATGAAACAGCAATTCAGATGGGACTGTTGGTAAAGAACAGTGCACAAGTCATAAACGCATAATGCAAGCAAGTATGGAACAAAGCATGTGATCCTTACCTTCAGTTGTAAGAAGAGCTGCTGCTGATATCAAGACTCTAAACATGTTTAAGGTGCACATATCTACAGAGCTGGGAAAATCTCTGAATTTAAGAGTAAAAATAAACAGCCCTAGTAAGAACTGACTTACATTATCAAAAGTTCTTCCTACTTTCATTTTATTCAAGTTGTGCAACATGGACTTTGACCGAGGATGCACATGATTGACTTCATACAACCATAACTCAGCAGCTGAATTTGCTCTTAATCTCAGTTGATGGCTCAGTCTTGTTCTACTCTACATTCAAAAGCTTGGGGTTGGTGAGATTTTGTAATGTTTTTGAAAGAAGTCCCTAATGCTCAAGACTGCATTTATTTGATCTAAAATGCAGTTAAAACTGTAATTTTGTAAAATATTATTACATTTACTAATATTACAATTTAAATGTAGCTGTTTACTACTTGAATCTATTTTAAAAAGTCATTTATTCCTGTGAAAAGCTGAATTTTCAGCAGTCATTACTCCAGTCTTCAATGTCAAACGATCCTTCAGAAATCATTCTGATTTGCTGTTTAAGAAAGCTGTTTATATCAATGTTGAAAACACTTCTTTTGCTTAATATTTTTGTGGAAACAGTGATACGGATATGAAAAACTAAACTTCATAGTCCTGACTTGATGTTTATCTTTGTGACAATATGTGCCTGCAATTAACTATACATCTTTTGTTTCCAATAGAAATGTCAGAAACAAATGTCATAATTTCCACGTCAGTATGCACTAGTAAATTCACTAGGAAACAAGTGAACAGAAATTATCACCAACACTGAACTGTTGAATGACACAGTCAATTGTCTTTTTTAGAGCTGCTTTACAGTAGAATTGATGTTTGCATCATTGATCATTATATTCCTGTTTATCACTTTGTAAGGCCTACCCAATCGGTCCAACGACAGTTTCCGATAAGCGGGGTCTTTTCATCGTGGCAAAGTAATTTATTCCAAAAAAACTTTTATCAGACTCCATTTTATCACAACCTCGAATTTAGGTTGGAATGCCAATTTGTTATTGGTAATTTATAATAGTTTAGCAATACATTAGATTATTCTATAACTCTTTACTCTTATTATAATCATTCATTCGGGTGCCAAAGTCGCACAGGGTCCTCGCACTGACCGTTATGCGGGCCCACGATCACAAACTCGTCAGTCTGAGCAATAACCAGAGGTTATGGCTACAATGCCACCCACGCTTGCTATTGTTAAAAAGTACCCATGTAGCCCCCTACAGTTGCCTATATAACAACTTAGTTAAAGCCCAAATAATAACCAGAGGTTATGGCTAGTACATTAAGATAATGCCGTTCCAGTTAGCAGGAAAAAGCAGTTAGTCAGGAATCTAGAACCCCACCTGATGTGCCTCATGCTCCATCTAACCTGGGATCTAGTATGTACTTAACCCTGAACGCAGATTTGCGGAATGGATACAACACAGATGTCAAACTCAGTTCCTGGAGGGCCACAGCCCTACACAGTTTTGTTCCAACCCTGCTTCAACACACACACACCTGCAGTTTTCAAATAAGCCTGAAGGACTTGATTAGCTGATCAGGTGTGTTTAATTAGGGTTGAAGCTAAACTCTGCAGGGCTGTGGCCCTCCAGGAACTGAGTTTGACACCCCTGGGATACAACGAAATCTACTAAATTTAAGTCAGAATAAAATCAATTGTAACAATTTATTATTAGTCAGGTCAATGTATTATGCCAATTACATAATCAGTTCAAAGATAATAAACACAAAACATCAAATGCTCTGGAATAATGGAAAAGATGTTTAAGCTACCTGACATAAGAAAAATACATGATGCTGAGTGTCTTTAGGACACTCCCTGGGGCAGAAACTTCTTTCAAATGGAAACATTTGCTAACAATGGGAATTTGCAGAGTTTACACCTTTTGAGGGCTGGATACCATTTGCTTGGAAGACACCCTCCTCTGTAAGCAAGATATCTCTAAACCAGGGTTCACCAATCTCGGTCCTGGAGGGTCGCTGTCCTGCAGAGTTTAGCTCCAACCCCAATTAAACACACCTGAACCAGCTAATCAAGGTCTCATTAGGCATACTAGAAACTTTCAAACAGGTGTGTTGGAGCTAAACTCTGCAGGGACAGCGGCCCTCCAGGACCGAGATTGGTGAACCCTGCTCTAAACTCTTAAAAACTTTATTACCTTTTTATTTAGCTCTTTGGGAATGAGACCTTTGTACCAGTCGCACTGACACATTTCAAATGACACCAAACATGTATAGTGTAAGTATAATTGTTCATATTAAACCATATAGCTTTTTGGGTTGAATTTCAGGTGATCTCAGCATGAGAGAGAGACGAGATGGGGAAGGGAGAGAAATGTAAATTAATACAATACTGAGTTGATTGACTGTGGTTCAGTCTTGGATGGGGATGCTGGTTTCTCAAGATAAAGTTCAAAAGTTAATTTCCTTAGTTTTCTCAGAGTTGCCCTCTCTTCCAGTCTTCCAACTGTAAAAGCTGCTTTGAAAATGATAGATTTCACTTGAATATCCATTTATACCAATTGTCAGTTTACACAGACTCAAACACTAATAAGACTCCAGTATTTAAATCTTTTATTGTTTTGATGTTAGACTTATTATTTGGAGATTATATCAATCAGATTAAAGCTAAACATCAGTGTAAATATGTTCCTTTTTATTATAAGAGTTTTGGAGGTCTAATGAACCCAAATATAAATTTTTAATTTTAATGAACTGAAGTTGCAGCAGAAAGTCTATGTATATCAGTAACAAGAGAACATTTGTTTGAAATGTGCAGTCACTAGAATGGAAAAGGAGCCAGAATATTAGGTCACAGACATTACGGATTAAATAAAAGATCAACAATAAAAAGAAAATTCAAGATTTTCCCATTTTCAGGGCACCTTTTATTGTATTAGAGAGCCATTTTCCATTGCTTTACAGGTACAATTACAATTTATTGCAAACTTTTCCTCATCAAGATATATGATAAGATATTGTTTACACCAAATCGTTTCTATATCAGACTTGGCACAGGTGTTTTGAGAGATTTGATTTCAACTCGTGACACATTTAAACTTTTACAGAGGCAGGTTAATACCGCAGGTTAGAAGTCCAAATAAAACCTCTCAGAGAGAAACAATACTTTTGGTTTGAAAGCCTCAGACTGGGTCATAAGGCAAATACTTTTCCCAATTGTAAAAATAAAATAATTTTTGCAGTGACCATTCATTAAACTTTTTACAGCCTTAAAAATTATATAAAGCTTCATGTCACTATCTTGCAAACCATTAAAACCAATAACTGACTTAAAAGGGAATGTATTATTTTGAGGGAAAAAATTAAGTTAAAATTGCAGCCATCATACCTTTGTCCAAACTCACTCTCTTTAACTTGAATATAGACTGATAGTAAGACTTGAACTATTTTTAAACAAAAATTATGAAATATTCAGATGAATGACCAAACACGAAAGCCCCGCGCTGTTTTATGCATGTGAATTTTTTACTGTATCCAACTAATTACACTGATTTTGAGATGCTCAAACCCCTCTGTCAGTGTGCTGTGAATCAGGGGTGTGATTTGGCGTTGTGTCGCTCTATGCCCTTGTTTTCTGGAATATGCTTGTAAGTGCAGCGATCATTCTTTAAGCAGCCAGTTGTCCTCCAAAAATAACATTCATCAGGTTGTTTGCTGAGAAAAAAAAAAAGTAAAGACAAGTTTCAAATTACCATGAAAACATTGCATATATACCATTTATACTATTGCTCAAATACTATCTATTTGAATCTCATTGTATTGTATTATACTGCAAAACAGCATGCAATGACATTCATTGTATATGATTCTATTTATTAAAATCATAAATGGATACTGCCTTATTGGGACATTACTTGTCCCTGTCCCTCCTGTACACCTAACCCTAACCACATTTAACCTTCTGATCAGTAAAAGTGTCCTCGAAGACTCAGGAAGGAAGCCATGGTTGTATATGGAATTTCTAACCTCTAAACACAGTGATATTTAAGTTTTGTGCAACAATTCAAAATCAGAAAGTTTACTCACTCAATCTTCCCTGAGGACCCTGTAGATGCATCTCTGGACACTCCAAGACGCGTGTGAATCCTATCAGGATAGCGCACCACTAGAGTTGTCCCATCAATGGCATAACCCTGCAATACACAAGAAACATACATAAACTGTAATGTTTCCCTCATTGAAAAGACGAAATGTATTCCATCCCCACTGCAAGACCTTCATTTGACCTCCAAAATCACTGGACAAAGGTTAAACATATTATAAGCAGCTATATTATCACCAGCATGTTTAACATTCAACTGAAAGCAACAGAGCAAACATACTTACATGAAAGTCTTGTATGGCTTTCTCACAGTCGTCCTTCTTGGTGTAGTTAACAAACGCACAGCGTCTCATTTGTAACACTTTGACACTATGGACTTGTCCAACACTGTTTCACAAAGATGAACTCCATTACATCAATACTAAGTTAGCAATTTACTAGTTTTACAGTTTTCAAAACCAATGAGGTCACTTACATGCTGAATAGGGCATAAAGCTTAGCCTCTGTTACAGAAGGCACTAGATCTCCAACCCAGATAGGGAATAGCTCTCTGATTAGGGATGAAAGACACATCAGGATTCAGCTGATTTTAAGGTGAAAGGTTGTCTCATGAAAGCCTGTATGTGTGCATCTTACTGGGCATGATGACGAACTGGAGCAGCGACTGGCATACTGGGTCGAGGCTGATTCTGAGGAAGAGGTCTGAGAGGGAAGTTAGCTGGAGGTTTTGGGTGACGCTCTACAGACATAAACTCACTTTCTGTGGGAACTAGGACAGGGGCTAAACCTAAAAAGAATGAGAGTTATCAATGCAATCTCAATTAATGATTTTTTTTTATTGTCTTCCTCAGTATTTGCATATATATTCACACATGGAAATCAGTGTATTTCAGAGTCAAAAATATATATATTGGAGTGAAGGAAATGTATCAGGGTCAGAAATAAACAGGGGTTTGAGGCACCAAAATGAACATTAAATGCCCCCCAAATTCAAGATACAGGGGTAAAAAAAAAAAAAAAAGCTCTTTCAGTAATAATAAAATTACATTAATCTCAAACCATTATGAAATTGTTGTGTAAATACATTTATGCCACATCTAAGCAGAATTAAACGGTCTGTAAGTGTAAATAAACATATCAGATTCAACTTTGCAATGTAAAGATGGCATTAGTTGAACAAATTTTATTAGTAACAGACTACAGTATTCTGATTGAGTGAATTAATTTAATAAATGTAAATACTGGATACAAAAATCAATTATATACTTATTAAAAGAGAATTATAAAAATGACAAATGCTCCAGGAAATCACTTATTTTACTTATTTATTAAGGGGTGGTATAATGCCCTTTTCACAATATGTAAAATAAGTCTTTGATGTCCCCAGAGTGTGTATGTGAAGTTTTAGCTCAAAATACCCCACAGATATTTTTATACAGCATGTTAAAGTTGTCCCTTTTTGAGGGCGAGCAAAAACGCACCATTTTGTGTCTGTTCCTTTAAATGCAAATGAGCTGCTGCTCCCAGCACAGAGGGCAGAGCTTGTGTCATTTCTGTATGGTTAGTTGATGAACTTATGTAGCTTATGTGTAGTTATCTTCTAGTCATTGATTAGCATATTCTGTCTTGATAATCTATAAATCGTGTTCCGGGGGCGGGGTTTATGTAAATTCTAGCGTTGGTGATGTCACTAACCCGGGAGGAATGTTGTGTAGTACCTAACAGTAACTTTGCAGATGTCCTTTATGCTCAAACAGCAACATTACACACTAACTAAAGTTAGAAAAATGAAATCATAATCAACCACCCCTTTAATATGAAAATTACTTAATACTTCACAATATTATTACCCATGGGGCAAATATATCCCCTGAATAGAAAAGTTAATTTCTGTATGCATCTCACTAATATGTAGATGCATTGTCATACCTGATACCCCAGAGAGAGCTTCTAAGGCTTTTTCTACAGTTCCATAAAGAATAAGGGCATTTGAACTCTGCTCTTTGGTGAATCCCATTTCCTGTTGAAGAAGCAAGCGTATATTGATATGCTCATTCAGGTGATTTATAACAAACGGGCAACTTAAAACCAATATTCAGCTGCTGACAACATTGAAGCAGTATCAACGCTAAAATAAAGTGTGGTCCATTATTTACTCATATCCACTCACCATAAGCTGCATCATCTGCACCCTCATCATCTCCTCAGCTGCTTCCTTAATTGTACTGTCCAGTATTAACACTTCATTATATGTAAGTCTGGCTTCATAATATCTCTGACAGAGGGGGAAACAACAAGATTGTGTGAGAATAAAATAGCAGAGGGGAATTTGCTGAACTCTAAATGATGGGTGACAATGGCAAAAAGTTGTGGCAATACCTTCAAACCAACCAGCGCTTTGCCTTTTCTGTAAAGCCCTTTAATCCATTTGGGGTTCATAGAAAGAGCAATATCAGCATCATTTAAAGCTTTCTCATACTCCAGCATCTGTTCATAGCAGTAAGAACGATTTCCAAACAACCTACAAAGACAGACACACAAACACATTATAAATGTAACCTCTTCAAAGACATGCTCTGCTTGATTTATAACTAGTTATTTTATTCATAACTCATGTTTTAGTTGAAACTGTTGACATGGACTCTTACTTATACTCTTTAGGGTTGTGTTTTATAGCATCTGTAAAATATTTCACAGCCATCTGCAGGTTTCCTGAGGCGGCATACTGGTTACCTATAACTAAAAAGATGTGGGAATTAGGAGGGCATTTCATGACTAAACCATTTTTAAAGAAAAACCTCACACACCTGCCAGCTCCACGCTTCTTGTAATAAAATAATTTGCATTGACAGTCTCCTCTGACTTCTCCTCCTCTTTGTTGTTATCAATCTACAAGAATAAAGAATTTAATGTTATGGAAATACTGTCAAAAATTGGCAGCTTCAGAAAGGCTGGCTCAAAAGGATCATGGTTATATAAAGATACTTCTGCAAGAATATGGTAAATAAGCCTCTTATGCTCATCAAGGCTGCATTTATTTGATAAAACAAACAAACAGTAAAAACAGTAATATTGTGAAATATTACAGTTTAAAATAACCTATCTACTTGTATTGTAAAATGTTATTTATATTCAACTACAATTCCATAGTCATCGTGTGAAAATCTGTGCTACTGCATCCTGTTCTGCAAGTGCTTATGTACACACTGTTAAACAGTAACTTTTGAGAAGAAAGTGGCACTTCTCCTTTCAGAGCTGAAATAGCCTTTGAAAATTGCATCAGGTTTGCTGTATGAATGTTATTTTCATCACTCTCTGGTTTTCCTCCTGGAATACACATGTATTCTCATTGCCTTGTACAGGCATATCAATCAGTTTTTCTTTTATTTGTTTTGATCTGATTACATGTATATTTAGAGAAATTATTAACCATCATCTCTGTCAGGATTTGATCTACTGCCATTTCAAAACATTCTTTAAACTACCCACTTTTTGTATAATGACAACTATTAACTTGTCCTCCTAATCTCCTATTTCAGTAATGGTTAAAGGTCAGTTTTATTACAAAGTACACTACATCACGCCTATACCCGTCTTTTTGTCATCTTCCCACCAATAAAAAAAAAAATTTGCAAAAAAATAAACTCACAATCCTGTGAAACCAATTTGGCAGTTGATCAAAAATACTGGTCATAACGGATTACATATCTCAGTTCATTTAAAAATTGTTCAGTTTCAACTTAAGACTACTTTTATTTCCACTAAGACATAAGAACTGTAGCTATTACATATTCACCTGCTTGTCTCCAAAGCTCATTTGTATCGAGATCATTAAACATGATACAACCCTGAATCACAGCAGTAAACCAGCTGATTTCTATTTTAGACACGCCCAATAGCTATATTTTCATTCAAAGTTGTGATTTTAACTCAAGCACAAAATTGGAACATCGCATAAAACATCTGCGAATAAAGCAGTGTTTTCATCCCATGTGAGCAAGAGAACAAAACAGGCACTTACTGGGAAATTGGTGCAAAATATCTGTAGCAAAAAAAGGAAGTTGCAGCAATCGGGGAAGCTACCGTGGCTCTTTTTTCCTACATCATAAATGACTTGCATCTCAGAGTGGATGAAACAAACGCAGGAGTTCCTTACTATCATACCAAGAACCTTCCCTCAACCTATTATATATTTAAAAAAAAAAAAAAAAATCCTACACGTCCTCTTATTTCATCATTTCCAACCTGTTTTTGTGGCGTAGTGCTGGCTTTCTGCTCCGACCCATGCTGTTTTCTTGAGTTTGCTTGAGCAGGTTTCTTGTCAGGTTTGGGTTTTTGTTCTAGTTTGCGCTTGGCGATAGCAGCTGCGTTTGACACAAAGCAGCTATTCATGTCAAGCTCCTAAGACACACATAAAGCACCGTCACTGAAGAGCTCTTCATCTACAGTATAAATCATATCACTTTTGTAAATGACAAGGGAACATTAAGTCATATTGCCCACCTCTGGTTCCATAGTTGACTTTTCCTCTTCGTCATCTTCATCGTCATTACTGCTATCACTGCTCTCCACAGGTTTTGAGGTGTGTTGAGGACCAGAAGTCACAGATGAACAATTTTTGTTTTTAATTTTATTTTCATTTTCATCTTTATCTGTATGTTTAGTCTTTTCTGGTCCAGGGTCAACTTGTACCTTAGAACAAAGAAAGAAACACCAAGATAAAATTAAGTCTGTGGACTTTCGGTGAGACAGACTCAAAACAATGGAGGCATGACGAGTGACCATAAACCCCAGCATCATTTTAATTAATACTTAAACCATACAACACAGCAGTCACACACAATAACATTTGTTTTCTCTTACCGGTTTATTTTTTTCTTTATCTGCATTTTCCTTCTCTAATCTTTCCAGCCGACGTCTCTCTTTCTGTCTCTGTTATATTTCAGAAAGATTTAACTCAACAAAAAATTCCTGCTTATGATAATCAGACAAAAATACTTTTTTTTTTTTCTTCATGTATGCCCTCACCATCTTTTTCTGTTTCTTCTTTTCTGCCTTTTTCTTAAGTTTTTCTTCTTCATCCACTAGCTCTTTTGCATTCCTTTCTGCTTCCTAAAAAGAAGTTAAATAATAATATGTTAAATGAAAAGTTAAATAAAACAACGAGTGAATCACAGGTGTTAGACACAAACCTCAGCTGTTATGTGTTTGGATGGTTTTGGCAGGCCTCTATCAAGGAAGTTGTGAGAAAAGCCACAGTATCTGTTGTTTGTACGGACATCATACTTATCGTTATCGTCGTCATAATCATAATAATCCTCATCTGATGAATCTTCATATCCTGTAAATTGAGCAGCAAACTGGTCCAGTTCTGGAACTTTAATACAAAAAAATAAATAAAATTGCTTAAATGCCACACAAACCTAAAGCTCATTAAGTGGAAATGAGTAGAAAAACACTATAGTTATGAAGATTATAATGTGACCCAGTTCATCTTATACCTTAAAACAAAGAAAATTGATTTACAAGAACTTTAATGTTGGCATGAAATGGAAGTTAATATAAATAAGAGTGGTCAATAAGAGTAATTAAATAACAGTGGTCTATTATTTCATGGTGACTTTAATACCATAGGGACATTTGTTTTTTGTATCCAAAGAAAAGACATCATGCATTCAGTCAGTTTTGAATATTTCAATCGGTATTGCTGAACAAAGCTCAAGTTGAAAGCACATAGTTTCTCTTTTTTTGCATTTAAAACTTAAGAGCACTAGAACAAACAATATATGGAGTAGTTTTAAAGTATTGCAATAATAGCCGAGTTTGAATATAAGACCAGCCCTACTATATAAACGACCATGTATGACTATTAGCCTAGGTAATGTTTCTGTAAAATAAAGACGTTTCTTACCAAATCCACAACCAAAACTTAAAGCATCTAAGAAGCTGCGGTTTGACTGTCTACCGTTGATCAAATCGACCATAGCCTCCTAAAAAAGGGCAACACAGAAAAATATAAATTACGGACTCAAACTCACCACCCCAGATTAATTGGAATTTAAATAATGCTGAATAATGTGATCAATTAATGCACAGAAACGTAATCACTCACGTGAGTCCGCATGAGGCGCTCATTATCACGCATCCGGAAGTATTCTGCAATAATCATTAGAAAAACATCTTTTAAAAGTTTGAACAGGACATACATTAACACAGATACACTAAAAGTGAATTGTGTGGCTTGATCCGCAGTATGTGATCAAAACATGGCTTCTCTTTCGTATGCTGTTAAAGTTTGAGATATACAAAAACCGACAATGTGCTAAAGATTAACAAGACAGTATAAATAAAAATGGAATTGGGCAAGTCTTTCAGAGCCTCTGCACAATTTCAGGCCTGTAATTGTTCAACGACACGTCCTCTCTATTGTGTTAGAGCTACATGTGTTTGCATGAGCTGGCTAAGTTTTAGTAGACGTCATGAAAAGAGCCGAGCAATACTTACCCGGTCCTATGGTGTTCTTTCTTGACATTTTAGCGAATATATTTATATATGTTAAGTAATTCTAAATTATAAAATATTTAAGTAACTTCTATATGGTGTTACATTCCTTCCAATCGTAATGTTTTCTCGAGATTCGTCTCCACCTCTGCACACACAAACAGTGCCCGTTTACACGCATGCGCACTTACTTTCTAGACGTACGCGCGCAACCATAATGCACCACGTGGTGCGGTTGGGAAGAGAGAAATAATTTTATACGTTAAGATAACTGCATTTATGCATACTGTGCAAATACTTAGTTTGTCAACTAAATATAATAGACTATATTTTAATGTAAAGACCTTTTCTAATTTCTTTGTTTGTTATGAGGTTGCATATTTTAATTACACAATAAAATGCTAAATTAATCATTGAACCATGTACCAACCATAGGTACCAACAGAGATATTATGTCTTTTTGGCTTGTGTTTTCTGTAAGTATTTGGGAACCTTTTAATTATATAGTCTTGTGGAGTGAGGTAATAATCATTAAATATATTTTAGAGGGTGGACTGTGGGTGTGCCATTGGGAGAATCCAAGAATATAATGAAATAAATCGTGAGTTTAGGGATGTGCCAAAAAAAAAAAGAAAGAAAGGAAGGAGAACACCTTGAGGTCATTAACTTTATAAAAGTGAAAGCTGCTACTGGGATTGGTAGATGTTCTGCAGGCATCTCAGCTTTGTTGTCTTGACCAATAAAGTCAAGCCTTCAGGTTTGGCATCTGGAACTTTTATATATATATATATATATAAGAGAGAGAAGACAACAATAAAAGGTAACAACTTTCTACAACAATAATAAGTACAATATGAGTTTATCTGCTGTTTTCTTTGAGGGACCCCCAAGGGAAACAGCAGGATTTTTCACTAAATACACATTTGACACTTGAACCTTGCACTTTTGTGTTGTTAAGACTTGAACCTTTGAATCACAAATAGATTTTAGTGCAACTAAAAACGATATCTCTAAACCTGTCAAAAAAGTGATTTCAAATTGGTGACCAAATGTTTTAAATCCTAAGTAGCCTAATACAAATATAAATGCTTTCCTGGCTTCAACTGTTTTGTATTTGCATTATCTTTTCTTTATTTACTGCCATATGCCCTCTCCAAAACTAAATTTGCCTGTGTAACAACAATAGCGTTTGGTCAACAAAACATTTATTAGGTAAAATAATCAGCAAAATGTGATTTTGGTTATTTTATTATTTTACTATTTCCCTGGTTACTAGTTTGTACTCTAGGCACTACAATAATTACAGGACATTAAACATCTTTAGTTAAAATAGTTTAGTTTGTTTGCTGGATTTTAAAAATGGGCCACTATAGGCCTATTCTTCTCTAATATATCTATGCAATTTTCTGAATCTGCAGCAGATCAAGACAACGGTATGATGAAAACTGTTGTAAAGTACAGTTAATGCACATTTTGTATCGATATAGTTCTCAATAAATTAATCTAAAGTAACAAAAAATCGAAATAATACTTAAGCAATTATCTTGAAATAACGTTTACACCATTCATGCCTTGTATTTCAGTTCTATGTCAAGATAAAAAGACAAAATGAAGAGTTCAGATGCAAAAGCCTCTAAGTGCCATCTGAAATTTTCTTCTAGAATGATCATTTTTATAAACCTTGTATATTTAAGTTAAGTAATTTCACTTAAATGACAATTAATAGGTAATTTGCATTGCCATTTAAGTGAAATTATTGAACTTAAAGATACGAGCTTGATAAAAATGATCATTCTAGAAGAAAATTTCAGATGGCACTTAAGAGGCTTTTGCATCTGAACTCTTCAAATACTCTTGTACAATGTAAAGTATAAATAAAGCTTAGCACTTTTTGTACTCTCACTTGACTTCCCGCGCAAAGCCGCGGGCTTTTCTTTTTGCCATAGCAACATTTCGCCTCGCTACTGTCTGGATCTCATGCAGATCTCATGTTGTCTATTCAGCTAAACCGTGTGTGGCTATGGGGTTCTTGTGTTTAACATCATATTTTCGAGATAACTAAATTCGCTTAAGAAGCTAGCAAGTTATTAGCCGATGACTACACAGTAGATTTTGCTTCTGTAACCGTTTTACATCCTGTTACACATTATAACCTGGTTGTATTTTATTAGTTTCACGGTTAATTCAAACTCCTGCAAGTGCGCATGCGCGCTAACGTCTGCGTCAGTGCGTCCGTCACAAACACAACATGGATTTAGAGGAGGATGCTGCAAACGTAAACAATGTAAGTGTATGGAAATTGCTGTCAAGTTGTAAAACTAGAACTTACGTGTTTTTTTTCCTGGAATGTGTGAGCTTTCGATATAATTTCTGCCTGATAGATCTTAACTCGCTAAACGAGACAACCTTGTAACTGTTAGCTAGTAACACTGCATGGCAACAAGTGAGCTATGCTCAAAGTCATCGCTAATGACTGTCCAGTGACTTGCTGGCACTCAACGTATTATAATTAATTTATTTAGTCAACATTCAACTGAAGGCACAAGAACAGACTTGGATGAACGTGGAAAGCTTTGTAGTCATCGGCTAATAACTTGCTAGCTTCTTCAGGCTATTTAACGTTACGTTAGTGGATAGCAGACACAGCATCACAAAAACAAGAGTTTCTAGTATTGTAAGTTAAATCACTCTAACTTACTCCACTTAACTGATTAGGAATAATAAATGATAAATTCTGCCATATGCATTTGATGGCCGAAGTAATCACACACAGGCACTTGCATAGATAATTGTGTGTATATTCCTGACACAGTGTGATAATCTAAGACAAGAAATTATGAGAAATGTAATTGTATAAGTAATAACCAATTTGAATAACGAAGAGGTAATTAGAGTACTATAAATTAGAGTCTCATAATAATTATGATGTAGAAATACAATAAAATCATAAATCAGTTTAATGACGAAATTCAACTACCTGTTGTAGTCCATAAGAACATGAAATGTACTAAGCTAACAAAATATAACGATTAGCTGATAATAAATGTATGGAAAAGTAATCATAAAAGATACAAGGAAAACAGTGAATATATGGATATAGAAATGTGAATGAAATCGATCCGAAATAAAAAAAATACAATCTTGAATACACTAATTCCTTTTAATAGATAGGTATGTTTTTAACTTTACAGACCCCTGCAGAGGCTCCCGGTCAGCAGCATGGACAAAATGTGCATGGTTCAGAGGCTGACAGACCATACACAGATCCTGACAATCATGGAAGACCATTTAGTAACACTCAGGACTTAAGTGTCCAGCCACTGATAGACAGATCTGAGACTTTACAACTAGGTACAGAGAGCAGGTGTATTTATACAGTGGGCTCCAGAGATCTGAGATTCAATCTAATTTAAACCTGGGATTTTTCGATTTTGACATTTTCAAATATTGTGATCTCTGCTGCAAATAAGCAAATCTCTTTGTACAGATGGTCAGATGTTATTTCAATCAAGTTCAAGATGCTCTTTGCATCATATCAAATTATACTGAGGAACATAATCATCAGGGCTTCACACAAACTTGTATAGTCAAGCAGCTTGAGTGATACTGTAATTAAAGCAAAGGGCGATTAACCAAATACTAAGACATTCTTTTCACTCAGATGCTGACAAATTTGTCATGATTTTTTTTTTTTATTAAATAAAAAAAAAAAGCATCTCAGATGTTTGAACCCCACTGTACATTACTTTGTGCCTTAGCACAAGTTACCTATATACATATTTATTTAAAATTTACATAATGACATATATAATCATTACATCAAATGATTTTCTTTTTTCCCCAGAGTTTCAGGATAGCCAGATGTCACCTGCACTTACCCTGCTTCCCTGCCTGGACAAATCTCACCTTCTTTCTGACTCCGCGTTTTTTCAGCATTCAGATGCAGAATTTGTCCCTCTTCGGTACTGTTTGTTTAGTCATGTTCATGGTTTGGGCTTTTCTTTCTTTTTTTACCTTTTCGTATTTTTTAGATAATATTTTCTTTATTGTATTTATGTACACAGGGGATTTCCTGACCTCTCAGTTGTCTCTGACAGATGTCCCAGGATTTCACATGTAGTTGTAACTGATGCTTCTCACCTCCAACATACTATTTATGACCAGGCTACGCTTTCCCAGCATCCTTTGGAAGTACCAGCATCCATGTCAGAGGGTGAAAAAAGCTGCTGTTCACTTTCCCAGCACAGCTTGTCACCTGGAGACCATTGCAAAGGACTTGAGGATCAAGGGAGTGTTTCATATGTTGCTGCGGACAAAATCAGCAGATATATGGAAGGAGAGGAGCAGACCACTGCTCAGCAGCTTAGTGAGGGAATGTCTGCTCAGCTCCTATTAGAGTACAGGGAAGAGGATGTTATTGTGGCTGTTAGCAGCAGTAGTGCTGTTTCCTCTGCTTCAAATACCCAAAACACAGACAAAAGCCAGTTGGATCCTTCCATGAACCTTCAAACAGGCCGAGAGCAGCCACAAGGAGGTTCACTGTCATCACCATCTTCATTTCAGAAGGCTGCAGGTTCAGTTGTTGGTTCAGATGTGTCAAATATTACTTTTCGTGAGTCACAGATGCACCCATACCAAGCAACTGACCATCTCCATGATCCGCTTCTGTTTGCAGGACAAACAGGCTCAATCTCTGCACCAGCAAGTATGCATCATAGTGGGAACAAAAGTGGACTATGTGTCACACCAGCTGATAAAGGTGTGATGCATGTACCAGGTCTGCAGAGAGCGCTTTGGAGCTCCGGTCATCTAACAGCGACAGATGGATCATTTTTGAGCTCGCAGCCTGTGTCTCAGTCCACACCTGCAGTACTTCTCATGAGACCCCCACCAGCATTGACCAAACTCTCACTCATACACTCAAAACAAGAGGCTGTTGCCTTTGTGGCTGCATCAGCCCAAAACAGTCACTCCAAAACTGGCTTATTAACATCATTGGACCTAAGTGATCAACATTCTTCTCCCATCTACTCTGAAACAACAGCTACAGCCTTTGGTGGACCTTCAGAGACTGCACAAATGATGTCACGTGTCCATCCTGTTTCAAATGAACAAGTCTCTCTTCCGGTTTTAAATCCACCGGCCTCTGATACACTTCACACCGACGCTCAGCCCTTTTACTCTGGTACTCTTGGGAGAGTACAGTCTCTTCCCAGTCTGAGCTACTTACAAAAAGTAGATGCCTGGAAAGCCAATCAAAGTTCTAGCAGGTCGTTTTATGATAATTTGGACCTACAGGGGTTTGATGGTGTGTTTCCCAAGAAAAAAGCACAGGATGCAGTGTCTGAGGCACTTATGAACATGCTTTCTAGAGACACACGTCAGGCATTTTGTGCTAATCTTAGCTCCCAGGTGACTCAGCCACTGTCCTCCTCTCATTCTGGAAGTGGCTCACCCCGTCGGGTGGATGTAGTTGGGGCGGGTGCATGTAGAGGACAAGCATCTGAGTCACCTGTCAATCGCTCACATTCTCACTCCTCCCTGAGCTCTGTGGTGACGTCTATTCAGAGAGACACTGGCACACTCAGTCAGCGAGTTCCAGCGGCACAATCTGATGACATCGTTCCAGCCACCAGATCATTGGACAGTCGGCCATCATTACTTTCATGTGGAAGTTCAGCTCCTCACATGGACAAAAGCTCCATCAAGATGTCTCCTCTCGTCAGTCTTGGTCGCTTCAGTGATGTATCATCAAGCCTCAACAGGAGCAGCACTCTCTCCAGCTCTCAAGGCAGTTGCCATGGCGAGCAGAGTATGCGGGCGTCAGTGGGTGCTGCTTCTTCTGTAGTGAGTCTTGAGGTAGATAATTATGCACCCTACTGGACCTCCAGACCTGCGTCTCCTCCTCACGCTAAGGAGCTCAACATTGAAGACAGAATCCCTGTAAGTTCACATAGTGCTGTAAAAGAACTAGTAGGATGTACCTAAAGGAAATTTAAATTATTTTTCTATTCTATTATATAAATCCATCTTGATCTTGTTAAGAACAATTGATACATGCATTACAATACGGAGGAAATTATCTGTTGCTACTTCTGTTACGTTGTGACTTTAAAGTCGGCATGAAATCAAAATCTTTTACTTCTTAAACACTTACCTTTTTATTGCTTGGGCTTTCCATCAACTGGGCTGCATGGGCTGTTGGTTAATGTCAACTTATAAGTTATTCAGATATTGTTTTAGGCTGCTGTTGTTTGTAACAGCATTTCTAAAATCTTGCCAGTAAATGCAATGCAATTTAATTTAAGTTGAGTTGTCCACCATTTACTGCAAACTCACATTCAGGTCTCTACTCTGGTATGGAATGCCCTACTTTCCATGATCACATAGATACAATCAAATGCCATACATTATGGTAGTAAAATGTTGAGTTTAAATATGACATATTTAGTTTTCAGTTATGCTCAAGTAGGAGGAACATTGAGGGCAGCTTTTCTCAACCTTTTAAACTCTTGAGGCCCTTATTGTCAAAGTAAATATTCAACAGGCCCCATATGAATGAATATATTTATTTGTCCTCAAAGAGGAAATTATTTTCCACAGTAGTGCAATGCATACATAACAAAGACACTAGAACATCCAGACTTATGTAAAATTATACAATAATAAACACACCAAATCACAAACAATGACAAAGGCATTGCACACCAGTGGCTGATGCTCTATGTGCATTGACAGGATTGTTTATTTTTATATTTATGATACTTCTGCTGTACTGACAGCTCATTTTCAAACTCAATACAGTATATAAAATAATAAAAAGTGTATAATATGAAATTATTATATATCATAATTAAAATAATTACTGAACTTTCAGTAACTGAATGATTTTTTCCCCCTCAATATTTCTTACTCACAAATAGTTATTTCTGCCTGATAAAATATTTTAGAGCTTGGCATAACTAAAAATTATATTCATTACAAAAATTGACATGGCTTCTTAAGAAATATATCTTTCTTTATATATCTTTAAAATTAGCCTTCCTCATATATCCAGGTTTCCTGTTTGAGGAGGTGAATTAAAATAAGAAATATCTTGATTTTTAGCTGTTTTATTTTAATGCTTGTTTTGTCTAATAAGTAATCTTTAGGCCCCCTTTTTTTGTCATTTGTTTATCTACCCTTATAGACAAACCTTTTAAAGTTATGAATCTGTTTTTATATTTCTATAGTTGTACCTCCTAAATTTGGGCATCGACCAATCACCTTCAACAATCCTAAATCCATTTACTCGACGAGGACCAATCAGAGAGCCTGAATTCTCTCCTACTGATTTATGTACCATCAAAGGCTCCATAGGAACACCAACTAAAAGCACACAGCCATCTGAAGGTGAGCCAAAGACATCTGTCATCTTGTTCACTGTGAAAGTTTGATATTGGTTTTATTTGCATTCTATTGCTGGACATATTTGGTTATAAAGCTGTATGTTTGTTTTCTATGTGTAAGTTGACAGTCTTCAGAAGGAGACATTCTCCAGTTCTAGTCAGCTGTCAGCTGACTCCAGTGCTTCGGTCACACACCGCTTATCAGTGCATGAGCAAAGCCAGCCAGCCAGTGACAGAAGTGTAAAGATGATATTCAACCAGGCGGATACTCAATCACTTCATTCAACATCACATCCTTCATCAAGCCTACAACAATCTGATATTCTACAAACTGAAGGAAGCTTTGGCCTCCCAATCCAGCTCAGCCCAGAATCTGTGCCACCTCAAGATGCCAGAGAAATGGTAAAAGAGGGTGATGACTCTTTTGTGGGCTCTGGCACACTGCATGAAATCAGGCGTTTGCTGGGCCGTGCAGAAAGCCTGGTTTCTGGACGATCCTCTCTGTCTTCCTCCCCTGCTTCACACCGTCTCTCAGGGAGTGACACGTCCCTTGTTTCACTAGGACGAAACACTCGAGGTTATCACAATGACACATCTCTGTCGGCTGGTGGGAACCTTTCTCTGTTGCTAACTCGATCTTCATCAGATTCGGCTTTAAAAGGAAGCTTGTCGTCCTCCCAGGGGCCACAACAGACAGACCACACAACTATAGAACCTGCTGCTCTCTCTTTGAGCAGAGAGGAAAGTTTGAAGTCACGTGACCTCTGTGTGACCCCAAGGCGGGCTGAGCCTGAGGGCTGCAGTGCTGCTGACCCAGACAAGGCAAAGCCACCTACAGCCACATCTGTCATGCAGATAAATGTCCCTTCGATACCAGGGAACCTTCAGCAGAACCAGGACAAGACTGAGGATGCTGGGATTGGCTCCTCCGAGAATAGTCCGTCTCATGTCTCAGCTGAGGTTGAAAGTTTGAGCGACAGTTGCAGCGAGAGTTCATTGGCTGCCAGAGTTGCCAAGCTCCTTCAGAGTGAGTCACCTGTTTCTATGGTTACAAGCCGGCCAAGCACCGCTGACCCAGAAGATAGCCGTGCCCGAGGTAAACAATGTGTCGTATAGTCATTTTCATGTTTTGTCACTACCAGTGGTGCTTTTCTTAAGTTGTCACTGGTTTGACATTGTGAAAATGTCTGTTGTCTAGATTGGATCCTGATGAAGGTTTCTGGCCGCCGATGTGAAAGTTTAGAACTAAATCCAGAGGACAGGGAGAGAATTGAAGACATCAAAAGAGAGCTTCTACTAAACACCAAATACACCAAGGTAACATCCATATGACAAACACAGTACACAGAAAGGTCTGCCGATTTTATTTCTGTTAATGTCAGCATTGGTTGACTTGCTGTTGTAGTCAGATCTGTTAGCTAAATAAAATAACTAAGTAAATAAAAGAGATTGTGGTTATTTAATTGTTTATGCTCAGTTTCTCTATTTTTTGCACCATAAACCACTTAAAGTCTACCTTTAAAAACACTAAAAAACTATTTAATAATACCTTTAAATGTAATCTTTAGCAAATCTCAAAATATCCATTTTTCATACTGGTGCCTAAATTCACTTGAAGAATTTAAAACGATTGTCGTTTTTTAACTAGTTTGGACAAAAAAAAAAAAAAAAAATATATATATATATATATATATATATATATATATATTAGGGCTGTCAAACGATTAATCGCATCCAAAATAAAAGTTTGTGTTTACATAATATATGTGTGTGTGGAGTATAATTATTTTCTATATATAAATACACACACATGCATATATATTTAAGAAAAATGTGTTATTTATATATAAAATATTTATATATAATATAAATTATATATAATATTATAAATATATATACACAGTATATACATGCAAATATTTCTTAAATATATACATGCATGTGTGTGTATTTATATATAGAAAAAATTATACACCGTACACACACATATATTATGTAAAAACAAACTTTTATGTTGGATGCGATTAATCGTTTGACAGCCCTAATATATATATATATATATATATATATATATATATATATATATATATATATATATATATATATATATATTATTAATTTATTTTTATTTTTTATTTTAATCAGCACCTTGCAGCCCTGTTTTTTACTTTTTTTTATTTTATAAATATTGGCCACTTATCATAATTCATATTATGGCTGATAATCATCAGCCAGAAGTTTTTATTTGATTTTATTTGATTCTGAAATAATATGAGTTTTGTTTCTGGTGCGGCAGACTGCATTGTGAACAGTCCTGATAGAGAGTGTTTAAGGTAAAGCTGTTGTTTGCTCTCACGCTTGCAGTGTTTCTTCTGACTCTCCCACTCAACACTATCTTCTTCCCACAGTCCTCCCCAACCCTAGATCTCATAATAACACATCTTTGTTTCATTCTTTTGCTTTGTTTCTCAGTGGAGCTCAGATTCTGAGGGCAGTGCTCAGTCGAGTGTTGGTCCTGGATATCAGCTGACGAAGGACTTTGTTGGACTGTGTAACATGGAGAATCATATCTCAGATCAGCTGCAGAAAGACACAGACACAGTTCCAATTTATACGCCTTTACAACAAGATCCAGAAGCCAAAGTTCCCCAGAGAGAAGGGCTTATCCCTCAGCCTTTTACTTCTATTACTATTGCAACCAATCGCCATACTCCATCTCCACAGTCACTGCCAAATTGCCCTATCGCAGGTACTGCAGAATTGGATAGTGTTGTTCCCGAGCATGAGACGTTAGAGCGAGAGATCCACCACAGAGGAGCAGATGCCAAATTTGGAACACACCTGAGACATCAGCCAGTCATTAAACCTTATGTATCTGACAGCAAAAAAGAGACAGAGAGAGAAGGACAACATAGAGAAGAGAAGGAAAGAGAAGAAATGACTGATGACAAAGAGAATGCTGTTACGAATGATTCCAAGAGTGTTCAGAAAATGCCTCAAATGGATTATCCTGTCACGGGCAATAACCAGCTATTATCCAGTGCTGCGTTGGTCTCAAACTTTGGCTATAAGTCCCACCACTCTCACATGCACGTGACTTTATCACCCAAACCCAAACATCCATCCAGTCCTGTGAAATACCACTCAAGCAGACTATCCAGTCAAAACACCAGTAAAGATGTCCCACTTCAAAGACATTCACTTATGGTGTCAAGCATGACTGATGAACATCTGCAGTCCATCCCCCGAATCTCAGCATCAAATCATGCCAGGTCCTATGAACATAGAGAGCCGGTTCAAGACCAGAATGCAGGAACAGTCAGTGTACACTTACAGGCCAGATACCCACAAAACTTTGTTCCCTCTCAGAGGCTGGCTGGGACATCCAGAACTCTCTCTGTCCAAGCGGCAAGTAAGACAGAATTGATATAAGCTTTTCAGTGCCATTTGAATATTCTAACTCATTTTGGTAAATTAATCAGTTGATTTGTTTTTCTCTATGTACACTTCCTGTAGCTGTCCCTGCACTATTGCCATACAAACCTCATGGCAGCTCCGAGCTGTTCTATGTCCCGCAGGCAGATCCAGAGCTTTCTCCTGGTCGCTCTGATACAACTGTAGAAAGCTCTCACGCAGGTATATCACAGAGAACTCTACTCTGATTTTTAGTAGTTTTAGGTTTAGTTAACAATTACAACACTGGTTAAATATGTTGGGTTTCTCCTGTCATTTAGTCTGCATAAACCCTGCCCTTTTCTTACAATCGACTGCAAGTTTGCATTCAGATCTGCCTCCATCTAATCATCAACAAATGGATGGAACCAATTTTTATTTATTTATTTTTTCACTCGGGTGTATGTCCCAATACGGAAGGAAAGATCTGTCACTACTTTTGTTTTAAAACATGTTCTAGTTCAGATCTGTCTATAAATAATGTAATTGTAAGGAAGAATGTAGAAGTTTTTTTTTTTACTTCAACAATACTTTCAAATAGTTTTTTAAATTAAGATACAACATTATTTCATGGACCACTACAGGTTTTTATAAATATCCAAGCAACAGAGGCTATTACGTATTTTCCATACATTTTCCTATAACCTGCGATTGTGTATATTGGTTGTTTGCTCCTCTACTGGCCCCTCCTCCCGAGTCTTGCAGATGGTTCATACTCTCACCCAGTCCTGCATTATTCATGGTCTTTGTCCATGAGAAAGGCAATCCAGCAACACAAGCCTCATTTGATCCACATGCCAAACCCTTCAGGGGCCCTCTACTTCAGTGCTTTTTGAGTATCTGTCTGATCCAGCTCTCTCTTGCTCTCTCCTTCTCTCTCGCTCCCTTTGCAGGTTCTGATGATGCTGTCCCTCCACACTTTCATATAGATGTTTTAGGCTCTAGAGAGATAGAAGACAACATAATTACACCAAAACACAAGGAAGGCATCTACAGTAAGAGGGCCAATATGAAAAGAGGTAAGATGCACATCAGTGTTCCTATTAGCTCTACAATATTTGCTGAATTTAAAAGAATAGTTCACTCAAAGAATTTAAATTGTCATCATTTACTCACCCTCATATGACATTCTTGTAATAGAAGATATTTTAGATAAGAATCTTTTTTTCCCCATAAAATGAACGCATATAGTGGCTGTGAAGCTCAGAAAAGCACAAGAAAATTGGTCTATCCAACTCGAGCACAATATATCATGTCTTCTAAAGCCATACAAGCAGAATTTATTAGTATGAACTGCATTTATCGTCAGGTTTTTTGCTGAAACAACCTTGGAAATGCTTCAAAATGTGGAAGGGACCATTAACACACAACACGTTAGAATAGAATAGAAACGGACACAAGCTCTTGAGACGCGCTTTTTAATAAGTTGAACTTCTTTCAACTTGAACGCAGCATTTTTAGAGCACTGTCATGCGCGAGACTCTGCAATGCAGTGCAATGGTGGAACATGTCTGTCTACCTTGTGTTTACATAGAACAAAAATCGATAAGTAGCGCAGTGGAATGCGGTCCATCTGTATGAATAGACCTTTATTTATGTTCCATGGAAGTCAAGCCAAGTCACTTTTATTTATATAGCGCTCTTTACAATACATATTGTTTCAAAGCAACTTTACAGTGATAACAGGAAAAGAATGCAACAAATTTTGTTTCTGCTGTACAGCATCTAGAAGAAAATAGTGTCATAGTCCAGCTTAAGTAAATTCAGTGATGGTTCATTTCTGTTGTTAAAAAGTTATTAATTTAGTTAATTTATCTATACAGCCGCTCTGGAGAAAACAGTGATGTCATCGTCCAGTTCAGTTTAGTTCTCTTATAATGGTGCCAATGCAAGCAGATCTATAATATTGTTGAATATTAAGTGTCCCCAACTAAGCAAGCCAAAAGCCAAAGGTGACAGTGGCAAGGAACCAAAACTCCATCAGGTGACAGAATGGAGAAAAAAACCTTAGGAGAAACCCAGACAAAAGTCATATGGATTTAAAATGAAATGGTAAATAAATGATGGCAGAATATTTAATGTTTGGGGTGAACTATTCCTTTAATTAAAAATTAACTGTGGACTGATGCTATTACATATAAGATATCAATATACAGTAAGCATCTTTGTCTCTCCCGCCGTCAGTTTCAAGTGTGTCTGGAAATGGTCTTCCAGAATCAGTAGCCACTTTTGCTGACCAAAATGACAGGACTGCTCCTGAAGCTTCTTATGTCTGTAAGAAGAACATAGAGACTGTTAGTATAAATGAGCAGTATAAAGATGAGGAAGAAAATTTAGTCCCTCTTCACATGGAGGCAGACTACAGTACAGATGATGTGCATCTTCACAGCAGCTCCATGCAGGAGCCTAAATTGCCACTAGAACCACTCCATTTACCCTCTCAACCAATCAGAAGGTCCTACAGGGGGAACAAGAAAAGGCAGGATAGAACACCTCAGGATACTAACATGGAGATTAGCACTTCTCTGGATCAGCTGTGGCATCGCTTCAATGAAAAATGGAGCATGGATGAGACCCGACTCACCAATGACGGAGAGATGTCTCTGCTTGATAGATTGGAGCGTCTGTCTCGTCTCATTCACAACACCACTCCAACTGAGCAAACTATACTACAACCAGACGGCAGGAATGGAGACTATGACAGGAGAAGGGGTCGAGAGGATGAGACCACAGAGGGAGGAGAGCAGAGAGAAAGAGTCCAGTTAGAAGCAGCTCCACAACAAGCATGGCCTGAGCATGAAGAGAGTCAAGAGAGAGTGCATCGCTGTCCTGCCGAGAGAGATGAGTCTTCGAGTGTGTCCATGGAGACGAGCAGTAGTAGCATGTCCACCGTTGACACAGAGCGCCTGCTGCGTGCTTTTGGACCTCACCGGGTCACCAGTGAAGGACTGAAAACCAGTGACAGCTTGCTTAGACTTTACAACTCCATCAATATGGAGAAGACAGGCCGAAGGAAACCCAGTACTAAACCTGCTGCTGTCTCTGTTGCTACCAATGATGTGAGCACGGATGACTCCACAGTAAGCCTCTGCCTGATTACATTTTTCATACAGACTGTTCATTTTCTTTTTTGTTCAAAGATAATCAGCAAATTGAAAAGATGCTATTAGATATTATATACTGTGTTATGTATTGTTAAAAACATCTCAGTATTTTTCAGCCTTTTGATCATATTAAATATTAACATTTTTCTATACTCTTAGCTTTTAAAAAAAATCGCTTAAAATGCTTATTTTTTTTCAAATAAACAATCATTTCCACAAACACATTGTAGCTCAGTGTAATATAAAAAGTAAAACAGTACAAATCTGAGTAAAAAACAGAAGTAAAAATTACTAATATCACAATACATAGTAGTAAACTATGAAGCGACTTTGATGTGTAGTGATGTGAATAATTGTTGAATAAGTGTTTTGAATCAGTTCATTCAAGTGGTCAGTTTTAACTGATTCTCAGAAATACAAATTTTCATAATTTTCACTACATCTCCATCTTAGCACTCTCACAAGAGACTGGGAGAGGTTGTTAAACTATAATGACCTTGTGTCTGGGTAAGCACAATGTCTAAATAAAAATGCATTAAAAAATGCAGAAATTTTATACTGCCAGCAAATTAAGCACAAATCTGTAACGGGTGTACAATATATTGGAAAACTCTAGTGTGAAATACAGTAGGAACATTGACTCTTCATTCAAACTTTCTTTCCTTATTATTTAGCTAATATTTTGTTGTTCTTCCAGGTCTCTGCTGACTCATCTTCAAGCATGTTTTCCCATCATTCTCAAAGAGGTGTCTCCCACAGCCTCAATTCCAAAAGGTCAAAGGTCAAACTGCTCAGCAAAGGTGTACAGGCAGGTCAGTCACACAACAACAGTCCACTTTTTAAACAAAGCAACCTGTGTAAATTAGACGGAGACTAAAAAATATGTAAAGACAGAGTAACAAAATATATATTGTGGGATATTGTACGCTTTTTTGCAGGTGATTTGGAAATTGTGAAAAACGCCACGCGCAGACACACTCGGGACGTAGGAACCATCTTTCCCTCCCCAGGTGCTTTCAAAAATGTCCATTCACCAAACACGTTTGGCAGTGCCGTTCCCATCCCCACTGCGTCCACAGCTAAACCCACCCAAAGCCTGACAGGTCTGAAGAGAAACACCGGCAACAAGAGTGTCCGAACCCCTTACCAAAACGGTGCATATTGCATGTTCACAGATAAGGGCATTTTTCATCAACTGATCTGTTTTCTCCTTTTGTCTTACTGTTTTATTTATCCCAATCTCTTAAAGGTGTGTCATGGTTTGTCTCAGCTGATGAGCTGAAGTGTGATGGTCGCAAGGAAAACCAGCCACAGAGTGAATCAGCACCTTGCCTAACCCAAGCCTGGTTTGAGCCTTACAGTAAAATCCAACCCTGGAGAGAACCGACCAGAGAACCTCTGAGAGAGAGACAGAACCAACAAGAGCATGAGAGGACAACAGAGTCTAGAAGAGCTACCGAGACAGATAACCGCGACAAACCCTCAGCTCTTGTTCG
The DNA here is from genome assembly GCF_949319135.1 of Squalius cephalus. NCBI lineage: Eukaryota > Metazoa > Chordata > Actinopteri > Cypriniformes > Leuciscidae > Squalius > Squalius cephalus. Next base: position 27,773,685 of record NC_137142.1, read on the forward strand.
CCTTTCACTACAGGTGACCAAAGTGTAGTTTTAAGCCCTGTTCACACCAAGGACAACAATGTTTTAAGTCTTTGAGAATAGCAGTCCACACCAAAACTATAACAATAACAGCACAGATGAACGATATTCTTGCAATTACTTTTAGAACCATTTTTTCTGCTGGTGAACAATAAAAAAACTAATTGTCAGTCAATCAGAATCCACCCGAATTTAATGAGCTTGAACATTTAAAGCGGCACACGACATAACTAATTATATATAATAATAAGCAGAACATTATTGTGCGCTGGTGTGGACGCTAATATAGTTATCATTTTCTTCCATATTTTGCAACACTGACGTAAGCTGTTTTCTGTGCATGTGTAAGATTTGCCACATTAGCCGCTATATGTAAATAACTAGAAGAATAACAAGTGCTGTAAACAGTAAAACTATTTGTGCTAAAAACCAGTGTGTTTATGATTATTATAATAAAATTAAATGATAAATACCAGTTTACAATATCAATCAGCATAATAAACTGTTTTTGTACGGACATTTTCGTAACTGGAAGCAACTCACACCGGAGGCCTTGCTCATTTAAGTTTCATATGGTAACACTCGCTCGTACATTAAAAATAAGGTGGATAGGTGTCATTATAGTTATCATTCTTTGTGTAAACGGGCCTTTACTCTGATTTGGAGCTAGTGTTCATTTTGGACCCTGATTGTGTGGTTTTAGAGAGTACATGGATGTTGATTGTTAAATTAAGCATAACATTAAACATTTGCATTGATGGTTTTCCTACAGGAAGCTCTAGCGCTCCATCGGCCGGAGTTTGTGTCTCGTTCACGGGAGCGAATGAAGCGTCTGGGGTTGCTGGTTGAGGAGAGGAGGTTACAGGCTGGCTTCAGCAGAGAGAGAGAAGAGCTCTTCAACTGCCCTGGACCATCACGTCCACTCAGACCAGGTGACCGAATACCCTAATATTATTTAGATATTACTTTGGTAAGATTACTGACTACTTAGTAGTCAGCTCAGTATATATTTTACAAGCTTGGTACAGCTTGCAATCAAGATGTAAGCTAAAACATGCCTCTTTCACCAGCGCCAGTACCCTGTAAACGAGTCGTTCCAAGAAGAGAGATGGTCCAACGATCCAAAGAGTAAGTATACATTATCACCAAGACTATTTTCAAACCATCTGGATAGTTTATGCGGTGGTAACAGACAGAGCACATATTACCTAAACATGCAAATGTGGGTCATTTAACTCAGTGATTCCCAACCCCCGGTCCCCGGACCGGTGCCGGTCCGTGGACCCGTTAGTACCGGGCCTTGAAATATTCCCAGAATAATGTTTCTTTTTTCTTTTTTTATAATAATAATAATTGTCTTTTTTAAATGCTTTTTAAGTGCTATGACGTCATGTTATTTAATCCAAAACCTAAACAATAAATAGATTAAAATGTGTTTCTTTGAGCGCCTTGCGATTGCTTAGCAACGCGTCATATCTGAACGGACTGCAAAAAAGCGCGCTGCACCTGAAGTGACAGGGAAGTGGAGAGATGAGCGGGCCGCCATATATTTTTTTCAATGGCTAATTTCATTGCGGACAGTTCTGTTAAAAGGAAAGGCGATGACCAACTTGAAAATAGAGAGAGAGAGAGAGAGAGAGAGAAAAGTCAAGCTTCATAAATACAATACCTCATACATTAGGTATGGATTTACGACAACAGGCGATTCCGTGGCGCCAAATCCGTTGTGTGTTATTTGTGGTGAAAAACTGTAAGCTGGTTTTCGTTCATATTTGTGAAGCAGACCTTTTTAAATTTCGTTTTATTGTATCCTGGAATTTGTGTGCATTGTTTTGGATGCATATGTTTTTTATGGATGCTCAGGAAGAAAAGCTTGTCTCATGCACAGCTACAAATATTGTAATATCAATAAGCAGTTCATGCTCACATTAAAATAGTTTTGTTCTCATTGGTCTGATCTGGTATTTTTTGTTAAAGGTTAAAGCTTAATCTCTAATTTTATACTTTTAAAAATGATTGGCTGAAATCACTAAGTTATGTGTTTGCTATTGTATTCTGAAACTGTCTGACTGTTGAAACTGGCTCTTATTTTCATACAATTAGCCTTTGTTGTCACCTGTTGGTGTGTGAAAACACTAAGTTGCTGTTGAAGTGATTGTCTTTAGTGGTTCTGGAGAGATATGACAGGTGAAATGGACTGGTATTTTCATACAATTTGCCATTACTGCCACCTGCTAGTGAGTGAGTGCTGTGTGAGTTGCTTTTGAAGTAGACCTAATTGTATGGCAGAAAAGGGAAACATTTTGTGAACCGGTCTGAAAGTTTAAAAAGATTGGTATATTCATACAAGTAGCCTTTGTTGCCACCTAGTTCATTATATGCAAATAAATGATAGGCTGTTACTGTTTTACACAGTGATATGTTCCAAACGATGCATCTTAAAATTGACAACTGGTCCCTGAAAAAAATTTTTTTTTTATGAATATGCTGGTCCCTGGCACAAAAAAGGTTGGGAACCCCTGATTTAACTGATTTAAACAGGATTCCATTACTTTGTTTTATTTGCAAGTTGTCTTGTGCTTTCTACATGCTTTCAGTTGGGTAGAGAGGAAATCACACAGTCAGAGAATAGACAGGACAGACAGATTCATGAGGTAATAATGTGTGTGTGTGTGTACCTACTTAACCATTTTGTACCCAGGCCAACTTACTTTTGGGGATGTTCCTATTTGTAAAAAACAGTATAAATTTTTTTTTCTTTTAAATGGTAAAGAAAGTTTTCGGTTAGGGTGTAGGTTAGGTTACCGTATTTATAAATAGCTGTATATAAAAACAATTGAATGTCCCCCTATTGTATGTGTTGAGTGTGGGGGAATACCTGATGTGTTTCAACTTAAAGTTAGACCCAGTCCGAGGCATGTGTACCCCACCTGCAGTCTTGTTCAACATTTTATGTGGATTTTATTGACTTTGACGTTCTGGTAATTATGCATTTTAATTATCAAATAAATGTGTATTCCTTCAGGAAATACGCTCAACTTCCTGAGGTCCAGAAGAGAAAGGAGGAGGAAAGGAGACAAATGGAGTACCGCTCCTACCGCCTCAACGCTCAACTCTTTAACAAGGTATACCGGCTGTTCTGGGCTACACAATAGGCCAGTTTTTAAATCAATGTTATTTCAAGAATTTCAGGAATACACATGACCGGTTTGATTAACAATTCAAATGCATTGCATCTTTCTTCTGCAGAAAGTCACCAATCGTGTGTTGGGAAAGAGAGCACCCTGGCAGTGAGGTCAACTAAAATATACTCAATTTCAAAAGCCTTACTGTTCCAGTAATGTCACAGGTTTTTTTATTTTATATGGTGTTTTTTTTAATAATGTTTGTGTGCATTCTGATTTTAGGTATAAGATTTTATTTAAAATAGTTGTAAATGTGTATTTATGGCGTTGCAGTGTTCGATTGTTTGACTATGAATATATTATTATTGCAACATGAATTTTTTTATTATATCTCTTGTTTTAGTCATCCTTTTTATGAAGCAAATAAACAGCTATTTGTAAGAGCTTTTGTGTGTGCTTTTTATGTGGCTCATCAACAACAAAAAAGCTTGTTTTCAGTTTTTGATTAGAGTTATGCAATATGATATGAACTATCAACTATGATATGAACTATATGAACTATCAATATGAACATGTCCCTCACTGCGCCTGCGCGAAAACAGAAGTTTAACCATTTAATCTGCAGCAAAAAAAAAAAAAAAAAAACGAAAAGAGGGAGATCTTTAAGTTCTGTAGTTCAAACTAGCAACAAATTACTGTTGTTTACTTCCAGTTCATGTTGCAAAATGGACGTCTTCCAAGCCGTGCCTCTTTTATTAATTTGTTAAACAATGTTTTTGAAATAAAGCTGTTTTTTATTTTTCATTGATGACTAATTATTGCAGTGTTCGGACATACAATAGATTGTTAATAATTAATTATATGGCTATAATTCATTGTAATCGACCTAAATATTTTAGAGAATTTTCAATAAGGAGGAAGCTTCTCTATGTAATATTTTATCATCCTCACAGCGCGTTAGTTATGCGGTGATGCGCTATGAAATTATTGCGTGGCAAATTAATTATAATAGCCTATCAGTTTAATCATAAAAGTAGCCCAGGCCTTCCTTAATAATAATAATACAAAAATACTACTAATAATAATTCAGCCTTGCTGAATTCCCACAGACATCGCACAGTCAGTGTATGCCCGCCTTTACAGTCTCCATGGCATCAGGAAGTAAACAAACTAATCCTGCATGAGCACAGCACATTGAACACTGACTACGGCTGATTAAAGAAGTGAGATGCCGATTAAAAAAGGAAAGAAGGGAAAGAAAGGAAAAGGGTGAGTAAAAACATTCCTCGGTCCGTAGATTTCGAAGTAACGTTACCCTTGAGTTTGTCTGGAAAAACTGCGAATCCAACTGGTCGAATTTGAAAAGTATATATACTTTTACTTTATGGTGATGATCATTCGCCTTTCTCTTCATTATTATTTTTTTACATAGAAAAGGAAAAAAAGATGGCAAGCAAGAGTCAAAACGGGACAAGGAGTCTGATATAGAGAAGGCGAAAGCAAACCTGGCTCTATGGGAGGCCAGGTGTGATATGACAGAGAGTTCCCGCGTGGAGTATTCTGAAGCAGCGCGACGACTGAACAAAGCCAACCAGCAGCTCACTGATCTACAGCACCACACCGAGAAGAACACCATCGAGACCATCGCTGTTCTGAGGAAGAAACACCTGCAAAATGATGAGAGGGTATTTTGAATGCAGTTTCACGTGTCCTGGAAATTAATAAAAAAAAATGTTGAGCTACAGGATACGTGACCAGTGTATGATACGTTTTTTTAAAGTCTTGTTAATTTCATATTGTTAAAGGGATAGTTCAGTCACTCACAAACGAAAATGGTCATCATTACTCACCCTCAAGTCGTTCCAAACCAAACCCATAACCCCATGCATCTTCAGAACACAAATGAAGATATTTTTTAATGAAACTTGATGTTTCTCCATTGAAAGTCTAAAGTTTTGATGCTTCAAAAAGTTCATAAAGAGATATAATCCATAAAAGTAATCCATAAAATTGAGTGTTTTAGTCCAAGTCCCACTCAATGTCGATGGTGGTTACAGCCATGACATAAAGTAATCATGTCTCTTCAGAAGACAACGACTTGATTCATAATGATTACTTCTATGATCTCTTTATGAACTTTTTGGATCTTCAAAGTTTAGGTTGCATGGACTATCAATAGTGGCACAGAAATCTCTCCGGTTTCATGAATAGAGTGAAACACCTTTTCAACTAGAATTTTTTCCATCTGGAATTGAATGGATGGGTGTGGTTTGGTATTGCTATGATGTCGTGTGAGTGACAGGTTGTCCTCCTCGCTCCAGCAAACACGTAGAGAAGAGAAGATACGTCATTGTAAGAGGGAGGGGGACTTATTTTGATTAAAGATTACAAGGGCACTTGAATACAAAAAAAATAATGATGTGCACGGATAAATCATTTGTAATAAATACTGCAATATTCCATAAAAAATAAGAATTTTGAATTTTGACTTCATGATGATTTTAAAATATCTGTGTTTTGAAGATTAATAAAAATCATATGGGTTTTTAGGGTAAGTAAATGACAGATTTTTTATTTATTTGAGGAAACTAACCCTTTAACATGTTGTCTTCTCAGATCACTGCACTGGAACAACAAATACAGCTTGAGAAAGCAAGGGCCTCTCAGGAAAAAGAGAATTTGGTAAGATGCCTTTCCTCATATGGGGAAACAGATATAAATTCAGTTATTGTGCTCATGGTTGGAGTTTTATTTTGTCCCTTTAATCTGCGAGCAATACAAAGATCGCAATATCACAGAAAATACATCATTCAATAAAAATGAATAAAATCAATTTATTTTTGAAACAATAAGAAATTAAATTTCAGTTAGTAGTTTTACTACTACAGTAGTTTTGCTAAGGCAACATTCTTCATTTTTTTGTTTTTTAAGTTTTTAATGTAATATATTTTTTTAAGTTTAAGATAACTATACTGATTGACATTACAGGCCACTGAATACATGCTGAAGATCAATGAGCTGGAGGAGAAATTTAAGAAGAGATCTAGCGAGTTCAGCATGATTCAGGAGGAGCTTGAGATCATCAATGATTTCCGTAGGAAGAAACCCCAAATGGAGCAAGAACTCAAAAATGTATAATGCAATCTATTGATTTCATGCACACATTATACAGAAGATGTATTACATCTGTTTTAATCCTTGTGCTTTGTTGAAAATCCTTTACCTTATTTATCCTTTACCTTATTAATGATCAAAATGACTGGAGCACAACGTAAGAGATAACGGCACCATTGTTTTGTACAGATGAAAGATACTATGGACAACGCTGATCTAGAACACAGGAAAACACTTGCAAGAATGGAGCAGAAGTTCTTCAATAATAAGGTACTTATACTGAAAAAAACAAAACATTTCAACAAAATCTTTTCTCATTCACTCTCTCAGCCTTTCTCCTACTTTCTCCTTAGGTTCACCTAGAGAAGGAAGCTGAGCAAAAGATTGCTATGCTGGCAGAAAAAGCTCACAATGAAGCCATTAGGTAAGCATCTTCTCCATCTCTCAACACCACTAAACATTTCTACCTGATGCCACTGGAACTGTGTGTGAGATACATTTTACATGAGATAAATGAGATGACATCCTCCATCTTGGCCCCATCAGACAGCTGGATGACGCATCTCGCTCGATGTTCAAGGAGAATGTGCGTCTAAATAAGGCATTGGGTTTCCACATCAAAGAGGTGGAGGATTTACGGAAGAGAAATGCAGCGCTGGCAGAAGAAAACGACATCCTTAGTCTGCATAAGGTGACAACACGACACACCATAGTTACTGTAGTTCACCTACACTACTGTTTTGCGCAAGAAATTAATACTTTTATTCAGCAAGGATGCATTAAAGTGGTCAAAATTGACAGTAAAGACTTTTACATTATAAAAATTGTTCTATTTCAAATAAATGCTGTTCTTTTGAACTTTCTATTCATCCAAGAATCCTGAAAAAATGTATCACGGTTTCCACTTTCCGCAAAAATACTAAGCAATACTCAACTCTGGAAATGTTACTAGGAAATGTTCCTTGAGCAAATCAGCATATTAGAAGGATTTCTAAGTGAAGACTGGAGTAATGACTTCTGAAAATTCAGCTTTGCCATACTAGGAATAATAATTACATTTTCAAATATAATAAAATGGAAAACAGTTATGTTAAATTGTAATAATATTTCACAATATTACTGTTTTACTGTATTTATGATTAAATAAGTGTAGCCTTGGTGGTGAGCATAAGAGAAAAACTGGCAAGAAATTGAGTGACAGTGACACTTTTATTTAGCGTAAAGATAATGAAAGCCTGTTTTTAAGACAATATTTTGCACTGACATCATTTAATTTCAATTAAGTATTCTGTATTCTACTGTTAAAAAAGATATAAATTGTAAAGTACATTTTCATAATTTTAAGTATACATCATGGTTCTGAATTTCATTTGATTAAAAAAAAAAAAAAAAGGAAGACAATCATGATAATGGATTTTTAAAAATATTTCTTAGAATTTAACTAATGAGAATTTGAGAGATGTGCTTAACGTGCGTATGAATGAAAAATCGCAATAGTTTTAAATACAGGTTTAAAAGAAAGTCATGGTCAAAAGGTGGGAGGTTAACAAAAAGAGGCATTATGAAGAAACTAAAACTAAAAATTAAAAATAATAGTCCATTATGTCATTTATTTTATTAAACTATAGTGAATTAATTATAATTAAATATAATTGATGTATATTATATTCATTATTTGATATAATTACATAAGAAACACCTTTCTTTTGCACCCACAAAAACACTCATACATGCATACTTACACACACCTTACAAATACAATCAAATTTAAAACTTACTAAAATCCTTGGAAAAACAGTCCACTATAAAGCTTTCCTATGAAGCAGCAGATATTGATAATAAACCCACAATTTCATTCACCCTGCAGGAGATGAGTCAGGACACCTCGAATGACACCATATCTAAGCTTACAGCCCAGCGGGCCACAATTTCTGAGCTGAGGGAGAAGGTGTTGACACTGGAGCAGACCCTGGTCAGCATGGGGGCTGAGTTTGAGTGGAAGAAGGCTGACATCAAGCAGCGTGCTGCGGTCAGAACTCAGGCCAGCGGTGTAGAGCTGGACAAACTGCAGAAGCTCCTGAGCGCACGGGACAGGGAGTTGAGCCGATTGAAGAGAGTAGCCCGCAGCGTCGTGGAGCAGGGCTCAGACACGGAGATCCTCTTCCATGAGGCTCTAAATCATGTGAAGCAGGAGATGTTAACGCACAGGTGCACTTCATCATTCATCACTTTGCAAAAAACAAACCAACACACCTTGATAGTGCACTAGTTTTCAATCAATTAGATGCTATGGCCCCCCAAATATGATCATACTCATGTGAGAGAACCACCATATCATAAAATTTAAAAGGCATCTGTCTTTAATAAACACAATTTATATACTGTAAAATGTATATTATAAAATCTAATTCATTTATTTTAATACATTTTTATTTACTTTTTTATTTAATTATAAAAAGCTTCAGAGTCTGTTGTCAATGACAGGCCTAAACTAGTCAAGCTACCAGCACAAAAACACACTCCACAAAATATAGTCTAATTCTCGTTATCGATAAAATCCCAGGAAACATTGAGATATAATTTTTTGTTAATATCATACACACCTAAAATTCTTTCTAGAGATAAAAGTTCCAGGCTCCATTTTACTGCAGAAACTTCAAGCCATTTGTAGATACATTGTTATAAGATACATTATGTTATCCAGACAGGAAGAAGAGGTGAATCGTAGCAGACGGATGGATAAGTTCTTTTCAGGCAAAAGGCCGTACAATCACGTTCAAACCATCAACAAATCTCCCCATAGCACCAACAGCATTTCCATTGGTATTGAAGAGGCTGAAAAAGGGTAAGAGTCTTAAACTTTTTTTGTGTGTTTTTGGACTATTTGTAAAATTCTGATGAAATGATAACTCAACATGTTATTACCTGGAAGATGCTTATCCATAACAAATCTGTAATAACACTGTGTTATTTCATCAGAAATCTAAAGAAAGCCAATATTAACATATCAGAGATGACCTGGGAGCAAAAAGAGAGCGTTCTCAGACTACTCTTTGCCAAAATGAATGCCCTGAAATCAAAGTAAGTACCTAGCAGATACTGAACTGTATTTTGGGTGATAAACAATTTAGCACAAATGTTCAAATATATGTGACCTTTTAACTTTATTAGGCACATGAAACCACATTAAGATAAATGGTAAACTACCAAGTTATAATCTCCTAAATTAATTTGGTACAATTAACCTTGAAAAAAAAAAAAAAAAACAGTTGGTGAGACTAAGATAGTGATAATGACCATAGTAAAAATAAATAAATAAAAAATATAAAATCTCAAGCTTATTGCCACTTCTTAGTTTAAAGGGGCTATATGCAACTTTTTCCCCAAAATAAACGTAACAATAGCCTTTTTATTTGACCATGTATGACTCAAACATCTCCTGATGAGCATGCTGACACCTTGTCAGCTCACAGTGGGTGCACCTATAAGCCTGTATCCTATTTTTCCTATTTTCTGTCGGGTCGGATTTTTCGCGCGCTGTCTCCGGATGTGACGTCAAGCGCGTTCATGTTAAACGTTTCAGATCACTCTGCCACCACCGCTAGTCAGCAAACAAACTTAGTTTCTCAAACAATATATGTATTTGACTGTTCTTACCTCTGTAAACATAATGTTGACTTCTTTGCAGCGGATGACTTGTGAAGTGTGCACGTACGAGAGCGAGCAGAAAGGAAGAGCAGTTCCGTTTTTTGGCCACAGGTGTCAGTCGCGAGTTTAAATTTCAGAAAAAAGCATATAGCCCCTTTAAGTAAAAAATGAAAGAAAAAGAAACTGACTCAAAGGAGTAATAAATGTGTATTTTCTTGTGTTCTCTTTTTTTTTTTCTACATTTCTGAAGGAAACCAATTCATGCTCCAGATTCTGAATGGAACCAGAGTAGCAGCAATCCAGGGTGAGACATGCCAACAGATGTATGGTTTTCTGGCTGATAAAACAAGATGAATTTTTCTATTGGAATTTTAAAGTGACCCTATTATGCAATTTTAAAGGCTCCTCATTTTGTTTTGGAGGTCTCCTACAATAGGTTTATATGCATCCAAGGTCAAAAAAATATTTTTCTCATAATATACTGTACATTGCAGCATTACCTCTTTTCTCACTGTCTTTGAAACGGTTTGATAAATGATTCAGTGTACCACTTACAGCGCAACAACACAAAACAAACTCTTCCAGGCCTCATCTACAACATTGTTTGAGGGCGGCCCAAAGTAAACGTTGTTCGCTGGCAACCTATTATGACCATAGGCTGGCAAATGCAAATTTGATACAAACCTATTGAATTACTGACGATTAGTTTCAGGCACTGGGGGGGCTATCAGACTCTGTTGATGTGAGGAAATCAGAACGGATACAATTGCAAGTAAAATGGCGTTTATTGAGATGGTCAGAAACGCACAACACAGGTCGGGGAAAACAAAACCTCAGATGACGATTGTGGCGCAGGGACTTTGATGGCATCCGGTGGTGGTGAAGTGATCGGCGTGTACGGGAAACCAGGAACCAGTGGAACATCCAGACGAGGTGACGAATAACAACGAATCCACACGACGAATAATCCACAGCAGGAAACAGAGAGCCACACGGGAACAGGACACAACACCGGGGAAACCACAACGATCTGACAACATGAGATGGGAATTACTGCACATATAAAGGGAACGGGGATTGATCACAGCTGGCGACACTAATCAACACAATGAGTAACCACACCCACACATCAGAAATGAGACAGCCGATTCATGAACCGTGACAGTTGAATGACAAAATAACCTTATACAATTCATACACTACACAGTTAAATGTGCTGTATGTAATTTCTTTGACTGTACGAAAGCATAAAACTACCATAATGTTTGCAGAGATGTTTGTTTTTGTTTTGGTCTGTGTGATCCCGCCCACTGCCAGTATACCCAATAGTATTTCGACACCCTAGGTTGCCAGTTGGCAGAGAACACTAGGTATTGCAGCCACGGAAGCCAGCAAACGAATGATCACAGACTGCACCAGACCCTAAAAATCATCTGCAATAAAACATTGCTAACATTTACATTAGCTGATCAACTTACAGTGTAAGGCTTGTCGCTTTCCTGTTGCGTGTCCTCAATCTGGCAACCCGCATGAGTGTTGATTCTGAGGAAGAGGGTGCGGGAAACAACTCTCTCCAATATTTTGAATTTGGATTGCAGTACCCATTTCAACCACTAGCTGTAAATTTACATACTGCACCTTTAAGTGCATAAGTACATAGTGTATAGTGCATAATTTGGGACACAACTATAAACTCTTGCAGTAAAATATTGCAGTGATCTGTTTGTCTTTTCCACAGGAATGAAGAGGAGGAATCCCATGCAACATTTTTAACCCAAGCAGCAGTTTCCAGTATGAGCTCCAGTGATTATTCCAGTGCTCTGCCTGACCTGTAGATCACCTGACCTCATCACAGATAAGAGAGCTAAATAATGTCAAAGAATAAGTTGGATATTGCATATGATATACCAAGAAGTGTTCATGAATGTCTATACCACAACTTAAAAAGGAGACAAAAGTTGTTGTTTTTTACATATAGAAATGCCCACGTACCAATACTGATAATATTGGCATTAAAGATTACACAAATTCCGTAAAATAACTGTATTCAGGAAAGACTTAAAAAGTATTGGCACGACACAATTTTAAATTGCTATTTTTTATTGCAAACAAACAATTCAAACTAGAAAATATAACACACAGAAAAGAAGTTTGTGTTTCACAAACAATGAATAACAATTAAAAGTAATTAAAATAGTTTTTTTTTAGGGAGTATGGTAAAATAGTTATCATGCAAGCTAAATTTCCAAAGTAATGATGTATTTTTGAAAATGTAAGAAATATTGTACTACTTCATGTAAGTGACTCATATTAAAGTCAGCATTCAACTGAAGTTGCGATATTCTTTTCTTCTCTTGTGATGTATAAACAAGTGAAACGGCTTCTTGAACAAGAAAAAAGTTTGGGCAGGAATGGATTTTGTCAATCAGGAATTGATTGGATGGTTGTGGTTTGCTATTGCTGTGATGTCATGTGAGTGACAGGTTGTCCCGCCTCCTCGCGCCAGTAAACACGTCATCAGAGAAGAGATGTCGCTGCAAGAGGGAGGAGTTATTTTGATTAAAGATTATGAGGGCACGTTAATTAAAAGAATAATATTAATGTGCATTGATAAATCAATTAAGCCTATAATAAATACTGCAATATTCCATAAAAAAATAAGAATTGTCCATTTTGATTTAATAATGATTTTAAAGAAGGGGAAATGTACTGTATTAATTCCTTTGCCTACACAAAAATGTGTTTGTTATTTTATTATAAGTTTATGTTCAAATAACAAGAATAACAGTTTTTTGTCCTACCTCTATATTTCTGTAACCATTTAATACAGAATATAATTTAATGGTATAGTAATTGTACTGAACAGTGAGTGGTCAGCATGTTGTCAGTCAGTATAGTTGACTGGTCGGATCTACAGATCATCAGGATGGCGTTACAACATGACCTCCCTGCACAGTGACAGTGCTTCTCAAGTAAATATAGAGGACTATTAATAACATCATATACACACATACAGCAAAACAGCTGCTCAGTGACCAAGCAAAGCCTCAGTACATACAAACCAAGATCTTCAAATCAAAGCCAGACTCACTTCAAAGGACATATAAAGGTAAGAACATAAATTTAAACTTTTTCATATCACAACCGACCTTGTGTACACATGTTTCTTTGTTTTAAACAGAATGGGAGACTTTCAGAACTTTGAACAAGACTTCTATCAGTCTGGATATTATACGGACAGTCAGCAGGAAGAGGTATATGGCTATGATCCAGCCTACGTTAATCCAGAATACCATGATGTGTAAGTGTAACGTTGCTAACGGCATGCATGTGTTTGAAATACCATTTATTAAATGAGCTACTTGTTTCTGTGTGCAATTTAATTGTTAGTTGTGCAGTTGTGATTCATTGTTTACCATCTGATTATCAGTGATAATTCCGCACACTTAGCAGAAGAATATACCACTCCAGCATCTTATACTGGACAAGTGTATCAACCTGTAGCGCCACCCGAGCAAACAGACTGCATAGACTCATATGAGGAAGAACCGCCACTCTTAGAAGGTAATAAAAATAGTTTATAATAAAATATCTTTAAGCTGAAGTGTGTAACCTCTGCACCACCAAATGGAAAAGAAAAAAATCTATATTTAATTTTATGCATTAATCAACCTTAACAGAAATTACACTTTTCAAAATGAAAATATATGTGTATTTTTTCTCAGAGTTGGGCATTAACTTTGACCATATCTGGCAGAAGACTCTGACAGTGTTAAATCCACTGAAGCCCGCTGATGGCAGTATTATGAATGAGACAGACCTCACTGGGCCTATTCTCTTCTGCGTTGCCCTGGGAGCCACACTATTGATGGTACAAACTTGAACCTTTTACGAAACCATAACTAGAGGTACACTGTGATTTATATTGCACAGAGGAAATGAAAACATATGTCATGTCCAGAGCACGGACCTGTGTATTTGTGTGAACTCTCTCCACAGGCAGGGAAAGCGCACTTTGGATATGTGTATGGCATCAGTGCTCTGGGATGTGTTGGGATGTACACGCTGTTGAACCTGATGAGCATTTACAGCATATCCTGTGGATGTGTGGCGAGTGTACTGGGATACAGTCTCCTGCCAATGGTTTCACTCTCTGCATTAGCTGTTGTTTATTCACTTCAGTGAGTATCCATAACTCTATCGAAGCATTGTTTTATAGCCACAACTAAATAAAAACCAGTTTTAGGCCAATAAATTTGTACAAGTCTATTTACATTTGCCATACACTTTTAAAAATAAAGGTTCTTTATTGGTGAACATATGAAGAATCTTTACCGTCCATGGAACCTTTCCATTGCCCAAAAAGGAATAATTATATTATTAAAATATCTAGTTCAGTCATGAAACTGCTGATTATTCCTTTACATGCAATCTGCAAGCTATCTCACCATGGCACAAGCTGATTGGCCATTGCTGATTGCTGAGTCAAATACATTAACTGAAAAGATCTTTGGGGAACCCAAAACAGTTCTATGGCATTCAATACGAAAACCCCCATTTGAAACCTTTATTTTTAAGAGGGTATAATTTCAGGTACATTGCATTTGAATAACAAAAGGCTTTTATTTTAATGCAGAGGACTCTTGGGAACGCTGTTGGCCATGTTTGTGGTTGGCTGGTGCAGTCTATCGGCGTCTAAGATCTTCAGTTCCACTCTTAACATGAGTGGGCAGCAGCTGCTGGTGGCATATCCCTGTGCTCTTCTGTACGGGGTCTTCGCTCTCCTTACTGTCTTCTGATGATAACTCAGTTAAAATGTGAACTATAAGAAATGATCAGATGAAAATCCAATGCACATAATGCACATTGCTGTCAAAGTGGCAACACATTTACTGTAAATCAGGATTATCAGATGAATTAAAACAAAACTATTATAGAACTTCATGAACTAGGTTAGCAGAATAATTTTTTGAAATTGGAATGCACACATAATCAGATACTATGAACTCAGCCACATTAATTTAATGCTGAGCTTGATCCCAGAGAGTGAGAGAAAGTGAATTTCTATCACTCTCTGGGATCAAGCTGAATAATGCAATGGCTGAGCTAAACCATCTTATTCATACAAGATCTTGACCAAAAAATGTATACACCTCTTGATGGAAATAAATACTGATGTTTTTTCCATCAATTTTTGGTCAAGATCTTGTATTGACAATGCAAGAGTCCAGCACTCTGTAAAGTCTCCTCCAGCACATACTAAAGACTTTCAATGAATTTAAGGTCTGTGAAAATGATTCTTCGTGCTCCCTCCCAACCATACTTTCAAAAGTTGGGCCTGATGAATCTTGACATTGTCATCCTGGAATATGGCCATGATGTGTCTTTCTACATGGTTGTTTAAGAAATGAAAAGTTACACGCTCCATAAATTAGGGAAGAAATGTTGCCAAACATATAACATGCTAGAAACATAATAATCACAGAAATAATGATCAATTCATAGACTCTTAGGCATTTACTATATTTCAATCCAAACAGTGACTTTTTTTCTGGGTCGGGCAGTGTATATAATGTTTATTCTTGTTCATTATTGAATATATTTATGTATGTGGAGGAAGCAGCTTTTTTGACTTAATTTATAAAGTTCAAGTTATTAAGTGAATTGCTTATGCATAATTATTCAAAAATTAACATTCAAGTAGCCTATTAACAAAAATAAAAAGGTTGATGTGACTTTTTTTATTGCATTAAAACATAACAGAGATATGTATAAAAACATTTTATTTTCTAAAAAAAAAAATCACAATAATTTCAATCACAAACAATGAAAGGTAAAAAATAAAGAAAATGCACCCCAAACATAGGCAAAAAGAACATTCCAAGCAACCAGTTGACTTTACATATCCCTTTGGTTCCATTATTCAAAAATGCTTTTGCAAAAAGTTAATATAAAATATATTTACAGAACTACAATATACATAAATGTTGAAAATCACATAAAAGCAAAAACGTTGGCCGCTGTTCATCACTTTCACTCGCTTAAGCCTGCTGCACATCCACCCAGGGTGACGCCCTATTTTGTGACCCAGCATCCTCTGCTGCAAGCAATCTCATGGTCTTTTAGGCCGGTTCAAAATAAGCGAGTCCTTTGAGAGACACATATTTATTAGATATAGATCAATGGTGTTACAGTCCTCAATAATATAACAACTGGCTACTAGTAAGAGCCTTGTTTATAAATAAATCTGAAATTTGCTTATGTCATATAAGGAGGACAAATAATACAAATTAATTTTATTTTTTAAGAGTAAATAATGTAAGCCTACGGGTTAATTATAACAGTACATTGAAAACACTGCCAAAACATACCTAACTGTATTTATTTATTTTAAAAATCTTAAAAAGTCTTACAATTTCTTTAAAGTTCTAAAAAACATTTTTGTACAAAAACATACATTGCAACACAAAAGAACTTCTTTTGAAAATTAAACTTTTTTTTTTATTTTTTTTATTTTTTATAATAATAATGAAAAGAAGCCTGAACTGGGTAGTGAAGGCAGATAAGCCAAATATCCAGCATACAAGTGAACTGTAGTTTAAAAGCACAGGGTGCAGTTATTTCATAGTTTGTATATTTGCTATTAAGTTAAAATGTTTAAATATAATAAGAAATAATGAGGCATGTCCAAACTTTTAACTGGTTGTAACACTTGAAAACACTGGTAATGAAATATAATAATTCTTATGATAGGCCTAATAAACAATCCACTGCTAATTGGGAATACTTAAGCAGGAATTCTATAATTTTCCTCCAAATGTGGCAATAAGACATTTGATTCATGAAATCAACCCGAAATCAAAAAGGTAAAATTATATATATATATATTGCATAAATGCATATTCTGTGCGTTTAGTGTTAGTGTTAAGCCTAATTGTCATAACACATCGCAGAAGAGTCCTATAATCCTATATTTTTTTTAAAGAATGTTGTGATTTCTTATTTTTTTCCTGTGATTTTGGGGTGAAATATAACCTGGACGTTCTTGAAATGTTATTCTGTAAACATAGCCTCTTTCTTACAGCAATTAGTCAATCATTAATTCTAAATGTCTTAATTATAGTGTTCCTTTTTCCAGGTATAGAAACTCACCCTTCCGTTTACAACTGTTTTAAACGTCTATAAATGTATTAAGTGCTCTAAATAAAACTTACCCCGTACATTTTGGACAGGTTGTTAAACAACACCTGTCCCGCGCTCACTTTGTCTCTCACGCCCCGAATAGTTCCGTTCTTGCTGAAGATTTTCACGCGTTTTCCGGTGAAAAGCTTCTTCTTGGTTGCACTAGCGTACATGAGCAGCTCGTCGGGTTCGCTGCCGCTGTCGTCCGGTTCTGGTCCCGGTGCCGGTCCCGCCAGGCCGCTCAGATGGCTGTTTGCCTCAGAGGTGACGGGCGAGCTCGCGCGCTCTGGCTCAGGCTCTGGCTCTGAGCTCACAGTGGTGTCCGTGTCCGCGGAGTCTTCGAGCGCGTGCTCTCTGAACACCTCCTGCAGCACGCGACCACTGTGCGCGGACGCCACGCGGAACCTCACTCTCCTCTCTGCTCGGTCCTCCTCAGCAGCCCTGGATGTGCGTCGCTCCATTCTGCCTTAAAAAAATCTACATTATACACATTTTGTTTGCCTGAAATTAGAGTGTGCTACTGGTAAAGTGCATTGCCATGACATTAAAGGTCTACCCTGATCTTCAGATAAAGGGTTCGTGGCACGCACGAGGGTGTTAATTCGACACCACATTCTTTAATATTTAATAAACGTTATCCATGGAAACTGTGGAAGCCGACTTGTGTTCTCTAATGAATAAAATATATCTCATGTGTGGGTCAAAGAACATAGTTTGTAGAACTAATAACAAAAGCACCTGAAGTGTGAAATGGGTTTTTTCCCCTACTTTGGGGGAAATTGTTAGGCTAGAGGCCTCTTGAAATTCATATAGCTACTTCAGTAATAAGCAGATCCATCTTGAACTATAATACTTTCCATATTGACATGAAAATATAAATATCCTCTTTTAAAAAATAAATGTTAAAAAACCTGTGCCATTTGAAGTGGCCCTAAAAAGTATTATAGGCACTTAAAAAAATGTTAATTTCATTGCATTATACAAAATATTAAACGTGTCCTAAATGTTAGAAACAAATTTCATAATGTGAAATGTTTTTAATAAAAGTATATTACTGTATTTCCTTAAAATAATATAGGCCTACAATATAAACACATATATAGACTACTTTTTGGGGCACATACACACGCTTGCATACATTTGCGATTCACTGTCAAACATTTAGATAATGCTTTATATATATTGTTTTACTGTATATACAGTAGCCTATATATGGGTCACTGACATGCATATTTTCACAGCCAAGTGCATTATTTCCTTTTAAAATAATTGTATAAATTCATGACATATATCACTTTATTCTAATAAACCTATTTAGTTTCAATTAATTTTTAATACATTTAAATAATGCATATTATTTTATGGTTTGTTATCGTAAACCCCCAAAATGTCAGTTGGTGCAACTGTCCGAACAAATGAACAGACTAAGAAAACTATTTAAAATGGTGTCTTATAATAAAAATATACTATGGCATAATTTTAGGTTTGAAACCTTGGATATAAACAGATTTCATTATCTCAACAGATTTGATTATCTCAACAGACTTGAATCAGTAGTTTCAAGTCTGTTGAGATAATTGAAAAACTTTTGTCCAGTGATTTGTATATTCTCAAATGTCAGGGTTGCACAGCTGCAAATATTTTTTATCACATCTTTTATAATAATAATAGTAAACATGACAATGCATCATCAAGAGCCCAACTGATCCTTGGCATTGTGAAAAGTTTTGTAGATCTCTCTCAAATACTGGTAAAAACGGCTAATTTTAAGTATGGGAAGGTTGGTACACTTTCCATGTCATGTGGTTCAACTACAGTATTATAATTATTTGGTTACTACCCGACATAAAAACAGTCACACAATGAATTTAAATAGTAATAGTAGAAATGTTACCAACTGAAACTTGTTGAAACACATTGTTCATGACTCAAAAATATGCATTACATCAGTTTTGAAAAGATTTTTAAAAACCTTTTTTTTTAAGCTTTATTTGTCAGTGGCCACCGTCATACCCTTTTATGCGAGGTTGTTACACCGTGATGGCGCTAGATGGCGATGTGACTCCGGGGGCCAGTGCGCTGCTCTTTTAATTATTCCATAGAGTGAGACAATCCGGAAAAACAACATTGAGAAATGTGACAGCGTGGAAACTGAACCACCAATTATTCAACGCTTGCTCAAACGAAAGGAATTGCATTGGCATCGCATAAACAGGAGGACACCGCGTCTGGTGAACCAGTAGTACACATATTAATGCAAACTGGTGTGTTAAAGGCATTCATTCATAATCGTATTAGACAAAAAACTGTGTGCAAAATCAAGTTTTTCTTTTTTCAGTGCTCAAATTACTAGTCAATGCAGCGAGTAGCATCGTGAATATAGACAAAATACTACAGCACTCCCAAAGTCTCTTCAATTAAAATTATTTTAAAAGTCTTTATGTGTGTCATATTTTGTGGTGTTACCTTTAAATAACCCATATGTTCTCATTTTCCACTTATTTTTTGTTTGAAATCTCTTCATTTGTTTTAATCAATAGGTTAAGATGTCATTATGGTTGGCACTGCTGCCTATGGCCTCACTGGGGCGAGGTGCGGACTGCCCGCAGTTTTGCTTTGCCTGGCAGCTCTCCTTTGTGCCAATCTGCTGCTGTATTTCTACCTAGATGCCCTGTATCAGGACACTAACCCTCTCTCAACACACACGCAGTGCCCGCTTCGCCACTTTAAAGTGGGCACAATGACCACCTGTGCTCCTTGGCTACGGTGCCCGGAAATTCGCACTGAGGTCCGCCGTGTGAAGCTCATCGGACAAGGGGCTGTAAAGAAGGTGAGAAGTTGCAACTAACTATTGTTTTGATCAATTCATCTGTTGATTACTTTCTTGATTAATTGAAAAAGATATATAAATTTAGTTAAAATATTAATCGGCCCACGTTTGAATCCTTATTTAAAAATGTGCAATTTGAAGGCAATAAAAACAATTATAGGGAACGCTATACAATTAAGCTGTGCAAAATAGGGTTAAAATTTAAACTAATTGCTAACCATTTGAAAGTAACAGTTTACTGATACGAGGTAGGAGAGGCACACATTTACTCATAGCAATTAATAATAGATCAATAATTGCCTACTCTACCTTTAACCAAAAGCCCATTCAAAAAACACATTGACTTCAGGACGATGCAATTGGAAGTTCTAAAATGCTAACTTGGGTAACACTTTAGATTACAGCCTGGAAAGTACTGTGTAATTAAAGCGATTTTACAGTGTAACTTTCTGTAATTATAGTGTACCTATAAAGTACTTACATGTAAGTATAAGGGAACAACATGTAAAGTTTGGGGAATAAAGGGGGAACAACCAGGAGAAATATCTTTTTTTTAGTAATAGTAGGTACTTATTCTACTATTATGATACAACAATCACATTTGGGACAAATTTATAAAGGTTTCCAAGTCAGTATTATAAGATTGGGTCCCACTTTATATTAAGTGGCTTTAAGTACTATGTACTTACATGTACTTACATTGAAATTAATAATTTGATACAATGTACTTATTGTGTAACTACATGTTTTTACATTGTACTTACATTTTAAAAATTCCTGCATGTAATTACAGCTGTAATTAATTTATGTAATTACATTTGTAATTACACAGTTGACCCTTCCCTTACACCTTAAACCTACCCAATCCACCACACCTGTCCCTAACCTTACCCGTATCACACCTCAATAGCAGCAAAAGTGTTTTACAATACAACATGAACACAATAAGTACATTGTACTTATTTGTTGATGTAAGTACATAGTACTTAACGCCACTTAATATAAAGTGGGACTTAAGATGGTCTGTATGTATTTTTTATTGTACTTACCCTGTAACTACATTGAACAAGAGGGTAACAAGCACCACTTTAATTTACGGCCCGCAATGTCACACTTACCCTGTAACTACATGGAACAAGAGTATATTTCCCAGTATTTAAAAAAAAAAAATGCAATAGTTTTAGCTTTACTTGCCTTGAAGCATGTAAGCTCAAACTTAAATATCTGCACTTTTGCTATCAAAAAACAAAACAAAAAAACTGTATAAATGCATAGATATGTACCCTGTCATTTTTAAAAATCCTATACAGTTTGTATTGGTACACAATTTTTACAAAACGTTCTCGCTAAATTGGTCCCAAATATAAGATTGTTGTATCATAATAGTAGAATAAGTACCCCTTAGTTCTATAATACTTACAGTATAAATATATATTTTTTAATTCTCCTGGTTGTTACCCCTTTATTATTTTTCTTAATACATCCTTAGAGACTTACACTAATGCATAATTGTGTTTTCTAGGTTTATCTGTCGGAGTGGCGAGGGCAGAAGGTGGCGCTCTCTGTCTTGTCATCAGAGCAGTATACAGATGATTTCCTCCACGGACTGTCAATGCTACGTGCCTTGCAGAGCACCCACGTGGTGACGCTTGTAGGGGCGTGTGAGGAGGATGGTGTGTTTGTTACGGAGTACCACCCTCTTGGATCAGCGCTAATGCTCGATGCCATCCTTGCGCAAGACCGATATCACTGGCGAAACACTTGGCATACTCGACTACAGCTGGCAATAGACTATGTTGCCTTCCTGGCATACTTGCACAGCAGTCCAGTGGGCATCCGAGTCATGTGTGACTCCAACGACCTGCACAAAACTCTCAGCCAGTTTCTTCTCGCATCAGATATGCGTCTTTTGGCCAACGACCTGGATGCGTTGCCTGAGGTAGAGAGGGGAAGCCAAGGGGTGAAATGCGGTCACCATGAGCTCAACGGGGACTTTGTTGCCCCTGAGCAATTGTGGCCTTATGGCGAGGATGTTCAATTCTCAGATGAAGCCATGCCTGGTTACGACGAAAAGACGGACATATGGAAGATTCCAGAAGTGACACGTTTCCTTTTGGGGAATGTCCTGGGAAGTGACGTCATTCATTTCCACTTGTTTCAGATCTACACAGAATGCAAGAGGAAGGAGCCTCACATGCGGCCCACGGCACTCGAGGTCCTCAGTGTGTATCGCTCAGTCTACGACAGCATGATAGAGAGTCAATCGCAGAGAGTTAGAGATATGTTGTAGAGTTTGGTCATTAAAGGGAGTGTTAACCCAAAAATTATTTCATTAATTACTCAAAACCTAAATGACTTTGTTTCTTCTGTGGAACATCAAAGAAAATATTTTGAGAAATTATCTATATAGTGGAAGTCAATGGTCACCAAAACGATTTGGTTACCAACATTCTTCTAAATATTTTATTTTGTGTTCCACAGAAGAAAGACAGTTATACAGGGTTAGAACAAAATTAAGGTGATTTAAATTATGAAAGAGGTAATTTTAATCCCTTTGACTTTAAGAAACTAAAGATACCAATGCAGTAACAATGAGTTTTGTCATACTAGTATTATCTGGCACTGAAAAGAATATGCAGCAAATGTATGACAACAATATCCAGCAGAGGATGAGATGCAGCATCTCAGGGTTTCAGATTTTAGTTCAGCTCCTTCTTCCTATGCTGACTAATACGTTTTGCATAACTTTACCTCATAAAAGTTCTTTTCATTTAAGTGAATAGAACTTACCTTACTGATGCAGTGATTGAAGTGATCTTATTTGAATTTTAACAAGACAATGATTATCATTCTAAACACAGAACCTGCTTTGTGGATATTTTTTGTTCTCAGAATTTGGAAGCCTTTAATAAATAATTTTCTCAAAAACACACTGGGATTGCGTTGTCAGTCGCTTTCGAAGCTCTGCTTACTTGAGCTTCGAAGCATTTATGAATCTTTTGTTTCGAATCAGTGGTTCGGTGCTTGTTTTAAACTCACCAAGTCACTTGATTTCAGAATATATGTCATACTGTTTTAAAACGTTTCAAAATATAATTATTTGTAGGTTAAATTTAAAACATTGTACTTTCATGAAAACATTTGCAATTGGTTTGTAAAGTGTTATACATGTTTGGGGTGAGGCTGTCGTTGCATTTACGCCGTTTTGACCAGCAGGTGCAGCTAGCCTGTGGTGTTTCGAGTAAATCGAGCTTCGTTTCGTTGTTCACTCGCTTAGTTGTCAGTCATGTGAATGAATCAACCGTGAATGAATCAACCATACATGAATAGATTTTCTGGAAATTGATTTTGTAGCGCTGCTTGATGGCACTTCGCTTTGTCTTGTTATCCTACTAGAAAATTAAATGTAAGTCTGTGAGTGAATATTCACTCAGTGAATATAGTAAATTGATAGTCACCGAAAGCACTTCTGATATAAAAGTTAAAACATATTTTCTTAGCACATATGAATATTTAAAGTTAACACAATCCCAAAGTTAAAAGCTTTTTCATTTCTATATCGGAAAACGTGCGGTGTGCACTTTTTTTTTGTCTAAAAAAAAATTAAAAATAGAAATCATCAAAACATGGATTTAATTTATTCAGAGAAGGAACCGGAAATACGTAGTCTGTTGTATCCGCACACATCCGCATGACTCTAGTGGTTGTATTAATGGATGTTTAAGCAGTATCTGCACACATTGCAAGACAACCTGGCTCGCATATCCAGTGCCTGTACCCCCACTGCAGGAGGGTGAGTTTGGAAGAGTCTCAAAACGGAGCCGCCAGAATCATTCGTGCAACAATGAGCTCGGAGCAGCCGAGCGACAATGAGGAACCCGAAGAGCCGCGCGCAGATGTGCTGCGCGAGGAGGATGAGGAGGACAGCGATGAAGACAGGGGCTCCACGAGACCATCATCACCCCAAGCGGGCCGTGAGAGTGCCGAAAAGCAGGGCAGCTCGAGGCTCGAGTTGGCCGCAGACGGCGGGACGGGCTCGGGATGCAGGGGCTCGAGCGACTCTCTGTTCTCGTGGATTTGCAACAGGACAATCCGCAGGGGGCCGTTCATAGACCCCGCGCGGGATCATTTCCGTACAATGACACGGCTTTATAAGTCCATGAGTCCGGCTACGGATTCGGTGAACCTTACTACACAAACTCACGGGGCTGTCTTCAACTTGGAGTATTCCCCGGACGGGTAAGCGCAGAGTCTGTGTTGCCCTTGTCATGAGTCCCGTACTCAATCCAGTTATGAGTGTCTCTTCAAATGTGCACTTATGACTAAACATTAAAACGATGCCTTCATTGTTAAATCAATCGTATGTTATCATATGTGCTGGAATACATGGCCTTGAGCAATTTTATTTTTGGTATTGTGAGGTAACATTTTACATTTTCAAGTTACTTGGTACCATTAAGTATCATTTTTAATGTATAAAAAGAAATTTAGTTTTTGAACTAAATGTTCAAATGCTGATTGATTTAGTTTATGACAACTAATATAAGGCCTGGTTTCACAGACAGGGCTTAGATTAAGCCAGGATCAGGCCTTAGTTCAGTTAGGACATTTAGTAGCTTTTATAAACTTGCTTTAGAAAAAAAAAAACATTACTGGTGTGAATCTTGAGACAAAACAATGGCACTGATATATTTTAAGATATGTCAGTGCAAGTTGCTTTCAGCTCAAATATGCATTTAGAATTGTAGACTTCTATATTTATTTTCGTGGGGAAATTAAAATGTCTGGCTAAAAAGGGTGCAAGGGAAAAGTTGATAGAGAAACTGTGTAAAAAGAAAGAAATAATAAAAATGAATAATTAAATATATTGAAATAAATAAAAAATAATTAGATTAAAAAAAAATAGATATTAGTCTTGATGTTAGACAATTATACATTTTCAGTGTATAGAATGTTGTCTGTTTAAAAATTAATGCAATGCAATGCAGATCACTATCACTATCTATTCTATATTTTGAATTTACCTTTTTTTTTTTTAAGCAAAACTTTTTATTATAAGGTACATGTGGTACAGAAAAGTTCCGCTAATTGACAAACATCCTTATGTTTTTTTTTCTAGGTCCGTTTTGACGGTTGCTTGTGAGCAGACAGAGGTGCTTTTGTTTGACCCTGTGTCTTCCAGACATATTAAAACACTGGTGGAGGCTCATGAGGACTGTGTAAATAACATCAGGTACATGTGCACACATCATATAACCGATTGCAGTGTGTGGGAACCTCAGTTATGTGAGCGAAAGCCCTTTTTAATAACTGCAGTTTATAATGTAAGAACTAATTCAAAACCATTTGCATGCTGAACACTAGGATTTGTATAATGCAAAATATTGTTTTTCCATCTCTTACACACACACACACACACACATATATATATATATATATATATATATATATATGCATGTATATATATACACACTATACTGTCTAGTACCATCATAAAGTTCATGAGGATGACCGCCATGTCGTCTGTGTGCAAAATTGTGTACTATTCAGGTTTCTTGACAACCGGCTGTTTGCGACCTGCTCTGATGACACCACCATTGCATTGTGGGATTTGCGGAAACTCAACTCGAAGGTGTGCACGTTGCATGGCCACGCCAGCTGGGTCAAGAACATTGAGTATGACACACACACCCGCCTGCTTGTGACGTCAGGGTTTGACGGAAATGTCATCACCTGGGATACCAACAGGTACGTGTACTAATATGTGGTTAGAGGTGTTTCCTAGCTGTTTCCTGTGTGTTCACACTTGACAGGTTTGTTTCAATAAAACGGACTCTGGTGCGACTGCTCTGTTAGTGCGGTTCATTTCAATAAGTGTGAACGCTGCCATCCGAAACCCTGGTACACACCTAACAAGCAGTGAGGTGGTCTCGTCGGTCTACTTCAAAACAAACTCTGTTGCGGTTTGAACGCATTATGGACAGAAGACATCAAAAGAAAAACAGACCCTAAAAGAACAGAATGCTTAGCGATACCTGGTTCTTCTTGTCAAAAGAGCTATGTTGCCCATTGCAGTTCGGTACAGGCGTCAAAACTATTGTCTTTGCTGCAGATTTTAATTTGACACTGTTTTTAATCCTTTGCACATTTTACAAGCTCTTTGTGAGTTTTCAGCTGATAAAAATACCATGATATGAACGCACATACAAGTAGCACATTTAGCCTAGCACACAACACTGTTTTGGATGTTTGGTAAGTTCTGTAGTAAAATATGTCATAAAAGCTGTCCAAATCAGGTTGCTACCTTATCCTTATGCATTTTGATTTGTGTCTTTAGATTCAGAGTTAAAAATGGCAGTGTGAACGCTAAGTGAACCAGGACTAAATGTATCAATTTCTGTTTCGGTCTGGACCAAGAGAACCGAACTACAAGTGTGAACACTTGTGTGTTGTGTGTGTTTCCTAGCCATCTTAATTAGGATCGCATGTATAAGTATGTGCGTCATTGTACTTTGTGTGCATTTAGGTTCACAGAAGATGGCTGTCCACACAAGAAGTTTTTCCACACACGCTATCTAATGCGGATGCGTCTGACTCCAGACTGCAGTAAGATGTTGATCTCCACATCCTCTGGTTACCTGCTCATCTTACATGACCTTGACCTCACCCAGAGCCTTGAGGTCGGGAGCTACCGCATCCTACGGGCCCGTAGGGCTCCGCTCAGCACAGGTACATACATAAAGCATAAACAAATGAGGTATATGTGAGTTGGAAATGAAGAATCCAGAGATCTGAAATCAGGAGATATGGAGGCGACATGGAAATGGATTTGTATTCAAAGGTTCATATTTGCTACAGGCAGGGTTGGGCAAAATTCAGAATTGTAAGAATGGTCTTCCTTTCAGTTCATGAGTTGTAATTTAAACAGAATTTTAATTGATATTTACTGTACTGCGTTTTAGAGGTATTCAGCCCAAAGTCATTTAAACAAGGGATTTCATTAATCCAACACCATTAATACTAATAGTTTCTTGGCTGTTTTATTTAAGGTTTCCATGTTGTAGAATTCTTTGTTTTGCTCCATTAAGATAAACTTAAGATAATCATCTTAAGGATCATTTTGGAAATGCTTTTCCGCCGGTCCATAAAACTAAAGTGAATTTATTAAATATAATGAAATGTATGTAAATGTCAAATATTAATTATCAATAACATAACAAACCCATAACAATAACACACACTACCGTTCAAAAGTTTGAGGTTGGTAAGATTTAAAAAAAAAAATTTTTTTGAAAGAAGTCTCTTATGCTCACCAAAGCTGCATTTATTTAAAAAAAGGTATTACAATTTGAAAGAACTGTTTTCTATTTTAATATATTTTAAAATATAATTTATTCCTGTGATCGAAGCTACATTTTCAGCATCATTTCTCCAGTCTTAAGTGTCACATGATTCTTCAGAAATCATTCTAATATGCTGATTTGGTGCTCAAGAAACATTTCTTAATATTATTATCAGTGTTGAAAGTTGTGCTGATTAATATTTTTGTTGAAATGCTTTTTTTCTTTAATGAATAGACAGTTCAAAAGAACAGCATTTACTTGAAATAGAAATAGTATAGATGTCTTTGTCACTTCTTATCAATTTACTGCATCCTTGCTGAATATAATATTAATTTATTTTCTTTTTTTAAATCTGATCCCAAATATTTTCACGGGTGTGTATGATAACATGTTCATGGGTCATTCATAAAATATTAAGTAATATTAGTTTTAATATTAAGTATTATTGAAAACTGCAGTTGTATAAATTTAATATTTATAAAATAATTTTGGATTATATTTTAATTTATTCTTTTTTAATTCTACTTCCTTAAATTTAAATGATTTTGTTTGCTACCTCAGGAACTGAACTGGAATTTAAAGACATAATTCAGATCTGAATGGTGCATGACATGAACTATACAGGTGAAATATATGGCGAATCTTGTGCCAGCAGCCATTTCACCCTGTAGCCCAAGACTGGTAGCCCACTGAAGCTAAGCAGGGTTGAGCCTGGTCAGTACCTGGATGGAAGTCTCTTTCTGGGAAAACTAGGGTGCTGCTGGAAGAGGTGTTAGTGAGGACAGCAGGGGATGCTCACCCTGTGGGTCCTAACGCCCCAGTATAGTGATGGGGACACTGTCAAAGAGCACCGTGCTTTAGATGAGATGTTAAACTGAGGTTCTGACTCTCTGTGGTCATTAAAAATCCCAGGATGTCCTTCGTAATAGAGTAGGGGTTTAACCCCGGCATCCTGGCCAAATTTGCCTATTGGCCACTTCCTATCATCTTGGCCTCTTAATCATCACCATATATTTATACTGATTGGCTTCATCACTCTGTCTCTTCTCCACCAATAAGCTGGTGTGTGGTGGGCGTTATGGTGCAGTATGTCTGCCGTCTAATCATCTAGATGGATGCTGCACATTGGTGGTGGTTGAGGAGATTTCCTCTTCCATATATAAGGCGCTTTGAGTGTCGAGAAAAGCGCTATATAAATGTAACAAACGAATTATTATTGTGCCTATTATTATTATTGTTATTATCATCATCTCCTCTTTCTTTCAGAAGGTTCATCAGCAGGTTCCAGGTCAGGTGGTTCTCGTCACACCATTGACAGCAAAACCCATCCACACAGAGAGGGTAAAGCTTTAGAATGATTTATGAAGTTTGTACATATAAGTAGTTTGGTCTTGTTGTTGTTTTTTATGATTGTACACTTTTCTTTTAACCAACTACTGGTTTTACTACAGTTTATTTTTTTTGTTCACATTTTGTCTTTGGCCAGGTTTGTCACCCAGAAACAGTCTTGAGGTTTTAACCCCAGAGATCCCGGGTGAGAGGGACCGTGGGAACTGCATCACCTCATTGCAACTGCATCCTAAGGGCTGGGCCACACTGTTACGCTGCTCCAGCAACATGGACGACCAGGAGGTCAGTGATGGAACCTAAACCAAGTGTGGAACGTACAGTCTGACAGCAGAATGAATTTCAACTTATTTCTGTTTATTTCTCTGTTTCTCAGTGGACGTGTGTGTACGAGTTTCAAGAGGGAGCTCCACCTCGACCACCAGTGTCTCCTCGCTGCTCTCTGCGTCTCACGCACTACATCGAGGAGGCTAACGTCGGCCGCGGCTACATTAAAGAGCTGTGCTTCAGTCCTGACGGCCGCCTCATTTGCTCGCCGTACGGTTACGGCGTGCGTTTGCTGGCGTTCGATGAGCACTGCGCTGAGCTGACGGACTGCATGCCTGTGAGGACGGCTCTGCTGCGGGAGGTCCGCTCCATCTACTCTCACAGCGACGTGGTGCTCACCTCAAAGTTCTCACCCACTCACTGTCAGTTTGCATCAGGCTGCCTTAGCGGACGTGTAGCTCTTTATCAACCACACTTTTAACACATACACTCATCGCTGAACTATATCCTGCAAATGGCAGAAGCTTTTGATGTTGATGGTGGACGATGGGAGAAAGAAACTACCTTAAATGGAGTATTGTGTGTGTGTGTGTGTGTGTGTGTGTGTGTGTGTGTGTGTGTGTGTGTGTGTGTGTGTGTGTGTGTGTGTGTGTGTGTGTGTGTGTGTGTGTGAGGTCACGCTGCATGTGAATGACCTTGTGCGTTTTTGTCATTTTTAGATGTAATTGTTCTTTACACTGTGTAAACTCTGAACTTATCAGTCTGTGCGAGAATGAAAGCGAAGAGCATTAGTTTTTCTCCGTGATGGAGGGAGTCACATGAGCGTTAGAGAATTGTGGAATGTTTTTTGTTTGCTCATCCATGCAGCACTGCAGTAAATGCTTAAGCTAATCATTTTTATGAAACTGTACACAGTTTAAGGCAATTTTTGCATTTTGCCAAACATTTTAGACTTTGACAATGCCATGTTCATTTTCAGAAACCTTTTTTTCTGAAAGTAAGTCACTTTTACTAATTGTTTGTATTTACTTTTGGACTGCTTGTCCTTAACACTAACTGAGGTCTGAGTTGTAGATTGTCAATGCAGTATATGTACCATGTACGTGTGACTACTAGGATGAATATGACTTATGTCAATGTTTGATTTTGAAATCTTCTGATTTCATATGCTTCTGGATTCTACATGGACAATCAGCAGTTATGAAATGTGAGAGCTTTGTACTCTGGTCATAAAAACAATGGGATAGAGCAGTTTTGATGCAGGTTTAGCTGATGGATGAGTGTTTTATATGGCTGGACATGATGAGATTAGCCTTCTCAAGACTACATAGAGGACGCAATCTGAATGTTCATCTTTTCTGGGACTATTATTAGTGGTTCCTCCTCCTCCTTAACAGTTATTTAAATAGAGTGACTGTTTTTGAAAAATGGAATTTAAAAGCAGAGTAACAGTAAAAGTTACCATAACTTTATTCATCCTTGATTCTCATTTGATTCACTCTATTTATGTTGACATTACTAAGGATGCAGTGCTACAGATATATTAAATAAAGAAAGTTTTTCATAGCTCGTGTTTGGCTTTCAGGAAGAAAAAGGTTGTAAACGAAAGAGCTGTTTGAGATTTTTAAAGGAACTAAGACTTGTATTAGCATTCCTTAGACTGATGGAGTGCATAGTGAATATGTATTAGCGTCTGACTCGCCTAAACAGATCAGGGATGACACTCCTTTTAAGTCAAGAGTTGCATTGGGGGGGGGGAGTCAACTTGTGTGGGCTGAATTTTTGTGAAACTCTGGTGTAGATCATACATATAAAATAGAAAATATATGGAATTGATTCGTTTCATATACCACAGAGGGTTTTATGCTACCGTTCAAAAGTTTGGGGTCTGTAAGATTTTTGTAATGTGAAAGAGTCTCTTCTGCTCACCAAGCCTGCGTTTATTTAATCAAAACTACAGTAATATTGTGAAATATTATTACAATTTAAAATAACTTTTATATCTGAATACATTTTCAAATGTAATTTATTCCTGTGACAGCAAAGCTGAATTTTCAGCATCATTACTCAAGTCTTCAGTGTCACATGATCCTTCAGAAATCATTCTAATATGCTGATTTGCTGCTCAAGATATATTTCTTATTATCATCAGTGTTGAAAATAGTTGTGCTGCTTAATATTTTTGTGTAAACAGTGGGGTTTTTTTTGTTTTGTTTTTTCCAGGATTCTTTAATGGATAGAAAGTTTAAAGAACATTTATTTGAAACTAATTTTATATTTTGCAACATTATTTACAAATGTCTTTACTGTCACGTTTGATCAATTGAATACGTTCTTGCTGTATATCATAAAAGTGTACATTTCTTTAAAAAAAAATCTTGCTGACCCCAAACTTTTGAACAGTAGTGTAAATAACTAATTGAAAGTAGAGGTGTGGAAAATAAACTGGTTTGAAGTGTGTAACCCACATTAAAAGTAATGTAAAAATCTTAAAAATGACCAAGCATAAATGCAACATTTTGAATCAAGATATCCAACTCACACACTGGTTCCCCTTTCTTCTTCATGAACTTCATTACACATTCCCATGAGTAATTGAAAGAAATGCTCTGTTTGAAACCCAGAGTGATACTGTGTTTGTCGATCGAGAGCTGAGCTACAAGCTGACTCCTGTCCCGTGAGACTGAAGTTGACAACCATGACCTCAAAGGATGTTGTCATGCAGAGTGAAACGGTGTTAGGTCCCAAAGTAACCCAGATAGTGGTAACTACAATAGTGGACGAAAATGAATTAAAAGTAATAAACGAGTATCCTAAATGTTTAATTGAAACATTAATGGTAGTTGCGGCCCTGGCTGAAGTTTTTACCTTGGAGGTCAGGAAACCAATTTTCTCTTAAAGTCAGCCTTCTCTTCTTCACTTGGTTTAGATTCAGATTGAAATGAAAAATAATAATTAAGATGGAAATTATTATTAAGGTGGAAATAATATTCTAATAATCTAAAAGAAAAACTATCTTTTGTTGTTGTGGACCTGGCTGATGTTCTTACCTTCAATGCCAGGAAACCAGGTCTGGAGCTTCCTTCTGAACTCAGCCTTCTCTTCTTCAATGTGTTGAGTCAGAAACTACTGAATTAAATGTGCTTCCTGGGGAGGCAGTGGACATGGGTGCTTCCTCTTGGGACACAGTGGGCACTGATGCTTCCACTGAGGATGAGGCAGGTACAAGTGTTTCCTCTAGGGACGTGCTGGGCAATGGTAACCAAATATTCAAGATTAAGAGAGAACAAATGTGTACTTTCAAGATCTGATAACAGAAAAAAACACAATCAAAGTTATTCTGAATGTTTAAAGGAAACATGTCTTTTTCAGTGTCTATATTTGCAGCCCTGGCTAAACTTCTTGCCTTCAAAGACAGGAAACCAGATCTGGAGCTTTCTCTTGGGACGAGGTGGGCACAGGTGCTTCCTCAGAGGATGTGGTGTGCACTGGTGCTTTCTCTGGGGAGGCGGTGGGCACGGGTAATAATATTTTTCTGTATTTTTGATCAAATAAATGCAGGCTTGATGCGCATAAGAGACTTCTTTAAAAAAATAAAAAAATAATAATAGTGTCCAAATTTTTGAACAGTAGTAGTAGGCTACTGTACTATTATACTATTGCTGCATAATTATCAAAAATGTTAAAGTCCTTTCACGTCACCATTTCGCGTGTTTGTTGTCCACCTACACTTCACATAATAGGCCTGTAGATGGCGCCTGGGCTTCATTTAACAGATAGTTTGATCAAATGGTAAACGGTGTAGCCTATCAAAATTCATTGACTAAGTAAAAAGTGACTTTAATACTACTTCCCATTAATGCGACTTTTGGTGCTGGTTTTTTTGCAGTGCTTTGTAATTAGCATCCATTGTTTAAACGACGCAGATTCAGATCGCTTCATAAATGTAAATTCGTCTGTCCATCTAATTTTCAAACTATTTATGACTGGAAAATTACCGCTCCACTTCACATTGTCCAATGGAATTTGAACTTGTTGTGCCAGATAACGATTGGTCGGTGAATTATACACGACAAACAGGCTTCATTGAATTATGTAATATTTTAAAATATGTGATATGTGGATTTTTAATTGAATCGACACTTTTATTATTGGATTTTTTTTTTTTTTTTTGGTTATTCCTTCCTGCCGTCGAGAGCCACATAGGCCTACTCACTGAAATAACTATATTTGGCTCGAGAGCATCGGTTCCCGGGCAGAATGTGGAATACATACGTTTACACTAGTAACCATTTTCATTTTAAAACGCATAACTTTTGCTACGGTTACGCCATCGACTGCAAAGGGTTACGCCTGCCGTCCACACACACACACACTACTCTGGAGTTTTAGACCCTCATCCGAAGAAAGACCATAGACTGTAGAAAGACACACGCAACTTGAGGCAACTCGTTGTGGCAACGACACCGACCTCAGATTGACAGAAACGTAAAAATAAACGTGAATTTAGGCTACTTTAGTTCTGTACACATTGTCATGTTAATTATAATCAAATGCATTGATTATACCCCCCCCCCCCCCCCCCCCCGGCGGTGTTCTGATCTTTAGACCATTATGATGTCACAATAACTATGACGTCATAAAGAATGTTCGGTAGCTATATAGACAGTGCAGACAAAATCGCTTTTAGTAGTGAGTCGTCGAGTGAATGCAAGTAAGTTAAGCTTATATTCTTCATCTGGATGTTTCTTTTAATCAATTTTTATATGCTGAAATGTATGTAATTACATATCAATGTTTGGTTATAATTATAATTAAGCCAGTTGCAATTATATAATTGTTTAATTAACCCTTAAACAGACAAGAGTGGAAAATGATAAGCAAAAAATCATTTCATGTCATTTTTTGTATCATCTGGACTTAAGTAAAACATATCCAAAAGAATCTGTGAAATATTTGATATATTTTGGATTTTATGAGTTGTGACTCCCAGTTCACGTTGCCTGATTAGGGTAAGGACCAAGTCATTAATCTGTTAACTGGTAACGTTACTGGCCTATCTGATCTAATGTTGACAAATTATATATCATTCGAAAGTTTACGAACTCAAGATTCAGCCTTTTAAAACGGTGTTTTGAAATCGGACCATAAAAATGGTAATTTAACCCCTTAACTCTCACCCTCATGATAAAAAAGATTTAATGAAAAAAATTGTTCCTATGCCCCAAAAAAGACAATAAAAACTATGTGACTCCCAGGTCACCTTGCCTGTTTTAGGGTTAAGTAGGCTATAAATATCTATATAAAATGTCTAAATATTTGTATTTAAGACATTTTATATGTGTATATATATATATATATATATATATATATATATATATATATATATATATATATATATATATATATACATATGTTGATAATTAAAGATAGCCTAATTAATTATACAATTATATAAAACTAAGACAAATAATTTGTATATATTTGCTGATCATTAAAGTCTCTCTCTTTCTCTCACAGTTTTTCACAGATAGTTCACTGTTGCACACGAACAGCCATTCGGTTATACACTTTGAACAACATGTCTTGCAGCCATCAAAGATGCTTATCCATCAAACAGAGCATGTTCACCATGCCCACCTGTTTCAGAGAAATAGAACCCTTAAGCCCCTTAGATGAGCATGAGCTCATCACAGCCCTCCTCGCAGGGAGGTGGTGGGCAATAATGGAGGTAGAGGATCGTTTACGCTCATCAATTGAGAAGAACGGGTGTGGGCTCACTTCAGGCCAGTGGGGAATAGTGGAGGCCCCACAAGGATCCCCAGCTCCTGATAGGTACCAGCAGGGAGAGCTTGTGCCTGCACAGTCCCCTGCGGGAGCACCCATGCCAGACGGGTCCCCACAGGGAACACCTGTACCTAAAGCATTAGTGACCACTGTTTCCCCAGGGGAAGCACCTGTGCCTGCCTTGTCATCTGAGGAAGCACCCATGTATGCAGGATCCCCTGAGGAAGCACCAGTGCCCGCTGCCTTTCCACAGGAAGCACCTGTACCTGCCAGGCCCTCATTCAGGAGAAAAGTGACGATCCCTAATAATATGAGATTGCATCTGAAAAGGGATGTGCCTCTGAAAAGGGATGTCATCTTGACTCCTTTGCCCTTAAGGCCCCCCAAGGGACCACCTACGTTTGCCAGGACATCAAAAGGAGCACCAGTGCCCAGCACGTCTCCAGAGGAAGCACCTGTACCTGCCTCATCCTCAGAGGAAGCATCAGTGCCCACTGTGTCCCCTAAGGAAACACCTGTGCCCAACTCATCCCAAGAGGATGCACCCGTGCCCACAGCCTCCCCAGAGGAAACACCAGTGCCCACCACATCCTCTGAGGAAGCACCTGTATGCGCCTCGTCCCAAGAGGAAGCACCCATGCATGCAGCATCCCCTGAGGAAGCACCAGTGCCCGCTGCCTTTCCACAGGAAGCACCTGTACCTGCCAGGCCCTCATTCAGGAGAAAAGTGAAGATCCCTAATAATATGAGATTGCATCTGAAAAGGGATGTGCATCTGAAAAGGGATGTCATCTTGACTCCTTTGCCCTTAAGGCCCCCCAAGGGACCACCTACATTTGCCAGGACATCAAAAGGAGCACCAGTGCCCAGCACATCTCCAGAGGAAGCACCTGTACCTGCCTCATCCTCAGAGGAAGCATCAGTGCCCACTGTGTCCCCTAAGGAAGTACATGTGCCCAACTCATCCCAAGAGGATGCACCCGTGCCCACAGCCTCCCCAGAGGAAACACCAGTGCCCACCACATCCTCTGAGGAAGCACCTGTATGCGCCTCGTCCCAAGAGGAAGCACTCATGTATGCAGCATCCCCTGAGGAAGCACCAGTGCCCGCTGCCTTTCCACAGGAAGCACCTGTACCTGCCAGGCCCTCATTCGGGAGAAAAGTGACGATCCCTAATAATATGAGATTGCATCTGAAAAGGGATGTGCATCTGAAAAGGGATGTCATCTTGACTCCTTTGCCCTTAAGGTCCCCCAAGGGACCACCTACGTTAGCCAGGACATCAATAGGAGCACCAGTGCCCAGCACGTCTCCAGAGGAAGCACCTGTACCTGCCTCATCCTCAGAGGAAGCATCAGTGCCCACTGTGTCCCCTAAGGAAGCACCTGTGCCCAACTCATGCCAAGATGATGCATCCGTGCCCACAGCCTCCCCAGAGGAAACACCAGTGCCCACCACATCCTCTGAGGAAGCACCTGTATGCACCTCGTCCCAAGAGGAAGCACTCATGCATGCAGCATCCCCTGAGGAAGCACCAGTGCCCACTGCCTTTCCACAGGAAGCACCTGTACCTGTCAGGCCCTCATTCAGGAGAAAAGTGACGATCCCTAATAATATGAGATTGCATCTGAAAAGGGATGTGCATCTGAAAAGGGATGTCATCTTGACTCCTTTGCCCTTAAGGCCCCCCAAGGGACCACCTACGTTTGCCAGGACATCAAAAGGAGCACCAGTGCCCAGCACATCTCCAGAGGAAGCACCTGTACCTGCCTCATCCTCAGTGGAAGCATCAGTGCCCACTGTGTCCCCTAAGGAAGCACCTGTGCCCAACTCATGCCAAGAGGATGCACTCGTGCCCACAGCCTCCCCAGAGGAAACACCAGTGCCCACCACATCCTCTGAGAAGGCACCTGTATGCACCTCGTCCCAAGAGGAAGCACGCATGTCCACTGCCTCCCCAGGAAGCACATTTAATTCAGTAGTTTCTGACTCTAAACATGCTGAAGAAGAGAAGGCTGAGTTCAGAAGGAAGCTCCAGACCTGGTTTCCTGGCATTGAAGGTAAGAACATCAGTCAGGTCCAAAACAACAAAAGATAGTTTTCTCTTAGATTATTATTAGTATATTATTTTCACCAATTGTGTCACTTAATGATTCTTTTTTAATTCTGTAGTTTCTGACTCTAAACACGCGGAAGAAGAGAAGGCTGAGTTCAGAAGGAAGCTCCAGGCCTGGTTACCTGGCATTGAAGGTAAGAAATTCAGCCAGGTCCACAACAACAAAAGATACTGTTTTCTTTTAGATGATTAATATATTATTTCCACCAATTGTATCTTAATTATTATTCTTCATTTCACCAGTATCTGAATCTAAACCACGTGAAGAAGAGAAGGCTGACTTTAAGAGAAAACTCAAGACTTGGTTTCCTGACCTCCGAGATAAAAACTTCAGCCAGGGCCACAACTACCATAGACACTAAGTTTCCTTTCGTGGTCACACCGAGTTACGTCGTGACGACAAATGGGGTTTCGCTTAGAAAGCCTCTCACCTTCGAGGATTACAAAACGAGCCAATGGCAAGGAAATGCCATGGGTGTGCGTAATTTGCATAGCGTAACTCCGCCCCACCTCGTGGGTATATAATAATAATAATAATAATAACTTTATTTTTATATATACGCCTTTAAAGCAGCTTCTCAAGGCGCTTTACATAATAGAACAAACAAATTTAAAATACAACACACAAGAGAAAAAATAAAATAAAATAAATAAAGATAAAATAAAATAAAAAGTCAAGTAAAAGCTAACCTAAAAAATGCGTTTTTAAATGAGATTTGAAATGACTTAGAGTCTGTGCATCTCTGATATTTGGAGGGAGTGCATTCCAAAGCCTAGGAGCGTAGGATGAGAAAGCCCTGTCCCGTACAGTACACAAACGAGTCTGTGGGACTGCCAATAGACCAACTTGTGAGGAGCGTAAATGACACTTGGGTGTGTATAAAGTTACAAGCGCAGACACATACTGAGGTGCAAGACCATGCAGTGCCTTATATGTGAGCATAAGGATTTTAGAATCGACTCGGAACCTGACCGGAGCCAGTGCAAAGACTTTAAAATCGGTGTAATATGCTCATTTCTCCTGATTCCAATCAAGATCCTAGCAGCAGAATTTTGTACACATTGTAGTTTGTTAAGTGTGGTTTTAGGAACTCTAGCAAGAAGTGCATTGCAATAGTCAATGCGAGAAAAAACAAAGGTATTAATAAGCCTTTCAGTCACTGAGAGGGATAACATAAAGCGGAGTCTAGCAATATTTCTGAGATGAAAAAAGGAGTTCTTAACAATGTACCGCACATGAGAGTCAAAGGACAGACTAGAATCAAATATAACTCCCAAGTTTTTTAATTTAGTCTGTGCCTCCAAATCAGAGCCATCTATGTTTAAAATTAGTGAGCCAGCTTTATGAAGCTGATGAGGGGTGCCAATAAGCAAGACCTCAGTCTATACAAGGAAGTACGCTGGCAACATGCAAATATGTTTTCACTTCAGAGCCAAGATAATTCTTCACTCCACAAGCCATTCTGAGATCTTCATTCTCTTCACACTTCGAGACGAGCTTCTCTCCAGGTGTTGGTGTGACGGCGATTTCCAGTGAGAGCACATTGCCTGCTGATCTGTGCTGTGATCTGCCAGTGTGTGTTTCTCCCTGGTCGCTTCAACACTCTGCGGAGTTTTTTCCTCTCACAAAAGAGCTTGCGCTTGGCACGTCTTTTTAAAGATGTCTCGCCCGTGCACTTCTGCACATTCTGCCCCGACGGCCCGCTGCTGCCTCCAGCCAGCCGTCGGCACAGAATCCTCAGCTTGCTTGCTTGCACGCATTTCCTTGCCATTGGCTCGTTTTATCATACTCGAAGGTGAGAGGCTTTCTAAGCGAAACCCCATTCGTCGTCACAACGTAACGTCTCCGTTCCCTACTCAGGGAATGAGGGTTACATACATAACCGAGAATATTTCTCTTAAACATTTAGGATACTCGTTAATTTGTTTTTTCCCCCAGAAATAAATTCTTGAATGTAAAAATTTGTTCTCTCTTAATATTGATTATTTCCATCAGTAGTGTCTTAATGATTTTTTATTCCTCCAGTATCTGACTCTAAACCAAGTGAAGAAGAGAAAGCTGAATTCAAGAGAAAACTCAAGACTTGGTTTCCTGACCTCCAAGGTAAAAACTTCAGCTAAGGCTGCAATTTGTTTTTGGGGTCTACTAAAATCAGTTTTCACGCTGATTGGTTGGCTTGACAAGTGTGTTGTGATTGGTCAGCTGCTTCGAGCATGTTTCTGAAATGTCACATTCCTTGCCATAACTGCATATTTCAACTTGGGTGGGAATTATTTAAATGAGGAAGAAAACTCAAGACTACAAACGAGGCGTTTCAAATATAGTGCTTACTGATATAGAGAATAACTCCCTTCCCTTTGGAGCGACTTTGTGCTTTGTAACTTCACAGACCTTTTTCATACTCAAACAGAAACATTACACACTAAAGAAAGTTGAAAATGTAAAAAAAAGCACAATAGGTCCTCTTTAATGCAGTTTATTTGGCAAAGTGATTTTAGAGGTATACCAGATCTTATGTCGTGGTCCATTGAAGGTAAGAACATCAGCCAGGTCCAAAACAACAAAAGATAGTTTTCTCTTAGATTATTAGTATATTATTTTCACCAATTGTGCCACTTAATGATTTTTTTTTTAATTCAGTAGTTTCTGACTCTAAACACACTGAAGAAGAGAAGGCTGAGTTCAGAGGGAAGCTCCAGACCTGGTTACCTGGCATTGAAGGTAAGAACATCAGCCAGCACCACAACAACAAAAGATACTGTTTTCTTTTAGATTATTAATATATTATTTCCACCAATTGTATCTTAATTATTATTATTCATTTCACCAGTATCTGAATCTAAACCAAATGAAGAAGAGAAGGCTGACTTTAAGAGAAAACACAAGACTTGGTTTCCTGACCTCCGAGATAAAAACTTCAGCCAGGGCCGCAACTACCATAGACACTAAGTTTCCTTTCATGGTCACACAGAGTTACGTCGTGACGACGAATGGGGTTTCGCTTAGAAAGCCTCTCACCTTCGAGGATTACAAAATGAGCCAATGGCAAGGAAATGCCATGGGTGTGCGGAATTTGCATAGCGTAACTATATATTATATTCTGCCCCGACGGCCCGCTGCTGCCTCCACCGAGCCGTCGGCACAGAATCCTCAGCTTGCTTGCTTGCACGCATTTCCTTGCCATTGGCTCGTTTTATCATACTCGAAGGTGAGAGGCTTTCTAAGCGAAACCCCATTCGTCGTCACAACGTAACGTCTCCGTTCCCTACTCAGGGAACGAGGGTTACATACATAACTGAGACGATTTCTCTTAAACATTTAGGATACTCGTTAATTTGTTTTTTTCCCCAGAAATAAATTCTTGAACGTAAAAATTTGTTCTCCCTTAATATTGATTATTTCCATCAGTTGTGTCTTAATGATTTTTTATTCCTCCAGTATCTGACTCTAAACCAAGTGAAGAAGAGAAAGCTGAATTCAAGAGAAAACTCAAGACTTGGTTTCCTGACCTCCAAGGTAAAAACTTCAGCTAAGGCTGCAACCACCATACACACTGAGAGGGACCCACATTTTCTCCCAGATATTCAGGGTAATTGTCGAAAATTATCTCTTATTATGATAAATTGTTTTCAGATTTATTAAAAACTAACAAACACGGTCTTCAACTAAGCTACTTTGTTTGTTATCCTCTGTTTAGAATACTTTGTATATTTCAGTAAAATTCATAGACCCCTCATGGTAAAACAAGTTAAGTGATATGTCTTTTTCACCTCCTTCCAGCTTATTAAACCTGATTATGTCTATTTCCTCAAAAGGAAAATGTAGGTGCAAGTCAGCGAAGTCCATGTAAAAAGCGGAGCATGCCTAAGGATACCAGCGAATGAACAAGGGAACGAAGCATCACCAACATTTGTACTTTGTAAAATGAACTGAATAAAAAAATGAAACTATTTATTTATTAGGACGATACACATGAATTAACAATGGTGTTTACATTTAAAGCCAAAATAGCTCATTTTCATGTATAAATATATACTATATTCTCTGTATTATAAATATACATTGAAGATAAACAGAGTATGCATGTATTTACCGATTCGGTTTTATTTGATTTATATCATATTTTGTTTAATTATAAATATGCATAAAGTGAAGATAATCATAGTGTGCACGTGTTGCCTGAACAACATATTAAAGTCACCATGAAATGGACAATTGGACAATTCTTGTTTTTATTGAATATTGCAATAAAGAAATAATAATTTATTATAAATGATTTATCCATGCACATCATATATATATATATATATATATATATATATATATATATATATAAAAATTAACGTGCCCTCGTCCCAAGGACGCAATTCTGAGAACCGCTTAGAGAAAACTGCATTGTATATACACACACCATCACAATGCAATGGACATTGTGCAGGGATGATTTTTGTCCAAATTAATCAAGGCTAGAAATTATGAGAAAAAAGTCAGAATTGCAGGATATAAGGAGTTTAGAAATGTGAATTGTGAGATAAAAGGCGTAATTACCTTTTATTCTGTGGCGGAAACAAGCTTCTATACATCACTGAATTAAAACAGCTGAAGAAACTAAGAGGTGGATCCTGTAAAATCTTTTATTAGCTTTATTATAATATCATCATCAACATCATATTCTGAGAGTAGAAAACCAGCTACAATCTCAGAGTCTTGCTCACATGAGGCATTCTTAAAAATCAATTAGTGGTTAAAAAAACATTCAAATCAGACAATCTCAAAATCTGTCTCTTAAATCGCAATGTCCCTCAACCTGTGACAGACCGGCTTATTGTTTTATAAATGAGCTCCTCACTTCCGTTTAACTTTGTTAAGGCGTTGCTGTTGTTCTCGACGGCGATTAAGAATCTTGGTGCTGATGCGGAGTTTGCGCATTCGCATGGCTCGGACCCGTACCTGATCATCCCGGGGAATTTTCCCACCTCTTGCCAGGATGTGTTTTAGGCGATCCTGTGACGTCTTGGTGAGGGTGAAGTCACAGATGGTTGCGTGGGGCTCTGACCCTACAGAGCAGTGGCGGATGCGAGGGAAGTAGCCTTCAGCCCACACTATTATCTTGTACTCACCTGGGTTCAGCAGACGCCAGTAATCACCATCTAGAGCTACAAACATGTCAATCAAACATTATTATATCCTGTATTGACTAAATGTAATTGTTTTAAAGAGGACCTATTAAGCCCTTTTACAAAGATTTGTTTTTGGGGTCTACTAAAATCAGTTTTCACGCTGATTGGCTGGCTTGACAAGTGTGTTGTGATTGGTCAGCTGCTTTGAGCATGTTTCTGAAATGTCACATTCCTTGCCATAACTGCATATTTCAACTTGGGTGGGAATTATTTAAATGAGGACGAAAACTCAAGACTACAAACGAGGCGTTTCAAAAATAGTGCTTACTGATATAGAGAATAACTCCCTTCCCTTTGGAGGGACTGTGCTTTGTAACTTCACAGACCTTTTTCATGCTCAAACAGAAACATTACACACTAAAGAAAGTTGAAAATGTAAAAAAAAGCACAATAGGTCCTCTTTAATGCAGTTTATTTGGCAAAGTGATTTTAGAGGTATACCAGATCTTATGTCATGGTCCAGGCCGTCCACCTTAATGATAGCATTTGCAATGCCAGCTTTAGTGTCCTTATCCCTGATGACGCCCTTTATACCTCTGTGCACCTGCAGAGGAGCGAGAGAGCAGATGAAAATGGAAAAAGTTAGGATCCTAGTAGGATCCATTGGGATCATGTTTCCATACAGGACAGAGGGAAAATGAACTGACCTGCTCCATGTACAGCAGGAGGGACTCTTTGTTGTTCTCCCACTCGATAGGAAGCTCACTGGCATGTGGGAATTTATCACAGGACAGTTCTACAGTTATTTCGAAACAATTCGTGTGGAGATAACTAAAGTCATTCATGCCTATAAAGCAAAAATAAAATAAGAAAAAGAATATCATATAGAATATCATCAGTACATAAAGCCTTTTATATAATGAGCATGAAATCAGGATTGACACCTAAAAAACAAAATGAAGAATTATCAGTATTAATAATTAAATTGTGCAATTAAATTGTTAGATTATAAAATTAGTTATTACATCATTGTTTACTGTTTCATTTAACATTTTAATTCATAATTATTACATTAATAAACAATTTCTTCATTTTATTTTTCAATTGCATTTTTAGTCCTCCATATGGAACACAACTAATATCTGAATATCTTCGGTCTACATGCTCCTGAATATATTCTACAAGACTTTTGACTGTGGACCTCTATTTGAATTACACCTGTGTCATCTCTTAAAATGCACTTTTAGAAAGTACCCTGTTGCAAATGAATATTGAATGTTTACTCACTCCCTGGAACAGTGTGCCAGTCAGCTCCATTGATGATGTTGTTGTGCTGTAGGAAGTCTTCTGAGTGACAGATCCTCCGATCTGGGTTTGCCATCACTAGATTGGTCGAGGCATAGACGGTAGCCAACCAACGGAAGAAATCGTTGTCTGCGGTGGGAGTGTCCTGGCGAGGGATCCAGTCACGTGTGCAGTCGAAAGGGTAAGTGACCACCAGCTCTCCCCCGTGCAGATTAGCACTCAGTACAAAAGGAATATCTTGCATCCAGCTGATTACAGCACGAGTCTCCGGGGCAACCTTAAACATGAATGCACGAATAGTTTAATATAAAATATACAATAATTATTAATTTTTACATTTGTGTATACATACATTTTTCATGTCCCTGTAGCTCGGAATTATCCCGTGCGCATTTTGCCAGCACGGGTCACATATTTTGAAAT
Organism: Squalius cephalus; assembly: GCF_949319135.1. Taxonomy (NCBI): domain Eukaryota; kingdom Metazoa; phylum Chordata; class Actinopteri; order Cypriniformes; family Leuciscidae; genus Squalius; species Squalius cephalus. Next base: position 27,817,311 of record NC_137142.1, read on the forward strand.
CATTCTAATATGCTGATTTGATGCTCAAGAAACCTTTCTTTTTATCAATGTTGAAAACAGCTGAAAACATGCAGCTTCATATTTTTGTGGACAACGTGATACACTAGCCTACCATTAAAAAGTTTGTAATAAGTAAGATTTTGTTTTGCAAATTAACATATTATTAATTAAATCAATAATTTTATTGCGCAAGGACGCATTAAATTAATCAAAAGTGACAGTATAGACATTTATAATGTTACAAAAGATTTCTGTTACAAAACCGTTTTATTCATCAAAGCATCCTTAATTATTTTTTTTTTTTATTAAGGTTTCCACAAAAAATATTAAGCAGCAAAAACGGTTTTCAACATTTATAATAATAATAATAAATATAGGAATAAATGCCATTTTTAAAATATATTAAAACAGAAACTAGTTCTTTTTCAAATTTGTAAAAATATTACTGTTTTTACAGTATTTAAGAAACATTGTTTACTTAATTATTCCTAACATCTGGTAGTGTATATGAAAAAACATTTATTTAATATATAATGTGTAGCCTACTATACAACAACTTTATGGACACAACTGCTATCTCAGAATGTGCTTTAGACTGTAATTAGAAGGTCTGGGTCTAGTTTCTGCCCCCATTGCCCCTCCCCCTCAGGCACAAAAGTAAATCTTTGCCTGTAATAATAATCTCATAATCCACAGAAAAGATGATAAATTTGTGTTCTTTTATTACGTTTCTTCACTTTTGAGTCTCCCTCAAACATCTTTCATGATGAAGAGTGAATTTCATTTCTAATCTGTGTATTGCGGTGTGTTTTCCTATTGGAGGCACAGCACAGGGAGCTTCAGCTAAGAGGAAGTGCTCACATTCTTCACAGATCTGCTTGACCCTGATTTCCCTGTGCACAATGTGTCCTGCTCTACAAGGCAAAGACTATTATTGTCTATTGAAAGATTTAAAGTCACCATCAAATCTAAATGGATTTTTTAAGATTTATTTATGGAATACTGAGGTATTTATGATTTATCCGTGCAAATCTTTTCTTTTTTTTTTTCATGTGCTCTCATAATCTGTAACCAAAGTGTTTCCCCTCCCTCTTACAGCGACATCTCTTCTCTTCTGATGACGTGTTTACTGGCGCAAAGAGGCGGGACAACCTGTCACTCACAGCATCACAGCAATAGAAAACCACAACCATCTAACCATCCAATCAATTCCCCATGGACAAAATCAAGTCCTGCCTTACATTTGAGCTTGTTCGAGAAATTTTACTTGGATATAAATCACAATAAGGTAAAAAGATGGACTTTCTGTTTCTGTTTTTCAGATTTTCTGTGCCTCCAAATAAAGCAAACATTATGAGGATACACTGAGAGCAACGTCTGAAAGAGCTTAAGACTCTGCTGTTTTCTTAGACAAACAAGATGGATTACTTTGCTTATCTAAAAATGACAAAAAAAAAAAAAAAAAGACTATTTGTGAAAACCAGGGGCTGGGGAGGGGCCAACTTAAAAAACTATTTTTATGGAGGTTCAGAGTAGTGACAACTGCATTCTATAACCAAACTTACACCCGTAAACTTTTAGGACTCGTAGCCTCATTTTCGGTGTGAACAGAACCGAACAGGACAACTAGTTTTCTGTAACGTTACACAGTGCGAGAGAGACACTCTTTGCTGAATGCAGGTCCTCAAAAATGTGGATATAATTTGCGTCATCTGAAGGTTTTAGATCCAGTCACCAAGTTTTGACTCAAATGCTCTGCTTTCACTCAGGTATTAAAGCTGCTGTCGGTTAATTTAATGGATGAACATGCATCTCTACATTTGTCGTTTCAAATGTGATAAGACAGTTTTATTTACGTCGCCATCTTTGATATGACTTTAGTCACTCTCACTGCGGTTACAGTTGACCGCTCCCATTGCATGTTCATACAATCATGTTATCGCCTTTATTTTTAATAGCGCTTCACAATAATAAACAGGAAAGTTATTAATGATGCAAACTTGATCAAATATGAGACAAGTTCAAATTCTGCTGTAAAGCAGCTGTAGCAAGATAACAGTGTCATTATTCTATACAGACAGTGTTTAGCTGCTGTGTAAACAGGATATTTCAACACTCAAATTTTCAAATTATTTTCAAAACTGGCCTCATTTTAGTGACATTATCAAGGACATTTCAGCTAGAAAAACAAGAAAGTAATGTTTCTAAAGTTATGTCATTATTAATTCATGAGCACAAACGGAATGTCTATGTATTGACTAATGACGCACCCCTGGAGACAACAGTACCCAAAGTTTATTATAATTAGGCTACACATACCAAAAGAGCATGCTAATGCTTACGTACTAATGCTTCGGTTGAGGTGTAGTACTCTGGCATGGGAATGTAGTGGTTGCTCACTCTCCTCTTGTCCGTGGCCAACTCCTGAGCATCCCACATGATGTTGTTGAGGTCAGGGAAGTTATGGTTCATGTCAATGCCCTCAAAGCTGTAGCGTCCAAGAGCCCAGCCAGAGAGTTCTGAGCCCTGTAGAAACAAACACATGCACGATTTAACAATCTAAAGAAGCTTTTTCCACTATAAATAATCTTTTGTGCAATGGAAAGTTTCCATGGATGTTAAAGGTTCTTCGTGGAACATAGATGCCAATAAAGAACCTTTATTTTTAGGAGTGTAATATTCTTCTCACATCAATTTTTCGGTTTTGGCTTACCTTCTCATAGGCTGTTTCATATCCGTCTGGGTTCATAGATGGCAACAGATGGATGCGTGTGTCCTTTACCAGTTGTATGACACGCTGATTGCCTCGGTTGTATTCACGGCAGATGTACTGCATAAGATTTAGCAAGAGCTCCCGGCCCAAAACTTCATTCCCATGCATCCCGGCAACATAGCGAAACTCTGGCTCACCTATAAGCAAACAGTGAAATCATAAACAGTAAAATGAGTACAATTTGGAACAGGAATTAATTTAAAATCACACATTTACACCATTTTACCTCCATTATGTGATGTATTTCAGAGTGAAACAGCGTACAAGAAAAAATAAGGTCAGGACTAGACTTTATTCTTTATCCCTCATGAAAAAAAATTATACTGCTGACGATATGTCTTTAGTAAAAGCTTAACAGCATCTGATCAGTGATGGAATGTTTATTCTGGCCAAATGAATGATGAAAAGCAGATGTGTGACAACAATGTGTTACATAAAAGTATGATGAATGTGCAAAATAAAGCCTAAAAGCAAAGAAAACATCTTCTTCTATCTGTGTCAAAGGGAAAATATTAAAAGGGCATGCACAATGAATTCTCTGCAAAAACACAACTGGTTATTGCACTAGAATAAATGTGTGTGGACTATTAGGTTCAGGGATCTGAATAACAAGCACCAGGGTCTTAAAGTGAACACTTACCAAGGTCATGTTTTCCGGGGTTATCGGATATTTCCATAACATAAAGCTTCAGTCCGGTATAGCTCCTCCCAATAGTGTAGATCCGTGTGATATTTGGACACTCGTCATTCACAGACTTCATTAACTAGAGGGAGAGTGACTTGTGTCAGTTTGGTTACACGAATAAGCAGGAAGACTAAGAAGGTCTAAAATCACTCTAACCTTCCTCATCTCATTGTAATTATGGTGTCTGAAGTCAAGGTCATCTGTGGATCTGCTCTCAGTTTCAGAAAATTGTGGGCTGTCAAAATCTACACATACAGACAAGTTTAGTCAAACTTCACTTTTAACTGAATGACTATTAAATTATTTAATACTACAACATATTAACTACTAATAATGCTCTGTCTCTGTGTTGCAAGTGGCGGTTGACTGACTTGTGGAGGTTTTTGCCTGACAATAACTGTAAAGCCTTGTAAATAAAAACATTTAAGAAATACACTACCGTGAAAAAATCATACTTATTCAGCAAGGACAGTAAGGACATTTATAAATATAAGGAGATTTATATTTTAAATAAATGCTGTTTCCACAAAAATATTAAGCAGCTGTTTTCAACATTGATAATAATAATAATAAAAGTTCCTTCAGCACCAAATCAGCATATTACAATGATTTCTAAAGGATCATGTGACACTGAAGACTGGAGTTATAATGCTGAAAATTCAGAATTGCCATCAGGAATAAATTAAAATTTAAATACATTAAAATGGATAAAAGTCATTTTAAATTGTAATAATTCTACAATATTACTGTTTTCACTGTATTTTGCAGCATGAGACTTCTTTCAAAATCATTAAAAAGTCTTACCACCCCTCCGAACGTATAAATTGGAGTGAATGCAAGGAAATAGCTTTATATATATAAATATATATATATATATATATATATATATTGGCAAAACCTAGTTTTTACATGCCATGGTCTTGACCCAAATATTTCAAAGTACAGTATAGTGTATTGTAGAACCTGGCATTGGGCAACCCAGCACTTCAGCCCGGAGACAAATGGTGCCATTGCTAAACCAGGTCTGTGGGTTAATGCGAATGTACTGGGCCACTGAAGGCTCAGGAAACAGAGCCAAAACCGGCGTCTCCAAATCTTCATTCCCGACAAACACCTGCACAGAGATTCTGAGATGAGGAGAGACAATATAGCACACATACAGAAAAGAAAAAAAATATGGCACATGCGGAAAATTCACTTTACAGACTATAGGCTTTAAATATTTATATGCGCCTCGACTTCTTAGCCCTATCTTACAGGGAAGCTTAATGGTGCAGATTTAACAAATGTAGGTTAGCAGGACTTATAAAACTCACGGCCTCCTCTGATCCATTCATGCAGGGCTGCCAGACCGATGAGTCATTACTGAACTGCACCTTATACGTGCGGACCCAGTTCAAGCTACACACACACACAAATAAAGATTTTTGGTAAGACAAATATAATGAAAATAATAGGTTTGATTTGCAAACATCCTGTAAAAGCTGACTCTTGTGAAAAAGAAGTACACTTTAGCATACTTTTGAAAAGAGTACTTATTGTGGAAATAATATACTTTAAAATAATAAACTAAAGTGTGAACTGTGAACTGAATGCAATGTAGGACTTAAGTACATCTTTATATTTAATTTCATAATTACTTCTATTGTCCTTCTAGACGTGTACTGCCATATGTACTGACAAGCATATTTGTAATTACACATTTACACATTAGTTCAATTAGGACAATTAAGTAGCTTTAAACGTGCCTTAGAAAAAAACATTACTGGTGTGCATCTTGAGTCAAAACATTGGCACTGACATATTTTAAAATATGTCAGTGCAAGTTGCTTTCAGTTAAAACAGCTCAATTATGCATTTTAGTTTAAGACTTGGCTCAAGTAATAATTATAGTAATTTCAACAGATTGGCACTATTTTGCAAGAACTAATAAAAAAATGTGTGTAATATGAACGATGGCAACGGTGATGACAATAATGATCAAAGACACACAATGACCTCCAGATAGAGTTTCGGCCCTGGAGGATGACGCCAGTAAAGAGTGTCGGTCTGAGAGCATCCAACTGCAACCACTGTTCCTGATCCTTCACCCCAGCACACCACGCTCCGTCATACTCATCATCATCCTCCAGACCGGACTGCAAACACACATATGCAAATTCATAACATGCTACTTCGAATCTGCCTTCAAAATCTTCTTAAACAAGCACACACCTGTATATTAAGGCGTCCTCTGTGAGGACCGAGACCGAAACTCAAATCTGAGGAAGACTGCAGCTGATCATCCGAGACTTTCAGAGACTCCAAACCCAGTGGTGGACAACCTGATTGAGATTTAGTCAAACAAATTTAAAGCTGACGATGAACAGTTACTTATTAAGCAAGAGACGAGCCTAAGAATGTTTGAATGAAAGATAACAGTAAATGTGCTGTAATGAATCACATGGCAGTACATTAAGTATGAAAAAGAACATTTCAGTGATCAGGTCCTAAAAGAACCATTTTTTAAACCGTGAAGAACATTTTATTAACCTTATTCCACTATAAAGAACCTTTTGTGCAGTGGAAAAGTTCCATGGATGTTCTTCATGGAATCATCAATGCCGATAAAGAACCTTTTATTTTTAAGAGTGTAGGCTATGCAACAATTTCTCTCTCTTCTCCAAGGGGTTTCATTTGGTGCACTTTTGAAATGACTTCAAGAACTGGTGGGAATACAGGAATGCTGAGCAAACAAATATCACACTGATTCACTATTGTTGCTTAAAACAACGCCTAGTGAATCAACATTATGTTTGTTGCTTAAGCATTCCTGTATTCCCACTAGTTCTTGAACTAATTTTGCCTTAAGTATATAGCCTGATGAGACCAGATAACAAATGTTAATTTTTTTTTAACACATTGCAAAATGTTAAGCACTGTGCATAGTGACTATCAATAAAGGAATAAGTATGTGCTAAATAGATACTAATAATACGAATAAATAACTTGCATGTGCATCACTCCTTTCCTGTGATTTTTATTTTACACATGCATGGTAGTTTTCCACGATCAAAATGTGCATGGAAGTTATTAAAGTTCTCCAAAAGGATACAAGTAAGTGTGAACTCTTACAAGGTGATTGGGACACTTTTTGTCATTGAGATAACTTGGGAAAAGCGTCCCAAAATCAATCTGAATTCACCCTATAATTTGCAGTTTCACTAGTCACTGTTCATTAGGGAAGACCGTTTATAGTTGGAACAGAGGGACAGTTGAAACACCTTAAAGGCATAATTTAATTTACCCAAAAATTAAATTTCTGTCATACCACTCCAAACTTGTGTGACTTTCTTTCTGCTGTCTGTGGAACATAGCAAACATTAAAGAAGATATTCTGAAGAATGTTGGTAACCAATGGTTTTGAATACTACCATCCATTGACTTCCAATGCACTGAAAATAAAATAAAATAAAAATGACACATTTTTTTAAATATCGTCTATGTTCCACAGGAGAAGAAGAAAAGTGCACGAAATGTGGGTGAGTAAATGTTGAAGTGTCAATTTTAACATAAAAAAAGATATGCCTAATAGTTAATTTAGGGGGGAAGTGTTATAACGCCGTATAAAAGGACATTTTAAAAAAATGGTTTGAATTTACTTCCCTCAACTCTCCGATTGATAATAAACTCGCCTGGTTTTACTCCATAGGTTTCTTTGTTCATCTGTTCTCCATCACTGGTATTCCTCTGAGCTTTTGTGTGGTCTTCAGCAGGGTTTGCTTTGTCCAAACTTTTAGTAACGTTTCCATCCAGATTAAATATTGACTTTAAATCGTTCGATTCGGATTTAACATTATCACTGTCAGTCTGATTTTCAGATGAAAGACAGTGGTGTGTAATGCAAAGTATTATTGCAGCACAGATGTGTACGCTTTGCATAAGCATATTCCTTCTTCAATATATTTGTGTCCAAGGCTCCAAGCAGAATTTAAAAGTCAGAAATTGGACGCTTCGTAACATAATACCAGACTGCCACAATACCGTATATTGTAGAATAGACGCCGCGCGGACTTAATTCTTGCTTGTGTTGTCAAGAAAAGTTTTAACCCTATTAAGCCTGTCATATTTGATACATGGATTTCGAAGACCTCTAAATTATCAACATGATCAAAACTTTGTTGCACACAATCTTCTACATGCCTTCTGGTCGACATAGACTTTTTTTAGTAGCCTAGCCTACTAATTAGGCTAAAAATAACGAATAACGTAAGATTTTTTTTGATTGATTTTTAAAAATCATGTTAAAATGTATGTCAAATGTAATACAACAGGCTTTTGAGGGATGTTAATCTCAATCATCATTGTTTTGCATCGCATTATATGTTTTTCCACCACAATTTAAAGTAGCCAGCTTTGATCATAAAACTAAGCATTGAAATATAATTTACTTATGATGATTATTAAAATATATAGTGGTAAAATTTATATTTAAATGCGTTTTATGCAAGTAGCCTGCTAAACTGTTATGAAATTCACATTACAAGCTATCAGAATTTCATCTTTATTTTTTAGGCCAATTAAATAACAACATTTGCACCTCTGAATAAAATGTAGCATAGGTGTTTTTCGTCCTCCAGTGTGAGGTCCATTTCCTCACTGTAACATATAAAACCCTGATAAACATAAACATAAAAGACATTGGCTTTTATAATATTTGTCTAAAGATTCAAGTTCCATTTAAACTTTTTTCCTGACTGTTATTTATAGGCCTATGTCAGGCTTTACAGGGTTGACACAGAAGACTCATTTTTGTATTTATGTTTATGCTACTAGTGAGGTGTTAAATGACTCCATGAAGCTATATGTCACATGACATCTGCTATATTCACATCTCTTGTTTAGGCATGTTTAACAGTAACACTTTCTGGGAACAGCTGGTTTTGCAGTTACTCAGTGGTTTTTGCACAACCATCACTTTTCTGGAAAGTGTAGGCTTTATTACCAGTCAAATTTGCTAAAAAAAAAGAAAAAGAAGAAGAAAAAGAAATAGCCTAATAGGCAAAATAAAGGGTAGCCTATAATCTATAATTTCCAGTGATATTTTGGAGCATTCTAAGAATTTAACTCTTTTTTTTTTTGTTCATATATTTTTAATATAAAATATATTTTTACTGCTTAAATAAAGGCAGCTTTAGTGTCCGCTGTACTTTTTTTTTTAATTTTGGCGCTCGATCTTAGCGCCCTCTAGTGGTCGTTTCCGTGAACTACATCATCCATCGCTCCTCCTACCTACAGATGGCGGCTCTCGACAAACACAACAGACCTTTCATCATGGTTATGGAGTGTATCAAATAGACTTCCACAAGGGCTGGTACGCATCGCATACAATTTATTTTGAAAGGTTTTACATACATTTTATTCTTTTTTAGAACTGAACTGCCGTGTACGGTCAGCGTCACTCTCGGTGTTTGACAGCTAACGTTAGTACGGTGTGGTTTACTAGTGTACTTACAAAATGTATATTGTATACATAACAATTTGTTAGAATTGATCAACTAGACGCTCTTTTATAAAGTTAGTGTTTTATCCGACATTTGTTTTCGCTTCGTGCTGGAGCATAATGGTAAGTAGCGTCTTCCAACTTACAGTTGCATTTTTGTGAAATTGTTTGTTTATGGTTTTTTCATAAAACATCAAAGACTTCGGTTAAAACAAACTAGGTCGAAGACTTGACGCCGAACTGTTGCCAGTACTTTCGTTTCTCAAGATTTGACTAGCATACTAACTTAGCTGTTCTGTTCCCGCCCATTCACGTTTCAAAGTACAAATAGAGAAAGTCAACACACAAATGAGAGTGATGCGCTGAAAATATGTCCTTTTTTCCCCCAGTACCAGCGGCTGAAGTTTCCTCATTTGCCTTTCTGTTTGCAGACACACGCCCACCTGATAGAAAACTGGAAGCATGTAGCACAGGTCTGTTAAATGTAATCTCTTTCATCTATTACTGCAGAGATGCTGTACTATGCATTGTGTGGTGTAATGGCACAGACTTCACAAAACATGATTTGGTTGTCTAAACAAATGATAGTTTTTGCATGCACGCATGTAAGTTCATTTGTTTTAACACTTGATGCTTCTTACTTTGTACAGATCACTCTGAAGACTTTTAAAGACACCTGTCTGTTTTTCATCAGTATAAAATGTCAAGTTTCCTCAAGAAGCACATTACCTCTATGGGTGAGATGTAGATCACGAGTCTGGTATATATTGAACAGGGATGCTTGGTGTGTTGGGCCGCTGTTGATCTGCGTTGTTGGTCTGCTTGTGGGCTTACTGCTGTGGTGGCTGGCTACAATGGTAATGTTGAATGGATTGGCTTGCAGATTTTGTCCACTATGTTGACATAACCCTGGAATACATTACATGATTATGTGAACTGATTTTAAAGTGACCCTATATGCTATTTTAAAGGTTCCTAATTTTGTTTGGGAGGTCTCCTACAATAGATTTACGTGCATCCAAAGTCAATTTTCTCATGATATTAATCGCAGCATCACGTCTTATCTCACAGTGTCTGAAATGGTTCAATCAAGAATACAGTTTCTCTAAACCTAGTCTCGCATAGCCACCCCAGAAATCTGCAGACCTTTTACATTTACAAACGGTTATATGACACACTACATGCACCAGGCATCATACACTTTCAGACTTTGTAATAGAAAAACTGGGCATCATACACTGAACAAAAGGCAATCACACACTGTCAGACATTCAAGTTGTTCTGAACGCAACTAATTTGCACAGACAAATGAAAACAAAATATGTTATTTAATCGGCTCAAAATATCAAACATTTTTGATATCCTTCGACTGGATGGAATCTTATTCTGAATAAGCTTAAAATTTGATTCTGCGCCCATCATACACTTCATGATTTTCTGCAATTTTTCAACTCTTGACTACCCAAAATCTGCACAGACTTTGACTTTCTGCATCTATCGCCGACTCCAGACTGCAAAATCAGGACATAAATTTGTAGAAAAAGTTGTGTAGTGTATTCCAGCCAACTGTCATGATGTTAATGCTCTTTAATATTTGCCTGTCTGATTTCTGCCAGCTGACAATCTTAAGGCTCTGACATTTAATACAGGTTTGTGAGGTGATTCATCTTCCATATTGAAGATATGATATGATATGAAGGGGTTGCTTTTGCACTTTTTTTGTCTGGATTTCTGACAGTGTTTTTTTTTTTTTTTATATAGTAAAAGAAATTATTCCACTTGGTATACCACGATGCAACAGTTTAGATGCCACGTCTCATCCTGTGTCAGGTAGTCCATGTCTTGAACCTTCTGAGAAGACTCCAAAACTCCTGAGCTCACTGCCTAAATGCGTCCCACCCTCCAAAAACCCTGAGCTGGAGCAGAGGGACAAGTCCACTTCAGCTGCACTCAAAGCCTCCAACAAGCGAACAGAACAGGATGGTATAATGAATTGCAAAGTTGTTCTGAAAAAACTACAACCAAACCACGGCAACAGTAAGAATGGATCTCTTAATCCCACGGTTAAAAAGGACAATCTGCGAAAGAACAGAGAAAGAGAACTTTCTTTTGCTCTCAGTAAAGAGCTGAATGAAAATTTGAGGGTAAATGCAACTATTTATTTCTTCTTAATGCATTTTTAAGTTATCTATATTTCTAACAATGTTTTTAATGCAGGGTTCACAAACATTTGTCAGCTGAACACTTTTGACCTAATTGGATCCTTTGACAAATTTGAAAGGTTTTATTCTACACAATCGCAAGCTATAGCTAATGAAATATTTTAGAGATGAGCATAAATCATAATAATAAGTAAAAAAATCACTGAACATTTCTTTGCCTTGACTGTACATTTTTTATTAATTTCCATCACTTTTACATCGTGGAAAATCAAATAATTAAATTTTATTTTATTTTTTAAATTAATGAATAAACAATTGAAGTACCTCTGTAGAATGTAAGTTAATATTTCAATAATTAACAACACATTTGCATGTTCACGGTTCTATGCATTATTAAATACTCTTGAAATATATTTGAGGGGGAATTTTCAGGGCTCTCATGCTCATGTAAAACGTGGAAATATTTTTGAATTTTAAAATAGGGTTTTCCAGGATGTAAAAGTGATGGAAATTAATAAATCTTAAAAGTCATGGCAATTTTTTTATAGTGAATTTTTATTGTATTTATGATCAGATCTAAAATATTTAATTGGCTATTTATCTTGCTATTATGTACAATAAAACTTGTGAGCAAATTGTTCTTTTAAGATGGTTAGCCTATTTTTAGTGAATCGGTCAAAATGGTTCTCAAATCAATCTGAATGATTAATTAGTGCATCCGTCATAAATCAGAATGATTCTTCTTATTTAAAATGTCTTTTCTAGTCATCAACAATTGACTGGAAAGGCCAAAGTACTGGAAATTAATTTCTCAAAAAAAATGGATTTGATTATTGTAGTCATAATTGTTATAGCTTGTCTGCTTACTGGATTCTAACTTCATGACCATTAATGCTCTGATGTTTTGTGTTCAGGTTGGAGGAAGTTTGTTTCAGTCAGCTGTGAAGGATCGGAGACATACTCTTCCTCAGCCATCTCACCACAGGCGTAATCCTGAGAGCCATAATTCCTGCTCATTCCAGCAGAGACCCAAAAGCTCCGTTCACCATCCTGATCAGAAAAAAGATAGATTGGAGAAAAGAGACCACAAAACCTCCCATTGTAGCAACATGTCCTTACAGAAGGTATAGTTCATGAAGATAGCCACAGATGCTGAAATGGCATTATATAAAACTATACTGATACTGTTTTCCCTTGTTTGGTTGTGTTACAGGAATTAAGCACCTCTCAACAGAAGACTAGTCCAGGTAAGGATTATTACACTTTGTTATATTACTGATACTGCCCAGCTGTTTATTTGATAACTTTTCAAACTAAACTGGTTCACTTCCTATGTCAATTACCCCATTTTGCCAACAGAGGGCAGGCTGTCCTTAACTGCAAAGAGAAAAAGAGAGGGTAGTACAGACAGTGAGAAGGAAATTAAACGGCCATGTGTTGATTTCCAAGACACCCCCAGCTCTTCCATTATAACCTCACCTTTGAAGTTTGTCAGACGTGCTTTTGTGAAGTCCAGCAATGACTCTGTGATAACTATAAATGAGAAACAGTCTCCTACAAAGCTGTCTTCCGCATCAAACACCAACAACAAACCAAGACCTTCATCCTCCATCCCCAAGCAGCTTTTTAAACCATGTAAGGACTCAAATACGGGAAGTGACAAACTTCACTCATTTCAACTCACCAAATCACCCACAACTGCTGAGCCTAAAGATGTTATGCCTAAAAATCACAAAACTCCACCCAGCCAACCACATTTGCGCAAAGTCTCTCCAAAGACAAACACAACGTTTGATAACATCGAGACCCTCTTTACTCCAGACTATTGCATATCATTGCCTAAAACTCATAACAAAAAAACAAATGGTGAGAGAGAAATTTGTACTGTCCCCACACACACAAGCCCCTCATCCAGCCATGAGGAGGGTGTTCAAATTCGCTCATCCCCCCATCAGACTGATCTAAGATCACCCAGCTTTGCGGAGCAAGCCAGTTCATGTAAGATAGAACCGGATGAAAGAACACAGTTGAAAGTGGAGCAGTCACGCAGCCCCAAGGCTATCATGCCTGGCCCAGCTGCGTCGGTGAAAGTAGAAGGATCAAGAGAACAGAAGTGCTGCCCCCAGTGGAAAGATCCCTTAGATATTGAGCTGGGAGACGACTCGGGCGATGAGTTAAGAGAACGCTATGCTATCAGCCTGAGCAGCAGTAGCAGTAGTCATGAAGATGAGCAGCTGCCATCCCTGCGGGACATCCTGGATTGGAGTGTCCGTGTGCCGGTAACTCCCGAAAAAGATGCTTTCTCAGAGCCCAACACACCGGTCCATAAAGCAGCTGTAAGTCTAAGAATATTCAGAAAAACACATAATGACCTCATGTGCCATTAATCAATCTTTGACATGGCTGATCTTCTCAAAAAAAAAAAAAAAAAAAATTCTTTTTTCTCCCTCCATCTGTATTAGCCTGAGGCAGTGAAAACCAAAGCCGTTAGTTATATAAATACACTGGAGCAGATGCTGCAAGAGAAGGAACAATATCAGAGGTTGGTTTGAAAACCTGATTTGTTTTTTGTTTTTCCCCCAACTTAATTCCCAGTGTGTCTTATTTTGTGCTTGGCAGCCCTTGGATTGCTGCAGTGCTTTGCATTTCAATGATTGAGTGGTCAAACTATCAATGTTAATGCCAGTGGTGTTTACTAAGGCAAGCATTGCTATTAAAAGGATAGTTCACCTAAAAATGTGAAATGTGTAATTTACTCGCTTTCATGTCGTTCCAAACCCAAAGACTTTCTTTCATCTTTAAAACACAAATTAAGATATTTCTAGTCAAAACCTTATATCTCTCTATTGAAAGTCCATTCCACCAAACATAAAGACAAAGTTCATAAAGACATCATAAAAGAAATCCATAAGAATCGAGCAGTTTAATAAAAATCTTCAGAAGAGACACGGTCACTTTATATGATGAACAGATTTAATTTAGACCTTTATTCACACCTAAACATTGATCAGCACACTTAGGTCCTGTTTACACCTGGTATTAAGATTTGTTTTGGTTGATCGGATCACAAGTAGACGAGGTAGACACATACCTGTTTACACCTGGTGTTTTAATCCATCTCTTTTGTCCACGTTCGACCACTTTCATCCTAACTAAAACAGCAGATTTAGTTTCTTCACTCCTAATGCGGTGAGTGTGTGTTAGTAAACAGGAATGGTGAGAAAACCATTGTGTTTGGTACGTTTTTTATCTTCAAACAAAACTTAGATCTTCAGCTGACAAAGTTTAAATCCTGTCTGGCTGGCACGCTTCCCATAATGTTTACGCATTAGGTCAGTAGGCGGTCTTTTGTGGATGTTCGAATGCATTTGACCACATGAGGGTTTACACTACGAAAGCAATCCGGACAAATGCATTTTTGACACTTCTTTGGAAGTGGTTGAAAGTGGACAAGCTCAAAATGTTTTAGACCCCGTTTACGCATGTATTTAGCATCGCCCACTTGTGATCCGATTGACAAAAACACTTCATAATACCAGATGTAAACAGGGCCTTACATGGAGCACATCAAATATGGTAAACTGAAGCTCAAACCTACTTGCATGATACACAAGAACAAACCTTGTCAAGTAAGCATTTTTACCAAATTTAAGGTGCTCTAAATGTATGTGTGTTGGTTTAAACAACATGTGGATTTCTTTTACAAACTCTATAAACTTTTTGAAGTGTTTTTGTGGAGTTAATTTTTAATGGAGGGACTAAAATCTCAGGTTTCGTTAAAAATATTTTAATTTGTGTTTTGAAGATGAATTAAGTCTCCTGGGTTGGAATGACATGAGGGTGAGTAAATGATGACAGAATTTTCATTTTTGACTGAACTATCTTTACATGTCTTTACATTGCTAGTATTTAAAATTAGGGACTTTTAAACTCATAAGTCTAAGTATTAAACTGGCATAACTCTGGACTACGGACATGAATTATACCTCAAATCAACAATGCAGTCATCTACCTTATGATTTTTGCCTGGTAGACAATAAGACCACAGAAAAATCTCATTAGTTTACATTATAGGAGATACTCAAATCTTCTCTAGGGACCATACTATCATAGAGACTTAGGTGGGTTCTTTTGACTTTGAACAATTTAAGCAGCTGCCCAGGCAATATAAGAACCAATCCTAGAAACACTAGTAATGTGCTGAAAACTACCCAAAACACCAGTCACAACATTTGTTTTCTTCTGAAAATGTAAATGTATGATCCTAATTCACTTATTCTTCCAAGTACTCTTGCTGTATTGATGTAAGGCATTCTGGCTGACAGTAACACTTTTGGGTGTGTAAAATGTTCATTCATACCGTCAGTCTCACAGACCTGTGATTATGCCATGACAGATTTGTCAAGACGAAGCACGCTCCATTTAGCCTATAGTCTCACCCTAATAAATGTCTAATTACTTGACTCACTTTTTTTCATTTTTTTATTTTAATACACAGGTCAAAAGAGTTGGAGAGACAGTTACTTGAGTCATGTGAAGAGGATCTGCTGAATTTATATGAGGATGAGAACAGTGAAAATAAAGAGAAAGACATCTCACTTGAGCAAAGGTATTTTGTTAATGGCTGGCTGGCTTCATTCACACCATTTGTTTTTCAAATCCAGTGTTAATGACTCAAAACCACAAAAAAAGGCTTTTATCATTTAATCTTTTTTTATGCTTTTTCACACACACACACACACACACACACACACATATATATATATATATATATATATATACATATACATATATATATATATATATATATATGTATATGTACATGTATATGTATGGATGTGTGCATGAATATAGTTTGAATATGTATGCTGCTTAGTGTTATGTAGAATATTGTCAGCTTCTTGGATATTTATCATTAATCTGTGAATAATTTTTTGTTTAATTTTTAGGGAATTTTTGCAAAAGTACTCGGTCGCCTCATGTGCCATCAGGGACATCCACCCAGGAGAGGAAGTATTCATACCTGCTAAATTTGGTCGACTCTTCAACCACCAGACGCTGGACCTGAGGAAGATTAGCGTGACTCCGCACAACAGATCACAACAAATCCTCCTTCAGTAAGACTGGCAACATTTTACACTGTACCCGAACACAAGTCATATCCAGTTTTCTCTTGCTTGTATGATACCTTTTAAAAAGGTGTTAAAAATTAACAAATTGATTTATTCCTTCTGTTGAAATCTGTAATTTGCCATAGTTACTAATCAGACACCATAAACTCAATATCAGTTTGTCGGTGTGTTCACTTCTCAAAGAATGAGTATTTGTTGTTATTAATATTTGTGTGAAAAGGAAATAAAATGAAAGAGGGGCTTAAGTTCTGTTTGCTATATGAATGTTTTGATTCTTTTTCTATAGGGCCCGTACTGAACATGTGCTGTCTCTGATCAGTGCTGGCTTGTTGAGGAAAGCCTATTTTTCTTTCCCTTGTCAGCCTGAGGTTACATGCTGGCTTTTCCAGGTAAAATCAACCTCTTTCCTCATATTTTCTGTCTTACAAAACACTGTATGCTTAGTCAGTAACATCTGGAAGTATGTATAGTGGCCCAAAAAAACCTTAAACTACACTTAAAAATGCTACTTTATATTTTGTACTTTTTGGGGACACTGTATGTTTTGTCTCATGCATAATGTTTTTGACCTGTTTTTGATCTGTTGATCAGTTTTTTTTATAAGCTGTAGGTAATATATTTATTTTCAGCTTTCATTTTGTATTGTTATATGAATTTATTGCAGTTGTAGGGCACGTTGTTCCCATGATATACATCTGACTTGAGTTATAAAATGTGCCTTGTTTTATGCCTGCTTCTATTCTCTCATAGGAAACCTGCATAACCTTAGGACATTTACGTTTAAACCTGTCAAAACATATACATTACAGTCAGGTTACTTTCCTGAGAGCTTATGCTTGTAGCACTCCAACATGCATACAAATTTGCAGATTCAACTCGTATCTTATAAAAGATACAAAATCAATTCAGTTAATTCTATCTAATTGGTCACACTTTAGATTAGGGTCCAATTCTCACTATTAACTAACTAACTTTTGGTATTGGGTGGATTAAGGGATATAGAATATGATCATGCAGAATAAGGCATTAATATGTGCTTTATAAGTACTAATAAACAGCCAATATCCTAGTAATATGCATGCTAATAAGCAACTAGACCCTAAACTAAAGTGTTATCATATAATTTTCATAATTATTAACAACAGGCACTTTAACAGGCAATTATCTGCCAGAAATGTATGTACAGCTAATAACAATATTGTTTTTTTCAGATGATGTCAGTTCATCCAAACCCCGTCATATCCTCACTGATCCTGCAGTCCCTGCAAACCATCGCTCTGTCCGCTGCTCAACACATCGGTACGCTCAAAATACCTCATAATGGCCAACTGTGCTGTACCTGTAGTAGTTCTAAAGTAGTAAAATTGACTGTTGTGTTGTAGTTGAACACCATAACCAAAGTTTCAAAGTGTGGGAACCCTCTATACGGGACATCACTCTGGTTTTCCTGAACATGGGGGCGTCGTTCATCAGTCTTTTCCCTCTGGATGCCCTCCAACCCCCTTTTAATGAGGGAGACCTTTTGTGAGTTTTTTTTTTTTCTATTTGCAGCATTATAACTTTTGTAGTACTATTATGTATTGGTCTTTCAAATATTTGACATAAGTCATGATTAGCAAAAGCTTCATAATAATGCTAAGTCTGCATTTTTAATGCATTTGTATGTTTTGGCAGAGAGGCCTTTCAGCCGGAAGACACCAGCCAAGACAGAGTGATATCTGACATGAAAGACAGTGCCACTTTACCAATGCATAATTTAGAGAGTATTCTCAAGGCAAGCTGAATATTTGAAGAAATGTTTTATCATCAGTTTTTTTTAATGCTAAAATAGCTTTAAATGTAATAAGTCATTGTCAATATTGTTTGTCTCTGTATTTTTATTTTATCTGTTCAGTACCTCTCTCTGTGTACTGCGCTGTGTCCGAGAGCGTACACTGACGAGGAGCTGCTGTTGCTTCTGGCGGTGGTGTGTAGAATTGGACTGGAAACTAATTTTCAGCTGCTACCTACTGGAAACTTCAGCCTCCTGCTTCAGAATCTGCTCAAAAACATCACAAACTGGGATGTACAGGTCAGAAAGAGTGTTAGATATTCACCATAGTTATCCCAAACTCTCCCTCATGCCATTACAAGCAATTTTCATTTTGGAGCCTGAAATGCAGTCAATATATAATGAATAAAAGTCAGTACATACTTATTTTGTGTTCCGAATATTACAAGTTAAAACAGAAAATGATGACAGATTTTTAAAAGTGTCAAGTTAATTTTCTCACATTTCGCTTTCTCTCTTTTTTTAAATGTGTAGATATCTAAAGCTTGCCAGATTCTGACTGATTTGTCAGAAGATCATCACAACCTCAGGAGACTCGTTTATCTTCTGCCAGATAGCACTCGTGGAAAGTGAGTGAAAACCTGTAATGCAAAATGAATATTTATTCTACTTGTAGACTTTTTAATGTAGACCATTGAGATAATTAGGTGAATCAGCGTTTGCTGTAAGAGCTTTCTGTAATTATTCATCTACTGTTTCATCAACAGGCAATTAAAACGGCACCTAAGTGTGTCTATCATCTCAAAGCTTTTGAATCACACCTGCACTTACAAACTCTCAGGCACAGAGTTTACGGTGAGAATAATCCATAGAATATTAGCAGCTTTTCAATGTTCAGACAATTTAGCTTTATAAACCCATACACCCAAATGGTCTATAGATGCTTTATGATTTGTGATGGGTGGAATTATGCAAATGTATCATTTACCAACTACACTTGGCAGGCCAGGCTTTTGTCAAACCTCTTTCATTTTTGAAGTAATGAGATTGACTCATCTTTGTTTTCTGACCATGTATTTTTCCAGCTATCTGAGCTGAAACCTTTCCTACCTCAAATGCGTCCCTCATCCCTGCTGAAAGTCCTCAGGTCTGCAAGGAGAGCAGAAGATTGTGATGCCACTCTAGACCAACAAGTGAGCAGACAGTCATCTAAAGGCTGAGAGCTATTGGATCATTACTTTTTTAATATCCAAGAGTGATATAGTGGAACCACTTAGTTTAATAAGCTGATAAATGATCTTCTTTCATACAGGCATATTACCTCTGCTACAGCCTTTTGACTTTGACAAATGAAGCCTCCAATTTTGAGTTTTTACCCTCAACCCAGAGAGTAAGTGTCCAATTTATGTTTTTATACCATTTTATAGTAAGGGAGCCAATCTGCACAATTTGATTCAATTTCAGGGAGATAAAATCCAATTCCAAAACAGTTCTCTATGTATCTTAATTTTCATTGTTGTGCCGCTTTCATGTTGGGTTCTAAATATACTTTTCCATCCATCAGAATTATTAATAATGGGTTTAGAAATCAGATTCAGATTTTTTGTGGATCGATCCAGAAGAATCGTGATGCGTCTCTGAATAGACCCCCCCCAACCTTATTTTAAAGTGCACTCATAAAGGAGCAGTGTTAATGAATCAGTCACAGAAAGACCCTGTCAGTGGACACAGCCCTACTCTGTCTTCTGGTACCACTCTCACCCTCAGAGACCAATTATGAATATAACTTATTTTACTCTCAAAAGAGAAAGGAGTTGTTTGAATTGAAGTGAGGGATGATTTTACTGACTAGAATGGTGATGTTTGGAGGGCTGTGGTTCAGTATGCATGAGTGTATTTATTGCCTTTCTTTCCAGGTCTCTTTTTTAAGCATTTCTCATTACATCTTGAATAAGATCGGTCTCAATTATTCATTTTCACACTATTGACAATATTCAATACAGTATGTCAATATTTGCATGTTTTCTCTGAAATGGCTTAACTAGATGAAAAATAAATCAGAGGAACCAACATTTCAAAAGTAATTGTTGCTAATTAGAGATAAATGGGTTGCACTTTTTTTTACAGTACCTACACTACAGTGTACTTGTGTTAAAGAACAGAACATGATGATTAAAATCCTGTTCTTTTAATGTTTAAAAACAGTAATACAGTCAAAATAATGACTATTAAATAAAAAATTATAAATAATAATTTATTAAATAATATCAAGGTTGTATTTCACTACATGAAGACAAGGGATAATTATGTATTATAATTTTCATTTATAAATGGACTAACATTATTAAATGAGAGACAATGTATAGTTAGATGGTCATTATGGTGAAATAAACCTGACAGGGTGAGCAGAACTTGTTTGATCTTGTATCATCCTTAATGGGCTGACTGTCCATGATCTTATTACACAACTGCTTACTAAATAATGCAGTATATTGATTTCATTTGAAACTGTTTGATTTTGTAAGATGAGATGGAGAGCTACAGGAGACATGAACTGAAAGTGTAGGAAAGTAGTTGTCTGTGATATTACACAAATGTCATTATAAAAAAAAAATTTGACTACAGAATGTCAAGAGTTGAATTTTTAGAAGCCTTGTAATAGCCAGCAATATTATCACCACATAAAGAGTTTTGACTCAAACTTACCAATTCCTAATGGTGTTTTTTTTTTCTTCTGAAGATTGAATCCAAGTCTAAAAGCTTAATGCATCAGGGGTCTAATTTATTCTCTCAATATTGTTTAAATATTCATCTGACTGTGCCTTAGTCTTGGTCTTGTCTGTTTTCTTAACTGGACTAACTTTAGCCCTCTTTCACTTCCAGAATGATCTGCGGAGTCTTTCTTCCCAGCTGGAGAAGCACATTAAGTGTGACATAAGGGAGAGCGAGAAAATGCTGTACAGAAGCAAGGTGAAGAGCAGCTTTATTCTGTTCTCTGAGAATCCCTCATTTTGCTGATATCAAAGGGATTCAAATTTTTATTGGCCGTGTTTTTCTTTTTTTTTTCTTCTGTAGGTGAAAGACTTTGTGGCAAGAATATACACAAAGTGGCAGGTGCTTCTCAGACGAACAAGACCTCAAGAGGTAATGTGAAAGAATACATGCAACTAATGCAGATGAAAGCTGTTATTATTTTTAGCTGCCTGTGAAGGCAACATTTTGCTCACATGTGTTTTCGTAATTCAAGCAGCAGGAGACTTGAGCTAAAATGTCAGACTGGAAGAATTAGTTACATTGAATATTGAAGAATTTGTTGTGCCAGTGATGTTTTTTAACGGTCATGCATTACCAAGAATAGTTCACTTAAAATTGAAGTCCTCTTATGTTTTTCCTAAACCTAATTACTATATTTTTTCTACAACACAAAAGGAGATTTTCTTTTTTTGAAGAATATCCTGGTCGCTCTTCAAGCTTGAAAAAAATACCATAAAATGATCATAAAAGTGGTCCATATGACTTTTGTTCTATTTTCTTACAATATGATGGCTTTGTGTGAGGAACAGAATTAGCTGAAAATCTGTGTGTTCAATAAATCAGTTGATCGCAAACCAGTTATTAGCTATTTATAAATTGAATCTGGTTGCATCCTAAAAATGTAGCATTCAAGTTAAAAAGTAGCTTTTAAAAACGTGTCTCTAAACCTTGCATCTCGCTTTTTAAACGCGAAAACGTTTTCATATGCACTACTTTTATTATACTGTTAATTGAATGGGAAAAAAAAGAAGCCAGAATGTTCTACCAATTTTTTCCTTTCGTGTTGCATGGAAGAAAGTAAGTCATGCAGGTTTGGCACGACAGTTGAGGGTGAGTAAATAATGACTGCATTTTCATTTTTGTGTGAATTATCTCTTCAGTTGGCCTCTTGTGTAATTCACAGGGAAAGCTGTATGATTATTGGAAGCCCCCACCAGAGGATGAGGTGCCCAGCAGTCCTCAGGGCCAGTCCTGCATCAAAGCACAAGACACTTCAGTGGGTACAGAAGAAACTCTGACCGCGGAGTGGAGCAGTACAGAGTCAGACGAAGATGCTGAGAGCAAAAAGGAAGATGAGTGTGAGGAGAAGATCGAACAAGGCAATGAAAATTGTGTGGAGGACATCAGCGATGTAGAGGAGAAAAGTGAAGAGCCAAAGCAACAGCTGATGGAGCTAGGTGATGATGCAAAGTTGGAAGAAATATCTGATGAAAAGCTGTTTGAAAGTCACGAAGACTTAGAGAATGAGGATGACTATGACGATGATCTCATGAACCGAGAGGAGGAGCTTCTTAAAGATGAAGAGCCTCATGAAGAAGACAGAAAGCACATACCTGTAGAAGAAAACACTGAGGCATTAGAGGAGCTTGAGGACTTGTTAGAGAAAGATAAGGAGCTGTTAGAAATCAAAGGGGGAATGGAGAAAGGGATTTGAGAGGGGACGTATTTGGATTCGGAGAGGTCTTGAGAAAGAATAGTTGAAACATTCTCAGGTCATGTTAGAATTTTACACCACACCTTTGTTGCCCTCCATTCATATGCACATTATTTAAGGATCTTTCCATTAATTAATAGTCTTTCAGTGACACATGTGATGCTTGTAGTTGTTTACATCTTGTTAATAATATATATATTCTGAGTATATTGTTTTTACAAGGTTAATCTCTTTTAAGAAATAAGGTCTATTATTAAATGTTTGGCACTGGTTTCTCTGAAAACGAGACCTTACATTTTTTTTATGTACATATATTTCATTTGTTGAAACGTAACACCTATTAGGTTAATGTGCACACTGCTAGTTTTCAGGATCTGCTCTTTATGCTGCTGTGTAATCTCTTCCATTCATTTTTTTTAGTTTGCCAAAAACCTGGGGTATCTTTATCCAGACAATATAACAGCAAAAGCAAGGGCTTAAATCTTTGTCAACTTTTTCTGTAGGTTTCCGGATGTTTAAGCATCCCATTAGGTATAGTGGATATAGTGTATTTTTATTAATTCTTTGTTGTTGTTGGCAATCCAGTCTTCCTCAAAAAAGAAAAAAATCACAGTGATGTTTATCATAAGGATTACTTTTTTAAAAAGGCTGTATTTCTTAAAAAGATAGAAAATCCTTTGGTTATTTTTTATGAAAATAAATACTTGTTCTGATAAAAAAAAAAAAAAAAGAGGGTCTGTGTGTTTCCACTCACACCCAAGACCAGCCTGGTCTTACAAGTGTTTACATCATAGTCTTGTATTGTTCATCTCTTCCAAATGATGGTGTTCACGGAGCAACACGTATGATTTAAAAAAAGAAGGCATGCTTCTTTCATGGATATTCACAATTGTGTGTTTTGTGGTGAGCATCAGTCTATCATGTTCTTTGATCCATTTTGCAGCAACATATTCAACACAGTGAACAGACTATGCTTTAACAGTGCTCTCTGTTTATTATAATAATTGTGTAAGCGTGCTTTGTACAATAGATAGCGAAGGAATGCGGTAGACCAAATGTTTTTCCCCCAATATGTTTGTTGCTCGAGCGTATTGTGAGATGGTGTCGCAGGAGGGCGTACAGTAGCTATACCTGTGACGAGTGACGAGTCTCGCGCGCGGGCACGCTCAGCACAGAGACTATCACAGCTGAGTTCATTCTGCGCCTCTGCTCTTTCTTACGTTACTCGGCTTTACAGTAACTACTAGCCGACTTTCCTGCGTTTTTGGACGGTTTGTGACGAAAGGCATTTCAGTAAGTAGACCACTTTGATACTATACACTTTTTCTTTTTGTGATATTTGTTGTCGATAATACACGTCTGTACCTTAATGGTGAGCTTCGCACGAAAGTGAAGTTCTTTCCGACAGATCAGTATGAAGTCTATGTTACATGTTGTTGAGTGAAGACAACATCATAAGACGACACGAAAAAGCTGAAAATTATCATTTCACACAGACGAAATACCAACGTATGGCAAGCCGCCTTAACATTTATTACTTAAAAATAATTGTTTTACTAGTGCTTAATTATTATCAAGAAATCCAGTTTCACCCTTTTCTGTTTTAGGCTACTAGTATTCAATTAGTCACTAATGCTTATTTGTTTAATACCAGTCACAAATCCCAGTAGTGACAAGTAGCCTAACTATTTTCTATTTTTTGTAACTACTCAAATATTTACTAGCATTGTAGTCTTCCTAATACTACTTGGACAGACACTAATAAGTATTTATTAGACAATACTGGGTATTCAAATTGTTATTAATATTTTATTCTTGCTAGTTAGGTTTTTGATTGAACTACCAGTCTGACTCAAACTTTATTTATAAAGCATTTTCGACACCACAATATGGAAACCAAAGTGCTACAGAAAAAAAAAAAAAAAACTTAGAGCCAATAAAACATATACCACACAACAACAAACAGCAAATTCCTAAACATTTTCAAATGCTAATGAAAACAGTTGAGATTTTAGCGCACTCTGAAATACACTAATAATAACTAAAACACTTAACTGGTGAGATAAAAATGTTACTGTAACATTCAGGATATATACTAATTTCTCATAAAGTTCTAATACACTAGAAACTATTGGGGTATATATATTTATATTGGTAACTATAATAAATAAGTAATGGTAAAACTAAAATATGTGCCAAGTGCAACCATCTCCACCGAATTTGCTATTTGTTACCAGTAAAAATGTAATACTCACTTGTAAGTATTAGGGCTGAACGATTTTGGAAAATAATCTAATTGCGATTAGTTTTACCAATATTGCGATTGCGATTTAATATGCGATTATTTTTTTAAGCTCTTTATCTTTTCTATTATTTCAACAAAAACAAGCAATACATCATTGTAAAATAGGATGGGAATCTTTAGGCACCTCATGAGCCGATCAAAATTTTTTCTAATTAATTAATCTTATTAATAAAACTTAAATTATTTATAATTATAAGTACTTTTAAAAAGAAATACACATTAAAAAACTAAATAATACAACTATATGTTAAGAATTTTAACTAATATAGCTTCAAATCATAAAAGCAAATAAAATAAAAACATTAAAAACATTACAAGCAATAAACAAAGAGTGCTTTCAGTATTTAAGGGTAGCTGTCTAAACGTTTTCATCTCTTTTGAATTATATTATGTTGTGGTTTGTCCTGTCTGTTAAAATAACTGACTGCGTTTACATTTATTTCTCGTCATAAAAGCATTTTGAGATGCAAGTACATTTAACTACGTAGACAGAGTCGCTCACAGCCGCATGCTCAAGCGCTCTTCGCTAAGCGCGCGTGAGTATTTGAAACTGAAAGCAGCTTCTGTCGGTGATTTTCATATTTTTAATATATAAGCCAACTGCATTCAAAAAGACATATGATGCCTTCGTAGAGCATTTGTAAGGAAAATACCGGCGGGCGAGACTACAAGAGTAACAAGCAAAGCACGCGTGACGCGTATCTTATAGCGCATCTTGTGCAATGCAGCCCGCGAATGTCCTTGTAATTCACTTCAACTTCTCCGAACTTTATGAAAGATTATTTTTCGGAAGGTTCGAGTGGTGTCGTGTGTGTGCGTGTGTGTGTGTCCGTGTGAGACAGAGGAATTAGAAGCAAGCAGAATATGGTTGTTTATAAAGCACACGCAGCGTCATCACGTATCTGTGTTTAAAACCAAGCTCAGATTCTGAAATGATCTGAATAGATACAAAATCGTTGGAGAGAATCTATAACACAATATCACATAAATTAAACAAACTGTTCTTTCCTGTAGCCTATGCCAGGTCTATATGCGTAGCGTGCCAAGTTGATGCTTCCTCCGTAGTGCAGACTGCTTTATTTTCGCGTGTCACGTGACCAAAGTTTAATCGCAGCTTTTGCGGTTAGAAAATCGCGTTTCATCATATCGCGATATTATCGCAAATGCAATTAATCGTTCAGCCCTAGTAAGTATTGGTAAGTGACTAGTGGTAAAGTATTAAGAGCTGGCAAATGGTTGCAAGTATACGTACTACAAGAGAAAGCAGAATAGGAAAAAGCTACACTTGGAAAACGTACTAGTAGGAAGTGAATAGTTACGCTAGTAACATAAAAATAGATTTATGTATCGCTTTTAGCGATAAATAGTTTATTTCTGGGAATACATGTGAGAATAGCTTGCCATACAATGTAAAAAAATTCTGACAAAGAGCAGTTCATTAAAAGTTAACCATTAAACTGTGTTAAAGGGCATATGACTGAGAGATAGGCTTCTTCAGGCTACTGGTACGTGATGTGAAAGCGTGCCAGAAGATGTGGACATGTCTGCGTTTATTCAGATTAATGCGCAAAGTATTACTCACCTGACAGTGAGAATTTCCTGGGCAGTTTTTATGGCACAAACACATTTAACTGTCCAATTTAAATGGCATCTGGGAGAAAAAAAAAGTCTTTTAGTGACACACCAGTAGCAGAATGTACTTGTCAAGAATATAACCAAATTGAAATATCTAATAATTGCTTCAGAAATATAAAAACACATAATTGACATAATTCAAAAAGTCTTTAGCGTTTAATGCTGAATCTTATGCTGAAGCATTGCTGAACTTGTGCTGTCTTACATATTACGATTTTAAATCAACAAAGTTTAAAGCTGCATCATTTTACACAGATGCAAAGCAGCATCAGAGCCGTCACTGAGACTATAGGGGCTGATGTGGGTCAAAGCTGCATTTTTACTATGACATTTATGTGATATTGTTTCTGAATTTGAGGCAGATACAGAGCTGCTCAGATCAGCTATAACTCAGCTGTGCAAAGAAGCCTTTAGAGATGGATTTGTTGCATACTGCCATATGATTTTTCTTCTCTATTAACTGCTTTTTATAGTTCAACAGAATGTCTTTTTTATTCTCAGCTGAAAAAGAGACAGTCCCTCATGTGATTCAGCATCCGGTCAATGACCCAGTGTACAATCGGGCACTATCATTGCTTATCCTCATGGTCTTATGCATGCAAGAATAACGTTTTTGTAAAAGACGGCTTTCATAATCATGCGATTCTCATTCATAAGCCAAACATTGATTTAGTTAATAATATCTTAGGCTAGCTTCATTGGTCTGCCATCCTCTATGAAAAGTTGATTTATTTATTTACTTTCTTCGTTCAATGCCTTGTGCTAGAATATTGATGGATCATGTTTCAGTGACGATGTACTAGATGGCGGATGTGCTGTCGAATTTCTGTGGAAGATTATTAGGCAGATTTGTAGACACTCAAAAGGCCTTCAGCTGGTCTGCTGTTTTAGACTGCTAAGGGTCTGTAAATTAAGAAATGCAGTGTTTAAATGTCAAAATTTTGGTTATGCATTCACTCACAAAGACCCTGCAGGTCATGGAAAATAGCATGTCGTTGTCATCCGATTACGTTCATGAAATCATGATGTGAAGTTAGTGTGCTTGTCGGTGCTGCTCTCTTTTTAGAGGGACTCGGATGTAAATGCGCTCGAAGTGATTGACAGCTGTTTAAAGATGCATGAATCTTTAAGTCTCATGCAGTCACTATTGAGCTGAGCTGCTTGCAGAAACAGAGCTATCGTTTTCTCTCTGCAGCTGCTCAATTCTTTTCACTTGATTCGGTCCATCCTACAGCCTGATACCATGTACCCTGTTGTACAACTCAACACTTTATTTTTAAATGAACTTGCAGCTGATTTTATATTGTTTCGAATTGGCTTTGGCCCATCTCTGCTGCTCTGTAGCAGAATAAGAAATAGCAGTGTGTGTTTGACTGATCTCTTTCTGTCTGATGCGACCACACAGCATAAGACCACTGTGCTGAGCTGTGGGCTACAGTGGACGCCAATTAATATGCTTTCATTTGCTTTTTTATGGCGTTAGTGCTAAGAGATTTTCCTCTGGGAAGATCTTGCTCCTTGTATGCCTGACCTATTCTATCTTTCTTTCTTCATAGTTCTCATTCTCTCTAGGACATCTGAATTGGCAGAATAATAATACTGCTGATGGTTGTGTAGTTATAATCCTGTAATGGATTTCATTCATAAACCTCTTACACTTGAACTGGATTCTAGTTTTGGACCAAAGTATTTTTCAATCCACACTGTTCTCTGAGCATTTCAGCAGAAAAGTTATTTGATTCCTGAAACATTCAGTGATATTTAATACCACATTCTGTTATATCTGCTAATGCTTTGTTGACATAAATCAGCCCCTGGAGGAATTTTTCCACAGACCTTTCAAAGCATATTTTTGTGATGAAAAATCATTTCTTTATTAAAATCAATTATTTTTCCTAAACGATTTGAGCAAACTATGGATATGGCCTAAAAAAAGAGACTTTTTAATGAATGTATAAATTATATTACAACATTTAAACTATTTACATTTATTTAAATGTTACTTCAGCACCAAATCAGCATATTAGAATGATTTCTGTGGTGACATTGAAGACTGGAGTAATGATGCTGAAAATTCAGCTTTGCCATCAGGAATAAATTATGCTGATACGATGAACTTCTCTGGCACAGTGCTGCTGATTCCCGTGCTATAGCAGGTGTGAATTCAAGCACATCTGTGCAGTTATGTTTGAGAGAGTTTTGTTTTGTGTGTTTCATTTAAACAGAGAGGAAAGGAGTGAAATAGTTTTGAATGAACAAGAATACTGAGGCCTAGAAAGCCTCTGGGAATGTTCTTTCTGAAGTGGAGATAGAGGGAAAAGAAAACAGTGCTCATCTGGTGCGTAAGCTTGTTTAATGGAATGAGGGAGAGAGAGTGTGTTTATCTGAGAGAGGGGGAAAAGTCTGGAGTGTTTACAGAAGAGAGGGATTGAGTGTGTTAGAGTAGTGGGCGAAGGGAGGCGAACAGTTGGATGCTCAGGCCACTGTCCTCCTAAATCACATCAGACTGAGTGTGTGTTTGTGTGTCTGTGACACAATGACTATTCCTTTTTAAGTAACAACCATGTCCTTACAGGTCAGTAACAACCTAATGAACCAACAGTAGGAAGGATAGTTAACCATGCCAATATGGAGAAAAATCTTTTAGAACTAAAGAGGTTAATAGTAGTTTTGATAGATATGTTTATTAAATTGATGTTCGGACATTAGATCCAGTGATCCATAACTCAAGTGGTATTAGTGACTTTCAAAAAGTAGTTTTATTCTATTCTGAGTTGAGCAACATTTAGTACTACACGTCATCTCGATGACCCCTATTACTGGGTGCTTACGGCACTTCATAATTTACTGACGTTAACTTGGATTATTCCTCGTTTAAAAAAAACAAAATGGTAATGGTCAGATATGATGGCCTGAATCCTAACTGAAAATGTTCATAAATAACTTTTTTGCAAGAATGAGGCAAGGAGCACAATTGAGCAGACACAACTTTTTCTAGTATTTTAAAGGGGTGGTTGAATATGATTTCACTTTTCTAACTTTAGTTAGTGTGTAATGCTGTTTGAGCATAAAGGACATCTGCAAAGTTACAACGCTCAAAGCTCAAAGCAAAGGGAGATATTTCCTTTTAAAGAAATTGCTTTTTAAGGGCTAAAACAAACGGCTGGTAAGGACTACACAACACCTAAAATTGACATAAACCCCGCCCCCGGAACGCGATTTATAGATTATCAAGACAGAATATGCTAATCAATGACTAGAAGATTACTACACATAAGCTACATAAATTCACCAACTAACTTTTCAGAAATGTTGTCTACATGTCACTTCTTCTTGAGTCTTTCTGACTTCGGTTTGAACATAAAAGGCTAAAAGTGTTTGAAATGTTCAGTGCATGTCTGTGTGAGATAAAAGGACACAAGCTCTTGAAGCTCCTCCCTCTGTGCTGGGAGCAGAAGCTTATTTGCAGACACAAAAACGGTGCGTTTTTGCTCACCCTCAAAAAGTGACAACTTTAACATGCTGTATAAAAATATCTGTGGGGTATTTTGAGTTAAAACTTCACATACACACTCTGGGGACATCAAAGACTTATTTTACATTTTGTGAATAGGGCATTATACCACCCCTTTAAACATAAATGGAAGATTTGAAATGGGCATGTAATTTGACAATTCATTTGGATTTAGTTGAGGTTTCTTAATGAGAGGCTTAATAACTGCCAGGTTGAAGGGTCTTGGGACATGACCTAGAGATAAAAACGTATTAATAATATTGAGAAGAGGCTTTTTTGCTGTAGGTAACAACTCTTTCAGTAATTTAGTCGGTATTTGATCTAATAAACATGTTGTTGGTTTAGATGCAATGGTAAGTTTATTTAGCTCTTCCTGTCCGATAGTTGAAAAGCACTGTAATTGTTCTTAAGGGGCAATAATGAGGCTGAATCATAAAACGCTGCCAAAGATCGTACAATTGTTTTTCCTGATGCTTTCGATTTTCTCATTGAAGAAATTCACAAAGTCATTATTACCAAAGTCCCTTTAAGGCAAGTCATTTCACTCGGTGGCCATCTTTAAAACACCTCTCGGGCATGCAAGTGCAGCTCCTATCTCTTTGAATGGGGAAACATCAAATTCTCCAAAACTGCTTTCGAATAAATTTCATATTTGAAATGACCAATGAAATCTTGCAACAACTGTCTCATAAATTTTGTTTATACACGCTCGAATCATGACAGAAAACAACATTTTTAAGGCTGGATTAAGCTAATGTGCATGCACAGTGGAAGCTCGTGTCTGACTGTTTATAGGAACCGGAGGTGCAGTGATATGATGTCTTTACCAATCGCCAATTGGCTCTTATTTAGAAGGCGGGACTTATTCCGCCATATTGAGCGTTGCACTTTTCCCCATTCAAAACAATACGAGTGGCTAATCTTGTCTTATTCTATAGTCTTTGGAGTATAACTACAAACTGTGTTGGAATATTCAGTTCAGGTGACGTTAACTTATGTAGTTAGCTCCTAATATCTCCCGCGCACACAGTTTATTGCAGTATTCTCATGAACTCTGAACATGAAAACTCTAGAGCATTTCCAGACTAAGCCACTCTGCTTTTGATGCAAGGTGAGAGAAGTCAGAGATGAGCTCTGGTTGAGTTTGTGATATTTGGATAAAGTCATGGCTCTTTTGGATTAGGACTCACACTATTCAGTTGTCATACTTTAATCACTGGTTTATTATTCTACACAGTCACCTCAGACTGAGCTCAGGATTAAAGGCCTGAAAGGTCGGTGTCATTGGACGCGGTGATGCATCCAATAAAGCCTTTGATCTTCGTTTGACGTGTCTCTGGGTGTCCATGTGCTTTGTGCATGTGCCACTCAGGCTTTTTTATATTTGAAAAGAAGAGTTCATTTCTATTAAGGTAACCTTTTAGTGCCACAGGGTGCACTGGTTTCCTTTTAACATGCCCACGTTCCTTTGTTCCATGCAAACATGAGAATCTTGATAGTAAGTTGTCCTTAGGCGATATGGGCAGGGAACCACAGTTGAATTGTGTTATTTAAGAAACCTGATTTAACTACAGCGTCAGTGCACACGCTTTACCTGATCACCTGTCAGCTTAACTATGACATCAGCACTGACTAGTCATTTTAACCATCTTGTTTTTTTCTTGTTTTGCAGAGTGATTGCTTGAGGGAAGGACAGCTGTTCTACTTTTTAGATAAGAGTAAAACAACAGCATTTGTGCACACCTGAGGAAAGGGTCTTCAGAGACGGCGTGAGTGACTTCCTGCTCCCTTCTAAGGGGGTGGGCGGTGGTCTTGTGGTACTGACCCCTCCTGGTCAGACTGAAGATGATGACCCATAGTGCATGGCTGCTGTTCCTGCTGTTGCTGTGTATTGTGTCCACTCTATGGGGTTATCCCTTCAGACCCCCGCTAGACCTGGATGTGACCCCCAGAACTACGGTCTTCTCCAACGGTATGATACAAATGGTGTTTTCTATTTTAAAAAAAATGCTTAGCGAGAAACTGCGCGTTGCATTTATATTCTGAGTTTGAATATGGATTGAATTTGGTCTTGTAATATCACTGTCTTACTACATTAGTACTTTTATATTAGTAAAATGACTGGCAGGCAATGGAGGAAAGCCTTGTTTTAGCCCTCCAGGTGGGTGTTCCTATACGTCTGTCATGTCATGTCATGTGAAAACTATTAGTTAAATATGACAATCATTCATTACCATGGTAAATATCAAAGTGTAATCATTTATGTGTCCATTAGAATCACTGTAACATGGTACTACTGTGGCACTGCAGTACTTTTCAGCACAGTTAGGCTAATTTTCAAGTAAATAAAAATGGGTGCTTAGGCAGATGCAGTGAATCGGCTGTGTGGTTACATGAGGGGGAGTGGGTTCAGGGACTGTTTACAACTATGCACTTAATCATTCAGATGTAAGCAAGAGCTCTATCACAGCCGTTTAGATGACTCGCTGCTTGCCAGCTTGAATTTTGTATCTCTCTTCGCTGTTGAACAATAAAACCGCTTTCTCTCACATCTGTGAAGCAGAAATGCAGGAGAGAAGGCACAATAAGTCAACCTAAGGTTTCCTTTATCGCCTTCGTTTAGTTACACAATCGCAGAGATGTCAGAGGACTGAGAGACTTGAGGCCTGTGTTGAGTGTAAAAACATTGAGAGAGCAGCAGGTTCACTCTCCAAGACTCGTCCTACCTTTTCCTGCCAGGTCAGTGACCTAGAGGGGGAGCGTTGCAGCAGATTTTCAGTGCAGAAGACGATTACAAATAGTGTTGGAGGATTATATTTGCATTAAGTTACAAACTACGTTAAACATGTGGAAAGCAACATATTATTTACTATTTACAACCATAATTGAAACTCTCTTCCAGTACAATAATGCTGTGCTTTGTTGATGTTGAGTTATGTGTTGTGAACAAGTTAGTTGCTTAAAAAATCTCTTGAGTTCAAAACATACTTACTTCCAAACTAATCAATTATGCATTCATAATCAGTTGCTCATTAATGCTACACTGTTATTTTAGTATCATTGAGATACTATAGGTTTTAATAATATTTTGAATGATTTTTTATTTTTCCTATTTTAATTTTAAAGTTTTAGTTTTAGTCTGTGTTTCAGACATTATTATTTCTTTGTATTTTATAAAAAAAATCTCTATTTAGTTTATATACATTTTTATCGGTTTTACTTCTTTTAGTACATCGACTAAATGAAAATGAGCAATGTTGCTTTGAAAACCTGCTTGAAATAAAACGTTTTTGTTTTAATTAACTATAATTTAACCCTGATTTGTACTTTTGTGCCATTATGGTGTGTAGCCCCGCCCACAGTGAAATTTAATTGGTCCAAAATCTTACTCCATATAGCTGTATAAAAACAGCTAAAGTTTTGATTGGTTGCAGTTGTCTTGTGTCAAGCAGTGTGCAACTTCACTGTGTACACATTTATTATATTTTTATTGAAATACAATTTTAGGGTATAAACATGACCCATTACTTTGCGTGGTGAGAAGCAGCTGAGAGGGAAGTGCACTAAGAAAAAAGCAGGTTGGAGTGGCTGGAGCCTCGCAGGACCATAATCCATCCCTGTATACATCAGTCTGACAGATCTTTTCATCAAAGTACTTAGCAGCTTCTACTGCATTTACAGAAACCAATGGGCTCATCTCTCCTCATCATTTCATCAAGCCTCCCTGTGCAGGCATGAGCTCAGATTATCACTGTGAGTGGAAAATGAGATATCAATTAATCTGAGTTCATATCAAACCCCTGCTCAGCAACAGGCAAGAGATGAAAGTGTGTAAGAAGGAATACATTAAACTTTAGCGTTCTTGGATCACTTGGTTCCCTAAACCCACTTAAACCCACACTTAAGGACTGTAAGACCCATAATGCATATAATTTAATACTTACGACTGATCATGCCCAGACACGCTGAGTCAGAGACAGTTGCGTTAAGTCGGTGTTCACAGTCGGTTTTTAAAATCTGCTCCAGTCGTTGGAAAAAGTCTGTAAGCGTGTTTAGTTCAGTCTTGGAATGTTTCAGCTGGTCGTTAAGTGTGTCCCTGGCATAAGTGAGATAAGACATGACCAAAGGAAAACAAATACCTTTTAAAACTCTAGAATGCATAAAGCGGGTCAAATTGACCCGGAAGGCTATGTTTTAAAAATTATTTTATCTATAAAATAATTGATTTCAGATTTCGTGTATTCCTCAAAAAACTTGTTTCTGACACATATGAAAAAATGTCATTTTCATATTTTTTGGTCATAGGATGGAAAGAAATTCAATTTGTGTATCACTACCCCAAGACAAGTCAAAATGACCTCTATTCATTCATTTCTTAGTCTTTTTTTTATGCGTTTTTGTCAAAAATAGTGTGTGTTTGTCTGTTGTGAGATATATATTGCCTAAAATATTTTTTTCAATCGAAATCTCAATATTTTCTTCGTCAAATATTTGTATATTATGACCATTAAAGTGTAAAATTGGTATATAAAAGTTTCATACATAGCCGTGTCTCAATCATAACAATCTGTGCTCTCTTTCCTCCAACATATAATAATTAAGTTTAAGTTTATTAAGTTTATCTTGGGAAAATATAAGAATTTTTATCAAATAACACATTGAAAGATGTTCTATGACTGTTTATTGTTATTATTGTTGTATTTATTTATTGTTTTGTTTGTAAAGATGTGTTAAATTATTGTATACTATTCATTTTCAAGTATTATTATTTTATGATTATTTTACATTTAGTTACTTTTGAGTTTACAGTGAATATACTGTTTATGCTAATATGGTATAAATATTTCATACCAATTTTTTTTTTGTAAGCACTATGTACAGCTAGTCTGTCATTATTGCAAATTAAACCCTTCATGTTGATGCAAGATCATTAAATTTAACATACAAACATTTAATTTGGACTGTATGTCTCAGGAACCCCAAAGCAGATACAAAGTCAGTATCCTGCACCTCTAAAACCAATGATTACTTCTCTGAGGCTGCTTAATCATTAATGAGTTCAGAGAGCTCTGTACTTTAGTTTATACCTAGTAACCCTCAGAGACATGAGAGAGAGAGAGAGAGATAGTGACAGGCTACCTGAGGGAGGACAGTGTAAATTATATTTACACTGTATGTATTGTAGCCTACTCCTCAAAGACACACTGAGCACACTCATTATGCTTCTGTCAAATATCAAAGCTCACACTGCTGTGAAACTGCATGATATGACTGGTTGAAACATGACGGTGAACACCGTGTTCCTCGCTGGTTCTCGGGAGACCTTCATTTGTTTATTTAGCAAATACACACGTCTCTCTCTCACAACACATGCACAAGGCCTCTGGGACGACAGTCTGAATCATGTTGTGGATGTCATATTGATTTGTTAATTAGTTAACCTTTACAGTTCAGGAGACAGAGGGAGGCGTGTGTGTGTGTGTGTGTGTGTGTGTGTGTGTGTGCAGAGCGCAGACTGGATGGGAGTGTCTTAAGTAAATGTACTTCTGTAATGTCAGTTGTTAAGGTCTGATGTTATTCATTGCATATTCACCACATGGCTAGCTGCATGTTGACATCCCCTTCTAACTGACAGGTTCGGTTAGGCCCTTAATTTCAGTGAAGACAGATTTTAATGTTACAGTTTACAGTGATATTCTAGAGAATTTTTGAGCTTCCAACTTTGTGGCCAGAGTTTGGTGAGGGCCTGTTTCTCTTTTCATTATAACAAGATCTACTGGAAAAGAAGAGTGATTTTAGAGTGGATCAACCCTCTATTAATGCTGATGGTTGATCAGAACGTTCAGAAGAACAGCATTAATGAATACTTGCTGAAGTATTAATTTTTTTTTTTTATCTTACTGACCCCAAACTTTTGAACACTAGTGTATATCGTGAGTTTCTTGTTAGCAATGTTGTGTACTGCAGTGGTTGACAAATAAAATATGCTACAGTCAGATGGCGTTTCTTATAGTGGGTGAGTCATTTTGGTCGGCTGCTGCCTCACCTTACCTGTCACAATGGTTGGATTATACTTCATCCAGAGAACAAGAAATGCTAGTATTGTTCTCTGTTGCTTCATTGTTACACCACAGTGGATCTTATACCAGACTGAAATACATCTGGTAAAAGCAGGAGAGTGTATCAGTTGTCATAGTTCTGAGATTCATCACTATATGTTTGATTCTTAAAAATATCTGCTATGGTGGTTGCATTGAACAATAATGTCAGAGGGTTATACCATGGTATTGAATGGTTTCATATACCTGTGTATATAAATGCAAGGGAGTTGTAACATCATCCGTTTCACCACATCAAACAGACTCTATTATGTTTTTAGAGTTGTTAGTCTGTTTTATGTATTTAGTCTATTCATTTGGTCTTTATTTTGAATTTCTTATAAGTGTATAATTTTATGAAAATAGGGGGGGCTACTTCTACGACTACTATCTACTGTGTAAACATTGTTACAGCTAGCATTTTCTATTAGCGAACAACAGCACTCGGTTACACTTTATTTTAGGGTGTCATTGTTATAGTGTAATATATATGTATATATTATAAAAAAATATATATTTAAGTACTGAGTAATTGTAATTAACACGTACTTTAGGGTTAGGATAGGATTAGGGTTTGGTTGAGGGTAAGTTGCATGTAATTATGCATAATTTACTGTTATTACTAGTAATTACATTTAACATACTGTATGTAACAAGTACTTATAAAGTCCTGTGCAGCATTCTTTGTACTTGGCATTCAGTTACACAATTTAGCGAAATTTCTTTGATTTTTGAACAGTTGTTGAACAATATGGGAATTTTTATGGGTTTACGACCCAAAACATTACCATTGTATTTCTATATAAAACAATAGTATTAACATGGTATCATGTCCAAAAAGATATGGTAAAAAACTAATTTATAAGCAGTGTTAGGTAAGTTACTCTAAAAAGGTAATTAATTACTAGCTACTTATTACATCTTCAACAGTGTAGATTGCTGTACTAATTACTCTCTCTAAAAAGTATTGCATTACTATTTACTTTCTAAATCCCATATCAACCTCCACCAGCTGAACAATGCTTGAAACCGGTCTTTTAATTATTTTAAATAAGTAATGTAAAATTGCATAAATTATTATTGGACTGTATTTAAAGGGAGAAGGTTACATTAAAAATGTTACATTTTGATGTTAAATCCACTAATATTTTAAATAGATTTGTTCTATACAGTATGTTTTTCAATTACATCAGACTGTAACTGTAATTAAATTAGAGAAAGGTTAAGAGTAATCCCTTACTTTACTTTTTCAAGGGAAACACTGTTTATAAGTTGAGCTACACTGATAATCCCAAACTTTATGTTGATAGAACTTTATGGAGGTTGAGGCCAAAACTCATTTCCACTGAATAAACTCATTGTCTGTCTGTTTAATTTGCCAATGTTTCAGTGATCTACATCAGTTCCTTGTAAGATCTCATGACCATGGTGAACAGACAACCATTTGTACAGCTTTAAAGTCTTGAGACGCTCTATTCAAGCATTTAGGAAAACAAGTAATTCCGGTTTGGGGAAATAATAGTGTTCTTCCACTCTGCACTACCATGTGCCTGAAAATGACAAGCACTTGTGTGGTTTGTGTCTGCGTAATAGCAAGCCTGTAGACTGCTGTCAGTCAGGTTGCTGGTCTGGTTAGGAAAGGCGTTGCTTAATGCTGGGACGGTGCCATTTTTACACATCTCTTGACATTTGTTTGAAGTTCAAAGCTGCTCTGCTCACCCCAGCGCGGGAATATTGTGGAGGTCTCTGTGCTGTGCTCACGTAAACCTTGGTTGTGTTTGGATAACCTTGGCTTGTAATTCGTTTACCATTTTGAACTTCTGTTTGTGTAGAAACTGGTGCCTAGTGGCAAAGTACAACCTAAATGTGATGTGTCTGTCAGTATGACAACGTTCAATATGTGTAATGCGTTTTGTGACCAGACATATTGTGCATTGCTACACTAATAATTTGTGAAACTCTCAGCTCAGTTGGGCTCCGTGGGTTTGAGGTTGCCATTATGCTTCTCCAGGCTAACACTGCCCACTGAAGAGTGGCGATATAATATCCTGGAGGACTGTGGAAAACACATTTTGTAATCTGATAGTGAATGTCTGAGTGAATCAATCTGTTCTATTAACATTGTTGGCTCTGTTATGGGGGTTGGAGGTGAAGATACTAAAAGGAGAGATGACAGCAATTGGAAAAGACCACAGAGTAGATCATTCTTCTATTTAACTTTGAGCCAGCGGATTAGACTCATAGCTTTTCTTCAGGTTCAAGAAATTGGTTTGATAAATTAAATCTTCCAGTCTAATGACCTCTTGCCCACTAATTATTATTGTATAATTCTATGACTGTTCGGCAGAAGCAGAGTTTTGAAGCAAGGCCATAAGCACCATTGAAGGGAACAGTATTCAGAGTAATGGTTATGTTTTTTCAATTGTTGATTTTTAAATTGCCATTCACCCCAAGAGGTCAAATTTTAATCTGGTTAACATTGTCAAAATCCCTGTAAGGTAAGTAATTTGATGGCTATATTCATAATGCTATTTATGAATCAAAGTACAGCCCTTGAATAAGGAAAACCTGAAATCTATAGGTTGTGAAATTAATCTGAGGGAGCATTGAGCCAAGGTGGAGCTGTTGGGTCAGTGGACTGAGGTGGAGTCCGGGGCTCTTTGGTTGGAGGCAGAGAAAGTGGATCCTCACGAGGCTGGGGACTGGAAGACACGAGACGGATCCGCTGCAGGGGACCAACTGTGGATGAGTCCGAGGGACTGACAGGGACCAGCGGAGGAAGGGCTGATGAATTGGCTGGATTTGGTAGAGGAGGTTTGAGAGGGACGCAGGAAACTGGAGACACAGGAAACTCTGGGCTGGGCAGGACCAGCGGTAATAGGAGGTACAAGGGTATTACTTCCTCAAATAAATCCAAAAAAATTACCTCTAGGCTGGGTGGGGCTTCCATTCAAGTCCACAAGCTCCACTAGTACTCCCTCAGGGACAGGCGTTGTTGCAGTCTTGCTTACCTGGTCAGACGTGTCGATGGGCACAGGCTCCGGGCGGTGGAGTTCTGCTGTAGCTGACTGGCCTCTGGGTCTGGAGTGGGACTTGAGTCCTCCGCCGGGCCGATGGTGAATGCCGAAGTAATGTTCACCAGTACCCACTCCACACATGCGGCCAAGTTGTCACTGGGACCGCTCCCTGGAAGGCATACCCTGGACCACTCGAGAGGTAAAACACGCAGAGCAAGCGGTCCGGATAGTGCGTTTGGCACGCCAACTCCAAAAAGTCCCTGGTATATGGTTCCTGGGAGTGGTCTTTCTGCTCCAGGCATAAAAGCTGGACAGTGGGGAGGTCCGTGGTGACGAGAGGTAGAAAAGAAAAGACACTGCAAAAATGATCACTGTATTGGTCCTGTCTTCTGTTACGTGTGGCTGTATAAAGCGCATGAAGACAAAGGCAAGGAAAACTTAGGAAACAGAATAATGCAACCACATAAACACTGACAAGACTGGACAAACGAGTCAACAAAACAGGGACTAAACAAGGGAACTAATGAGATAATTAGTGAACAATATGAAACTGAAACAGACTTGGAAACTAGGTCACACAGAAAAAGCAGGGATAACCAAAACAAAAATGAAACATAGCAGACATGTTACATTTGATAACAATATTTTTGTTTCTCAACCCATGCAATTTTTTTGGGCGATTTCAGATAATGCTGATGTGCATTCAAAAGTAAACAAACTGGCGAATGGCTCTCCTAACGTTAACTGTAAAGGCCTGTTGTCACCCACAAAGAACGTTAACTATATATAAACAATAACTATATTAGCATCCACATAATGGATAATAACGTTCTGTTTGTTATAAGCGCATTCTGCAGTACCACTTTAAATGCTCAAACGCGTCAAAATCAGGTGGAATCTGATTGGCTGTCAATGTTTTAATCATTCATCAGCTGAAAAAATATAGTTCTGAAAGTGATTCCTATAAAATCATTCCTCTGAGTAAGTATGGATGTGGTGTGGACTTCCCTATTCTCAGAATCAGAGTGATAATTAATATTATAGAATAGTTATCATCGTCCTTGTTGTGAAGTTGTTTGTCAAGAATTGAGTTGCTGATGGTTTGAATGTATTTGATAAAGACGTTTTGGTCGTAAATAATATAATTTGTTTGTTTGATGTTAATACACGTAAAATCTCAGAGTAGGTTATCATTTCTACCACAATCCACCTACACAGTCAGACACAAAAATAGAAGAGTGAATGAATGGGACAGCTTAAGCATTAGAGATAAGTTTAATTAAGTGTACTGAGCATGTGTGTGTGAGCAGGAAGCATTGAGGAAATGCAGACGATTCTGCATGTTAGCGAAACACAGCAGTGCTATGTCAGCAGGGAGTCACAGGGCACAGCCACTTTAAATGCTCAAACGTGTCAAAATCAGGTGGAATCTGATTGGCTGTCAATGTTTTTATCATTCATCAGCTGAAAAAATGTAGTTCTAAAAGTGATTCCTATAAAATCATTCCTCTGAGTAAGTATGGATGTGGTGTGGACTTCCCTATTCTCAGAATCAGAGTGATTATTAATATTATAGAATAGTTATCATCGTCCTTGTTGTGAAGTTGTTTGTCAAGAATTGAGTTGCTGATGGTTTGAATGTATTTGATAAAGACGTTTTGGTCGTAAATAATATAATTTGTTTGTTTGATGTTAATACACGTAAAATCTCAGAGTAGGTTATCATTTCTACCACAATCAACCTACACAGTCAGACACAAAAATAGAAGAGTGAATGAATGGGACAGCTTAAGCATTAGAAAGAAGTTTAATTAAGTGTATTGAGCATGTGTGTGTGAGCAGGAAGCATTGAGGAAATGCAGACGATTCTGCATGTTAGTGAAACACAGCAGTGCTATGTCAGCAGGGAGTCACAGGGCACCTTAATTAGCCTCTCTTTTTCTGTGCATCTCTACTTCCGTCTGTCTCTCTTACGCTGTGCCTGTGGCCGGCTCCCATCTTTCTCTCCATAGCTGTATTTGTCAGCTCTGCTGTCATTGTAATGCTCTGGGTCGTCAGCCAAATCTGGCTGTGCTGCATAACCTGTCCTGTCCCTGCATGCAGTTCTGCTGCCTACACACGAATGAGATGTGTGTCCTGTGTGTTGATTCTCTACAGCGTGTGGTGTTATTTTTGCAGTGCACATACCGAACACCATGTGTCGTGAAAACAACATCACAGTAGTGCGATACACAACAAGCAGTTGTGCAAACAAGGAATCAGGAATGTGCGTGTGTGTGTGTGTGTGTGTGTGTGTGTGTGTGTGTGTGTATTACCTCACCTTTATGTTTAAAGGGCGTTCTACCTCCTACACTTATGGAATGAGTGATTGTCTTTTACTAATATTGGTGTCTTAACTGGTGTTATGCATGTTCATTTGTGAATGATGGGGACACACACAGTACCCACAGCATGCATCCCTCAAGATTAATTAAAGATTTGGAAAAGCAAAGCTGAAGTTGAGTGACAATAAGTCAAACATGGTCTCACTGACACAGGAAACAGCTCGTCTTCTCAACCCCAAGCACCCACAGATCTTACTGAAGTGTTTACAGATCCCTTTTATGGATAAAATATTTCTTTAACTGGTATGTCCTGTGTGTTTCAGGGCTGTTGGGCTGCAGGCGCTTCAGAGGCTTGACGCTGAATTACAGTTTATTGCTGCTGGAGGAGGAGACAGGCATGTTGTACGTGGGAGCTAGAGGGGCTTTATATGCCCTGCAGGCTAGTGACATCTCCAGCAGCTCTCCGCAGACCGTATGTACCCACAAACACATCAGCACTTCATTACAGAGCTTGCCAGACAAAACTGTATTGATATTCCTGAAATATCCTATTTTTATTCCTCTTCCCCTCTAAAATATTCTGTAATTAATTCATCAAAAACTGCTTAAGATGCAGACTGCATTCAAACATTATGTGAATAATTTCAGTGTTGCCATCTATTTTTGGTTTATGCGAACTTTATACTTTTTGAGTAATGTAGAAATTTGAAAATCTCCTGGGAATGTACATTGCTAGTGGCCTTTCAAACATGATATGGAACAAAATGCACTTCTTGAGCTATATTTTAAAAGTATGTTAAGTTGATGCTTTGTCAAAGACAACCTTCTAGAGCAGTGGTTCTCAACCAGGGGGCCTCAAGATGACTTAAATGATTTACACAAATTCAAGACAAAACAACCATTAAAATAAACCATTAAAATATTTTAATTCAACCCCTCAAAAAAAAAAAAAAGAAAAGAAAAAAAAGCTGGATATGTCTTGACCTTCTAGACATGGAAATGAAATTTATTAATGAAATGAAAATTATTAAAATCAAACTCCATAGACCTTTTGGGTGCAATTCTAAGGGGAAAATGCAGAACATTGAGTTTATATCTCACAATTCAGATTTTTTTTAAAATGATATCTTACAGTTCTGAGAAGAAAAATAAGAATTGCAAGATATAAACTCAATATTCTGCTTTTCTCCTCAGAATTGCGAGTTTATATCCCACAATTCTAAGTATTTCCTTCTCAGAATTGATATATAAACTCGCAACTGCAAGAAAAAAGTTGGAATTATGAAATAAAAATGTTATAGGTTTAAATATGTCATGCTGTAACTATAGGGCTAATACATTATGTACTGCATATGTGAATATAATGTAGATTAAGTGAAGTGAAGTATGGTAACCCATACTCGGAATTTGTCCTCTGCATTTAACCCATCCAAGTTAGTGCACAAACATTAGGAGCAGTGAGAAGTGAACACTTCACTACTCAAGGGCACCTCAAGTCTTTTCCTGCCGGTACTGAGAATCAAACCCGCGAGTCAGCGACCTTCGGGTTACAAGTCCGACTGTCTAACCAATAGGCCCAAACTGCACAAGCTATTCTGTACTGTGTTTAAAATAAAAAAAAGAATTATAAAAAATTCCTTGACATCACGGATACTATGACATCACTGTGATATTTGCATGTTGATTTGTGATTGGTCTTGTTTCTTTTTTATCTGCATACCGAATTTCTTTCTTCTTTTTTTTCTTACATAATATTGGTGCATGAGCGCTGCAAAGGAGAACAGAAGTCAAATTATGTGTTGCAGTATCCTACACTTAAAGGGATAGTTACTTACCCTCATGTTGTTCCTAACCTGTACAACTTTCTTTCTTTTTTGGAACACAAAAGAAGATATTTTGAAGAATGTTGATGACCAAACAGTTTTGGTGACCATGGACTTCCATTGCATTTTTTGTCCATACACTGGGAGTCAGTGGGAACCAAAACTGTTTAGTTACTAACATTCTCATTTTTGGGTGGACTATCTCTTTAAAACTTACAAATGGTTTATTTTTTTATAATTTATAAATTCCTTTCCTCCTGAGAATAGATTCCTTAGATTTTTTTTCACTGTGTTCCACTTCCAACTAATGCACAGAAGGTTAATGTGAGAGTTGTTTGCAAACACCAGTTAGTACAATTTGGCACTGCAACCTAGAGCAGGAAGTTGTTTGGCCAGGAAAACACAGTCTTGACATTTCAAGAATTCTTGTTAATCTTTTACTTGGACAGATTGACTGGGAGGCATCAGACGAGCAGAAGCAACAATGCTTGAACAAAGGGAAAGATAACAAGGTGAGTCAAGATCTCCATCCATTGTGTTCTCATCTCTAGTACATATACTGATGTAGACTTCCTCATCCTAACAGACGGAGTGTTACAACCACATACGATTCCTGCAGAGGTTCAACAGCACACACTTGTACACTTGTGGTACACATGCTTTCAGCCCTCTTTGTGCATACATAGTAAGTAACTGTAAAGTCACTTAACACCCAGAACTCTTACTTTAAGATGAGAACCTTCACATTTAGGATTGTCTTAATATTTTTGTTGCGTTT
Organism: Squalius cephalus; assembly: GCF_949319135.1. Classification (NCBI taxonomy): domain Eukaryota; kingdom Metazoa; phylum Chordata; class Actinopteri; order Cypriniformes; family Leuciscidae; genus Squalius; species Squalius cephalus. Next base: position 27,861,278 of record NC_137142.1, read on the forward strand.
TTCAGGATGCGAGGGAGTTTAAAATCTCGTCAGCCTTCGAGGAGGGTCGAGAGAAATGTCCATATGACCCTACCAAAGGCTACACTGGCCTGCTAATTGGTATGGCATCAATTAATAAGCAAAATACATTTCGTCCTTGGATATTAATAATATTAAAATCTTAAAGATATTAAGCTAAACATTCTTGAGCTATATTTTGGCCCTCTGTTTCCCTTAGATCAGCAGATGTACACAGCATCTCAGTATGAGTTCCGGAGCTTTCCAGATATACGACGCAACTCTCCGAATCCCACATTGAAAACAGAAGAGGCTCCAACTCAGTGGCTACAGGGTGGGTCTACTGCAGCACATTTTATTAGTAAAATATTTCATCCCTCACCATCAACATTACCGTATGTTTGGATCTCTCAAGTCATAGTAGGTTAATAATATTTGGACTTTTAACAGTACAGTGGCGTCCACAAGTCTTGAGTCCACCGTTTGAACTGGGAAATAATCAAAGTTGTAGAATGATTTTAAAAATGTAAAACAAAGAAAATTTGGAAAATATTTAAAATTTTGGATTATATTAGGTCACTAATATAAACTAAGTCAAAAATGAAATTTTAAATGCAAATATAATATAATCATATATTATATAGATGTAGCAAGGTTAGATTTTGTGGGAAGGAGGAGGCGGGAACCGGCGAACGTTTCACAGTTTTTAATAAAATAAATAAACAAATACAAAACGAAAGTAAAGGTGTAGTGTAGTTACTTTAGTATAATAATAAAAAAGATTTACTTTTAACTAAGCATTTTAATGTGCAGCATTGCAGTATATTTTTATTTCACTTGTCAGAATTGTGGCGTGATGTACTAACAGCAATCTACTGTCATGTCCCACACAGAAGCTGATTTTGTGGGCTCAGCGTTGGTGAATGAGAGTGTGAGCAGCTCAGTGGGAGACGACGATAAGATTTACTTCTTCTTCACTGAGAAGAGTCAAGATCTCAGTCCATACTTCAGTCACAGCAGAGTAGCACGGGTCGCACGTGTGTGCAAGGTACGAGACTACAGAGGAACTCTTCACTCCACCCGTCACTGTACCTTTTCTTTTTCATGTGACTCTAAATTCAATCATTTAATTGAATTCTTACAATTAGTAGGTGTAAATCCAGATTGTGGTAAATATGCTTTGCATAGTAAAGTGGAACAAATGGTTGAGAGTTTAATCTCTTCCACACGGGATGGAACAAATGTTTTATTCTCTCCACAAAATAATAATACAGATGGTAAGACATGGTTCTCGCATTTAATTTGTTCAGAGACATCCATTGCCTTGCCCTGAAAAATAACACACATACACAAAAGTTATTCACAAATCTGTTTTTAAGTGCTAAACTGTTCACAGCATTGTAAGGGTTCTGTCTTAAAAATGCTCCTTTATTTGTAATGTGGCTTTCTACAGGTTTTCTAACAGGGTTTTACAGCAGTGTGGTTGCCAGGCATTTCTCTCTTTCTCTCGGTGGCTCCCTTCCCACGAGACTTGCCTCTCTGTCTCGCTTCTCAACCCATCAGTCTAGCTCTACACATTCAGATCAAAGTGCCAATTGAACATGTCTGCAATTTCACATTTTTTCAAGACTGCTACTCTACAGTGTTTATTTACCATCCAATCTAGCTGTCTAACATCTAGCTGTTAGCATACGAGATGTAAATTGTGAGTGTATTTGAGTTCAGCTGACATTATTGTGAAATTAGACATTACCACAGAATTAAGTTGTATTTTTCTTTATGGGGGATGCATGTGGATTCAACTTTTCTTTAAAATGGGTTAAATCCTTTTTACGATAATATAGGCTACTACATATCATAGAGTACACTAAATATACAACAAAAGTCTATAATTTGATACTTTAATGAAATAATCAATTTGTTTTTCAGTTTTTAAATCAGTCGTACAATTTTTATTTTACAATTGCCCCTGACCTCCCAGCTGTGATACATTTTTGTAAAGTAGCCACCAGCAAACTGCTAGCAGCTGTCATTCATATCAACTTTTACCCAAATAACCTGCACTGTCATTTAAATGTTTGAGGATTGTTTTTGAAAAAAAGTCCCATATGCTCATCAAGGCTACATTTATTTGATGAAAAAAAAAAAAAACAGTAACATTTGAAATATAATTAATTATTTTTGTGGAAATATGTTTTCAGGATTTTTTGATGAACAGAAAGTTCAAAAGAACAGCATTTATTTAAAATAAAAATCTTTTTTTAACATCATAAATGTCACATACTGTCACTTTTGACACTTTATGAATAAATGAAATCGTATTGACTGTGTACATAATAGTAGCTTAGATAACATAGACTGAATTACACTGTATTCAAGTGGATTGAGTCCGGGGCTGGTGAAGTGTGTTAAGCAGGCTGAGGATTGAGGGTAAAAGCAGTTCTCTGTGGCAGTTCACACAGCAGGGTCACATTAATGAGTAGATTATTGTTCATTATCCACATAGTAGTGGGGCTGAGTGCTGTTAATACACACTAACTGACATTGAGCTGGGAGGAAAGACATAATTAAGGATAGTAACTCCGTTGTTGTGAGTAACTAACTGTCTGTAAAAAGTCTCAATAAAAGCTTTCAGTTTCTTCATACTGGTGTAGACTAGGCACATCCTTATTTTGAGTTCCTTGGTCAACATATTCCTGTTTGAAAATCTAGTCCTAACCCTATCCATAACTTATCCCTAAAATCAGAGGGAAATTATAGGTGAATAACACCTGATTGTGAGCCTAAACTTTCCTGATTTGGTTGAATGGACTGTTTTTCCAGGATCAACTAAGATGTTGATCCAGGAATATGTTGTACTTGGCGAAATCAAATTCTGCATAGGTTATAAATCACTAGAAATCATATTATTTTTTAAATCTCCAAAAAGATCTGCAGTGGATTATTGTAAAGTGCCAATGTTTTGTGCTCTGGTTTCATATCACCATACATCTGCTTCTGAATATCACCAGTTGAGAAGATGGCATCATGAATCAACAGTCAAAAGCCTTTTTTTCCCACAGTGAATTAAAGGTCATTACATTATAATGTCAGTGTTATTACTGAAAACTTAGTACTGGAGAAACCAAGAATTGTTAAGAGGCTTTGGGTCCCGTCAAAGTCATTCCTCCATGAAGATTTATTTTCCTCTTTGGAGGCAGCATGGAAAATTCACTTTATCCCCCTGACATGATGGGGGATTCCTTTACATGCAAAAACCCCCATCCAATTTAGTGCATTTCCTTTTCCCACAGTCACACTGATAATAATGTTTGCTTCCAACAGCCATGCCAATAACCAGTGATCCATGTTAAAAATAAGTTATAGGCTTTCTTCAGCTGTTTTCGCAGCACACTTGAGTTTTTCTAATAGTGTTAAATTATAAAAGTTTATTTTATGTCACTAAGTGCGCCTAATGAAAATGATTTTTATTGTGTTTACGTTTACTGTTTACTTTTATTTGAAAGTGGCTTCATATGCTTAATGAATACATGTTAAATGTAGACCCTCTTTCAAAAGTTTAGGGATGGAAAGAAGTCACCAAGGCTGCATTTATTTGCTAAAAAAAACCATTTAAACAGTAATATTTAAAATGACTGTTTTCTATTTGAATATATTTTATAATGTAAGTTATTCCTGGCAAAGTTGAATTTTCAGCAGCCATTCTTCAGTGTCCAACTTTTGAATGGTGGTGTTGGCATACCTTCTGGAACCTGCTGTTGCATCTTATGATTTTCTTTCAGCTGTTTTCTGTTCTTCATCTTGTAGAGAGACAGAGGAGGTCTTCTCACGCTACAGAAGAAGTGGACCTCCTTCCTGAAGGCACGTCTGGCGTGTTCTTTACCGGACTATGAATTTCACTTCAACGTGTTGCGGAGTGTGTTTTTTCTGGAGGGCTCCAGCTCTCAGGACTCTGTTTTCTATGGCATATTTGGCCTGGAATGGTAAGATCACTTTTGTACAATCCTTCAATATCCGTTTTTCGCATAATGGGCTATTTATTTACTTGCTGTTTTGATGTCCATTACATTTGTTATCTGTCATGATGATCGCCTCTTCTTCTGGTTCTACTTCTCAGAAAGACTGGATCTTAGTGATCTGCAGTGGGTTCAAGCTCTTAAACTCTTAAATGAAAGCAAACCACCTTTCTTAAATGATCCTGGCAGTTGAGCATGGGAGCTTAAAGTGTTGTGTTGCCATACATGGCATGCAAATAACACCTCAGTCGATAATGATTAAAGGATTCTGCGAGGTAGCATCACGTCATTTTGCTGTGACTGTTGAGTTTGTTGAAATAGATTTTGTCTATTAGTAAGTTCATCTGTCAGCCTGGACACACTCTTTGCTTTGGCTCATTCTGGCCGTATACATCAAGTGAGGCGACAGTATTTACAGTCCACCAGGATCATCAGAATGAAAATCGCTGACACTTCCTCTGGCTGTCTGCAGCACAAAGCATGTTTTATTCATAAGCAGGTCACAATCTCTCAGGAGATCAGAAAATTTGCTCTGGACACGTATAGCCAGGCTTTGACTCGTCATTGATAAACCTGTAAAATCTTAAAAGTTGTTCTTTGAAGCTTGAGGGCCACATTTCTATTTTTGTTAGCATGAGAGTAAAGAATTTTCTTTTCAATTGTTTCCTTTCACACATATTTTCAGCACTAAACTGGTTATAGCACATAGGTCGCACGCGCGTTACGTCTGCCGTTGTGACTGACGTGACAGTTTTGACGCCCTGCTGAAACCAGAGGGGAGGTTCTGATGAGCTGCCAGGCAATCAATCTGTGGGTTGCGGCTGCCTGAGGCGCCAACCGCAAACATACGATTAACAGTGATGAATGACAGGACTGGATGAACCATAATGTCTTCTACGCTAGAAAATAATTAGGAAGCAGAAGAAGAGCGAGCAAAACAAGGACAGATAAATAAAATGAGAATGAGTGCGTCAGCTGAGCTCTGATGACCTGACCACACTGACCTCTGGCAGCGTAAGGTTGAACGACTGCTGTGTCACCATGTCATCAGCTTGGGTGTAAAGTTTACATTGACGTGGGTGTTTGTTTTCCTGAGTATTAGGCAAGTCTGAATCAGACATGGAATCTCCAGTAAAAGACCTTTTCTCTTAAAGGGATAGTTCACCCATAAATGAAAAATTTTCATTGTTTACATCATGGGTTCCCAATCCTGTTCCTGGAGATCTACCTACCTGCAGAGTTCAGATCCAACCCTGACACAACACAACTGTCTGTAATTATCAAGTAATCTTAATTAGCTGGTTTAGTTGTGTTTGATCAGGGTGGGATCTGAACTTTGCAGGAAGGTAGATCTCCAGGAACAGGATTGGGCATCATTTGATCATGTTGATGATTTTTTGTGGACTCAGGCTCCATAAAGGTAGATTTTATGTGCTATATACAGTTTTATAGACATTAAATCTTATAAATCATGTATCAAATAAACCCATTGATCTCTCAAGACAATCTTGAAATTTCGCTAAAAATCGCAAAGTAACATTACCCTGATGATACATTCAAATCAGCATAATTTGCAATGACTAGGCATATTTCAAGGCATAATGTCACATGAACTTTCCACAATATCCGACATTCGCGTGCGATTTTCACATTCTACTGTCACTTCTAATAAGTGCCCCTTCCTCTTTTTCTCAATAGGTTTGCACTGATCACTTGAGGAGCTTTGTCTATGTTCCTGTCTCGCCCCCTTCACCCACTCACTGTCATCCCTCACCTCTCTCACACACTTTTTAATAAATTTGTAATCTATTTTTCTTGTTTCCATGGTTACACAGTGGGCTTATGAGGGTTCTATGCTGACATGCCAAGACCTTGAGAAACAATGAGCGCAGCACAAGCTGAGAGGCTCTTCGGTTAATAAACCCAAGTGTACCAACTAGAAACTGGATCAGCTACAAAGCGCTCACACCTAGGCTGATTCACCACTTTCATGAATGCACCTTCTATTCACTAATTTTCTTTGTGCTCCCTTGAAATATATCCTAAAGAAATGGCTGAGTGTGGGTGTTCATAGTCCCAACGTTGGTTCAGGGTTTTACCTGACATCATGTAGTGTTGGATTTCTCTCCTTTGTACTACTTTGAAAGAATACTCACCAGTGCTTCTTTTTCAGGAAAAATGTAAAAGCATCCGCTATCTGCCAGTACTCCATTTCGGATATCCAATGGGCCTTTGAGGGGCCTTACATGGAGAGCAAAGAAGACTCCAGCTCTAAATGGGCACAGTACACAGGGAAAGTGCCAGAACCTCGACCCGGCTCGGTAAGGCCTATACAGGATTACAGCTATACTGATCCCCTGTTTCATCTTACACTGGCCTGATTATCCTCATCCCTGAAACTCTGCCTGCCTGCTGACTCTGATGGGGAAGCACAAGTCAGCACTTCACAGGTGGAGCTACTAAAGCTCTAACCGCTGTGCATGGTACAGGTAGAGCCTTGATCTAGTTTCATCCAGAAATCAGACGCTGATGAGCAATTTTATAGAGTGCACATGGAGAAAAGGGGTTTATTTCATCAAAGCTTTTGCCATGGAGATTAGCAGCAGGCAGAAAATCATTGCTGATTGGCTGCATTATGAATTTTGAATCTGTGACTGTGATATTTCTAATGAGTGAGTCTGAATGCGAGTGAGGGTTGATATTGCACCTTTAATTGATGTTTGCAAGTTTTCAGAAATGGAAAGAACAATTTTGGTTTTCCCTGGCCTATTTTAGGTTTTTGAAAAAGAAGCCTTTCCTATAAGATTTTCTTTGTGAACGCTTGGCAATTTCTGTCAGATAATTAAAATGACTGTTAAATTGTACATTTTCAGTCAAGAGACTGAGAAAAGCTGAATGTCCTACATTCTCGATGGGTTCTTGGAAATTAGTTGGTAATCCCACTGAGCAAGAAGAAGGGATAATTTCAGACCCTGCATTTTTGGTGTCTGCTAGCCTTTCAAGGATGTGAAAATATGGCTGCGTACAGTAATGACCAAAAGTGATGTCTGGTAAGGATATTTGTTTTTAACTCTTTTCCCACCAGCGTTTTTGAAAAAAGTTGCCAGTCATTGCCAGCATAATTGCATTATTATCAACATTTGAATGTGGGAGTTTAATAAAAAAGCAACATTTTGAGCCAAAAGGCTGAGAAAATCACATTTTTGTCAAAGGCTATGTCTGGATCGGATTCAGAATGATTATCAAAACATAAATGGAGTAGATCGAGTCCATCAACACCCCCAAAGCTTGCTCAGTCATATAGCTCATCCTGGGTCGACATTTCATTCAGTAACGTTAGACATCAGTTTTGATTTAATGTTGATGGTTGCATTATTTTACATATGCATATGCTTACATAGGCTATTGCTTGTTTCCGCCGCTTCTTCGCCTGTGTTTTGATCAGGTGATCAGTCTTTAGGAAGATGCATAATAGCGCCCCCTACCGTATAACAGTGAAAACACGGAAAGCTGGAAAATACCTTTAAATCATCAAAATATAAGGAAAATATTATATACATATATATATATATTATATTTTAAATATAAGGGCATTATTGCGTTATCACAAATAAAACAATTGACTTGACTCCAAGCACAACTATGCAAATGCTTACTAAATCATTAACAAATAATAATATTTGAATAAAGGGTAAAGAGGTCAATTTTCCTAGGACGGACATCATTTTTGGCCACTACTGTGCGTGTATTGTTAGAAGGTGACTTTATCTCGCTTATGCTTTCCATTTCTCTTCAGTGCATCACAGATCAACTTAGAGCAAGAGGCATCAACTCATCCACCAACCTGCCAGATGACGTACTTCATTTTGTCCGTCGCCATCCGCTCATGTACAGGCAGATCCTTCCTCAAGGACAGCGCGCCCTGCTGTTTAGGAGGAATGTGGACTACACTAAAATTGCCGTACACAAAGTGACTGCTCTAGATGGTCAGATATACCATGTACTCTTCATTGGGACAGGTACTGCAGTGACCTCCCTTTAGCTCTTATATATCAAAAACCTGGCAGTTTATTTGAGGTTTTTTGATCTGCAGGGTTGTGCAGGTCCAAATAAAACATAATCTGTAGTGGTAATTTAGAAAATATATTCAGTGAAGCCAAAAAATATTGCTTTCTATAACAATTTTTATTAAAGTATTAAATCATTTATCTGAAATAAAAGTGGTTTGACACTGGAATGTCTTTAATCTGGTTTCGATGTTCCTCCAGATGAAGGTTGGCTACAGCGGGCTGTGATGGTTAATGGTCAGCTGCACATCATTGAGGAGCTGCAGCTGTTCGAGGAGCCCCAGCCAGTGGACAGTATAGTCATCTCTGAGAAACAGGTGAGAAAGAAGTGTCTACATTCTGGAAGTTGTAAATACATTATTACAAAAGGTTATTCCCATTATAAAATTTGCAAGTCCATTATATCCTGTTTAAATTTATATGGGTGTAATTTGATTTTATGCACAGCCCACAATGTGAATCTTACTACCCACTTGAACCTTTCTTTGTCAGATGAGTGTGTATGTGGGTTCGCCCAGCTCAGTGGTGCAGTTGCCCTTGTCCACATGCAGCAGATACTCCTCGTGCTTCGACTGCGTGATGGCACGCGATCCCTTCTGTGGCTGGGATGGACTGGAATGTGTGGACATTACATCACACAACAACAGGTACGAATGCATGGTCATAAATACTAGTACCTCTGCTCTCCTTATTAACTATTTAATTAACTGAATGAAACTCTGTGATTGGGATTGACATCTCAATGCAAGTACTCTGTTAATAAGGACAGCTTGATTTTTTTTTTTTTTTTTTTTTTTTTTTTTAATGGAACATGGAATGCGTATTGGAAAAGTTGGTGAACTTTGATCAATGAAACATTAGTAACGCACAATATGTACCATATTAGTTGTCAGGCAATTTATTATTTATTATTTTCTGCATCAGAATATTTAATTATATTTTATATTTAAATATTTCATTGAGTATGCTCCTTTCCCATATATTTACATTTAGATTACCTTTGCTGTCATCTAGCGCTCATTTACCTGAAGTAAATCAAGTACTTGAATATCCATTTTTTTCATGCTGTACATTATATTGATGTGATACCTAGATTCACTTGTAGCATTAAAAATCTCTGTTTATAGTTTTTAATGTTTATTTTTCGTTTAGATAATCACACATTTATCAGTGACCGGCCATTATATGAAAATAATTAGTATCGGTCAGAATTCTAATGCCGGTGTGTCCCAAATAATAACCTCTCACTCTCATCTACAGAGCTAATCTGACCCAGGATATTCTGAATGGAAACCAGGGCTGTGAGGAATCCACAGCAGACGGTATGAAAAACATTTGTTGTATTAGTCAGTGTTGATTCAGTGTTATTTTAGTATTATTTATATACTATTATGGTATTTATTAATATTTTGAATGAGCATTAATTTTTATATTCTCAGTTTTCATTTTCATTTCTATTGTCTTTGTTACTGGTTTTTGTTTTCTTTTTTTCTTTTTTATTATTTCACTTTTTGTTTAGTACTTCAACTTATTTCAGCAACATTTGTAATTTTTCATTTAGCTTTTTTAAAAATAATTTTCAATATTTATGTTTTATTTCAGGTTTATTTCAGTTAATGAAAACTATTTTAATAGTTTTAGTCAACAATAACAACACTGTGATTGTTGCTTTCCATATCAGTGTAGTCAGTTTGTCTCCTTATTCCTCAGTTAGTCATAGCAAATGTCAGATAATTCGGGATGGGATGAAGTAGATATTAGCCAATATCTAAGGTTACAGGTTATTTCTAATTAGAAGAGTCCAATGAATTACCATTACTGCAGTGATATAATCAAGCCAAGTAACCCTGAGTGACTAATATCCCTGTAACTGATGTTTGTGTGTGTCATAGACCAAGTGTTACACCGCTCTCGCTCTGTGATGGCGGGCGATGACGTGCTGCTTCAGTGTGAGCTCAGCTCCAATCTGGCAACCCCTGAGTGGACGCTGGATGGAAAGAAACTGCAGGGTTACGGGCTGGACTCTGGCTACCGCGTCGGCACTGACGGTCTCCTGGTCATCGAGGCACGGTCTTACCAGAGCGGCCACTACTGCTGCTTCGCCCTGGAAAACAGTGTCCATGTTCCTGTGGTGATCTACAGCTTAACAGTTCGCCAGGAGCTTCCTGCACCTCCTCCTGTGGAGCCAACGCAGCCCCACTTGACCACAGCGATCTACTGGACCTTTCAGACTTCCCAAAGTGACTCCCCGGAGGACTTCAATCCAACCCCAATGTCTCCTCGCTTCGAGTTCCTGTCCATGAGGAACATGGAGGCCATGTACCTATCCCTAATCACAATCCTAGGAGGCCTTTGTTTTGTTCTAACAGTCGTCCTGCTGTACGTGGGATTCTGTTTGCAAGGGCGGAGAGGTAAATACTCTTTGCGGGCCTCTTCTCATGCTGAAAAGAAGCGAGGTGCTCACATGGAGCTCAAGACCATCTCCAGCCACTGCAACGGGAAAGCCGACGCTCACGACGGCCTGCTGCAGATTGTTCCCGGAGAAGCAGCAACGTCACCCAACAAAGAGCTTCCTCCCGCTCCACCTCTCCCACCGCCTTCAGAATCAGAGTACGTCAATGGACTCTCTGCCACCTTACCCAGCGTCTTACGCAAGATGAATGGCAACAGCTATGTGTTACTGAGACAGACGGATGGAGATACCACATCTCCGCTCTATTACTCCTTCACGGAGGAGCTCAACAGGATCCTGGAGAAGAGGAAGCACACGCAACTGTGTAGTAAACCTGACGAGAGCTCGGTGTGAGCCGTACCTACCCTGTGGAGATGTTTTCGAACTGCTGGTGTCCTCTAAAATGTTCAAGGGATGTATCACTGTCTAATACCCCCTTTTTTACTTCAACGGGATGCTAATAAGTAGCCACAGCAGCAGCTTTTATTGGAAGATAAACAAAACATTGTTGTTCTTCTAAAAGGACAAACTGCCTCTCCGTTTACATTTCAAAAGTAGAGCTTTTGACTTTCAGCAGACTGAGGAATGCCCACCGGTTACAAAATAGCAAAGAACGAACACATGGAAATTCTACCTCAGCAAGTTATATCACACAGCTCTCGGCTTATTTCAGCGTGCTTGTGTTCAAATCGGGGTTGGAGTTGGGGATGTATAGTTAGGGACACGCAGCAAGGGAATCTTCAAAGCAAAAGAGTCCATCTTGGGGAATCATATAAATGATTCCGTTACAACTGGTTAGAAGAGACGTTTACAAGGAAGAATTGTAAAAAAGCTACGAGATGAACTCAAATTGAGGTTTTGCGCCTGGACAGGGCAAGTCGTGTGGAAACTCTAGTGCTGTAAAGCACTGAATGTGTCTGATATGTGCTTTATTTGAATATTTTCTAATTTATGCCAACACTGACCATATCAGTAACAGCTTGTAATAATAATCATGATTAAGAAGAGCAGGGATAACAGACTTTGAATACAATGAGAAATGCACTTGATGGTACTAATTGTGTAAAAAAGGCTTTTATTAATAGTTTCACAGGGGTGGGAACCAGGGAAGATGACAGTATTAACCACTGAGATGCACTTTATGTACCGGTAGCATTTGTTTTCCCTGAGGTGCTGCTTATTCTGACAGATCTGGAGAGGATGGAATGGATTACAAGGACTGGAAGATTGCGAATTATGTGAAAGTGACAATACGATAAAACTGTGTGGCTCTCTGAATTGAAAATGCTGCGAGAGGGAAGACTACAGTATGTGGACAGAATGAGTACCTGTATGACCCTGAAAAATGGACCACTAAACATGCTAAATCTGGATTCGGAGCTGTACGTCTCTAATAAGTCAACATGCACAAGAACTGACATGATTCCTTATTGGATTCCTTGATCAGAATTCCAGTCATTAGCTGCGAGGTTTCCATGGCAACCACAGTGTAGAGGTAAAGCTGATGCTGACCTTTTTAGATTATCCTTTTGACATGACCAATTATTTCAGCACCTCTTACAGTCAGGTCTTAACAGCTTAACAGCTTGAAATTGGGCTTCTGCTGCCAGTAAATAAACTAAATTCAGTTCTAGTCGGGTCATGATGAACAATGAGTATTGTAACATGGTTATATTGGGGTGGTTTGATTATGCTTTCTCTTCCAGTAAGTCCATTAAACTGTTGTGTAAATGTTCGTCCTGGAACTGGTCCAGCTTCAGCTGCCCACACTTGCGTGCAAGAGCGTTTTGGCGTATCTCCCGCCACTTAAGGAGAGCGTAGCACCTGGTTCTGTCTGTTTAGATCAGAATATGCAGATTGCAGCGGAGCCGAATGGAGAACATTAAGGCCACATGTTCAGAACAGAGCTAAGATGAGCACTGCTGATAAGTGTAGTTTGCTTTCTTCCTTAATCTTTGTGTTTAGACTCATTGTTTTTTGTCTTGTTGAATGATTCTGTCTTTTTTAGTAGAACTTTTTTTTTTTTCACTTTTTTTTTTATTCCAAAGTGCTTTGTTGAAGGCATAGTGCACCTAAAAATTTTAAATAATGTCATAATTTAATTATTTACTTACCTTCATGTCTTTACAAACCTGTACAGTATGTTGTTACTTTTTCATTGGGCTTATGCATTTTGAAGTATATTCCCTCAGTTCTTTCCATACAACGACAGTTCATAGTGACCAAAAAGGATGCAATAAAATGAAAAATACAAGACACATTTAAAATCTTCCAAAGCCAGATTCAAAATGTATCACGATGCTAAAATCTCGTGAATATTCTCATTTTAAACCAATGAGAAATGCACTTGATTAATAGTTAGTGCGAATAAAGCACATAAAACACGTGGACCACTTTTATGATCCCTTTATGGAGCTTTGTCATTTTTGGAGCCATTCCTGCCATTAATCTTTCATTTTTTACTCCATCATCTCTCCATCTCTGAATCCCCCACAATTTCCATTTGACAAAGGGCATTCATGTCCGTGCATACACCTCCATCATAGTCTCTAATGAGAGCAGAATAGATCTGCATCCACGTCTGACCTCGACTCTCCCAGAGGGTCACAAGCTGTGATTAGATGCTTGTCTTCATGCAGCTCATATAGTCTGTGCTTGCAATGTTTACATCCCGTGAGACTTATATTCCTTCGAGAGAGGCACTCCTGCAGAATCTTCTAACATGCCAGGGCAGGTTTGTGGATGAGAAATATCTCGACTGCTGCCCGCATTCAAAGTGAATTTAAAGTGCACTAGAGAGAGAACGAGATTGACAGAGAAAGATCAAAAGAGAGACTGGAGATTGCATTGAAATAGATTGGGAAATGGTCATTAAGCCTTTTATCCTCATTTAGGGCAACTATACAAAGCACTCAGCAGTGCTCATATCTCCTTCCATATTCAAAAATGTCACGTTAATGTTGCTAAAATGCCATTGGTTCTCCTGGGTGAAGTAACTGAGCAAGACATGGTACTTTTGAATTCTAGGCATGAGCAATTTCGGTCTGTTCATCGCATATTGCATGGCTTCAGAAAAGTTGATATAGCACATAAAGAGTCATAAAAACACATTTTTTTGGTCTTTTTTCATTAAATACAGTTTTTTTTAAATGGCAAGCTACATAGTGATTTCAATTTTAGCAAATGATAGCAGCATACACGTTTGGAATGACACAAAGGAGACTAAATAATAACCAAATTCTTGGGTAAAATATCCTTTCAAACAAGACAGAACCTTTAGCCTTTGGCCATTGTGGGTTTCTTTTTTGACAGATGTCAAAGAGAGTCGGATCAGCTTCTGTTTGATGCACAGTCCCAAGAAGTGAAATGAATGAATCAAGACAATATGACATTGTCAGAATATGAGATTTCAGACATTTCAGTCCTTACAAAACCATAGATCTCTCTGCCGTGTAATCCATAAAATATAATGGAGTCACCGCTGAGGTAAATGGGAGAATTGTTATCGATTGAGTGTGTTACATTGTTTTGTTGTTGTACTATTAAGCCATTTGCTATTTTCAATACAAACTACATAATTACTTAATAAATAATTAAAGAGGTTTATGCCCTGTATAGATGACCAGAAAAGACATATATTGAATTAATGGTCCCTTCAGTCATGCATACTTTATTCCAGTACATACAGTATAATTAAAAAATGTGTCAGTGGAAATATTTATTTTATAGCTTTGTACAGTTTTGTGTATATTTATTTAATTAGTGTTTCAAACTGGGATTTTCTAAATTGTGGTTAATGGTGCATGCTATGCATATTTGCAAACATTATTTACAATTTTCGAAAAAACAAAAATAATAATAGATATAATAACATAGATGATGCTGATCATAATAAAAATAATAATAAAGGAAATGTAATACCCATAGCATGATAAAATTCCTATTATTACAGTATTTTCCAAAATTGTAAAAAATTGTTTCCAGTTGTACATGTGCTGCAATGTTACACAACATTCCAACCAAGATTGTATGCTTCCTTGTGTAAGATTTCTTGTGTTCTGAAAATATAGTTAAATCTCCTGCAGAGCAGACCATGTCTCGAGTCACTTCAGTCCACAGTTGTATGCCTCTTCAGTCGTGGGTAGGTTTGTGTGGGCTGCCTCTGGAACTGCATTTAATGAAGCTGTTTAGACCTACGCCTGTCACCATGGTGAAAAGACCATAGAATTATTATGGATTTGCTTAATGTTTCATTCTTGCCACGTGTTTGTTCAGACAGTCAAAGCCCAAGGTACGAATTTAATGTGTATATTTTTCCCATTGGCAAAGTGTTATGTTTTGTGTTTAATTAACAGTAACACTACAGGGACATGCTTGCAGGGGAGGAGGCTGAGAAGTGTGAATCCATTATGTTCAACATTGGAAACTTGTAAGTCTGACATTTGTTTTGTTTACATTTTACCTGGTCAATTCTTTTAATAAACAGTATTGAAGCTTCTGTTTGTGTCTTTTTGGATTGGTATTAGCCTACATTAAATAAATGCAGCTTGGGCACTTTGGGTAGTCTGAAATGCAGTCAAGCATATTCAAAATGAGGTTAGCATACCTCACCTGTGTTGACATGTAAATGCCACTTGATACATCAAACACAGCTGGAACAGGTTGTTCTGTGGTCAAGTGGTATGACAATGTTTTCTGTTTGAGAGGTGCTTCATTGATGAGGGTGGCCACAAATCCCCAGTTCATCCATTAAAAAAGGAGAAGGCTACACTCAGAAAAAAAGTTATAAAAGCTGTCACTGGGGAGTTTCCTTTTCAGAAGGGTACATATTAGTACCTAAAAGGAACAAAAGTGTACCTTTTGAAAAGGTACTGCCCCAGTGACAGCTTTTGTACCTTTTTTTCTGAAAGTGTATTTAATGTATTATTAATAATGACTAGTGTGCTATAATCTAATCCGGTCTATACACATCCTGCATAAACGGGTATTAATCTGTCACCATCACATACCATATTTTCATATTAGTTGTACCCAGAGTCGAGGAGGGAACAGTCACTGTGATTTTGCCCAGTACGACATGTTCCCCTGGAACAACTTTCTAGTCTGAAAATTTAGTCCTAACTTATCCCTAAAATCAGAGATATGTGATATATTTGATTGAAATATGTGAATAATACTGATGTAGAAGCACCTAACCTTGGTTGCAAGTCTAAACATAAACTATAAACTGGTCCCTCAAATCTGATTGGTTGATTGAAATGTTGTTCCAGGATCAACAAAGATGTTGATCAAGGAACATGTTGTACTTGGTGAAATGACGTTCACCATAGGGACATACTGTAAATGTAGGCCTAACCTCTGAAAGAGCAATCATGTGAATCTCTAAAGACATTCAAACATATGGCATCATAGTAAACCATGATGTCACATGACAAAAGAAGTGTGCAGGGTTATGCTGGTCCTTACGTTGGTTATCGACCGGTGGAATGATACAGGAGAAAAGAAAGGTAGATAAGCAGTGTTTGTACGTGAGGAGTGTCGTTTTTTTTTTATTGCTGGAGTCTCTATGGAAAGTGTCTCATTAAGGACAGAATGCTCAAGCATACCTGTTTTTTTTCCTCGTCATCACGATGTTGCCCATCACAGAAGATCTTTGTTTGTGTGATGGGGGGATTTCTTCTTCTGTTTTGACTCCTTTACACATTTTATAGACCTTATGTAGCCCCGCTCCTTATCAGCGCTGCGCTCATTGTCTTTTGACTTCCGGTCTGTATTTTCACAGCGATTCTGCGTGTTTATTAATGAACGGCTCGTTTTAAAATATTCCCGGTCGACTGACATTTGTTAAGAATCTGCTTTAAACTTTCGTTAACTTTAAGTAAATCCACTTCAAAAGCTAATTACTCCTGGACAGCAATGCCATAGAAATATGCAGAAAAAACGGAAGTTAAAACAAAACACAATATTCTAAAGATGGCGGCGCCCTCGTTTCTCTGGCGCATAAGGTCTATAAGCTCTTCACAAGTTCTTAGCTGATCAAAATACCATCATATGTAGGCATACGCATAATGAGCGCATTCCCAGATAAGATGTCTGTTAAAAGCATCTGTACAAACATCTGAGAAACGTCTTTAAGATGTCAGTTTTACATTCTAAATCATAAACATCTTAAAAACATTTTCTAAATGTCTATTTAACATCTTACAGGAAACGTCCTACGTATTGCAGATAAGCAAACACGCACATCAAATAGACATCTCTGAGATGCATATGTGTGATAGCCCAGCACACAGCATTGTTTTGGAAGTTCCGTCACGAAATATAAA
Source organism: Squalius cephalus (assembly GCF_949319135.1). Lineage (NCBI taxonomy): Eukaryota > Metazoa > Chordata > Actinopteri > Cypriniformes > Leuciscidae > Squalius > Squalius cephalus. The sequence continues at coordinate 27,878,136 of NC_137142.1, forward strand.
TAATAAAAGCTGACCAATCAGGTTGTGAACATATCCCGACCCCTATGCCTTTAAATTCAATGCTAAAATACCAATGTGAATGCACATGAAAAACGGTAAATGTGACCACATTTTGTCAAGGCTCAAATTCTCAAAACAGAAATTTGATTATAGATTACGAGGGCAAATTAATTAATTTTTTTTATTTCATGGCAACTTTATACTTAAAGTAGGCCTATTTATAAGTTGGACAATAGGCCTTCATTAATACTTGCATTATACTATACCATCTTAATAAATAACACTAAAATTGACTTAGGCTAATCTCTGACAAACTTAGTGAGTCACTGCTTCTGGAGATTCTGGACTAAAAACACCAGATAGACCTGCATTTCTTCTGCAGTCACATTCATAATCTGTCCATCTTGAATTATGATAAGGCAAGCAAAATGAGTCAAAACAACGTCACTCGTGAGTCGTGACTCATGCCCTTCTGCATTCTTTACTTTATTTGCTATTATGTCAGTTGTTTATGACTCACTGTAGTGATCAGCAACTCATTTGCGTGTGTGTGTGTGTGTGTGTTAAAGGTTAAAGTGCAGTGATCCATATTGGAGACTCAAGAATTTATTCGAGCAGCCCGCTGCACTTACCACACTTTAGGTATCACTGACTAATCAGGTGTTTGAAGGTTCCAGCTGAGCTGTGTAGGAGATTTCCAGGTAACCTCACTGTAAATTCTCTGGAGGATTCTCATACTCTGGAGGAACCCAACATACTTCTACTGTGCGTGTGCTAGTAGTTACCAAGCAACAAAGGATTGTTTTAAATTTGTACCCTGGTACTGCTGTGAACTGTGAGTGGAGAATTGCAGGAAAACTCTATGCTGGTACTGGTGGAAGCTATAGGCCAGAAGCAATTATCTAGTTTATAAAGGTTCCTATATACCATAACTTTAGGATTTAACTCACCTATTCATTTATTTTCATGGATTATGTCATGTCTGTAAAGATATTCATTTTCTGTTACCATAGGCAATAAAGTAACAATAACAAATTATAGTAAGATATTGTCCTTTATAACATGTTCTTTCTTTTGTCCCTGTCTCAGATGCATTTGTTTGTTTTTGCAGGCAACACCCTGAACCAGAGGAACAGGCTATTCCCATTGCAGTAGCCTATATAATTATTATTATTATTATTATTATTATTATTATTTACCATTATTTAGAATCACGTATTTGCTCTTCTTTTTTCACAACGTTTGTTTTGACACTGCATGGTGCTTGACAAGAATCTGTTACTCCTCAGAATTTGATAGACATGCAAGATCCTATTACAGTTGCCTTTTAGACGATGCCTGATCATATAAAGGGGAAAGTAGGTTATGAAGGTATAGTGTCTTTGCTTTCAGATCTCAAAAATATGAAAACTCTCATATAGGCTGCATTTGGTTATACATATTTGATCTCGTTTCTAGTCTCTCGCTCTCTGATCGTTTTATGGTCGTTTTGCGCCACCTAGTGAAAAATCATGTAAAATACAAGCATTGCACTTTATTGACAACAACGAACAGATTATTAATATTATAACCATTATCTTACTTACTCTCTTTTTTTAAAGGAATACTTCTGGTTACTGATAAAAGGTCATGTAATTTGTGCAAAATAATAATAATAATAATTAACATTAAGTTTGGAATATAAAATTAATCAAAAATAAATTCTGGTATTATTAATCAGTTTAAGTTGTTATATTTATAGCATTAAAATTGGAAAAATATTAATAACCCTTTGTATTTTCTTCATTTTATTGAGCTTACGAGGCCAATATGAGCATAAACATAATGGAATAGTGAAAACTTGAACCATATGATCGCTCTCTCTCAAATATGGTGTCAGAAATATCAAACTATAATTTTTAAAGGCAAAAAAAGACAGCATAACGGGGACTGCAAGAACAAAGACTGCAGAAATGCGCAAAGGATTTTAGAAAAAATGACAAACTGTGAAAATAGAACTCTTTAATATGTGGGAATGAAAAATTAAATGGAAATGAATCTGGGCATGCAATTCTGATGAAATCCAAATAACAAATGAGGATTAAAAATGATTGACAGCAGATTCATTTTTTTGCAATGTATCCTTATTAAAGTCGAAGTGCAGAACTTGATTTGTCCATGAGGATTTGATTTGATCGTTGGATGGTTGTTGTTTGCTATTGATGTGTCATGAGTGACAGATTTTCCCTCCCTCGCGCCAGTAAACACGTCATCAGAGTAGAAGAGATGTCGCTGCAAAAGGGAGAAGTTATTTTGATTATAGATTACAAGGGCACATGAATAAAAAAAAAAAAGAATAGTCAATTTTATTACATGGTGACTTTAAATACTTAAAGTAGACCTATTTATAAGTGATTTGTCTCAGCAAATTATTCAGCTATCCAGTGATTATTTAAATTAGATAGACAAATGTTATATCCTTCCATCTGTGTGACTCAAAACCCTGAGGCTGAATGATTGCCTGGAAAGCTGGACAGTTTTCTTGACAAGGAGATACATTAGATTTAAAGTGGACTTTTTTAATTATACCAATAACAGGGTTTAGAATGTGTTGTGTCTGTGAGGTAAACATAAAAAAAAAAAAAAAAAAAAAACCTTCAGTATGCCATTTAGATGTGTGAAGACAGCTGCAACACACTCATCCCTTTACATCCATCTATATTCAGTGTCATTCTCTCCAGAGAGATCAAACACAGCAGCTCTCAGCAGAAGCTTACTGTTTGAGTTCTGACCGCAAATGAAGTTAACTTTAATTGAGTTAGATGATCCTGCTGCAGAAAAATCCTGGATTAGAGATTATCTCACAGAGCGTTTATCTCTCAGAGGATGTTCCAGAGGGAATTGACCCAGTTAACAATACAGGCGCACTGTGTGCCAGTGGAAGCAGATGGCAGTGTGTCGCAAACTCAACTGTATCAACCTGTAACAGTGCTGTCCTCAAATAAAGTTCACTTAAAATTACTAGAGACCAGTTTAGAGTCAAATATACTGACACTTGCTGGCTGGGTGGTGCTTGTATTTAGGTGCTTGACTGCTATACCTGCGAAACCTATAGAAACATACTACACCATCGTTCAAAAGTTTTGGGGTCAGTTTAAAGAAATGAACGTTTTTATTAAGAATGGATTTATTAATGTGATAAAAAATGACAGCACACATTTATAATGTTACAAAATATTTTTATTTCAAACTAAATTCTATTTCAAAAATATTCGTTCAAAAATTCATTGTTACACATGAAATTGGTTGTTCATGTGTTTTAATGCATTATACTTTGTGTACATTTGAAGTATTAATGTATTATAAGTGTGGTTACAATTATTCATGAGATAATGTAATGCATTACAAGACATACAGTAATGAATGCATTAAGTATATTTTTATAATGCATCAGATACAGGTTTGATTTAAAGTGTTACCAAAACTTTCAAAAGTTAATAGGATCATATAGGCAGCTAAATATAAATATAGTTGAATATACACTGGGTTACATTTGTTGCTGTTCCAGAGCTCCAGTCCCAGATCAGATAAACTGGCTGCCGTTACTCACTTTATTCTGTTTCCTCCTGTCCACTCACTGAACCATGTTATCTGAAACATCAGCAGTTTTCAGTAAACTGCTTTGAACATACTGATTTAACGGTGCAATTATAAACTATTGCTGCAATGACCTTTGTAAAATGGTACAGACAAACTGACTCTCTGGATGTTTTATTTTAATGTAAATGTCTGATCTGTTTCTATATATGTTTAAGAAATTTGAGAATCTTGTTTTATGATCTGAGACACACGATCTCTGTCTCCAGCATGCAGAGAGGTTTTCTTTTCTTTGTGTGTCATTATGAACTGAAGCAGGGCCTCAATAATGACACAGTGAGGAATCGGAACCCCACATCTGCTGGAAGCTCAGGCAAAAGACTGGGGCATTGTGGGAACCATTATGAAGACACCCCCCCCCCCCCCCCCCCAGTTTTCCACAGACCTCATGTGGACCTTACAACCTGAAAGTTATTTTACTTTACATTCTTAAAGGTCTGTTTATACTTTTTTGTTTTAGTCATTCACCCATGTCCATCATGAACAAATAATCAAATTAGAATCACATTGGAAAGAATTTTGAGATAATTTTGAAATCTACGACTTGCAGACTTTGGTTTCTTGGTGTCCCCTCTAGACCTTTTTTCAAAGACCCATTTTGTCCAACACAATATTCAAAGCCCCCTCCATATATACCCGCCCTATAAGATATTTAGTTTTTTCCCCCTGCCGGAATTATGACAAAACTGCTTCTTTTTAAACTTTTTTGATAAAATTATATTAAATTACATTTTGTACGGGACTTTTTTCAGAACGGTAGTTGCTACCCGCTGCTGTGAGCAAGTAAGAGAAGCTGCTGCTGTACAATATAGCATACATGAATTACTCGAAGCAGATCTATACAGGTGGAGCTGGGGAAGAATTGCTACACAGACGCTGACCAAGTATTTGAAGGAAGAGCAACGAGCTCATTGGCTGCTGATACAGCAGGAACCAATCAGCTGTGCCCTGTAGAGAAAGATGTGATTGCAAAAAGATTGAGTTTAGGACCTATCAGCTTGCGCCATCTAGAGTTTCATGACAGAACTTTATTTATTTAGGGAAAATAAAATTTATTTCAGTTGATTTTATGTTTTGTAAGCATTTTAATTTAGATGAGATATTAAAGTCCTATGGGAAAATACCATAAAGTGAACACAGCGAAGTGCAATAATGTATTTTTAATGCACCAGTTAAGATCCAGCCTGAAGATGTTTATATCTCAGTATTTCCACGTCTCGTATCAACCGTACTCCTTCAGTATTGCGAATGAAAGCAAGTGAAGGAAAAGGGTTTGTTTTTGTTCCTGGTGAAAGCCCACTGGAGAGAGATGAAGGGGTGGATAATAGGAAGAAAAAGACAGAGTGAACAGCTGCATGTACCGAAGTGTTCTTGGAGTTTTCTTCCCATGTGGATGTACAAATGCCAGGGATGACAAACGCACAGCTGTTGAGGTGGTTAAACTCAGTTCTCATCCTGAATATATGAATGTGAGCGCAGTCACGCATATGTAAACTTATAAACACATAAATAACTATGTTAACACATAAGCTCTGGTTGTGTTTTCGGTTCACTGCACATTCCTCTGCAGAAACAGCCCACCCCTCCACATCCTCAGCTACAGACAGGAAACAAATGCAACCGAGCTAAAAGCCGTCTCCGACTATTCCACTGAGATAGGACCTAAATCAGGAACATAAGAACATTTTGAGTTAACCACTCTGACATTGCTTAACAGCTTTTAATGTTTTTCCCTTTGTAGATCCCCTACTGGTAATTACATAAGGATCTAGTGAGAAAAAAGTCACTAAAAAGAGTGTGATGTACTATATACTAACACTATCTATCTATCTATCTATCTATCTATCTATCTATCTATCTATCTATCTATCTATCTATCTATCTATCTATCTATCTATCTATCTATCTATCTATCTATACACACACACACACACACACACACACACACACACACACACACACACACACATATATATATATACACATATGTAAAAACCTTGCTACTTGTGCTAGGATAATTTGGACTAGTCACAGCACTTGCACTACACTCTAAAAAATGCTGGGTTGTTTTAACCCAATTTGGATCAAATATGGACAAACACAAACGTTGGGTTAAAAGTGTAATTTAAAAATTTAACCCAACGGCTGGGTTTGTCCATATTTGACCCAAATTGGGTTGAAACAACCCAGCAGTTTTTATGTTGTCCTAATGTTGGTTATACTGCTTCTATTGCTCTCCTCATTTGTAAGTCAATTTGGATAAAAGCGCCTGCGAAATGATTAAATGTAAATGTTAATGTATATATAATGTATCCATAAACTGTAACACTTTATAATAACGTCCTATTAGTTAAAGGTAGGCTACACTTTTTTGTTCAAAATTGAAATAATGAGACAATACATCATCAATCCTTCTTTCAAAATGTTTATTTCTGAACCTTGTTCACCATGGTAAGCCTATCATAAGTGTTTACTGTATATATTTTAAAACTGTTGTAAGGTTTTCACGAGATGCGTACATTTGTTACTTTAATTAACGTTAATAAACATACAGTTCTCATTATATATATTAACATATACAACATTTGGTTTTAATAGTATGTTGAAAATAAATTTAACTAGATTAAGCAATGCTTTATAAGTATTTTAGTTAGTTAACTAATGTTAACTTCATGTTAACTAATGTAGTTAACTAAATAGGCTAACTAACGTTAACAAATGGAACCTTAATTTAAAGTGTTACATAGAATTATTTTAGTCTTCTATTTAACTACTTTTGTCTTTATTTTTTCCTAACTTTTCATTCATTGAACTTCTTAGATAACTTTTATACATATTGTCATTTTCTCAAGACATTCATTCATTTTGCTTCACAAGGCTTAAGGAAGGGTCAGTAAGCTGTGGAATTAACTTCAGTAGACCCATATTTCTCCATACTCCTTTTACACCAATTATGTCCTTTTTTATCCTTATTAACTCTGATGCTGAATTAATTCTTTAGAAAATCCAGTATAATGTGAAAATATGAGTGTGCTGTGCTGATGTGGCTGGACAGTGCTTACAGTAGATTAAAGATTGGAATGTGCCTCATAATTTCCATGCTTCTACCACGAAGAGTGTAGCATGCTGTATTTCTACAATACAATCGTTATTTAATCAACATGTCTTGCAATTAATTTAATTAAGTTAAATCAATTGGCGGACCTATAAACAACAAATGATGCAGATGCAATTGGAAAGCAAAATCTTTGTTAGATTTGCTGATAATTGTAAATAATATGCAAACAACACTATGTTTGAAGTTGTGCTTTATGTGTGTGTGTTGCGTCTAATAAGCATATGCGGCAGTTTTACAGTTAAGCAATGCCTCTTTAAATGCATAGTGCCTAAAATAGTCTGTATTCTTTGTTGCTGGATATAGCGCACGTGGATGTTCTCCATGGGAGTTTCAGCCGTTCCACATTAAGAGCAGCCCTTTACTTCTATTCCTGTCTTTTGTTCATTTGTCATTCACCAAACTTTCTAAGCAAGTCCAAGCTCATTCTTTATTCATTCATCCATATATGCACCCTTTAGTTACAGAAGAATAGCTTTGCTCTTTTTTTTGTATTTGCTGTAAAGGTGAATTTTAGCAATATTATATATTTTTCCCAATACACTACACACATGATGCTTGTAAAATGTTCATCTGAAATATTTAATAATATCCACTGTAAATAGACTATATAAAGCAGTATAGATGTTTTCTACATACACCATGGACATGTATTTATGCAACCAGATTGTATTATGCAATTTGGTTGTGGAAACAAAAACAATTTTCATGTATAATACAAGTAACAGACATTGTAATGTGAAGTATTAACACCTTAATATCTAATCAGTATCCAACCAAAGACATACTTTAAGTAAGTTTCCACTTTTAATTGTACTATTTAAGCATACAATTTTCTTACATTTCTTTCGCTTTGCTTCAGGAATAGCCTGATGAAATCAGGAGACAGAATTTATCATAGTAAGCAACTTGAAAATGAGTTGAATTAGATGTAATTCATCTCCACGACATGCCAGATGTCCAACTGAATTATTATTTTACTTTTTTTTTTTTTTTACATATATGTCTAAATAGTTGTTTTCTTGGAAATGTGATTAATATAGTATTCTCCAAGTATTCTGTTCTATATACTTAAGTTCAAATTGCCCAAAGTAATCAAAATACAGAACTCCTGTTGTTGATACAGTCTGTCCTGAAGCAACTTTCAAACTTATTTTTACACTGTATGTGAGACAGCTTGGATGGGCCCTCACTGGTCTAAGTACTGAAGCGGAAGGACAAGGAGGTGAAACAGAGGGAGGAAACACTAAAAACAGATGCTCCCATGCCTCCAACCCGTCTCCTCTCATCAGTGCATCGAACGATCAGTGCACTTACTCCAGTGCTGCTGTAGGCACCGCACCATCATTTGAAGCTTATATCCTTGAATGAATGACATCCCTAAATGGATTCAAATTACCCTTTACCCTCAATCTCACCCCTGCCTCTGTATTCATGCACTTTCTATATGCACTGTATTAATTTACTGTTGCTTTTAATACAGTGTACAAGACTGCCAGTAGTATTATTTGATTTATTATACATAGTACAAGTTATTTACAGACGTAACACTATTCAGAACATGTATTTTTTGTGTAACTTTACCAAAATACAATAACCTTTTTATTATACAACAGTTAGGTTTAGTCCTCTAATGTGATTGGTCGAGCAGCATTCCAGGAGTACTTGTATGCAGCACTGCTATGCTGTCTATGTACTGCGTCTTTTTCTTTGTATCTCTCCGCTTGTTTGTTTGTTCCAGACTTTCAGTCTCTGCATTAGTGGTGGGGATTTTTCAGGTTACATCGTTACGCCTGCTTTTATGAGTGAGCCAATAAATCATTCATACTGATTCGTTCAAAAACAGTTTTAATTGTTTAAAAGTGAGTCTGTGTTTAAGTCCAATGTTTTTATGCCATTCCCTCGGTATGTCACGGACATTATTTGTTTATTTCATTGTTATGGACTTTAAAGGCTTGTTTACACCTAGCAGTACGGTACAGTACAGTACGGGATGCAATTATTTCCGTTTCGATTGTCAGAAGTTGTGAATGGTACCAAAATACCGAACCGTAACCATACCATTTTTTTTGGGACCCTTCCATTGTGGTACTTAGCACAGTAGTCTGGTACCTGAAGGGTGGAGCTAGACTCACTGCAGAACGTTTAGAGCTGGTAAGTCCCGCCCCTTCCGTAAAACCCCGCTGGACCTCTAGGTTGAAAAATCGTCAATGCAAGTGAATTGGAGAAAATAATTATTTTCTGGTCCCGTTTGAATTTTGCCATGAATGTGAACATATGTTGTCTGTGAATTTTTTATATAATCTTTCATGTTACGAGTTTGACAGTATACTGTATGATTCTTCGGCTAGCAGTTGTGGAAAAGACATAACGAGAAAGACTACATGTCGCCTATGTGACGTCACCCCATAAAGTTGACTTACCCGTGGTTTTCGCCAACCTCAACGATTTTGTTCTCTCCCTGAAAGAAGGCGGTGAAGTGCACCAAAGACACAGTCATGTTTAGCGGGATCCGTGAGCTAGTGTCCGTGTGCAAATGGTGGTGACATTTCAAACGCGTCGAAAGCAGCGAAGAGTTGTAGTCCACAAAGTGCTCTCACACAAAGTCTAACCGTATCAGACTTCTACCCGCTAAATTGTAGCATTCTTCACACGAAAGATTATATAAAAAAATTCACAAACAACATATGTTCACATTCATGGCACAATTCAAACGGGACCAGAAAATAATTATTTTCTCCCGTTCACTTGCATTGACATTTTTCAACCTAGAGGTCCAGCGGGGTTAGCGGAAGGGGCGGGACTTACCAGCTCTATTGGTTGACAGAGAACCGTCACTTGCGTGTGCTGTAGGGAATGAGTGACAACATGAGAGGCAGCATTTTTGAATATAGCCTAGTTTAATGTACAATATATAACATAATTGCAACACAAAAACGTTTTTCTTTTTGACAGCCACATGCCGAGAAGAAAGAACAAGATCTGCTGTAAGTCCTCCATCGTTGTTTACTGTGTCGCTTTCATCTTCGTGCGAGAAGGACGGTATACACCACGCCTATCAAGTAAGGAGTTAAACGCAGCCTGACTATCACTACACTCAACTGATTCATTCTAAAATGCTGATTCATTCTGGAACAAACGAAGGGACTTTACGGTTGAGTCACTGAATCATTTATTTAACTAAATCATTCAAAATGCTGATTCATATACAACCGTCGGTTCTATTGTGGCTTAGTTTAGTATTATTTTTTGTTGGCAGAGCAAAACAGAGTAACACAAAGCAATATTTTGTCTAAAATGTAAGTTACTCAAAGTTAACTTCTTGTTATTGTATAAAAGCAATGTCACATTCACAGTCATGCTATTTTTTAAAATACAAACACTGCTATGATTGATTAGCGGTGGCCTTGTGGCTACAGAACAACGACAGACCTGGTGATAATTGGTAGCTGCCGCACAACCTGTGTTATATTGTTTAAGTGTCACCAGTCCAAATATTTTGTTAACACAGCAGCAAAATGCTATTCTCATATCCCCCTTTAGTGGATACACAAACCCTGAATCGTTTCTCAGTGATTGTTGGCACTAGAGAATGTGCCCCATTTAGCTCGATTTAGCTTTCTATCACTCCAGATAATGACAGTGCTTTACAGGTCACTCACCAAAACACCACTGAGCATTAACTACACTGTGTGTGTATGTGAGTCAGGTTTTACCTAGATTAAACTAAACCAAATGTTTCCAAGAGGATAGTAGACCCAGAAATCACCTACTTTGTGAAGCCAACCAATAGTCCCAATGAGGAAACAGCTTGATAAAAATATCTCACACTGTCACACAAACGATTTATATAATTTGGAAATATAATTTGCTATAAAAACAAAAGCAGTTCAAAGCAATTCAAAGTTCCCACCATGATAGAAAGTCTCAATAGGTTGGTGGTGTGAAAAAAAAAAAAATACCCTCCAATTTTTCCAATTGCCTACACAAAAATAAACCAAAAGATGAATAAATGTGTAAAAATATACCCATCACTCCTTTAGCTTAAAGTTAACGTGTCAAAAAAGTGGAAAGCCCATTTTGGTGAACAAAGCCAGTGTTTGAGCAGACATCAATGCACCATCCATGGGAACTTTTGGCTGTTGGTGCTTGTCTCAGCCAAGCATAACATTTCCACAGCTGCTGTGGCAGCTCAGGATCCAGCTATCATTCTTTCCCCTGTTGAGTTTAGGGAGGCCGTGTTCAGCCACTGGCACACTACAGACCTGCGTTCCACAGGATGGAAAAGGCCAACTGCTTAACCCACTTTAGTCCAAATGTTACATCACTTATTGATGAATCCACCCATGTTATTTAAGTAAAGCTTTCTGTAATGCTGCCAATTGAGCAGGAGAGGAAAAATCCACTGGACTCTTCCCCCCATTACCCGTTTAATGTGCTGGTTCATTTCAGTCATCTTCTTTACTGCAACAGAAAGTTCTAGCTGTAGATTCAAATACCTCACATCCTTTTTATTTGTTTGTGAAAGAGAGAGATTTCATTCACTCATATCGCCATCCAAGTCAAAGCTGTAAATTAAAGCTGCGACAGTTGATTGCATGAAGTGTTCAACATTCCACACTTCATTTATTTGGTTAATTAAGTGCATCATGGTATTTTAAGTGCACTTGTTCTTTTTGGAATCTTTAGTGTGAACACATTACTTGCACTATTTATACTACAAATCGGCATAGTATAGTGCATACGCGATTTGGGGCGCGCCTAGTGTCTTCTTATGCCAAATATGGCAACAAACAAATGTCATTAACACAGAATTCTCAGATTTGTCAAATGATTTTGTAAAATGACACTTCACAAGCTCATTCCAGTCATAATTTTCAAGTAAAAGGTGAGAACATTCCGAGTATATATATTGTTTTTAGGCCGATTGTTTTGTACATTTGATTATTATTGATAATATTTTATGTTCACATATTTTTATTTATTTGATGAGTAGGGATATTTTGCCATTACGACTGACTAACTTACATTACCTTATCCCTTACACAATGACCACTAAACTATGATTGATGTCCTTGGTAACTGATTTCCTACACATACTCTTTCATGTATCAATATTTCAATTTTTCAGCACAACATTTAATAGATTACACCTTAAAATCAGCTTATAACATGCAAAGAAAGTCTGTAGGTTCCATCTGGGCCTCAGGTAGACTAATGTAAACACTCTAATACGAAGTGTTAACACCTCTTATTATGTACTATAATAATAATATAGTATTGTATTGTAAAGGTGTAATATTATGGCAATACACACTCACCCATCACCTATTTCTCTACAGCCCACACCATGCCAGCACTGTATACCATTCTAAATCCATCTACAGAAAAGAAATGACGATAACAACGTTTGAAATGGCTTGAGTTTTCCCTCTGGCGAGTTCAAAATGTCACCATGTTCACGCAAACAGTTGAAAGTGTGTGTTTACACCCAGTTAACGGCTGTTGATGCCTGTATGTCCTTGCATTTGTTTGGAGGGTGCTGGCTCAATGTTATCATGGCTAATGCTGACACCTGCTCTAAGAACAACACAAGCAGGAAAAGTGTGTGTGTGTGTTTTGTGTAGTGGCAGTGTTATGTGAGATGCAGATAGATTGAGCCTCATTCTTTGATAAAGTTCAGTTTTATCTCTGTCTGCCCCATGGATTTCAATAACATCACAGAGATGACTCTTTGTGCCCCACTTCCTCAATTTAGATCCTATCACCTTCACTGTAGAGGAACATAAACTAGCCTTCCCACTGCGCCATATCTTTATCTCCTCTTTATATGCTTCTTCATTATATGTCCTCTGCAGATTTTACTGAGAATCCTTTATATTAGCATCTTAAGAAAGACAATGAAAGCGTTTTGCCACTAACAGTAGAAGTCCTCAGGTATTTCCTCAACAGCTTTGAGGTGTTTTTAGAATTGAAGATAATTTAGCTAAGCGTTCAGTTTTGAGAAAATCTGATATAGCAGAAGCTGATGATGAAGAAACTGTAATGGTCCAATCCCACAGAGAAAATTATAGCAGTTTACGATGTTTTACACTTGGGATTTTAATTATCTGTGGGGACACACACCCTTGCTCAACCTTGCAACATTTTTACCGTCTTTGAATTTTACCGTCTTTGAATTTTAAGATTTTCCCTTAAAATTAGTGCAGAAAAAGTCAGAAGATTCTGTGTGCGCCTGACGTTTCATCCAGTGAGCTGCAGCTCTTGGTATTCACCACCCTCAGGACAGCAGTGAGCACTTATGTAATGGTGACACATACGCAGCACACACATGTGCTCACACAAATGTTTCCTCACATTAAAAAAAATGCCCATGTAGATCCACTATGCCGCATCCTGCACAAACACACAGATCCAGGATGCTGTGGTGCAAACCATTGACAGCAACAGAACACTGTGTGCATACAGCTTTGGCACCCAAACAATGCAGGATTCAGCTGCTTAACACTGCACTCATTCCTCTTCTACATCTCTGCAAAGAACTGAAACAAAGTGTAAACGGAGCCTTAGTGTCTGAAATTCTCTCACTGCTGATCTGAGGCTCCACTTGTTCCTCTTTGGTTGTCTGCAATGGCATAATCAAGTAGTTCACCATACCATGAAAAGGGCCAGATACTCTTAACTATACGCACAAAGCTCCCCTGTAAGCAAAGACACTTTTGTGGTGCTACTCAGTGGGTCAGTTGGGGCTTGGGTGAGGGTTACAGACTGGTTCTTTGAATTGAAAGGGTGCTTAATTTAGCCACACAATGGCTTTGCTTCACAATGAATGCTTCTCTGAACTTGTCTACTTTGACTAAAACTGCTCACTGTCAAGTTGCTCTGCAGTTCCCGACTGAAGCAAACCCTACTGGGAAAACATCCATTTAAATAAATGTATAATCCTATTTTGTGGCCATGTACAATCACAGGAATGGCAAGAATGTAGGCTATTGGAAAGAGTTTTCCAGAGGAGCTGAAGTAATTAAAGTCCGGCTCAGACTCTAGTGTTATTCTGCACTCATTATGTTTGGATTTTCTTTGAAGTCGCTTGATAGAGTAATTATGATCCTGCTCGGATATTGTACGGTATGCTGCCCATGTACCCTTGGTGCTTGCACTCTTCTCACGTATAGATTAATTTAGCTTTATTCTCCATGATTAAATCTTTGACTTTGTGTGTGTACCTCAATCTGCAAAGCATTACTGAGATTTTCCATCTGGAAAATCTGTAATAAATTATAAATTAGAACAAGCATGATTCTGTTTATTCCTGGTACTTGTTTGACAAAAGTCATGATGGCGTTTTTTGTTCTGGTTCATTATTGGAGCATTTGTGAAATGGGCAATTGACCAGAAAATATGGCAGGCATTATAAAATGTGGCAATGCTTTTCATCCTCAGAAACCCTAAGGGATTTCTGTAAGCTCTCTCCAACAAAATGACTAAAGATCCTGTCTTTATCAATCAGATCTGATTACAATATATTCACATTATTGCATGCCATTGATTATGCTGGCCACTTTGTTTACATTTTTGTTTTTTGGTTTCTGCTCTTTCATTTAAGGGTTGAGTGATGTTTCTGAGAAAATGACTGGCTTAAAAAGTGTCCAAAAAAAGTGTGTTTTTAATTGTTATTCACATAATCATCCATCCATGTATCATGAGCAACTTACAAGAAGTAAATGATACATTATATTTTACGTGAACATGATAACATCCCAGCATGTAATAAACACATGGGCTAAACACTGGACCAAATATTGTTAACCATAGCCAATCGGTCCAATGAATATTCACCAGAATTTGATCAAGATATGGAAATTGTTTTGTCCTTTAAAATTGTATTTGCCATCCTATCAATGCTAGTTTTTAGCGTTCTGTTCTGTTTTATTAAAATAAATGTTTGGACTTTGACTGATTACAGTTTTCCCCCCATGGCATCTGCAAAATCCATATTTATGCATCAAACTCTGAACCTGAGAGACTTTGAAAAGTTAAAATGAAGCCAGGAATTAAGGTAAACAGCTCATTATTTCTTGCTCTCCCTCTTTCTCTCTATCCATCTTTGTCTTCAATATTGTAATGATTGATAAATTGGCTGGAGAAATGAGATGCCCTCTGCTGTCGGTTTCTATTTGAAACGGGTCCACAATTTACATTTACACTTTTCTTTAGCTTTCTACTAAAGATGAATTGCAGAAGAGTTTCTCAAAGTTTCTGGGATGGAAAATTAGACAAAAACATTTTTTCAACTGACTATTAATGCCTCACACAATATGTTAGGAGTAAGGTTTGTCCTTTGTGTCAGTGTTACATCTGCCATGTTATTGTCTGTAACATACATATTGAAAGGCTTGAAACTGATTTAAATAATCTTCAATCTGGAGACTACAGTGGACAGTTATCTCAAAGTACTTTGCTGCTGTATAATGTGTGACACTTCTGGAGTGTCTGAATAATAATAATTCACAGTGATGGTCATCCTCTTTCAACAGCCCAGATCCAATGCGATTTTCCCAAGTGTAAGAGGACAAAAAAACAGCTTCAGTTATTATTAATCCACTTTCAAAGTGCTTATTTAAACATAGCTTATTTAAATTATTCTGAAATTTTTAATGTGTGAAATAACTGACTTTGTTACTCATTTTTAGCTTAAATAATAAAAGGACAACACAACAATTAACAGAGCTTCAAACAAGCCGAGGGGGAAATAGACTGTTATTGGCCTAGTTTTGTCTTTGTCTACTCTACACAGTTATGGGGAAGCTTGTGGACAAAGAGATGAGCTTTGTGTGAGAGGTCGTACAGTACAAGAGTGTACAGTACATGTGAGAATGTTTATGCTGCAGTGCGCTCCGCTGATTTAACAGGTTTTGAATTATGCAAATGTATCCCTTCAGGCTTGCTATGTTGCTCTGAAACTGAATGTCTAATTCAGCCCCATGACAATTTAGTTTAATGAACTCATATGATCTAAGAGCCTTTATTTTTGTTTTATGGCAATCCATGGCTCAAAACCAGGACTGCAGTTGCATTTTATTAAACTGCAAATGGTAAATAACTTTTTCATATTTGAGGCAGTTATAAGAGTCAATCATGATATATTGTGCATTAAATGTATATGCTTTTAAATAAATGCATATGAGTATCCAGAAGCATGAAAACATGCATTGAAATGCACGAGGGGCCGTCAGAGATAAATGTTCATTGGACTCATCTACTCTCACGCTCCCTTCACAGTGCATCATTACACCACTTAACAATATGATCAGATGGAATTATGGGGACAACAAAGAAAACTATAAGTGGCTAATAGTCAAAATGAATATGAACTTGATTTATGTAGACATATTTTCTAGAACCTTTGAATACTTTTGTGGAATTCTGTGTATACTGATGTGCAATTTATGATCTAGGGATATAGTAAAAAAAGTTGATCTACAGTAACAGTGTTGTTGCTGAAATAATCTTTTAAGATCACATTCTTATTCACATGCCATTTGATGCCTCTTTCAATTTTGGTTTTGTTTATGATTACTGCCATCAGTCATGGTTTCTTTAGCAATGTTACTGGCTTTGAAGTCAGGTTATAAACAATGAATGATGGGACACTTTTGTTGTCCTGCTGAGAACCCCGGTGAGCCCCCTACAGCCTTTATATTTACAACATATTTAGACATTTATATATATAAAATCTATTAACGGAATAGTTGTGACGTGCGTGCAGATCAAAGTCTTTCTTTGATGATGTTCTGTCAGATATAACATTTTGTTGAAAGATCAGACAATTAATGTAGAGTTATAAAAATCAATGTTTTGCCCTGAGCTGAGTCACTAAACAAAAAACTTGTTCCTTGATGATATAACAAATACCACTCGTTTGCTCTTTGTGTCTCACCCTCTGTGCTTATTTAGTCCTTTACCTCAAACAATAATGAATCATATTTCAAAGACCCTTCCTGGCCAGGGGACTTAGAATAGACTGTTTCAGAAATGACTATGGAATATGATTGCCACACTTTGTAGTCCAGTAAATATTTTACAGGGTGTATGTTTTTGAAAATCAAGACACATGGGCAAAATTCTTGATTACAAAAAAAAAAAAGATATTAAACAGTTCACGAGTTCCGTATAATCTTTAAGCTATAAGGTTAAGCGTATTTGGCTTGCTGTCCACAGTGGAGGGGCTCGAGGGAGCAGCTTCAACTCGAGCTTAGATATACCCCCAAGTGGGACTACTAATGCTTGGATGATGAGTATGGTAGCAAGATGCATGAATGAGGTGGAGGGATGCCAGAACAGCTGATGCCAGAGCAAGGTGAGCGCCTGCTTATACGCTCCAGCAGTTAATTGAAAGATTATATGGGTTTACTCCTCCCGAAATTACGTTGTGAACTTCACTTATTATTGCGATGCATGCTGTACTAGGGTATGTTGTCACGGTGGAACCTCACTGTAAAAAAAATATTGTTGGTTTAACTTAAAAAAGTAACTTGGTTGCCTTCAAATTTTAAGTTTATTTGACAAACGAAAAACGTGATAAATCATGAATTTTTTTTTTTTTACAGTGTAGCCTACAGTACAGTAGCCTTTATTTTTCAGCAAATTTACACAGTAAAACAATTATGAAGCTGCACATGTAAAAGATAACGAAAATATCAAACAATTGTTTTGGTTAACAAATATTGTAACTAATGGTTGGACATATTGGACTTACAACTTGCCTTATGTGAACTTAATTTGACCTTGCCAAAATATTATAGTTATTTAACAATACAGCATACAACAATTCTGACAAAGTGGGGCGTGGGGGTTCCCTATACATTTTCAGTTGATCATGATGACACATTTTTTATATAGCCTACGAAATGATTATAGTCGACTCGACACATTTTAGCGTCAGTATTAAATGTATCCATTCAGCACTCAGCAGTGCCTGTTTACGGTTGGTTTGACATTCACCATAAATTACAAGACAGCTCAAGTTGCGTCGTGAACTTGAACGTGTCGTCCGTTGCGAGCCCCCCGCACGTGGCCACTCTCCCATAGCCTTACAGCTTGTCGCTCCAGATCAGCGGTCGGGACCGAATGTGAGGCACTCTCGCGCTTCTGCCAGCGGCGGGCCAGTGCGGACTCGGAGCGAGGGGGGCAGGGACAGGGAAAGGGAGCAGCGGGATTCAAGGCAGTTTGCAGCAGTCACTTTCAGCAGGATGGACGCTGAGATACGCAGTGGCTCCGTGTATTAACCTACAGCTACGGGAGTTTGTCCTACTTTAGAGGAGAGAAACGGCGGCTCAGATCTGCGTGAACTTCACCAGCCTTTGGAGGCATTGAAAATAGCAGGACGCTGTTTCTTCAGAAGCTTCTTTATGGACGGTATTGCTCAAGCGCTCTTCACGTAGTCAACGGTGAGTGACTTAAATCTGCTTTAAAAAGTTTGAGCTCACAGCGCTACATGCTTTGTCTATTTTGTAAGTTTTGTTTTAACATGCATTGCTTATAACTAACCATACTATATTTGTATCTCACTGTAGCCTAGTACTTTTAGTTACTACTGACGACCGTGTTTTTTTTTTTACTTAACAATTCACTAGATATTAGTACTTAGCCTATTCATTAGTAGGCTAGGCTAACGTTTCTGTATAAAAATGGCATTGCAATTCTATGGGAAACTGTTGTTTAGATATCACCTATTAATTTAAACTACTATTTTTGTTGCTTGTTCTTATTGCAGATTTAAAAACATACTAGCCTATACCTATTTATGAGATACCCATAATATTTTAATAGTAACAACTGATGCTATAGCATCTCACAAAAAATTAAGTAAGATTAAAAGTTAAACTTCATTATTGACCTTTTCAGTTTTCTGCAAAGTGCAGCATTAGATTTGCCCTCTTACTGATTTCTAGAATATAAAGTTCATCACAGTTCATCTTCATTTGTGCTAATGCATGTTGTTTTTGCTGTTTTTTTGGCTGTGAGAGTGAAGTGACTGTATGCTTTATAAAGGTCATAATTATGTTAAATTCAGACAGACACCAATTTATCCCTGCAAAAGTAATTATGGCATCCCAGTGTTTTTTTAAATTACAGCATATGGAGCGTCCCTCCTGGAGACACATTGTCTGAATTGTCTGAATAGCTCTGAGTTTTGTAATTAACACAATCCCTGTAGTTAGGTTCAGATCTCACCTTTGACTAGTGTACTGTATGATAATTCTACCTTGTTAATTACCCTTAATGTTATATGAGAATGAATTCACTGTGTGTTTTTCACATAACAGTTTGCTTTCAAAGGTTTTGCCGGTGTTAAGGATCTTTTGTAATATTTTCCAATTATTCTCAATTCGATTTTTTTGATTTTCAGTGGTACTCTAGAAAGTGTTGTGACATTCACCCACTTACTATTACTTCAGTATGTTAGTTAGTAGCAGCTTCTCACAGCCAGCTGTTGTTGTTTAAAACAGCCTTTGTTTAATGTGCTGCGCTGTATGACAAGAGTTATGGTACATGTTGTGTTAATTGTAAAGCAATGTTTTTATTCTTAGTCAAATTGTAAATCAGTAAAACATTCTATTTTGCAAATCATTGGAACAACTTAAAACTGAAGACAAAGACATAAAATACCCAAAAATTTGAATGTAACGATCCAAAACACTGAAGTGCCTAAACACACTACAAGAACATCAGTCATATTTTTCCTCCAGTTCTTTAAAAGAATCAGTCTTATCTCTGACCAACTTACCTGTCGTGCTCAACACACTCAGCAAACGAGTTCTGTTTCTTCTCAACATACTGTATAATACAGACATTCTCTGAGATTGTATTAACTGAAAACACAAAGTCCCTTAATGTAAGACTCTAGGAACCTACCTGTGCCACCACCACTCATCTTTAGAAGATCAAATATTAGACTAGATACGATTCTGCTGTAATAAAGACATTCTTCACACTGTCAACAAAGCGTCTCTGTGGACTTTCAGTCTTATTGTGAAACATATTTAGCCAGTTTATCTTTATTTTTGAGGGCTTTAACATAAAGTCTATGTGAAACAGGATATGCTGCATTCATGCACTGCTTGTAGCCATCTTTGTGATTTGGAGGGTCTTAACTGCTCCAGCAATGCCTACATACTGAAACTCTGAATCCTGGCACTTCACATGATCCGTACCATACCCAGCTGCTTTCTGGCATCCCACTGGAAATATTTAGGATAGAAGTGGGTGGGTGAATAAGTTATATTTCATAACCATTTCACCCACCCAGTTAAATATTTCACATAAATGTGACAAACTATCCTGGCAGCTGTATTTAATTTTAGGCCTTGAAGTTAGCTACAGGGGTCAATTTAAAAGTTATTTTTGAATAATATAAACCCTTTCCACAGAGAAAGATGAAATGTAAAGTATAAATTGTCAGTTTTTGAAATTTCCAAAATCTCTCTGCCAAAATAGTTTTCTTCCCAAGAGGAAACAGTTTTGCATGCTGTAGGCCTACATTTCTGTAGTTGTATTGCACGAAGTTTTATAATTTCACAAGTGCAGGCAGTTTAATATCAACAGAGTGCTTTTATGAGTCAAGCGGAGTGGAATCACTCTCAGGAGCTGTCAGAGTGTTTATAGTGTGAAGAGAGGCAAGGCAATGTGCTAAGGCTTACAGCATGAATGCCCAGCTGTTGCTGACAGTGTGTGGGAATCACTGATGACTAGATCAAATGATATAGATCATAGAACTTTGAACCAACTGCATTGACAGCCTCACTGAATCAGTTTTCATTTTAACTCCCAGTATGGTGTTTAATTTGACAAATATAGAGATATAAAATGAACAAAGCACCTGTTTTAATGAATTTGGCATCATACTGTATCAATGGAGATAGAGTTTGTAATTTCATAGGACGTTGGATGGCTTTTGGCAGGCATCGCTCTATAACCTTGCCTGCCGTGTTTGTCTTGATTGGAAGTGCACATCGATTCTCCAACATGCTAGCAGCACCAAATTTATGAGGTTATCTCTGATATGTTCAATGTGGGAAAAATTCAGTGCTGGCTCAGAGAATACCATAAATCTTTGATTTAGTTGCTCTTACATAGCCATTTATTAAATTCACCAAGACTTTGCTGTCTATGTTTTAAATGAAGAATTGTATTTTTATGTGATTGGAGTCCCGAGAGTAGATCAAGTGTTCTTAAGGCTGCCCGCTTGCAGGCTCATTTGCTGAGATATGCATAAGTGTATGTGTCTATTTATGGGTCTCTGTGTGTGTATGGATTATGGAAGCAGTTGATCTGTATCATGCTGGGGGTGGAGCCAACCATTAATATTCCTGAGAGTAAATCAATGTGTGCAGCTCTGTTTTCTTGGTGTTGTCTTTCTATTTCTACTAATATGTCACATGCACACTCCGAAAAAAAGGTACAAAAGCTGTCACTGGGACAGTACCCTTTAAAAGGGTTCTAATATGTACCATTTAGGTACTAATATGTACACGTTTGGTACCAATATGTACATGTTTGGTACCAATATGTACCTTTGAGGGACTTGCACTCTTTAGGTACAAAGGTGTACCTTTTGAAAAGGCACTGCCACAGTGATAGCTTTTGTACCTTTTTTTCTGAGAGTGTGGATAAAGTTTCTTTGCAAATAGAAACGGTATTATCTGCATTGCTCTGGTCAATAGGCCTCTCTGTGGCTGTTGATTGGATTCCTCATTTTCAATCTATCACAGAGCACTGACATATTTTAATATAGGCAGAAACGCTGTTCATATACAGATTCGTTTACACAGAATAAATTAATCAAATGCAGTGATTGAATGGGTTGTGATAATGAGAGCTGTGAGGAGCCATTATTCTGCTAAATCCACAGTCAAGATGTCAGTGTAGTGCTGGCCGCTGTGATGTTGAGGACAAGCAAAGTACCCAAGCTTCACCACTACTACTGACCTCAGAGAGTGAAGTTAGCACAATGATAGTGACAGTCTGTTAGCTCTTCCCACAAAGATGCCCCTTCATTACCTGTGGAGGTCTGTGGAGCAGCAAGACGTGATTCCCAGTGATGTGTCCAGTATGATACTTTACGTACTTTGGCCATTTGTATGATGAGAGAAATAGGGATGCACTGCAATTTTATGTACAGTTGAAATATAATAAGAGGTTGACACCTGAAGCCTCGCACATTCAAGTTACAAATGGCCGCACCCACTCTTACGTTAAAAATAAGGTGAACACCAGGACAAATAAAATAAAGAATCCCATGTTATAAAGAATAATATTTTTGCCACCGATATATGGTGCACCAAGGGCTCACTGAACTAGTGCAGCATCTTGTGCTTAGCCTGCTTTCCATTAGTCAGGAATCTGCCCCGTCAAAGGGCTCTGCAAATCTGTACACCCCCACACTGAGAAAGAAATATTATGAAAACACTGTCCTTTTTGTACATCCCCTGATTTATGATCTTTGGCCTGCCAGAGATGTAAAGCATGCAGCACTTTCTCTCCATCTAAGTCTCCAAGCTGATGCGACGCAGGGGTCCTCAGCTCACGACTGTTTTCACTGCACAGTGCGTCCCATAGTGATGTGAGTTATTATAGGAGACAAGCCGCTCTGACTCTCACCTCTTTCTGCTGTGCTGCTGGCTTGTCCAGTGCAACTCCCACTGACTACAAGCAAGCAAACTGTGTGACATGCCAGAGTTTCCTGCTTTACAACTGTTAACCTTGCCTGCATTTTAACCTCTGATCTGTAATTAGGTGTGTAAACATTAGTTCAAGAGCGGAATAGGGTAGAGGAATGCCAAGTTTGCAATTTGCTTTAGCAAGGAAGAAAGGCTGAGATTTGTGTTTGGAGGCAAAGAAGCTGTTTAACCAGTATGTCCTCACCATTTATACAGACTGACCCTCTAATCCTCTCTTGCGTGTGTGTGTTTGTGTGTGTGGTCACCACCTACCTCTCAAAAGACCAATCCAACAGGGAGGGGAGGAGGCTAAATGAACGTAATGGTACACATTTTAGTTCGCATTCAACAATAATAACATTTGTTGCCATTTTTTTTTCAGTATATCCCTATGATGAACATGTTTTTAATTCCTACACTGAAATTTATTGTCATATTTTTGAGTAAAATTAAGTCAAATTTACCAATCCTGACATCTTAAATTGTAATTTAAGTAATTTTTAACCTGCTTTGTATTGAATGTTGGTAGTATTTGAAAAATACTCCGTGTTACCTGGACAGAGAAATTTGTGTTTACTTGTCAGCAAAAGTCCACCGGATAATGCAAAACACCTTTTGACAGTTTCAGGGCTTGCGTGAAAACTACAGATTATACTTCAAAATGTTTGTATCCCTGACCACAGTAAGTCAAATCGACAGACTATCACAGACTTTTAACAGAACACTTATTCTAAGAGTATGTTTATCAATGAAAATTACTTTGTCTAGTACGATGAAGATGAAGAAATCATATATTGATGTCCTCTTTGAAGGTTCTTACCAGCTATGTAAGAAAATCCTGAAATCAATCTTTAGTGGAATTTGTCACTTGTGTTATTGATCCATGCATCCGAACCTCAGGTTAATAAATTGCAGATAGTTTGGAATAATGCGTCTCTGTCTTTGACACAGCATGCTACATAAACCAGAGGGCTTAATATGCTCAGTCCAGTCATGCTGAACCATGACGGCAGTCTCAGGCATCTCCAAAGAGCCGTGTAGGCTTAGATTGCCCCGTTTTGTGAGGGGATTATGTCCACACAGCACAGCAATGCAACTTCAACAGCCCTCATTTTGTGTCCTTAACCACCCCCATCTCACATGGTGGACAGACAGACTTATTAGCGTCTGCGATATAGAGACACTTAATCTGCAAAAGCCCTGAGTGACTGTAGCAATGTTGACCTCTCTCAATGGCCGTTTTCCTCTCTGCTGATCCCATGTTGAGAGGCATTGTGAATTACGTGAAGGTAATGAGATGAGGTCAGAGTGTCATGAGATGGTCCAGCAGACACAATACTGTCTCAGTGCTGTCCATTATGACCACTTCATCCAGACAGGACATGGTGAGCCAGAAGCATCCATAACAGGCAAGTATTCAGCTTGGAATGTGTTGACCGATGGAGCAAGCATTTAGAAGGATGGCAATGTTTAAGAGTAACGAGCAGATCTGAATGTTGAGGTCCCATTAAATTAAGCACACATTTTTCTGACATTCCGTTGGGTTGCACTGATGCATTGTGTAAAAGACTTGGGAAGTCCTATATTGGCACACAATTAAAGTTTGAAATCTTGATTTGCTCGTTCATTTTTGGAATCTGTACATTTACATTTGCCTTTATCATTCTCTGTATTTGCCATCACTTTATACATCCATATGCTATATGTCCACCGTTACTCTACTAATAACTAAACTAATTTGCTGTGATTTATTAGCCAGGCTGATTAATATGCCAATATTTGCCCATTTATAATGGCATGGGTCATGCCCACTTTATTTTAACAGAAGCATTAGCCCTTTTTCAGGGTATAATCAACCATTTTTATTTTTTACATTTTACTACATATTGTGTTAAAGAGTTTTTAATAATTAAAATAAAATTAAAATATGTTCTTTAACTATTTGTCTGTGTATCATTTATCATTATTAAATGTATACTGCAAGCAATTAACCACGCCACAAGCTTAAACCAATACACACACACACACACACAGAGAATTTGCAATAGAATACTGCAATAATGAGTCCCAAAACCCAGAAACGAGTTAGAATTTTGGAATTGTTGTGTAAATTGTTAAAAACATCTTGATGAACAAAACATGCAAGAATCATAAACTTGGTCACAGAGCTTATTTCTGTAATTATCCAAAAGCCAATGTAAAACTCCTGTTGGGTTTTTGTCGAAGGAACCAGGGTGATGATAATTTCCGGATTGGCCTACAAAATGATGTCATCTCTGTGGCACTCTATACACAACTCTCCATACTTCTCTGAAGCCTTAGTCCTAAAAAGCAGCAAATTCAGGACCTTGTGGTACTTCGTAGGATCCATTTCCCAATGGTAAAGTTCCTCATAGCCCATAAAATCAAATGAACTTTTACAGCATCGCCATATAAAGAATTGATCTGTGTGTGTGTGTGTGTGTGTGTGTGTGTGTGTGTGTGCACATGTGGGAAATTTTGCACTTAGTGTAATTGTGGGAAGTTGAGTTACTGTGAGCTCCATGTGGATGGAGTTTAGTGAATGACTCTGCCAGATCGCCTGTGGTGCTGTTCCCTCTTTAGCCCCCTCCATCAGCTGATTTTCATCCACCTCTCTCTCTCTCTCTCTCTCTCTCTCTCTCTCTCTCTCTCTCTCTCTCTCTCTCTCTCTCTCTCTCTCTCTCTCTCTCTCTCGTGTTTTCCCATTCCAAAATGAAAAGAAAGTAGGGGTGTTCCATAAACTGTCTCTATGAAAGTTGCCGCTATTCACATTTTACCATAAGCGCAGACAGTTGGAAAAAGAAGATAAATAGTTGTTTTTCCTCTCTCTGTGGTGTGGCGTCCACCCTCTGGCTGTGTCTTCATACCCCTTCATTGGAGCCAGGAGATGAGGAATGGTCTGTTTGGCTGCTGATGTTTTCGCAGCTCCGCCTGTAAGCTCTGGGGTTCAGTTCAAGCCCCACAGTAATTTTATTACCCCTCTACTCAACAACGCAAACACTAAACCTCTCCTCCCACTCCATAACTCTGATTTATGTCACTACAACCACCTTGTCCAAAAAACTTCCCTGACATTTCCAGGAGACTTTCTGAATCACAGCATTCATGGCTGAGATGAGCTGTCATATAAAGCTGTGATGGGGGCAGACAGATTTCCACTAAATACTCTTGATTTAAATGCATGGTATGGTTGATAATATATATTTTTTTCCCCTCATGCTGTTTGGGCGCTCTGTCTTCTTAACTTAATTTTAGGGACAGGTCTGATGCTGCTGCTCTGTTAATGGAGGAATCAGTAATGTGTGTGTGTGTGTGTTTTAGAGCCGGACAGTCTCACGTTTAGTACTCTAATCCACATGGAAACATATATAGTAGTAGTAATATATAATTCATCGACCAATAATGATAAATAGGGGGGTTTCATATTTTAAAAATGTTTTTAAAAACTCTCTTATGCGCACCGAAGTTACTTTTATTTGATCAAAATACAGTAAAAAAACATAATATTGTGAAATATTATTACAACTTAAAATATATTTTTTTAATGTCATATCACATTAAATTATTCTATGTAATTTATCATACATTTTATAATGTAATTTATTCCTTTGATGGCAAGACGGAATTTTCAGCATCATCACTCCAGTCTTCAGTGTCACATGATCCTTCAGAAATCATTCTAATATGCTGATTTGCTGCTCAAGAAACATTTATTATTATTAATATTATTATCAATGTTGGAAACTGTTGTGCTGCTTAATTTTTTGTGGAAACTGTAATACACTTTTTTTTCAAGATTCTTTGAATAGAACGTTCAAAACAACAGCATCAATTTATTGCATCCTTGATACTTTACTTTCTTTTTTTCTTTCCTTCTACTGACCCCAAATATTTTAACAGTAGTGTAAGTTCATACCACTCACGGGAAGATTTGTGGCCTGGGTGCAACCTAAATCCTGCTCAAACAGAAAAATATTTTAAAGTCAGTTCATGAAGCCATAAGCTATTATCCGAATGGGACCATTTGAATAATCTGAGTAGTTTATTTCACATCCATTAACATTTTTGTGGGACTAATAGAGCAGGATGGATTTCCTCTGGTCCTTGTAGAAAGAAATAGGAGTCTACCTTAACATAAAGGCTCATATGGATTGCATACATAAATATTTTGAGACATTTAATTTTCTCAACAGTCAGCTAACACTTTATTCTTGCACTACAACAATTTATCAATGTCATGATCACAGTGGGTAGATGGGCAAGGCTTTTTTCTCATTTTGGTAGCGACACCTAATAAACAAAACCCCACAAAAGGTAAGGTGATATCCATTCATCATATAAAGCAATCATGTCTGTTCACTCGGTTCATGTGGATTTCTTTTTTAATGACTTTATGAACTTGTCAACGTGTCAAATTTTAGTGGTATGACTTTTCAATGGAGGGACAGAATTCTCAAGTTTCATTAAAAAACAAATCTTCCTTTGTTTCAAAGACAAACAAAAGTCTTCTAGGCTTGGAATGACATGAGGGTCAGTAAATAATGAAGAATTTAATTTTTTGGGGTGAATTATCACTTTAAATAGCTGCTTTTGATGATAATTGTATTTTGCATTCAACCATTATCAGCATTCATTGAAAAATTGTTATCAGAACCTAATTATAGTCAAAGCGATACATTGGTTGACCTTTGAGTATGACCTCCTCTTCATGTAGGTCCTATGCCTTAAGCGGGAGTCTGTCCTGAATGTGTGATTTTTCACCTGAGCCTCTCGTGGGGAATTGTAAGAAAGTGAGTCAGGTTTAATTGAGCATTACATCTCTTGTCATTGAGGCAGCAGCATGGAGATGTGAACAAAACCAGGACAGCACAGCTGGGAGAGCAGCCAGTGAGAATGTGCTTGATGTTTACCAGCCACTACAGGCCACTTTGTGAATTGCTGCCAGATTAGTGCAGAATACTGAAGCTGTGTGTCAGTATTGATTTGAGAGGACTTCGGTTTATTTGGTGACTCAGCATTTTCCTACTGAACCCAAGTACAGAAAGAATATAGATCCCAATATCACAGTACTGAGATCAGCTCATTTGCTTGACATTTTAGTCTTATGTAAGGTGTATTTCTGATTCTTTATGATTTATGTGGTAAATAAGAATGTATCAGTCAAAACATCACGTTGTATATTTGTCAGAGCTATATGGAAGATTGTTTCCGCCAGAGAATAAAAAAATTAAAAAGGTATTTGCGAGTTTATATCTTACAATTCTGACTTTTTTTCTCAGAATTGTTTATATCTTACAATTCTGACTTTTTTTCTCAGAATTGTTTATATCTTACAATTCTGACTTTTTTTAGTTTATATCATAATTCTGTGAAAAACAGGGTTATAATGTCAGAATTGCGAGACATAAACTCGTAACTGCAAGTAGAAAAATAAAAATGGCAAGATATAAACTTGTAGTTCTGAGAGAAAAAAAAGTCAGATTTGTGAGATATAAACTAGAAGCTTTTAGATATAGAAGCTGTCCTGACTCTTTTAATGGTGAAGCTGCTTCTTCTGTTTTGGGGATTTGAGTCAGTTATGTAACTCCCTCCAGAGCCTCTCCTCATGCATGGCCGTCTGGAACAGAATCTCTAAATAATGATTTTGAGGTTTATTTATGCTTAATTTGCACAATCCTCTGTTTATTAATGCATCTGCCTTCTTTTCATGTTTGATGAGCTAAATGAGAGAGGAGAGAGGAGAGAAGAGGGAGTGATGGGGTATTTATAGAGTGTCCTGCTGTGGGACTGGCCGGTCTGTCTCACTGAAGCATTGTGTCCTGTCAGACCCCATCAGATCTCCATATGGACTCGAGCTCACGCACACACAGAGTACTACAACTACTCACTCCCAATAAGACATTCAGCATTTTTACAATCAAAACATAATTTTGACCATTATTTTGTTTGGATGTATAATGGAGATTTGTTGTTGTTCTAAAGGATAATGTCGCGGAAGGTCAGGTAAAAACTAGAAGGGGATCAATTTACAGCACTTTTATTTTAAACAAAAAATTATTTGATCACAGGAAAAACATGTGACAACATGACAAAGAACTAAACAAAATGAGAGTATACGTTTACACGACAACAATGCAATAAATCTTTGCGTTTTTTTGTGTACAGACGACAACGTTGTCAAAACGATCGCGAAAACGACTAAAAACGCTGTATAATGCTGCCAGGCCTGTAGTTGGCGATGTCACTTTGTTAAGAAACGCTACACGCCTATAAACTAAACACATAATACGCATGACGTCACCATTTTCACAATTCACGTTTTTGTAGTTTACACAAAGACAGTAACGGTATCGTATTCAAAAACTTACACTTTGAAGCCAGTTTTCAGCAGTTTATTTTCAGGCCCCCAAAACGCTGTTGTTGTGTAAAAGAACGGCCAAAACACATTAAACATTTTCCATTTTTAGTTGGTGTCATATCGTGTAAACACACCCCTCAGGGCTATATACAAGAGAAAACACTAGGCGAGAAACTAATTAAACACAGGTGTGACGCATGAGGGAAATCAAAAACCATGGTAACTAATGAACACAGACAAAGGAAACTGAATCTAGAAACAGTGCAAACAAACTAACAGTATAACAAATCTAACAATGAACTATGACAGAAGCTGGGTTTCCATCCAAACGTGAAGCGAATCTTTTCAAAGTTCGCAAAAAAAGGAAAACAAATGCAAATTATGTGTGTTTCCACCAAGTTGTTCGAGCAGATGACAAGTGTTATTGGTAACCTAGTAACCAACAGTAAATAAAACATTATCAGTGGAAACAGCCGATTAGTCACGTGGGTTTAATGTTCACTAAGTCAGAATTTATTCGGCTAGTGCATTTCCATCTCCCATTATTCGCATTAACTCTTTTTTTAAAAACCATCTCAAGCGAGTGTAAAAACTTTTTTGTGAATTAAGGGATTCTTTCCTGAAATTTGGAATTTCCATGATCACTCGTTTTTGATGCGATACTTCAAAATACGTATAAAAACAGGGTGATGGAAACATAGCTACTGACAAACCAACTCAAAGTCCTACAGAAATACAGACCAAACTAAACAACCCTGACAGGATAATAGTAATAAATAACAAAATGTTTTAAATTGAATCCAAAAATGTAGGCCTATTCGTAAACTTTCAGCATGTGATAATGAACAATATATTTTAAGAACATGGCATAATGATAATGATACAATTTA
Organism: Squalius cephalus; assembly: GCF_949319135.1. NCBI lineage: Eukaryota > Metazoa > Chordata > Actinopteri > Cypriniformes > Leuciscidae > Squalius > Squalius cephalus. The sequence continues at coordinate 27,907,878 of NC_137142.1, forward strand.
ATAATTTAATAAAATTAACATTTGTTAGTCTTATGTTTAAAACAGGAAAACTGAATAAGAAAATGTTTTGATAGGTGTGTCTGCACTGTATATTGTTGGGTACTTTTTTGAAGAGAAAATGCCATATACAAAAAAAAGTATGTCTAATTAAAAGTTAAATAATGTTGATAACTTCATGAAAATATTTATTAAATATAAATATTGTTTTCTGCATAGTTCATCCTACATAAGTAAATAAATTTGATTTGATATTAATGCAATATGACATTCACATACTCATTGCATAATTGCACACTTTTATGGCTTGAAACAAAACTCCCAAGTGCATCAGGTAATAAACATCTCCAAAATTGCAAATAAATGCAAACATGTAAATGCAAACAAATGTTGTTGCCTGAGGCACATACACACATACAAACACTTCCTTAATACATTAAGCTTCCTTGTGTTATGAATGTGGATGATAACATGAAACAAAAGCTCTTTATCACTAACTCATCCTTCCATAAATGACACTAAACACACATGTGTAATCCATCTATCTTGTCTGAGTTAACAAATCCTTATCGTGCAACCTTGCACATCCTGATCCAGTGTCCCAAAGGGATTAGATAGCAATAAATGCTCTTTGGCAAATCTATTTCTCCAGGTCTTCCCTTTCTCACCACATTTAAAGCTTTCTGAAGGGATTTACCTAGGTGTAAGTACAAAGACTTGAGTGATATTTTTTGTGTTGCTTCATTTCTGTTGTAATATGCTGTTCTTCTCATATGTAAGAAAGATACATACAACAATATACACATTCTTGTATCTTCTCAAGAAGCCTTGACCATTTCGGATGGCTGCACATCGTTGCATGTTTATACACATGTAAAATCCTGTTTGACAGCAGTAACATAGCAATGTCATCATAGCTTTGATCTCGCACAGCTCCCCATCTGTTACAGAGATTATGCACTGAGGGAGATTGCGTTCAGCTGAGCTGTATCTCTGAAGTTTCATCAGTGCTGCTCCTACATTCATGTAGTTGAGACACACAGACTCTGGTCCTCTAATGCTTACTAGAGCAGTCTTTTTTAACCTTTGGCCCTTGTGTGGCTCACTCTCTCAAAACACACATACAGAAACACGCATGTTTTCCTGCTGCCCTGCTCTGTCAGGGAAACTGTAGGCCTCCCGGAGGGCACTCAGGCTGATGACTTCATTGGCCTTGTTTGTTTTCTGCCCTTGGGGCTGAGAGAGAGAGAGAGAGAGAGAGAGAGCGCTCATCCTGACACTTCAGCACAGGAAACAGTCTAGTCCGGGCTGGGAACAGACACTGAAAGAGCCCTTTGGAAGCGGCATTCCTCTGCTGTCTGCCTTTCCTAACATCTGGTTTCATGTAGGTAAACGTACTGTCACCCTCTGTGCCACTGTGCACTGGAAGTGTAGACGCCTCTTTTATGTGGAAGAAAAAAGGTTCTCAAAAACATGGCACATAAGGCCCCTTCACACCGCAAACAAAACGAAAAAGTGAAACGAAATGCCTTTAGTCCAAGATAGCTCCACATTTATCTGTAATGTCTGGGTAGATTAGATAGTAACCAAACAATCAATCCTTGTACTACTCAACGTAGTAGTACAAGGGCCAATTCACCAGAATTTTTTTTTTTCATTTTTTTTCCAGAATATATTCAGAGGAATGCATTGTTTTGAATATTCACAGCACATTTTTGTTAAAGGGATAGTTCACTTTGAAATTAAATTTTGGTATGTTTTAGCTTACCTGAAGGGCATCCAAGATGTAGGTGTCTTTTTTTCCGCCGTAGTTTCAATTTTGATATTTTTAGGTCAAACCGTTCTTGTCTGTCAGTCATTTAATGCAGGTCTGTGGTCACTGTCTCAAAGAGCATGCACAGAGTCCAAATTAAACAATTCCCCATCGTCCAAATTAAACAATTCCTCATCGTAAGTACACATTGATGGCCTAAGACACGAAACGAGCGGTTTGTGTGAGAAAACGAACAGTATTTATATCGTTTTTTAACTCTTGTACACAGCCACGTCCAAGTGATCTGAGGGCGCTCGCGCATCCTGCTGTGATATATATATATATATATATATATATATATATATATATATATACAAAGATATATATACACTAGAATAGATGCCGCCTTGCCTACGGCATTCGTTCCAATGAACGATATGGCGACTTCTAGTGTATATATATCTATGCACCAGTCTGTGCACACGTCACACACCAGGATGCGCGAGCGCCCTCAGATCACTTGGACGTGGCTGTGTACAAGAGTTAAAAAACGATATAAATACTGTTCGTTTTCTCACACAAACCGCTCGTTTCGTGTCTTAGGCCATCAATGTGTACTTACGATGAGGAATTGTTTTGGATGATGGGGAATTGTTTTAATTTGGACTCTGTGCATGCTCTTTGAGACAGTGACCACAGACCTGCATTATAGGACTGACAGACAAGAACGGTTTGACCTAAAAATATCAAAATTGAAACTACTGCGGAAACAAAGACACCTACATCTTGGATGCCCTTCAGGTAAGCTAAAACATACCAAAATTTAATTTCAAAGTGAACTATCCCTTTAATAAACTTAATATATTTTAATGAAAGCTAATGCATGGTTTTGTTTGAATTTTTATTTATTTTTTGGTTTGTTTACCTCAAATCTGTTGAGTGTTAATAACATGCAGTTTGTGTCTTTGTGTTTATGAACTGAATGTTTTGACATGTTTCTACATTCTCTGCACATTGTGTTGCATCATGGTCCAATGGAAGTCATTTTTCAGGAGTTTGTCCACAGAGACTTGGTTACACGTTATATATTGCTTTTACAGTTATTTGAAAAGCTTTTATCTCCCACTCCTTTGAAGTTGTGGGATAAAATCTCTGTAATGTTCTGTAATCTTGTTTCAGTTTTGGCTGCTGTGTGGTTCTGCTTTCTGGTAGGAGGATGTGATGCTTATTTGGCTCTTAGAGGTACTTGGATCTAGAATGTGTTATTCAAACGAACACTAAGGTCACTAAGCGAGAGGTCTGATAGACTGCATTTCCAATAAAACGCCCAATCATAAGACACTTGGCTGTGAAAGCTGCCAAATTGTGGTCACTCCAATCAAATGTCCATTAACACTGTGAACTGAGTCAGTTGGGTGGTTATGAAGTCTTGGAAGATTCATTAAAGTGAAAGTTGATTATATAAGGCTATGATTGTTCAGTTTTGGAAGGAAAAGCTAGAATAACAAACCCACTGTAGTCATGTACAAAAGCCCAAACAACCGAGAGCCCAGTTAAATTCAGCAGTCCTGTCCTGTCTGTTCTTCCACTTTGTGCCCAGACAAATACTTCTCATTTTCTGCTCCAGATGAGAAGTCAAGACTAATGCTAATACCTACTCTCAATGTCCTCTCTGGTGTGATCTCAGGGGAAACCAGAGCTGCACGATTAATCGTAAAAAGATCGCCATCTCAGTTCAAACACCCTCGCAATTTTGTTCCTAAATGACAACAATTCGATTATGACTACTAAACCTTTAACAAGTACGATCATAGGGAACATTCAAATCTGCTTTGATGTCTAAACTGATGTCTTACAGTAGCGATCAAAATAGAATAAACCACCTTTTGAAAGTGAATTGATGCTTCAAATAAAGATATAAATTACATCTTTACACGAATAGGTGGCAGTTTGTCATTGAATCATTCAAGAGATTCGTTCAAAAACACTGATTCATCCAGTAATGAAACAAGTGAAGTCTTTACGAGTTAGTCAGTGAATCATTCATTCAAACTGATTTAAAAAAAAATATATATATATATTTATTTATTTATAAAAAAATGCAGCAATTAACATTTTGTCAGAACCTTTAGTAAAATTTTTTTTTTTTTTTTTTTTTTTTTTTTGTAGTCTATTCAAAATCGTGGGAGAGTTGTGATGCCTATTTTATGTGATTCTCAGTTTATCCAGAATTGTGATGCTCTAATGGAAACCAAGGGTGATCCAGAAAGAGAATATGAATATTTTTACTATTACTGTGAATATAGAGTATGGAGTTTGAACACTTAAAATACAAAGAGTTTAACTATGTAAAAAACAATTTGGTATAGGACTTACTTTTCCCTAAAAAAAAAACTAGTACATTTCATAATTGCAAAAAATGGTAAGTAACACATTGAATTAGATGTGAAATTTTGAAGTAGAAAGACTGAAATAGCAATTTCTTTAAAAGTGTTCTCCAATAATGTTTGTTTTATTTACAACTTTGAAAAAGCATTTAGTCGAGACTATTTAGACTATTTACCTAATATTTGAGTTTTCTGTATATTTATTTTGCTTATATACGCTATCATGTTGTTAGCAATGGCACGTTGAAATCAATTGGGTTGAGTTTCCTGTGCATTTCTATGGGAGTACTAGTCCAATAATTTGGCATTTTAAACACAGTTTTAATGGGTCAAGAATGAGATGTCACATTTGGCAATGTAAGGTCATGTTGAGCACATTGCATTATGGGATACAGTTTTTTGTGCAGGATGTTCTGTTGTATAATGCACATTTTGGCAAAATGCAGAAAGCCATCCAGGTATTCAGTGAATACAGAGAATGTGCGAACTGTTATAGTATATGTTAGGCCTGCATGATATTGGAAAAAAAAGACATTGCGATATTTTGTTTTTCTGCGATAAATATTGTGATATGAAAAGAAATGTCATCCAGATGATATTTTGAATAGCTCTATTTGTAAATAATTAATCATTCTAGGATGATTGGGGTGATTTTGTAGGGGAGTGCATCTGCATAGAAAATAATAAACAAATTACAAGCATAGATTAATACAACAGAACAAAGACAAAAATAAAATAAGTAGTGCTTTATGTTTTTCAGGTAAATCTGTATTCAGGTAAAGATATTGAATAATCAAATTTAAAATAACACTGCATAGTATTCACTGTATAAATTAAATCTAATTAATTAATATAATTTATCTTTGTTAAAGTGATTTTCTCTTTCTCTTTTCTTGTTTGATTAACATTGGTGACACACAGCTGCAAGTATATTAGGCTGCTGTCACTTTAAGATGAATGCACGGATCCAATATAATGATACGCATCCGTTTTCTTTCTCAGTTGTTTACAACACACAACCGACCGTGCACGTGTCCGTTCTAAAGAGGTCTAAAGAGGCTGGTGCGCGCACAGAAAACAGCGCGCGAGTTACAGTCTTCTTGCGCTTGATGTTTAAACTGACTTAAAAACACATGCAAATGATAAACTTTCACTCAATGATGGTTAAACTTTGCAATTAATCCACCAATCACATGCGTTCTGAACCGGAGCCGATCAACTACGATCCCTATACTTGACATCGCACATCCTGCGATGTGACTATCCCGGATGCGCACATCGCGATGTCGATGCTAAAACAATATATTGTGCAGCCCTACTAATATATGCACTGCAGGCTGTCCTCATCTGTCCCCATTTGTTTCTGTGTGACTCAACACATTTTATTCCAGATTTCAGTTCCAGCAAACTATTAAACGGCTACAGAAAATATCAATAAAAGATCTGTGTAACTGATGGGTTTGGGCCTGATTGCTCACTCCCTCTGATTCTCAGAATGAGTTGAGAGAAAGAAGGAATTTGAGAGTGCTGAATGGAGAGAGTAAGAATGGAGAGGGAAGATGGAATTTGTGAGAAATTTATCCTAGGGTTATCCGACAGGCAGAGACGCTATGAGAAGCTCCTCTCTTTTGAAGTTTTTTTTTTTAAAGCATTTTTGAGTCTTTCTGCCTCATCAAGAATGATGTTGAAGGCTAACTGAGGAATTTCTGGAGTAGCAGCCATAGAGAAAAGAAAATATCCTCCTTGACCCTTCACAGTTTTTCCACACAATTGTTATAAAACTTTAATTGCTCTCATGTCCTTCCTTTAGAGCTGTCAATATAAACCTTCTTACAATGGAGTTGTTTGGCTCTGTGTCACATGATGGTATGATGCAGCTAGTTATTATTATCAATTAAACTTTGCCACTAATAAAAACAGTCTGTACTGAGATGCCCCTACAGTTATAGTCTCTCATTCCCAGTTGTGTTCCCTCTGGTGGTCTGAGGCTGAACTGCTATTTTTACTTCTATTTCAGAATCTGAATCTTTTGAAAGATTTTGAGGTGCTGAGTGATTGTAAAAATACTATTTGTGGGAATTTGTACTTTTCTGAATAATTATATTCTTACCTTGTTTCAGCCAGGGTTATTATATTTAACTAAAACTAAAAATATAAAAAAAACATTTTCGTTGCGTGAAATAAAATAAACCAACTGAACTAAAATAAAATATAAAAAACATTTTAACTTGATGCACTGAAATAACAAAAACTAAAATTGAAATTAAAATAATAAAAACTATATAGACATAATAAAAAAAAACTAATGAAAATGACAAAAAACAAAATTAGTAAAACTTAAAAAAATGAAAATGATGATAATATTAATTAAAACTATAATTTTATCTTAAGGATACTAAAATAATACTGGCTAAATGCTTTGATTTTTAACTAAAATTTTGATGATTTTGCATATTTTCTTTCTACTCTGGTATGATTATAATATGTGACAATGTAATATATTGTCAACACTTTTTAGAATCAATAATATTAATGTTTTCTGTTCTCTTGTGTCCTGTTGTCTTGTGCGGGTATTTGCCTTTTTGCTGCTTGTGAAAATGAGCACTTCAGGATGCATAAAACATAATCACTTAGTGTTTTTTCTTGCTGTTACATATTTGATCTGTACCGTCCTTTTACAGTCTCTTAAAACTCCTTCTTCCCTCACAGAGTGAACGCTGAACTGTGTCCTCTCTGGGGTTGTTCTAGCTTGAGTGTTGTCTGCCAACAAATCAAACTGAAAAAGTCATAAATTGAAGCAGCAAATCATCTTTTATGTATGTGTGCTTGCACAGTGAACATAGTGGAAACTAGGACAGTCAGCAGAGCATTAGGACAACAAAGCTGCTTTTATTTTCCTGGAAAACAATGCTAGCACTGACAGAAAATGAAGAGATTTACTGCTTTCACTCAGGATATAGGGTAAGAATTGCATTACGAATTACTGCGATATTTTTATTCTAGTTGTTTTGAGACCTCAAATAGTCCTGAGTGAGCAGGACCGAGATGAGAAATCTCTCGGTTGGTGTTATGTAACTCTCTCTCTCTCTCTCAGGCAGCTGCGTCCTTCATGCTTAAATCGCAGTTGTCTTGTGAGGTGTCTCTGCAGTGATGATGTTGAATATGAAAGGACAGAGAGAGCTATGCTGGTGGATGCCTCCATGGTCACAATACTATATCCAGTCCATTAGGAACTAAAGTATAACAGCAGATGTACAGCAGTGAGAAAAAAAAAACGTGTTTAGTTGTCAGGATCCTGACATTGAGAGTCATGTTGGAGGTTTGTATGCGTCTTAAACACAGAAGCGGCAGATGAGCATCACTCACATCAGAGCTGAGCTCTCGTGAACTTGAGGTGTCTCTGAGATGATTGAAGACGCTGTGTGACTTTGACGTCACTGCACTGTTGTTAGACCCATTACACCCGCCTAATGACACAGTCATGGAGATTAACAACATTCATCAACTGCAGAGGGGCGTTTGGTTACTGACACTCTACTCTACAGTTAAATGTAGAAATGTAAGCTTATGAATGTGCCTCTGTGTGTTTCTGGGTGTGTGGTATATATTCTTTTTTTGGAGAAAAAAAACAATTAAAGGTGTAACCCCCCCCCCCCCCCCCCCTTAAAATGGCTTTAATAGAATAATTAATAAAATAATAGGTCCCACTTTATATTAAGTGGCTTTAAGTACTATGTACTTACATGTACTTACATTGAAATTAATCATTTGATACAATGTACTTATTGTGTAACTACATGTTTTTACATTGTACTTACATTTTAAAAATTCCTGCATGTAATTACAGCTGTAATTAATTTATGTAATTACATTTGTAATTACACAGTTGACCCTTCCCTTACACCTTAAACCTACCCAATCCACCACACCTGTCCCTAACCTTACCCGTATCACACCTCAATAGCAGCAAAAGTGTTTTACAATACAACATGAACACAATAAGTACATTGTACTTATTTTTTTTATGTAAGTACATAGTACTTAACGCCACTTAATATAAAGTGGGACCAAATAATACAACATACAGTCAAAATTGTTGACAAATTTCATTCTCAATTAGTTGGGCCTGTGCTCTTATAGTGTAACATTTACAAAACTGGCTAGAAGTTTTTGTTTCTTTAAGCCTTCCTTTCTATGCGCGTGACAACGATGAACTAAAAACGGAAACGTTTTTCCTTTGCGTTTTTCGCATGCAGACGAGAATGTTGTCAAAACGATCCCCGTTCACACGGATCCGAGAAAACGACCTAAACCGCTGTATTATGCTGCCAGGCCAGTAGATGGCGATGTCACTTTCTAAAGAAACACGACGCTCCTGTAGACTGAACACGTAATACGCAGGCGGGAAGGAAGTCGACCGGAAGTTGAAGTCGGCCGGGTGCCGACATCTTGTAGCAGAACTTCACTTGCGTTAGCATCCCATTGACTCCCATTCATTTTGGCGTCACTTTGACAGCGAATAACTTTACATCTGAGGCGTTTAAAGACTCCATTTGTCCATTATTTATTTCTAAAGAAACACGACAATGTAAAAAATGCTCCATTACCTTGTAGCTTATGTTATGGACCCGTAGAAGCAGTTTTTGTAAAAGTAGGCTAACGCTTGCGTCATAACCACGCGACTCTCTGTCGCACAATAGAGAGATTACCGTATGGACAGGAGGAGAAGCTCATGGGCAATCGGGGGGACATGGAGGCAAAATGACAATATAATTAATCAGAATACCTAGCAAAAGTTTCTCCTGCTCCAAGCTTATGGACAGCTCCTACTCACACTCTCCGTCTCTGCAAGATTCGGAAGGGAATGATTCAGATTTCTCTTGGCACAGCTACTAGAAGACAGACGGGTTGCTCACGTGGTCCGTGTAACGCTTTGCTCGGTTTGAGTCTGCGCGTCAGGAAAGGAAGTGCTAAGAAATCGCTGAAAATGGGCTTCACTTGTCTCAATTGAGTTCCAATGGGGTCGCTGTGTCCATTTCTTTTACTGTCTATGGTAATACGCGTGCGCATGACATCATGACTGTTTTCACAAATTTGTGTTTTTGTAGTTTACACGGAGGCAATAACAGTATCGTTTTCAAAACGTTTTGAAACCCGTTATCAAAAGTTTGCGTTTTCAGGTCCTCAAAATGACCAGGAATGACCAAAACGCATAAAAGGTTTTCAGTTTTTAGTTGAAAATGATGAAATGTAAACGGCCCCTAAAACCAAAGCTGCATTTATTTAATCTAAAATATAGTAAATTGAAAGATAATTTTAAAATCATATGTATTTGCATCATTGCGTCAAATGTATCATGCATTTGCATCATTACTCCAGTCTTCAGTGTCACATGATCCTTCAGAAATCATTCTAATATAGCCTACTCAAGAAATATTTCTTGTTATTATTATCAATGTTGAAAACTGTCAGCACTCAAGCTCAGGTCGCCCAAAGAGCTACCGCGCTCAGTGTTGTTGTCAAATGTTTGTACCCTATTGGGTTTCCAGACAAACCTTCATGTGTGATTTGTAGGCCTGCATTATGAATCCACTTTCTGCTGGAGTGCATCTGCATTTACACATTTGTCAGATGCTTTTATCCAAAGTGAATCAAACCCATGACCTTGGATCATGGCACTGACACACTGAACGTAAGGCTGACTTGTGTTCGGATCAGAAGAGGGTTCTTATGAAAGGGCTTTGAGATGAGATTTTGATTAGAGAATATAGGACGATACAGACGGGGAGTAAAGCAGGTGAATTATGAGTTCAGGCTCTTTTAAGCCCATGAGAGTATCCTGCCTCTGAACCAAATCACAAGGCTGCAGTCAGAGGTCAGCAAATGTGGCTCAGTTTTTTTTTTTTTTTTTTTTAGTTGTTAGTAAAATTAAAACGCTAATGCCATCCCAAATCTCAGAAGCAGAGCGAGCTCGACAGTAATCCGATCCTCCATGACAGAAATAAATAACAGCACAAATCCACAGTCCAGTTTTTCCTAATACCTGAAACAGGTTCTAGACTTTTAGCACCCACATTTCTTATTGTATCTATCACATATACAGTTGTGTCCTAAAGTCTAAAAACCCTAGTAAAAATGCTTGTTTTGCTTTCCTTTCCAAATGAGTACAAAATGATTAATTATAAAGTTCTATAATAAGCATAACTATTTCATGAAAAGTCACTGTAAAAGGTTCATGTTCAGTTTACTTAGTTTTGTTGTGCCCACAACATTAACTTAATATCACATGTTGAGGCCACAATATTTGAACCTGTGGCAAAGTGATGATATTTTGTGGCCACAAGTTTATTTTGTCAAGGTAATGACATCTTTATGCCATAGCCATGTGATGGGAAGTTGTGGCCTTGAGATCCCAAGTTCCGACATCTATTTATTGTGGCAAATAATTTAACCTGTGTGATCTGGGATAACCTATGATAATCAAAAATGGATTATATTGGATATTATAATTATTATTTTGAATTAAGAAAGACATTATTATGTTATATTATTATATTCTGTATATTATTATTATTATTATTATTATATTATAATGTATAGATTAGTGGTTCTCAACTCCAGTCCTCGGGACCCGTTGCTCTGCACATTTTGTATGTCTCTCTTATCTGACACACTCAGTTCAGTTCATGGAGTCTCTCTTAACGAGCTGATGATCTGATTCAGGTGTGTTAAATAAGGGAGACATACAAAATGTGCAGAGCAGCGGGTCCCGAGGACTGGAGTTGAGAACCACTGGTATAGATACCTTGTTATAGTATTCAAATAAAGTTCAAATATTTTTTTATTTGTAGCCTATATGTTAAAAGAATATATACAAAAAAAATCATTCATCCCATACCAAAGTCTTTTAAAGCCATTCACTGATTGCCTTTTTTTGTTTAATATTTGTACATTTTATATGGTTATTTTACCCTTAGTTTTATATTTCTCATTACCTAATGAACAACGCATTATCTGACACAATGACATAAGGATGTTACCTCAACAAAATGATCTCATGGCCACCTTATGGTTCACAAAAGATATTAATAATATCGCTGTATAATCATGTTTTTCTATACTCTATATCTGTTTTTCCTCTTTTCATATCCTAGACATAGAATTGAAAGTGACTAGTAGCAGTCTGGACTCATTGAAGTTCAAATCCCTCAGGTCACTTTAATTAAGGCCAATCTGTGACCCCAGGCCTCTTTGCTCCATGTGTGGATGCCTCATAACTCCCAGTCCATGTATTACAAGTTCAGTGGGAATCATCAGTGTCTGTGTTGTGGTGCGCGGCTGGCATTGTATTGTCCTGCTGTGTATCCATACGCATGGTTCTCAGGGATGGGAAAATGATGAGAGACATTGAGCTGCGTTCCCGTATGGAAGGAGGGATGATGGGGTCAGAGAGGAGGTGGAGGAGAAAAGTGGATTGATTGAGTCCCTGACGCTTGGCCCTCGCCATCTGTCACCCTGCAGGCGCTCTCTTTTTCTCGCTGAGCCCAGAATGGGTCAGATACACATTTACCTCAGCTAGCAGTACTTTTGCATACGGGAGCAGGTGCAGAACAGACAGACAGTGTAAGGTTAATAGTAAATGTCTTTACTGGATAGTTTGCCTACAAATAAAAATTGTCATCATTCACTAAACCTCATAGTGAAACACATTTTTTTTATTAGCATAGAACTAAAAAATTCTCTACAGTAGCAAAATTTCCACTTTTACATATAATGAAAGTGGATGGTGACCAGTAGCTCTCAAGCTCCAAAAAGGTCAAATGCCCTCGTACCATCTGCTCTAGCACTCCTGGTGCATTTGCAATTCGTTAACAGTATTTGCATAAAGCAGGAAGTAGAACACTTAATATTCAGTACACAGGAAAATGGAGATCTGCATCTTAATGTGCAAGAAGAACTAGTACATTTTTATATGTAATGTAACAATGAATTCATTGCCGAATGTTCTGACAAGCATTTATGGTCATCTAAAATATAATTTCAACTTTTGCAATGATGAATTTGCACTTTTAGTTCATTTCAAATATTAATTTTAAGTGTATTAATTACATTAGTTTTAAATGTAATAACACAATACAGTTAATATTATAGTACTTAAAAGAGCTTTAGTAATTAAAGAACTTTAGTTTAGAGGTCAGCACATAAAAGATTTTTTACTTAAGTGTGTTAAAGGAACAGTCATTAAACTATACTTTCTTTAAGTACACTTAAGTGGCCTTTTATTTCATTAATGTATTATCTACAAGTACAGCTTTTTTGAATATTTGAAGTACACTAAAAGTGCGCATTCACTATAATCAAGCACACTTTTTTTCACAAGGGATGAACATCATGACACATTGTTTCAGTCGCACCACAGCTCTGATGAGTCTGACCTCTTAAACTATCTCCAGTCAGGCAGATGTTCTGCTGTCTGATCCTCTGTATCTTGTATCAAATGTAATTGAGTTCTGAAAGTAATCAGCGCTTTTATTGTCAAGAACTAGAGCCTGTTTTTCAGACGGAAATGAAAGCTATATCAGCTTGAATGGTAGTACAGCAACTTGAAACCAAAGAGCTGTGCCAATTAACAGGCTTATGTTTATCTCCGACAGGCCAGTTGAGGTCATGGCAAAATCAATGGGCCATATTGTATCAGTTTGCAGACAGTGGCTCAGTGATTAATTACTGCACAACGTTTTTATGTTTCTGTGTGGCCGATAAGGGAGAGGAGGAGCATATGAGTCAGAATAAAACGTATTATTAATCCAGTGTACGTAGGAGTGTGTTGTACAGGGTTTGGGAGCAACTAAATAGAAGTAATGGTGCTATTCAATTTTCAGTAGCATGACAGTAGTTTTCAAAAGTCTCATTGTGTTGCACACACAAATAATCATGCAGACTCTCCTGAACTGTTCTGTCTCTCAGAGAAGGGGTTTGCTTTGGTCTTCTTTTTTTACAGAAAAATATTTAGTTATGTTGCTATTCATTCATGTTTTTAAGATAATAGATAATTATATAAATTATAGGTATACACTATACAGTTCAAAAGTTTGGACTTTCAAAGAATCCTGAAAAAAATACATCACTTTTCCCACAAAAATATTAACTGTTTTCAACATTATTAATAATAAGAAATGTTTCTTGAGCAGCAAATCAGCATATTAGAGGGATTTCTGAAGGATCATGTGACACTGAAGACTGGAGTAATGATGCTGAAAATTCAGTTTTGCATCACAAGAATAAATTACATTTTAAAGTATATTATAAGAAGTTATTTTTAATTGTAATCGAATTTCACGGTTTTACTATATACTAAATGCAGCCTCAATAAGCATTAGAGACATTAAAAAATCTTACAGACCCAAACTTTTATTTATTTATTTAGTGACACGGATGTCCACAGTTGTTTCATGCATTTCTTAGAAGATTTTGCCCTCTTCTAACTTCATTTTGCTACAACTTTGATTAGTAACTTGTAGAAAAACATGTAGCTCAGAAAGATTTTCCAGAACACTAGTGTTGTGTGTGTTATGCTAACTGTCGTAGACCTCCATTCACCCCCTTTATTTTCCCAGTCGCTCCCCCTTTCTGTGAAGCAGACAGCATCAGGCACGTGTGAACCTCCGTTTCCCCTCTCCTCTCCACGTGTGTGTGTGTGTGTGGATGTGACCCAATTTAGAAGTGGTAGCACACACTAGATGAGACTGATAACTGAAGAGAAGCGATAACCACAGACACATTCCTCTCGAATCTCCTCTTCATTCTTCACTGGTTTTATTAAACGCAGAGTAAATAGTGACTAGCATTCCTGACTAAGTGTATAAGGGAATGGAGAGGGGAAAGACCCCGCAGATTTTGCACACTTTAAAAAGGTTACATTAAACTTTTTCATTCATGCACTTCTGAACATGGCAGAGTGGAAACATAAGAATATGTACATTCACATATGATACACACAGACACTAAAACTAATGTATTAATTTACTTCCAAATTCAGGATATCTAAAAAGTACTGAGTCAAAATGGCTGTTAAGTTTTTAGTTGTTTTATATGGTTTCTCACACAGAGGTAATGTTGGTTGGTATCCAGTGGGGGGCAGTGTGCTCTTCCACTCAGAAATAACGTGCTGAGTAGATATTTTATTTTTAGGAACTTAAAACTTTCACAGATTATAATGTACCTGGCAAAATATGATCTCTCCTGGCTCTGTGTCCATCGAGACCCATGTGAACTCACTGATGGGCCAAAGAGAAAGAAAGCCATGACCTTATCATGCTTTCATGGTAACATAATAACAGGCTTTTCACCTTTACACCCTGCAACTAATACTCCATAGCAGGTGTGTGACGTACAGTATGCATACTTGAACTCTTTCGTCTTGACGGTAGAGATGGTAGAGGCTCTCTGGGCATTCTCTACTTTCTTATTGTTTTAAACAGACGTTTGGAACTTTGGAACATAATTGTGAATTTTTCCTCAGCTTTCCTCTGTTTTGCATGTTTCTGAATTTCACCTAACCCCCAGTATGTGTGGCTATCCCTGCAGGTGTGTGAGTGGAGGTGGACGCTGCGGTGGGACTCTGGGCATGTGTAAAGTCTCCATCAGTTCTGGATCTCTGCATCTTTTAGGAGCCCCTCTCTGGGCCTCTGTGCAAGGTAAGAAATGTGATGAGTCCCTGTACGTCTCTCTATCCTCCCTGTCAGTACTGGAGAAACAGACATGACACATGGAATTGATTTCCATCATTCATTTAGCCTAGGCATTCAGAACAAGCAGGCTTTAATGGACTCGGCCATTAGTATCATAACTTTTACCCCTCACTGTGTTAGTTTTAATTAGACTCAGTTAATTAAAGACACTAAAAGCTAATGATCTGTAAAGCATGATGAAAATGCACTCAGGATTTCTTAAATCAAGGTTGAAGGATCTGAAAAGTGAAAGGAATGCATTGTAAATCTGATCCGCCTTGCTCATGAATATTAATTAGGTGACAGTAGTCATACTAGGTAGCCCTGCCCACACAGAAATCTCCTTGGAATGGAGTACCTCTCCTCATGTATATCAAATACTACTTGTGTTAATTCGTTTCTTAGTTTGTTCCCTCCTTTTGGTTAAATTGTGGCCACGATTTAACTAAATTAAAATGGAGGAATGAATTAGTACAATCTGGCGAATTAGTCACCTACAGTTTGTTTCCTCGTTTTAGTTACATTCTGGCTACGATTTAACAAAATGACAAGTCGTGGGAAGGAATTCTTAATTCATCGTCACAATATCTATTTTTTTCCAAGTCATGTGGCATCTAGGGTGAGTAGAAGAAGCGTGCAAAAGACAACTTGTCCACAAACTGTTGTCAGCACAATGGTCTCTACAATCTATTAAGGTTTAGCCGTGATTTGCAGCGATGGGAGTGATTTAAAGCCATATAAATACAATGAGAACACTGCAAAAACATGTTCAATGACACATTCTTTGAAAACAATAGCAAGTGTTGTTAGTAAATTCATTAGATATTTAGGAATATATATATATATATATATATATATATTTATAAGGAAGCCTTGTTTGTTGAAATCGCATGACCTTGTCAGTTCGAATCACTGATTCTAAACAAGTGATTTGTAAAGGTGTCAAAGCTTCGTGTTTCGAACACTCTTCACTAGTGTTTTGTGACGGATGGATCTTGTCGCACAGCTTTTCAGCGTGTATAGAAAAATTGCTGCTTGTTGGAATCTTGTCAGGTGAACCCTGGTTAGGAAGTAGCAAATCTGCAGTATGGAAAAAAAATGAGTTACTGCTTTAAATCTGGTGAAAGCATCTAAGATAAACATAATAAAAACTTGCAAAAAATTGTGTTAGTGAAAATTGTACGAGCATCAGCAGAGTTGTACTCAGTGGGAACAAGCATTTCCTCGCTGTCACAGCTGATTATCGCATCTGCAGG
Organism: Squalius cephalus; assembly: GCF_949319135.1. Classification (NCBI taxonomy): domain Eukaryota; kingdom Metazoa; phylum Chordata; class Actinopteri; order Cypriniformes; family Leuciscidae; genus Squalius; species Squalius cephalus. The sequence continues at coordinate 27,924,001 of NC_137142.1, forward strand.
AGTCTGGACATTGATTAATGGTGTGAATATGTGTCTGGCAGGGTTTTTTACCCCACAGGGACATTTCAATAAAGGTTCCATCCAGCACTTTGAAGTGTATTTTGTAAGGGGGTCAGGTTCTTGATGGATGACCAATGCGGAGTGTGACAGTGGAATGGATACTGGCCGACCTGAGTCTAGATGAGGAGGGGCTGTAGGGGTCAGAGGGCAGGGAATTATTAGGATGGGATTTATTGTTTTCTTGGAGGAAAAACTGATTACAGAGGTAATGAACAGATTAGCAAAAGTTGTTTTAAACATGGTAATACCATCATGGTATCATGGTAGTGGTGGTTAAAGGGATAGTTCACCCAAAAATGAAAATTCTGTCAGTAATTACTCACCCTCATGTTGTTCCAACCCCGTAAGACCTTCGTTCATCTTCGGAACACAAATTAAGATATTTTTGATTAAATCTGAGAGTTGTCTCACTCCTCCATAGGCTTCTAAGGGACTGAAACTTGCTGGCCCAGAATATGTATTAAAGACATCGTTAATATAGTCCAAGTTACTCCAGTGGCTCAATCTTAAGGTTATAAAGCGACGAGAATACTTTTTGTGCGCAAAAACAAACAAAAATAACGACTTTATTCCACTTTTCATTTCCTTCTCTCTGGGCCTCGGGTCTTTTCACGTAGTGTTTAAGCGTAGCGCGTCTGTGTTGCACGTCACCACGTATCACACATGACCAGCGTCGGCCAATAGTGAGCCTACGTGGTGACGTGCAACACAGACGCGCTACGTCGACAACTCTCAGATTTAATCAAAAATATCTTAATTTGTGTTCCGAAGATGAACGAATGTCTTACGGGGTTGGAACAACATGAGGGTGAGTAATTACTGACAGAATTTTCATTTTTGGGTGAACTATCCCTTTAAAATGGTTCAAATCTGATTACCCCTAACTTACTAGACAACATTTTTGGTTCCTTTGCAAGTGTTTACAGGAGCATGCTGTTCATTAGATTGCAGATTTGGCCCCTTTGGCCTGACTCATCTGGTTAGTTTGCAGTTAGAGCTAGAGCACATAACTGGCAGTTCTTCAAGACTTTGTTTCGTGTGTGTGTGTGTGTGTGTGTGTGTGTGGTCTAGCAGCTGCTCTGACCCTGCAGCTCTCAATCTATGCTCACACTCATCTTAGCAGCTGTCTGTTTCCTTCAGGAGATCGACCCCTTCTCTATCTCTTCCTCTCTGTGGTGGAAATGGCATCTGAGGCCTAGTTACTGAACAGACTTTTGTAAAGATAATATCCAGAGATACTAGAAGGGTTTCTTATTGGGACTGAGGTGATTTGATTCTAACGATAAAAACATTATGACATTATTTCCATGTCAGTAAGATATTTAAATGTTTTTTAAAAGTACAGTAAAAACAGTAATATTGTGAAATACTACTACAATAACTGTTTTCTATTTGAATATATTTCCAAATGTAATTTATTCCTTTGAATGCAAATCTGAATATTCATCAGCCATCACTCCAGTCTTCAGTGTCACATGATCCATCAGAAATCATCCTAAATCTAATATGCTGATTTGGTGCTCAAGAAATATTTCTTATTATTATCAATGTTGAACAATGTTGTGCTGCTTAATATTTCAGTGGAAACAGTGATATGTAAAAGACGAATATATATAGCAAAATATTTCCAGTTATGAGAATTTGCGTAGGAAAGTCCTTTACTGTCAATATGGTCCATATCTTGAAGTAATTTAATTTAATTTTGGGGTGAAATGTTACATGGACATGGATTTTCTCAGACAGGCTGTTATTTGTGTTTATGAGTCTCATCAAACCATGTCGTTCTCATGGCCCTCTCCTATGTGGAACATAAACAGCGAGCATGCTGTGAGTTAATGGGAAATGAATGAGAAGACAGGCCAAGTAAAGCGTCTCTGACACATTGCCTGCTCCCACCTCTCTCCTGCTAAGATTTACTGTGGAAGAGTATAGGCCAGCCCTGAGATTTGTGTGTTCACAGTTTAACAGACGCCACACGTTACCCCTTTTCCTCTGTCCTATTAAACCAGAGCAGTGATTGTGTCCCTCTGTGATTTGTAACCTTTTTCTCCTGAATGGCACGAAGAGTTCTTCAGATGTCCCACTGCCCTCTGAACACCCAATCCCCCCCCCCCCCTCTCTCTCTCTCCCTCCAAAGACTGATGAATCACTTTTGTTTAGTTATGGGAAATAACTGTCTGTGTGAAACATCTTTCAATGCTTATGTTAGCAATTCTCCCATAGCAAAAACGACTGACTCTGCAATATACAGCCTGTAGCTGTTAAATTCTTTTGTAGAAATCTATTATTCTTTCCATTCTCTGTTAAAGTGTGCTGAGGCATGTCTAACCCCATATGGACTCACAGCAATGATCATCAGATCAAAGCTTATGTAAAACACTGTAAAAATGTTTTCATTTTGCTATGGCCACTGATTTGAAGACATTATCTTCGTTGATCTTTGCTAATTGTGATGTTATATTTGATGTTTCCACCGGTGTTCACGTCGTGACTGAGACCACAACCCCCTGCACTATTTTAAAACACTGGTCTTTCGACCTTTAACCTCACTTGACCCTTGACGCTCATAAAACACCATTAATAGTGTTTCACGGCTGGTGTTAGGAACAGGTGTGTTTCAGATATCTCTCTCTTAATTTTTCTCTCATTATTTCATTTTCTTTGATGCCAGTGCCCAAAATAAGAATGTTTTTTTTTTATTTGAGCAACTCCAAGGTTACTCTCTCATAGCTAAGGAGACTTAGCTCTTAGTTCTCAGACTCCGTTATGTGATAATGATGATGGATGGATAACATACTCCAGATATTTTAGATTATCCAAATGCATTTAATAAGCTGGATGGCTGGCTGTTCGTTAATGGGGGAATTCCAAGAATGGAAACTCTCTGAATGGAAAACGAAAGAATAGTCAATGTTCCAAATAACCTGTGAACTCTCAGCAGATTGTGCAGAAGAGTAGAGGTGCATCATGCCCACATGTCGTCCACTCAATGCCCATCTTTTTTTCTTGTTTTTTTTTTTTACATGAAGCGTTCTGCAATCCCACTCAACAGAGCACAAAATGGACACGGAGCTCCCTCAGTTCCTCATCCTTCTCCCCTCCCCACATCACCTCAGTGCTCTTATTGCTTTTCCATGGCAGGGAGCAGAGCAGTAAAAGTAGATTGGTTTGCAATGCTCAAACCTGCTGGCAGCTTCACACATACAGTTTCATTACACTCCATTCATTACAGTGTTCAGGCCAGGCCTCTGTATTTGCTTATGAAATCTCTTTGTGTGTCTGTGACATTTCTGGCACTGTAAGTGTTGATGTACTAAATGAAGTGCTGGGTAGATTACTTACAAATTGTAGTCCATTACTGAATACAAATTACATGATGAAAACTGTAGTTAGTAACATAATCATAAAATAAACAAACATTAATCGAATGTAATCGGACTACTTTTTGATTACTTTTAGATTACTTTTGGCCTAACTTTTAGCCTTAACTTGTTTATCACATAGATTTGAATATAGGATAATCTTGTACTACAGTGATATAAAAATACAAATAGAACAAAAAATGATGTTGAAAATTTGTCATCAACAAAATGAAGTGCATTAAACATTATATTAGGTCAGGGTTTCTCGAACTGGGGTTTGCAAAGGAACTGCAAGGGGTTTGATGAAAAGGTAAGAATTATTTAAACCATGACATTTTTAAAATAAAAACAATCAGCACAAAACACATAAAAGATTAAATATTTTATTTGTTATGCTTCGTGGCCTCTGACTTTTGTAATGCCACAAAACTAAGAAACTTTCTGTACATATATAACCAATAGACTGTTTTAGAAAGGACCATTTAAAAGATAAAAAATTATAATTAGTGAGAATAAATAAATAATGAATAATTTACTGCCATTTTGTGAACGTTAAGTAATCATGTAATCAATAAAACTGTAACTAGTCTGTGGAATCTGATAATGTAATCAGATTATATATAGGCTAATCTAGTACTACCCAGCAGTGACTATGAATGTGTGTTTCTGTCACTGATGGTGTGTACTGTACATGTGCTGTTATGGAGAGTGTATGGGATGTGTAATGAAAGCAGATGTGTTTGGCATAAGCTCAATGCTTTGTGATGGAGCCCTGTGATCCTGGGGGGTCTGAGCTCAGGGCTAGGTCTATATACACAATCCCTTCTCTGAACCCATGATGTTCTTATGTAATCTGCCTCCAGCAGCAGGTTAATCAAAGATTAGTGTGCATTTCACACTGCAATCTTTGATCATTTAGATGGTAAAACACATTTTCCCTCTGCTTAAAAGAGTTGATGGTGTCAACATGCTCCTCTCATGCCATCAGAGTCTTAGACCTCATCAGGAATAGCAAAGATTCAATGGGCACCATGCACTGGACCAACATGCATTTTGTCATTTGTTCCACATTAGGAGGCCCAGGTGCAATCAGTTAAAATACATTTTCAGGCTGATTTTCAAAAATCTGTAGGATTATGAACGTGAAACTTCATTGGAAACCGAGTTTGCTTCCAAAAGTAACACATATTTGAAACAAACAAACAAACAAAATACAGTTCAAAAGTTTGGTGTCGGCAATATTTTATATATATATATACACACACATATACATATACATGATATATGTTATATATATATAACATATAACGTGTGTGTGTGTCTATATATATATATATATATATATAATATATGTGTGTTATACCTTTTAAGTTTTGCTTTTTAAGTATACTTAAAGTGCACATATAATATGTAAATAGTAAACTATAGGTATGATATTATGTTCACTTAAAGAAAACTTACAAGTGTACTAAAGTACTTGTTTAATGAGAGTATACTTCTAAGTGTACTTCTATAAAAAGTGCTACAAGTATTAGTAGTAGTAATAGTAAACTACTAGTATACTTCTAAGTTCACTTGTAGTACAGATGCAGTACAAATGAGATACGTAGTTGTGAACTAGTTGTGCACTTAAAGTTTACTACTGTTACACTAGTACACTTAAACGTATACTTTTATATAAAGTGGGCCAATTTAGTCCCAAGCAGTATTGAAATACATTCACAAGTTTACTACCAGTACATTGATTTTAATATACTTACTACATGAAGTACTTAAAATATACTTAACATTACTTAAGTATACTTGATATGAACTACATATAAAAGTATACTTCTTTTTCGTAAGGGTAACTTGATTATAAACAAACTTACTGTGAGTCTTCGACAGTACTCTGGAAATTTAATTGGGTTGTGAAACATTGTTTAAATGTGACAAGTGGGTGGAGTGGTCGGTTTCAAAAACTGATGCCAACTATGGTTTAGAGGCAAAGAATGTTATTACATCATGATCAAAGATTACAAAGAGAGACTTTTTTAGGAATAAAGTGCACTAACTGATGAATCATGCCCAGTAAATGCATTTAGAAAGGTTCAGGCTGACTTTAAACATTGTAAAATGTGTTTTTTCCAGAGCAGTATTATTGCAACTGAAAACAATTAAAATGTCAAATTTTCTGAGTGAATGGTACCTGAATCTGCAGATATCAGTTGAGTTAAACTCATTTTTAGCAATGAATCTCACAGAGCCCCCACCAGAACCCCATGTCTGGCACTCAACAGTTGTTTTGTGTTTTTGCCCCTTCTTTTCTCCATGTCTCTCCCTCTCTTAGTAGATGAAGGGTCAAGTGTTTTGTTGGAGGTTTTGAGGACCTCTCATTTTGTGTGTCCATCTGCATGTGTGTGTGTGTGCATGCTTGATCAAATCAATGTGTGTGTGTGTGTGTGTATGTGGGGGATGGAAGGGGGATTAGGTTCATGTTCAGTCTTTTGTCCTTCACTATCATTAATTTTCTCTCCCTTTCCTAACCAACTCCATTCCGTTCCAGTTCTTCCCCTCTGAATTGAAAAGAGACAGCGGGACTGGGAAGTTTGGGGGGATTGAGAATTCCCCTTGCCCCCATTCATACTTAATCAAGGCTGTTCATTACCCCGCTAACAACAGCTTTAACCAGTACAGTACTGGAAGAAACAAAGTTTACTCCCTAATTCATTTCCAGGGTGTTTTGTAAGCAGTCCAAAAATGACATGATACAAATTTTAGTTTGTAAGAGTAATCTTTTACATTACACATTTCAGCTAATATACTGTAATCAGGCTACTTTTAGATTACTTTTAGATTACGTTAGGATAATCTTGTCCAATATTGATATAAAAATACAGATATAAAAAAAGAGAATTTTATTCTTTGTTATCAACAACATGAAGTAAATTAAACAAAATATGCTTAATATTCTGCAGGAATAGGCATTAGGAAATGCAGGGGTTTCGTAAATTGATAAAAAGTTAATAATTAATTAAATCTTAAAAGTGTTCAATTAAAAGGAATAAATACAGAAAAATAAAACACTTACTAAAAAATATGAAATATTTTGTTTGTTTATGCTCTGTGGCCTCTCAATCTTCTGTTTAATTATAGACACCTGACTATTGGCTGGTTTGTGTGTGCAATTCCACAAAACTTTCCAGATATAAGCAATTGTTGTTGTTTTTTTTTATTGTTTTTTTTTAGAAAGGCATATGTAAAAGTTAGAAAAGAAGAATTAGTTAGAGCCAATGAATTATGAATAATTTACTGCCATTTTTTTATATTAAGTAATTAATATAAAACTGTAGTCTGATTATGAGAATTGAAAATAAGTTAGGCCATCCTTAAAAATATCTTGGTTTGCCGTAACAGCAAAAAAAAAAAAAAAAAGGTCGGTTGGTCGGTCTATTTTTTTTTTTTCGAGATTCGATGTAAAAAAAAAATGTACAATTTTGGTCAAATTTGCATATCGGGACTTCACTGACAGTTTTCCAGAACTTCGTGCTATATAAATATATATTAAATAACAATTAGAAAACCTGTATAAACTGAACACCAAAGAATAATATTATAGCGGTAATATTATAGGCCTATTCATGTAACGGGAGCGCTGTCAATAACGCACCTAAGCTGTCAGAATTGGGAAAAGTGATGATTATTAGTATGTCAAATATATCAAGGAGACATTTCAATTGTTTATTAATAAACAAGTGTTTTCTGTGTCAAAGATGAAGTTGACGATGCTGACGCGATCTTCGCAGTAGCCTAGTGAATGCGCCAGAGAGAAATGCACATTTCATTACATAAGCAGAGAGCAGTCTGTTTTCTTTCGTTTTGAATTGTTTTGTTTAAAAGTGTACATTTCATGCTTTTTTATATATAGGCCTATATATATGTCTCAGGTCTGTGAGGCAAGTAGCTTATACGCTGAGTTTCGGTTCATTTAAGAGACCAGCTCCAGTTCACGCGCCGTCGACTCCGCGTCCTGATTATATTGCCTTATTTAGCCTACCTCTTATTTATTAAATACATGAAATTGGTTGATGAAACATTGATCAAAATTAAGATACAATTAATACAAAACGAAATTCACTTTAAAGACAGACTTTCTACAAAAACAAACTTAATGAAGTGGTTAAAATCATGTCTGCCTACTCCATTTGTCTTCCGATATTTTCGGGATCATCTTATTCATGCTATTCACTTTTCATATAATCAACATTAAATTAAAAAAATAAATATTATTTTATTTAAACATGAATATGAAACTAAATCGTTTTTTAATGACTGTGGGCTACAACACAGGCCTATTAGACAGTAGCCTACAGAGAAATTTACTGTCGGAGCGTTGCCGGTGAGCATGTGGGGGGAGAGATACAATTTTCGATCAATCATCGAATTTTATTTTGCTTGATATGCCCATTCTTAATATTTGGTGTTTTAAATGCCTGTTTGAGATCTCTGTGAAGTTTTAATTGCCGCTTTCAGAGCGGTCACGTCCGTAACATTGTTTCTTCCTCATAAATGCGAACACGAAAAATAAAATAGGCTATAAATTATGTTCTGTGGAGAGCCAATCCCTCTTCATCCGGTGGGTATAATAGCCTACTTTTGGTTTGCGCAGTGTAATTCATAGAATTAGCCTACTAAAACATATTTTTCGTGGATCTGAGTGTCGCGATTTCGCTTTCATTTCGCATAGGCCTACAGCCTACACAGCCCTTATAATCATAGATGACGCCACGGGTTTTTATTTAAAAGAAAGAGCGTAGCCTACGTTTGTAGCCTATATGTAGGCCTATTTATTCACAATAAAATATAATTAATATCATTTTATTGCATTTGTATTAGTTGTTTGAAGAGTAAAAAAAAATCGGTCGGTCTTAACGCAAGTTTACAATCGGCAAGTCGGTCGGACTAAAAGGGAAAAAAATAAATAATTGGGTCGGACCTAAATTGACTGGGTCGGTCGGGTTACGGCAAACAAGAATATTTTTAAGGATGGCCTTATCTAATTACAAGTATTTAATTTTTGGTATCTGATTACATAATCCAGATTACATATTGTCACTGTAGGGTGAAAAACACTACTTTTCAGGAAATAATTAAACACTGTGTTGTCAAAGTTTATATTGTGGCTTTATGTATGGTCTTGATGTGTCATTACATTATTAACATTTTACCAAAATCAAGCTCAAATGGAGTTTGCCAGACATGTGTGTTTTTTCCGTCATTAGAACGGCCCAGCTGAGGCAGTTACATTTTACACAATTTACAGCTTATAAAGTTTATTCTAGCTATATGGGCACTCAGTTTTATTCTGTAAATTGGCCAAAATCTCATGTTATAAAAGATGAAGTGCAATGGAGATCCAGTGGAGTTACAAGGTTTAGTTACAAGCTGTTTTTAATACTTTTCATCAGTTAAATATTCGCAAAACCCACAGACAGATGTAAAGGGTGGCCAAAAGAAAATGTGGAGACACAAGGTTTCCGCCTGACAACGACGAAATAATCCGTTACTACCAAGCAAGGTCTGTAAGCATTCGTGCATGTGCTGTCGCTCCAGTATGGAGAATACTGTCGACCGGATGTACTTTGAGATATGTGTGTGCACTGTAGTTGAGAGTATCAAGTTAAGCCTCCCCAGTGAGTATATGTGGAGTGTATGTTCATATGATAACTCCCCTGGAGGGCAAGTGTCCATTAATCACTCAGATGCTCATCTGTTCCTAACGCTTCATTAGCTCTCCTTCCTCCCTGCCTCTCTCTGTCTTTTTCTCTGCCTCTCTCATTCCTCCTTTTCTCCTTTTCACTTCACTCGAGAGTCCCACACTCCCTGTATTTACTGTTCTCTGCGCATGCAGGTTAGGAGTAACATGTCATGCTTCCTTGCTTTTGTTTGGGAATGGCCAGTAAATGAGGGAGTGAAGTGGTAAACGATTGAAAGGGAAGAACCAGTGAATAGGTTTCATTGAAAGGCAACCCTTTAGATAAATGGCTAATTCTTCAAATACAGCATTTCTGTGTCCCAAGGATTGATTTGCATTAGAATGTTTTCACTTTTAGGTTACATTGAAACTATTTTGGGATATTTTTGCTACTTTTCAGATGTCTTTTATGTACAGCATATATACACTACAGTAAAAGTTTGGGGTCGTGCACATTTTTTTATGTTTTTATAAGAAGTACTTAATGTTCTGTAAAAAAAATACAGTAAAACCATAATATTGTGAAATAATATTACAATTAACTGTTTTCTATTTTAACATATTTTAAATAAAGGTCATTTATTCATGAATGGAATGGAAAACCAAACCATCAAAGCAACAACAAAAACGGACAACCAAGAACTGAAACACAGGGCTATAAATACACATAAAAACTAAGGGATAAAACACGGAACAGCCACGTGATACTAATTATAAAACCTTTCAATAACCGAGATAACAAATGAACAGGGACTAAACAAGCATGTTTCCATCACTGTCATTTTCATCACATTTTTTGTTTCATACAAATTTTAATAAAAGTTTAATAATTTTTTTTAAAAGGCTGCATTCTCCTGTGAAGCATGGTTGGACATTGTTAATAGACAAATTAAACTAGTAAAATGTGACAAGTACATGTAAGTACACAGAGCCAAATGTGTCCACATAGTAAATAAAAAATAAAATAAAAAAAACACACCCAAATGTGGTTTTCTGTTCTTGTCCTCTTTACAAAGTGTTGCTTTGATCACTTTGCTTGAAAGTTTCATTGTGATATCATATGGGACAACAGACCCTTTGTGGTGCGCTTGGTGTGTGTAGTTGTGGTGACGGAGTGTGTTTACTATGCTCTTTCGTATGTTAAAGCATTAACAAGGCATGTGATGAGTCAATGTTTAGAGTGAGTCATGCATTGATGTCCCAGCATGCCTTGAGATTAACGTATATCCCCTAAACAGATGAAGAGTTTGACTAGATTGCAGAGATTTTACCCTAATCCAGTTAGTGGACAACAAACTGTTTATGCACAGCATTTACCTGTGTGTGTGTGTCTGTGTCTGTGTCTGTGTCTGTGTCTGTGTCTGTGTCTGTGTCTGTGTCTGTGTCTGTGTCTGTGTCTGTGTCTGTGTCTGTGTCTGTGTCTGTGTCTGTGTCTGTGTGTGTGTGTGTGTGTGTGTGTGTGTGGTTCAGGTATACCCTATGAGGTCAAAATTTCCCCACAAAGATGCATTTACGTGTGTGTGTGTGTGTGTGTGTGTGCATTATGGGGTCAAAATGTCCCCACAAAGATGCTCTTATAGTATGATATAGGAGAATATGGAGCTCATATTTGTGAAGGAAAAAACACCTCAGTTTTATTCAGAAGCCCACACTGAGCAAAACACATGCAATTTGTTGCTGTTGCTGATATGTATATGGTCAAAATGTAAGATGAGATTCAACTTGTAAAGAGATCTGTATAACAATATAACAAACTACTTACAGAGTGACAGCTGATACTTTTATGTATCTCCCAATACTACGTCTTAGTGAGATGATATTAAAATGCTCAGTTTTATGATCAAAGCTCTGTAGTTTTTAGTGTTGGGGCAAAATATATATAATGCAGTTCACTACTATGATGATTGAGCGATATACAAAGAAACATTCCTCAAAAACCTTATTTATCATATTTTACACTTACATTTTAACATGATTCTTCTAAAAAAATATATGTAATTAACTAGTCCAGGAAGTGTTCACCTTGAAATATTACTAACAATATGTTATATTAAAAATATATTCTATATACTATATATTCTATAAACTAACAATATATTCTTAGTCATTCTTACATCTACTTTCTAAAAATCATTAAAGATTTCACTGCAGAAAGGCATGACTCACAGCCTTAATTTTTAGATTTACTAAAATGCTTTTTTACCTACTAAAAGAGTATGAAGTATCAATCAGATACCAGAAGGCATGCAGAATATTGTGTGCAACTGTTTTTTTTTCCAGCAAAGTTTTGATCATGTTGATAATTTAGAGACCTTAGAAATAGGATTAAAGCAGCTGCTGAGGGTCAGATTTGAAAACAGGATGACAGACCTTCAATTTTCCACAGAAAATAGTTGACAGAGATGAAGAAAAGGAAAAGGTTGAGGAAAAAGAGAGGGAGTGAGCATGAGGAGGGATTAAATGTGTGTGAGGATGGGGGTAGTGGAGGAGGAAAGGGCCACAGACAAAGTGAGAGAGGGAGGAGGGTTGCAGGAGAAGGGGGCGGTGCTGTGGCGGCAAACAGCAGGGAAAGAGAGGACAGGACAGGACAGAGGAGAAGGGGGTTTCTACCAGAGAAAAGAGAGGAAACTTTGGCATGAGGTGGAGGAGCAGAGAGAAAGAAAGCTAGAAAAAGAGAAGCAGCAGACTGGGATTGTACCTCCAGGACAGACTGGGGGAAGACGCGAGGAGGCAGCCATGCAGAGCACTATGGGTATGTCAGCAACACGACTGTATTTATTACACTCTGAATGCACGAGAGTTCAGATTACCACTGCAGCTCACAAGAGCTTTGAAGTGATGTGAAATGAATGATTAACTTTCTTAAAGCTGATCACACTGGGGTGAGAAGAAGCTCTTTGAAGTTATGGAGCAGTGTAAGTGCTCTTTCTTCTGAAGAGAGATCTGTGTGAGAACGACTGCATGGCACAAAGTTAATCATAATGTGTTGTTTTGAGGGTAGAGCAAGTTGGCTCTACTACTCGAAGGGATTTTTATTGTTCTCTCAGAGCATAATAGAGATCTCAGTTATGTTTCATTTAAGTATCAACTTTTTCTATGCATGTTTCTGCTGAAATTCCTTCTATATGCAGTTAGAATAAAGAGCTATATGGGAATGTGGACAACAAAAGCTTACATCATTGATGCTGGAAGAATTTGACAAATGTGTGAGTTTATGTTGAGATTTATAACTATTGCAGACTTTGGTATCTTGTTTTTTAGATCTTGTTTTTTGAAGTCTTGTTTATTGAGATCGTATCTGGGACTCAGTTCACATGTGAGATTATTTGGGGGCTTTTTCTTACAGGAGAAATATCTAAGAAGCATGAGGCTTAAACAAAAGTCTCCATTTGCTCTCATTTTAATGTCATTCTTGTCTAGGAGACAAGTGAGACATCTTTTGTGTTTTGTTGTTTTCTATAGGTATTTATGTCTGTTGTAAAGAGAGTTTGTTGAGCTCTGTGTGTGTGTGTGTGTGTGTGTGTGTGTGTGTGTGTGTGTGTGTGTGTGTGTGATAGAGAGAGAGAGAGAGAGAGAGGCCTTGTGAATTGATTGATTTACAGAACTTGGTTAAGCTGTTTTATCTTTGTTTTGTGGACGTTGTTGAAAAGCAGTGTTTTGGAAGTACACCCTTAAACATAAAGGTTCTTCATTGGCATATATTGTTCCATGAAGTGGAAAAAGTGCCAAAGTTTCTTTACACTAAGAAAAAATGGTTCTTTTAAGAACTGTGCATTGAAAGGTTATTTAGGGAACCCAAAATGGTTCTTCTGGAATAATGCAGAAAACTCCCTTTTGGAGTTTTTTGTTTGCTTTATTGTGAATGTGAAGTAAAAAGTTGATGTATGAGCAACTGGCCTAGATTGGAACGTCCAACATACGCACACACACACACACACACACTCAAACACACACCCACTCCAATCACTCCTTGCCGAGTGCTTATACAAAGCTTCTTCAAACTAGTCAAACACCACTAAGCTTCTTGCACAGCACGCAGCCTGATCTATTGACATTTCGTTTTTCGAATGGGATGAAGTTTAGATTGAAGCGCCCCCAAGTATATTGAGATTCCCGTTTGTGTTTAAAGTGGATGTGACTCAGCTCGTGGCACATTCTTGCTGAAAAAGCCTGAAATAGAGCGGCCTGTTACTGCGTGTCAGCAGCGTCCAGACTCCACTCCAGATGAGATCACCTAGGGGGGTGGAAAGGTGCTTGCGTCAGTGAGTCGGAAAATAATAGATGAGTTAAATCACTCTCATATGTTACAGGGCTCTGAAATACAGCCTTAGTAAATGCGGTCAGCTCACTGTCTCTGTAAGGACAGAATGTGCCTCACTGTCTAGCTGTGCCTCACAGGTTTAGGGTCTCCAAAACACCTCGTACCATCTCCTCTCATCACTTTACTGTTTCCATTTATGAGATGCCTTTATGTGCCAAGTATTTATATAAGGCTATAGCTTCCTGCAGACGTATATACAGAGGGAGAGCTCATTACCGTCGAGTCAGTCTCAGCTGACTTCACTGAATCACAACTTTCCATGCCACTCTTTTCCTCTCCGTCTGAGCTTGGCTGGAATCTGTTGGGACAGTGTGTGTATGTCCACATCCTCTTGCGGCTGGTCTCGCTGTGGCGTGTTTGCAAGTTTCACGACCAGCTCCAAGGTTGTCTTTTTTTTCTGTTTGCGGCTCCTGCGTGGTTCACCATCTCTGCACTTTTGAGATGAATTACATATTCATGCTGGCATAGTTTGTCTGAGGCCACGCTGGTTATGTAAGCGCTGGTGTGGAATTAATTTACTGTTATGTGCGCTGTGCCACTTTTCCCTCCGACTGCAGTGCATATCTGCGCTGGGATTTCAATTTGATCATAAGACTGATGATTATGGTTTGTCAGAAACACCGCAAGATTATTTATTTCTCTCTTTCTGCTGATGTTTGGTTCAGAAAGCTTTGAGAGGAGGTAGAGAAGCCATTTTGAGGAAATCAATAACCACAGCCAGTAAAGAAGTACTTTGACTTACTCGGATAGGCTGCACATAAAAACGTATCTATTGTCCAATTAAAAACCAAAGAACCAATTTTTACCTCATGAAACAGGGGCAAAACACAACTTTCTAACAGTTAATTTTCATTTATTTTCCTTCACTGTAAACAATATCTTGATAAATGTATGGTAAAGTGACGGGTAAAGTGGCAGCTGTGGTTGCCAGAAACTCACCGTAAAATATACAGTGATAGTATTTCTGGTATTACTGGATGGTATATCGGCGCCTGTATATTTTACAGGTTATAATTGAAATATTAAACAAGTAATATAATGATAAAATACTTTTTACCTTAAAATGTACTGATAACCATCATCATAATATTGGTGGTAAAAAAAAAAAAAAAAAGCCACTTCATGAATCAGACTTCATATAATCAGACTTCAGACTTCATGAATCAGACTCCGTAAGTCTCCATAGAAATGGTCAATATTTTGTGTGTGTGTATATATATATATACAGTGCACAGGTCCATATACACGAAGAGAATCAACACCATCAAGGTAAAATGACACTAAAATAATGCAATACAAATTCACTAAATAATAAATGTAACACAGAGCACCCTAATGTATACTGATAACAAAACTGAAAACAAAACATATGTAGTAAAAATTACAGTAAAATTTACAGTACATTTAATGTGATATTAAACCATTTACAATTTTTTCTGTATGGTTAAGTATTTTACAGTTATTTAAAAGGATTTTACTGTAGCATTTTACTGTCTTTTCCTACAAAATAATGCAATTTTACAGTGTATGTTTTGTTTTGTTTTCCACATTATCAGATATCGTCAAAAATAGAATGGTATTTTCAACGATTTTTGGACACTGATTTCTCAATCGGGCTACATTATATACTGTGATTATTCAACTAATCTGGATAAGTATTTGAGATTATTTTTTTATATATCAAAACCTTTTTAATTTAAATAAACATTAGCTCAGTCATTTCTGCTGGACAGTAACTCGTCCTTATGTTCTTTTCTATAAAAAACAAACTGTCTGTCCTCTCCCCTGTTCATAACTGAAGGTCTGGATTTCACTCTGATGGATCAGTATTGTTTTTTCAGACCGTACTCTGTACATTTAAAAAAACTCCATCACTTTATTACCATCCTATCAGTGGCATCTCCTCAAAATGGCCACTCTCAAAGTAATAACAATGAGGTAGAGCCACAGCTCCTCTCCGTTCTGCTGTTATTCCAAGTGTCTGTTTCTGACCACTGGATTGAACTGAATAATCATTAGTGGTTGGAAATTCCTACCGTGGCATAGAGCAGCTGACTCAGAAACAACTGGCTCCTGGATGTTACATGGCCATTCCCACGCTGGACGCTTTTCTGCTTGCAAATGCCCAGAATTGCAATGGGTCAGATGGACCAAGTATTGTTGACCACACAGTGGTCGTCTGACTAGTCTCGCATAGCCTGACTCTCAGCATAAGGCCTGATCCATTTTGCTGCAAAAATCAGCTTAGAAAAATTTGGCACAGTATAAGACCATAAGAAAAATAGTGCAAAAATGTGTGTATATCAGAATCTTTTCAAACCTAAAAAGTACCATAATAAGTAGGCTACTTATTATCTCACAGCCATAACTCAAAGTAGAATATACAATTTTGCTTGTGGTTGTCTAGTTTACCTTCTACAAAGTGCCTCAACTCTGAGAAAATGTTGTCTCTAACAAGTCCAGTGATTAGTTCTTCTTTAAAAACTCTTTTTGTATGCATCACAACTAGGGTTGGTTATCGTTTTTTTTTTTTTTTTTTTACGATACTTGTAAAACGGTACCGGTGCCTAAACCGATACTTTTAAAAAAAGAACCATAAAAGGACACTGGATACCCAACCCTAATCACAACCCAGTAACCTGCAAGCGTAGCCTGAATTAGTTGGCTTTACTAGTAAATTGCCTTAGAGTGACCCTATTATGCTATTTTAAACATTCCTAATTTTGTCTTGGAGGTCTCCTACAATGGGTTTACATGCACCCAAGGCCAGAAAACACTTTAATTATTTCATTATATACATTTCAGCATCACCTCTTTTCTCACAGTGCCTAAAACGGTTCGATAAAGGATTCGGTTTCTCTAAAGCCCTCCTTTTCGAGAGCCTGATTGGTCTCCTCATCCTCTGGAAGTGCATGCAAAGTGGATTTGCTTTCGCAGCGCAGAAAACAGCGTCTTTGAAACTGTTCAGACCTTTTACATTCACAAACAGCTATATTATACACTACTTCAAAGGTAACATCTGAAAAAGCATAATATGGGGAACTTTAAATCAAGTTTTTACACAAGATTAAACTAAAGAAGTCAAGTTGTATTAACATAGAACCTTATTTAGTTGCAATAGACAAATCAAGTTATACTGTACTCAGAACCATAAACAATTGTTTAATAAGTAAGGGTTAATGCACGACAAGGTGTCCATTGTCAGGTATTAATGGACGACGGCGAGGCGTGAACCGTCCGACGCGCGGGCTCCGCCGAAGTCCTTCGACGACTCCGCCGAAGTCCATTAATACCTGACAATGGACACCTCGAAGGGCATTAACCCGCTTATACCATGGTCACTTGCCAAATAACACATTTTTAAAACATTAGTTTATATTTTAATTAGTTTTACAATCGAAATCTAAAGTTTTTACAAACAATACCTTGGTTTCCCTGGTTACGCCTGACGGTTTATTTACTAGGTGTCCTCTATCACTTTTAATGGACACCCTGCAGCCAATCAGAATCAAGTATTCACCCAGACCATGGTATAACTTGAAATACTTTCATATTTACCGATATGCTTGCACTCAATCTACTTTATACCAGTCAGACCATGGGAGATTGTTCCTGCTGGCAGATGCTTTGTAATGGGCACTACGGTTGGCGTCTGGGCCTGTGCCAGTGAGTCTAGCACTGCTCACTGGGTAAAACAAAATGTCCACAGTTGATTGGCAGGTAGTGTGGCAGCAGCTGGCAGCAGCTCCTGTGTGGTATTGTGCAAATACCGTCGCCTGCTGCATCTCATTCTGGAGTTTGAGGCAGCCGGCTCTTTTCTGAAAGGCTCTCGCTGGATGAGATGCCCAGGGACGCTCGGACAGTGAGACAGGAGAGATTGTCTTCGGAAGGTTTGTGAGGCGGTTCGGGGCCCCTGTTCAGGGGGGCCTTTAATAGAGCCCATATGCTTTGAGATGCTAAAGAGCCGACCAGCCCCTTGTCTTCTCAAACGTTGAGTTTCCCCTCTCTCACTCATTCTTTTATGGATTCCTCTACTTCACTCAGGCCTTCCCCTTCCTGCGACTTATTTATGCATGTTCACGAACACTCCACCTGCTCAGGTTTTAATTTGTCTTTCCTTTATGGTCTATCTATCATTCATTGTCCCTTTCTTTCCTCTCTTCTCTGTGGAGTTCTCCCTCTGTTTTTGTTACAAACTCTGGCTCCCTCCCCCTCTCGCTCTCTTTCACCCCAGGCAGTGCACATGTAGGCCTCAAGTGTCATGGCAACAGCCCCAAACAGAACCAAAAGCCAAAAGCCTGTAACAGCAACAGGTTGGCAGTGAAACAAGCAGGGCCAATAATGCTTGTTCTACAGGCAGTGTTTCCCTTCCGCTTTTAATTCGATCCAGCATTTCAACAAAGAAATATACAAAGATCTACAGGGATTTACCATGAAAAATGAGTTGCTTTACACAGAGTTTAACAGCAGCCATGTGGTCTCTGGGAATCACTGTTGTAATGCCATTGTATAAGAGATTTGAATTTTGAGCGAATGCACTAGTGCCAAAATTAATTTTCAAAATTTGAAACCCTTAAAGCCTGTTCACACTAATAACGATAACTATAAATATGACTGTTACAATAACTAAGTGTTACGATATCGTTCTGTTTATTAAGCGTGCGCTTGCAGTTTTGTCGTCGTCTGCGTCAAATGCTCGTGCTCTTTAAATCAGGATGGATTCTGATTGGCTGTCAGTGTTTTTATCGTTCATCAGCTGGAAAAAATCGTTCTGGAAGTGATTCCAACGATATTGTTTCTCGGTGGCGTTATCGTTATAGTTGTGGTGTGGACTCTGCTGTTCTTTTATATTTAGAATGATGTTTAGAACTATATCATTACAGTTATCATCCTTGGTGTGAACAGGGCCTTTAATGTGTTGTGTTTTGTTTTATCATTCCCAATTACGTACATAAAAGTCATAAATAGATAATGGCTTGCCTTATTTTTTTTTCTATTCCCTCTATAAAACAAACTTTATACTTCAGTAGTTTTTATCAAACATTTTTTATAAATTCGATAAGAATGTATAGCACGGGACTTGAAGATCGGATTTATATTCGTTTTGGAGAGACACATTTATGTGGCCAAGAGTAAATTTTACAGTTTTAACTAATTGGACAGCTATCCGATCAATAAAACGCATGAAGTGACCAGGTATATTTTTATTTCTATTACCATGAGAACCCTAACACATCCAAACAAGTATTTTAAAGACATCATAAAGGACTTAAGAAGACTCTCATCTTCCTTATCAGTAAACCATACACACACTCCCTGTTCCCATTCTGCTTTGTTTTCCTGACACAGAGAATTTTACACACATAATTAATGACAACACACTCAGTGCTTTTGTACATGTGCCAGAAAGAATAATCCTTGTTCTCAGACAGCAAGGCTGTGAAAGTGTGATCAGTGACTCATTGTCATCCTTCAGAATAAAACTCCTGACTGAGAAATGAAGGTATGAAAGAAGATACTGCATCTGTTTTATTCAGTCCGTCAGATCACTTCAGTACACTCTGAGGAGGATATTTGGGGTCCACTGATGGTAATGACTCCCTCTCTCTTGCTCCATTGACTCTATTATTGCAAATGCGTCATTCATGACTAAACTCTGTTCCTCCAGACTTGGGCGCCGGTGGACTTTTCAGACTGGCCAACAGCATAATTCAATTTAGCAAGTCTTTAGCTAATTTATTTTAGCCAGTCTTGCACATTAGCTGACAAGGACAGTGGAGGATATATGTAAAAAGTGACTGACATCCACATTCCTGAAGCTGTATCCTATATTGTATACTTCTACTATGCACTAAAAGTATGTACTTAGCTGGTGATGACAAAGTACATACTTCTGAGTATGCAGAAACACTGTACACCAGTATTGTGTAGACAAGCATGTACAATTGAGTGTTCATTTTAGTGCTGTCATAGTAGATTAAAAGAATACTATTAATCACACATTTTTCTATATTTAATCTCATTCACTCCTTGCTGATATAGTACACTAAACTGCCATGCTCTATATAGGAATTTGAGAATGAGTGAACAAGTCACTGATTTCAAACAAAGCAACAGAGCCAACAACAAAGGTTGTTTCCTGTGCTGGAGTCAACCCCAACTCTACAGGGCTAATCAGAGTTGAGGAATCCACTCTTCTGGAGTAGACTCCCTATCACTAGTGAACACAGAGAGCCACTTCATAGTACTGAATTGAGTTCTCTTTTGCATCTAAAGGCAATGACACACCAAGCTGACGTCAGACAACTAGCGGTGGTGAAAGCAGACTGTGTTGTCACCTCACATTGGCTATGTCTGGGCCAAAAAGCTGCACCTATACACACCGCAAAGACTACAGGTGACTGCCAGCTAGCATGTGCATTTTGTGCCTGTGTGTAAGGAAATAACGGTCTATATCAGCAGGTATCAATAGTCTGTTTTCATCATTCACAAAGGGAAACCAAAACTAGGATTGCAGATATACAGTCCTAAAACATAGCAGGCTTGGCGTGTTACGACCCTTGTCAGAAAAAAACAGATGCTGCGTTAAACGTGTTAATTTTGATAGCCCTAGTTCAATTAGCTATTTGCTATTAGCATTTGTTCCCTAGCTGAAAATATAAGCGATCTGTCACCAACTCTTTAGTGGGGTTGTGAATGTTAAAAGCATGGATCCACACTTCAAAAATACACTGTAAAGGAAATGCCATTTCAGGGTCCTTTGACATAGTTTCATTACAATTTGGGACACACTAATTCTAATCCAGAAAACTGAATAAGACAAACACGGTAGTATGCAAATTGAGATTTAGCATTAGTAACACTATACTAGCATAAAGGGCCATGGAATTTTTTATGATTTATAATCTTCTGAATGTAGACCAGTCCTATAATCATCAGCACAATAGATAAAAACAAAACTCACTAACTTAACACTATATGACCTTTTTATTTTTAGGTCTCATTAGTTGTAGTTGTTGTGGCATTCTTTTCTAAACTAATTTAGAGCAGTCTAATTAATTGTGTTGTTTGGCTTTTTGTAGTAACTGTAAATTGCTAATTTCCCTCTTCCTAAATAACAAATACTATGTTAATTAAGTTTAATTACCGCTACAATTACTCTCCATGGCATGTATGAATAATTCATGAGCACACACACACCTTGTAATTGCAGCAACCTAATTAGAGCTGTTTTGTGTTTTCCAAAGTAGGTCCTTCAGATCACTAACAGTATGTTTAGTTTTCTGCTGCGGTCATGTGACCATGATCTTTTTTCGGTGTGTTTGTGAATGTAACCGTGAGTGTTTTTGTATCATTGTGTATGTTATCTGATGGAGGGGACAATACGAGTGCAGCTGGCAGGAAGCAGCGGAGCGGGCGCAGGTTGCAGAGCGGCCGTTTGGAGATCTCTGGGGGGGTTTGGACGTGTGACTGAAGCAGGACTCTGATTCATATCTATATCTGATAGAGATGTACATTAGTGCTAGATGATGAGAGGACAGAGTAAAAGGAAAAGCTTTTTTTATTTTATTAAAAAAGTATATTTTTAGAGCAGCGAAGTTGTCTAAATTTTTGTAGTGAGACTAGATTATTCATCACAGATATTCGTTTTTATTGTTAACTTAAACTAAAACTATCAAAAATAATTTTCAGTCACTGAAATAAAAAAATAAATATTAGATGAAAAAACTTGAACGAAAATGAAAAATGTTGTCTTTGCAAATAACTAAAATAAATTTAAGTTGAAGTTCTAAAATTACTAAAACTGATTTTTTTTTTTTTTTTTTTAATACAGAAATATTTACTAAACTAATACAAATTACAAAAGCACAACAAAATTATATAAAAAAAGGAAAACTGAAAATATAAAGCAAATTAAAAATGTGCAAAAGTGACCAGGTTTACAGGCAACATTATGCAACAAATGCTGTAGATAAGTTGCAATGTACCTGGGACATTCCGTTAAGGAATGAAAATGAGTGACTCAAAGGAGAGCAGGAAGGAAGAAGAGTGATTAAAAGAAACTAAAGGAATGGATAGAGTGACTAATGAGAAAGACTAGAAGGTCATCAGGGCGTAGAGATCCTTTAAGAATGTAAATACACACAGCTGACCGCTTCAGTCCTCACATGCTCCTGCTCCGCCGAAAGCTTCATAATTGTTAAACACAATACCATAAGTTTCACTGATTACTTTATCATTTTCACTTGAGCGCACTGAGACTATGCAGCTCTCGCTTTTCCCTATTTAGTGCACAAGGAGTCATTCTTGTGGATTAATTGTCTGCTTTCCATGGGCCACATTTATCCAAGCATGTACTTTTGTCCACTCTATTTTTGTGGAACAAGCACACTGTGTTAATGAGGATGTGTGGTTGCAGATGAGGTAGTAGATGAGGTCAGCATTTCCTTTGTGCTGTTTCCTGTGTTTCTGTGGATCTGTGTGTGCCTGTGAGGGTTGTGTGATGTAACGCAAGTTTATTATCGGGTATTTTGAAAATGGTCTTGTTTTGGCAGATTTGCATGACCTAAAAGCTTAAATTAGTTGATTCTAAAACGAGGTGCGCGCAGTTAAGGGAAAAAGCTTGCTTTTATCAGAACAAAGGCTTTGTTGTTGGATGCCACAATGTCATGTCTAACTTCTCCATGGAAAGAGGCTTTGATCGGGATCATCACACACATCAAATATCCTGCCCCTGCAACTGCAACTGCACTTGAACCAAACAGAGAGACCAAATGTGATTAAGGGTTTAGGGATTTCTGCCCGGAGATTTGGAGCTCTGCTGGGTTCCAGGCTCAATGCTGGCATTCCATCCTATTCTGCTCCAGACTCCACAGAGAAGCTCTGTGATTCCCAGGGGATTCACACCTCGCCGCTAATCCTTTCCGGTGGCGCTATTAAGACTTATCATAACGAGATTTCAGCCACCAGCCACCTCGCTGTGGAATTTGATTAGAAACACCTGCAGAAGAGAGATGCACTATTCTCTCACTGTCAAGATCAAAGACTGAGCAAGAGTGAGAGAGCTGCGCGTGTTTTAACCATCCGTTAGTGCAGGGCAGAACAGCCTGACACGTGTCAAATGTGTAATACAGGGACTTTCAAACTGGGGGATGCAAGGGAGTGCTAGGGGGTCTGTGGAAAGGTTTACAAATAATGGGGGGGAAATGAAAAGTGCAAAAATAGATCATTATTATATTATAAACTAGCAAAAATGTCAGCAAAAATTAGAATCTGTAAAGCAACCAAAATGACAAAAGCACATTAGACAGTTTAACTACTGTATTAGTATATGAATAATGCTAAAATATTGCTGTCTGTATGGTGTCTGGTTAAAAAAAATACACAATAGATCATGTAAATACTTTAAATTATTTACAAAATTTGACTGTGTCATGCTACTATCTAAAGATTGGTCTGATATCATGATATTAATCAAAATGATTTCATTCTATTGACAGCCATTTTTATGTTTCTAACAGTACTTTGTATTATTTCTTTCCACAATTAATGTCAACCAGATATTTTTCAGATAATATTCTACACACACTGTTTTATCACAGTAAATTTTGTATAGCTGCCTGTGCCTAATATATTTTAGAAAGGGGATATGTGGTATTGTCATTGAAATGCATAAAATATCAAACAAACAACACTAGTATACTCTGTAATCAAATTGTTTCACAAAAAGATGTTTCACATGATTAAATATTATATAATAGGACA
Source organism: Squalius cephalus (assembly GCF_949319135.1). Lineage (NCBI taxonomy): Eukaryota > Metazoa > Chordata > Actinopteri > Cypriniformes > Leuciscidae > Squalius > Squalius cephalus. Next base: position 27,947,243 of record NC_137142.1, read on the forward strand.
TTTGTACATAACATTTAAGGGTATTAAGACCTATTCACCTCAGCAAAACAAAACCAGAGTGAATACTTTTGAGATCTCAGACTGCGATGAGGAGGATCAGAGAGGAGTGAGATCTGGAGGTCGGGTCTCTCCGGCAGGTTTTGAAGTTTGCAGGGTTGTGCGGGGCTGGTCCTAAGGGGATCTTCTCATTATTTTATCACAGTGTGTGGGAGAATGTTCAGGGTTTTGGTTGGGTTAGTTTGTTTGTATGAGGTGCAGAATGTACTCAGACTCTGTGAGTGGTTTGGAGGCTATGCAGCTCATTTTAGGGTAACTTTAGGGTAACAGTTGGAATCTGGTTGGGAATGATGTAGGTTGGGTTTAACAAAGGGTGAGGACTGGCTTTGAGGAGGGGGTGGAATTAGTTGAAGCGAGTTCAGAAAGAGTGAAGTGATCCATGATGATCTCAGTCAGCACGATTGTCTTGACATTGTCTTTTTGTGGTCTTGGACTTTCTCAAGAATCTGATTTGGGCTAAATCATTTTCCCCTCACATGTGACAGATTTATTTTTGTTTGACCAGCTAAAATCACAGACTGAATTCAGATTAAATCTGGCATTTTCAAATTTGAAAATGGAAATGGATCTGTGTCTTGATTTTGACTATTGTTTATTTATTTATTGGCAATGTGCCTTCAGTGTGAAGAGTCAGTTTGCAATTTTATGCGTATCTAAGTGACAGGTAAGTGACTCTCGCAGTTTAACTGAGCCTGAATGTCTTCACACACTTCATGATGCACCTTGTCCTATATAAACCCTTTTGTAAGTTTTATTAAATGTTATTAGTATTATGTTGAGGTTTATTAGCATTTAAGGACTGATTGTTGTGCACTGCAGCAGAGCCACAGAGCAGTCAGCTGGATTGGCATCGGGAACATACTTCATAAGAAGCGCTGAGGCAGAAATACCTGATAGCCACGTTAGTGGAACCATGTGCGTAAGCACTCGCAGAGAACCGCCCTGGAAACTGTTACTCTCAGCGAGTCACGCTATCCTCCTTTCTCCCCTCTCTCAAACTTTCTGTTTCATCTCCTTCACAGCACTGTTTTATCCAAGTATTCTGCTATTAATATCCACATTTGCGGCTGCGACAGAAAGATTCCTTTTGCCGTGTCAATATGCACCTGGATTTATTTAGAGGACACAAAGAGGAATAGAGCAGAATCCCCCCTCCGACCCAACCTCTTGACAATAGGTGTTTAATCATCTAGATTCATAATTTTCCCTAAAGGTTTATTCCAATGAGGTCCATGTTACTGTATGTAACCAAGAATAAAAAAATTACTTTTTAAATTAATTTGAACTATTAGCACATTTTTTTCTTCTTAACTAAATGATCAGTTGGAAATTTGGTATGGTAGCACTACTTGTATTGATGTCTGCCTTGGATTATTTGCTTGTGCTTGTATTGTTCCCATTAATAAATCACGTTGATTAAGAACACATCAAAAATTTGGGCACACTTGGCTGAATTTACTAAATTTATTATTTACAAGTTTAACATTATATTATATTATATTATACTTTATTTTATTTGGGTCAATTACTAAAGGAAAAGCAGCCAACAAGTGTCCAGCAAACAAGTGAACTCCTTCACTAATTTAAAAAGCATCCCAGGCTGCACCTCATGAAGCTGGTTGAGTGAATGTCTAAAATGAGGAATATTTGAAATCTAGTCGAAGGGTGGTGATTTTTGAAGAAGCTCGAATACACTAGGGCCGTCCTTAGGGTGGAGCAACTGGTGAAAAAGACGATCGTGAACGGAACGAGGGGACCCCCCCAAAGGACAAACGCAAATGGACAGACCAATGGACCAACTTACACTTGGCCCTGAACAATGCTTGGGGCAGCCCTAAGATATCCATACAATATGAAAACATTTGACTTGTAGTTAATATAAGAGGTTGATAATGAATTGACCATCAAGTATTCACCCAAAAATGAAATCTTCCTCACAGAGCGAAACTTGTCTATGCCCAAGAACATTGTGACGGATGGGATGTTTGGGACAACAAAAACGCTGTCCTCCCGTCCTGAAGTTTGCTACTTTGACTTCATCAGAATTCAAACCTCAGCTAAAATGGCATGTGGGGGGCTGCATGTGGATGAGTGAGCAGAACAGGGAATGTCTTATGAGAAGTTTGAGTCAGAATGGGACTGGCTTTCTCATAGCCTGTCTGTCCCTGTGGTAAAGAGGTCATTGGGATGCCAGTGCAGTCAGGGCGGTCTGATCTCTCCTGGCGACTCAGACTGTGTGTTTCTCCTGCATGTGGCTCTTTGAAGTGCATTGGGAGTGTTTTCTGAAGTGCACTGGGGGTGTGTGTAATTGATTGGACTGGCAGGCTTTTTGCAGATTATTCCACATGGTGAGACTGCTCTTAGCACACAGCAGCAGGCTATATATATACTCAATGTCCATCTGCAAATTAAACCCTGACACACTGATTCACAGACACATTACCAATAACTGCTAATGCTTGCTTATCTCTATTTAATTGACCACCACCATTGTGCCCATTTGTTTTCCCATTATGATGATTATAATTTTTTTTAAATTACTTTAAATACCACACATAAAATGAAGATGGATATCCTATCTTAAGATGAGCATGAGCGTTATACATTGTAACCCAATTTATTTTCTATATGGGGTCAAAAAAGACCCCTAAAAAGTGACTTTATTCCCACACTAACATACAACCAGATATCGTTCCAGTTTATTTTTAAGTGTGTAGATATAGTAAGTCTGAGAAAAGTCATCAAGATGATGCCATTTTGATGAAGGGAACTTTTCTTCTTTTCTTTTTTTAAATGTAAGTTTACCATATTTATTATGGGCACAAATGACCCAAACAGCACACAAGAGTTAAAGTGTACTATATAGATAGCCTCAAAGCTAACAGACATGGACTAAACCTATGTGGTATTTAACCCCAAATTGCTGTAATAATAACTCAAAGCACTTAATCTGAACAACCTGGAATAAGAACATGATCTCATTTTTCTACACTCTTAGAAAAAAATTATAAAAGCTGGGGTGGTACCCTTTCAAAAGATACTAATATGTACACTTTAGGTAGTGAAATGTACCTTTAACTCAATCATTTTCACAAAAATGTCATGCACCCCAGAATATTTTGTTGTATGAATATCTGAACATGCAATATATCAAAAGCAGGAACAGATTGTATTCGTTTTTTGTTTTTTTGTTTTTTTGTCAAAGACTACATCCAGATCAGGTTCTACTAATATGCATCCTTTATGGGTAAATAAGGTACAAATGTATACCTTTTGAAAAGGTACCGCCCCAGTGACAGCTTTTATAGTGCAAGGAGAAATTTCACCACTTTTATTTGTGTGGCGACATCTAAAAATGTGTGATTCTTTTGTGTTCAAAAACAGAAAACTGTTGTTATAAACTTTATTTTACAGGTTACATGACAATCAGCCCATTTAGGCGATGATATTTTTCCTCATCTTCCTGCTTTTCTCTCTACAGAGTGTGTATCCTGGGCGTGTGTTCGCCATGGCTCTAGTTCAGGCGCTGCCTGTGCCCACTGATCACCCAAAGCCCAGCGCTGACATCCAGCAGTGCTGCTCAGTGTCTCACTCCCCCTCCATAGCTGAGGCAGGCACCATGGGTTCCGTCAGCAGCCTGATCTCTGGACGTACCTACCAGGAGCGCCACTGCCGAGCCGCCAGCGACTTTGGTGCCAAGTATCGCAAACCCACACCCGCTATAAGCTGTTTCCGACAGCAAGAGGGCACACTGCGCAGTGCCAGCTCACAGGAGCAGCTTCTCACCAGCCAGCCTCCTCTACCTGCTAAGAACAAATCCTCTGCCCTCATCTCTGCTGGCAATGGCAACTATGGCTATTTGTGTGACGAGCCAGTGGGCGACTGGAATGATAACCATGTGACCACGTGCAGCCCATCCAGTGATACTGAAGAGCCTCCTGATAACAGAGGCATGAATGGTAATATTGGTGGTCCTCCGCCCAAACTCGTCCCAGTGTCAGGCAGACTGGAAAAGGTGAGTCTGGTGGTGCTTGGGAGGTAAACATTAAAAAAATACAATAAACATTTTTAAATTAGTGACACGACATCTTTTTATATTTATAATAAATGTAAACTTGTGCCATGGAAGAAGTCTATGGCTAAGGCTTTGCTCCATAATAAACATAAAACACTGTGTTTTAAACATGTATGTTCCCATATAGTGTGACATAATCACTTACTACCGCTTATCAAGTTGTTCATCTGTAAAGGCAGTAACTTTCACGACACATGCAAGGGTACTATAAAGGGACTACTCCCATAGAGAAATAGTCTCAACTCACAGAAATGACATCTGTTCTGCATAACCATCTGGCTAACAAAGGATGACTTGAAAAATAATGAACACAAGTGCTTAAAGGGGTCATATGATGCTTTTTTAATGTTTTACTTTTCCCTTAGTGTGTAATGTATCGGTTTGTGCATGTATACGATCTGCAAAGGTACAAAGCTCATAGTTGCCCGCAAAAAGATTTATTCTATCTAACAGAGAACACTGTTTAAAATACCTTGACCGAAGTTCAGATATTACTTCCTCATACGTCTACGTCACAATGTGAAATATTAGCATAATGCCGATCAAAAGGTATATGCAAAGTAATAAGACGAGGCTTCTGTGAATTGTAGTGCTGTTGCCTTTTCGTGGCGTCAAATGGCGTAATTTTTACAGAGGACAGCTTCCTGAACCTGGGAGAGTACAATGCACATCAGCTATATACAAAGACTACTTACCAATGAGAAACATTCTACTCAAGTCATGCTTGCAAAGTTGGTTCCAATCTATCGGCTTGATTATCCGCATTTTCAGAATCCGACTCTGGCTCGAATTGAAAAACCAGTAAAACCTTCGACATTATTAACTGTTTACAATTGCTTAAAGCCTTGGAAGCTTAAGCTCGCAATTATGGTAAGGGGCGTTACTTTTCTGACACATGCTGGGTACCATATAGATGTCCATTGAAAGTGCATTAATGTTAATACAACAGTCTTTGAACCATTTCTTTAAATTACTCCTTCAAAATGCTGTCCATCATATCATTGTCGAGGTCTCATTCATTTGTTTTAGAAGAAATGAAAGAAGGTTTTGCTGATGCTCATTTCACACAGTGGGTAGTACATCTAATTGGCTATTAATTTTTATTGACCGAGGAGAGCCTTTAATCACTGCAATACATCAATATGCCCATCACTCACTGTGCACATTTAACATCTCATTTACACACAGTTATGTTGGTGGCTTCACTCTTTAGCTATTTATTGTGCAGATGCCGTTCAAAAGTTTGGGGTCAGTAAGTTCATTCATTCATGGGGTCATTCATTTTTAAATAAATTAATAAATATTAAACCAAAGACACATTAAATTGATAAAAAGTGATAGTAAAGGCATTTCCAATGTTACAAAAGAATTCTGTTCTTTTGAACTTTCTATTCATCAAAGATTTTGAAAATAATTTATCACTGTTTCCACAAAAATATTAAGCAGCACAATTGTTTTCAACATTGATGATAATAATAATGTTTCTTGAGAACCAAATCAGCATATTAGAATAATTTCTGAAAGATCATGTGACACGAGAAGAGAGTAATAGCTGCTGAAAATTCAGCATTGCTATCACAGGAATAAAATAAAATGTTAATATATGTATAAGAAAACACTGTTTTACATTAACCATTTACTTTTGATTACAGAGTATGGAGAAGATACTGATCCGTCCCACTGCCTTTAAGCCTGTCGTGCCCAAAAATCGCAACTCTGTGCAGTACCTGCCTCCGCGGTCAGGGGGCAGTCTGTCTGAAAGCCAAGGCAGCCTCAACCTCTTACTTCCTGGCAATGGAGCGGGGTTGGGTTGTCAGGAAAAGCGCAACTCTTACAGTGGGGGACGCAACGCACGGAGTAGCCAGTCCGTCACTATGTCCGACTCAGGCCGCAACTCCCTTTCCAGCCTACCCACTTACAGCAGCACAGGGTACAGCCTGGCACAGAGTGAAGTACCCACTGGGCACATGGAAACCGCACGCTCCGGTGGTGGCCACGGACACTCTAACTCCGACAGCGGTCGGTCATCATCCAGTAAGAGTACAGGGTCTTTAAGTGGGCGTGGCCAGCCCCTCTCAGACAGCGGATCATGTGGCCGCTCCCCGGCTCCAGGAGAAGGTTATGAAGGCGTCATTCGGGATCTTGAGGAGAAGCTGAGGGAAAGAGACCTGGAGCTGCAGCAACTTAGGGACAACCTGGATGAGAATGAGGCAGCCATCTGTCAGGTGACAATCACTGTTTTCTACCATTTATTAGTGTCATTTGACAGGGAATTGTCAGATACAGTGTATACAACCTAAGTCAAATCATGTGTCTTCTCCATGCAGGTGTATGAGGAGAAACAGAAGCGCTGCGAGCAAGAGTTGGAGGACCTTCGGCAGAGCTGTGCATCGAAGATGAAGCAGGTGCAGCTGAAGGCACAACGGGCGCAACAGGTTCTGCAGTTACAGGTGTTTCAGCTGCAACAGGAGAAGAAGAAATTACAGGAGGACTTCTCTCAACTGCTACAAGAACGGGAGGCATTGGAGAAGAGATGTGCCTCTTTTGAGAGGGAGCAGACTCAACTAGGCCCTCGTCTAGAAGAGACAAAGTGGGAGGTGAGACCTTTTTTAGCCATGTGGATCTAGCATTGAGCAATTACTACATTCAATGAAATTGAATGTTTCTGTCTCACAGGTGTGTCAGAAGTCAGGTGAGATTTCTCTGCTGAAGCAGCAGCTGAAGGACTTACAGGTGGATCTTGGTCAGAAGGCCAGCGAGATTGTTGCTTTGAAGGCCCAGTTGAGAGAGGCTCGTTCTGAGCTTCAAGCTAGCCAGACTCGCTCACAGGAAGCCCACGCCACAGCCCGCACTCGCACACTCGAACTCGAGGTTTGCGAGAATGAGCTACAGCGCCGTAAGAGCGAAGCGGAGCTCCTGCGGGAGAAGATGGGCCGTTTGGAGGAAGAGTCCATCCGTCTTAAAGAGGCTTTGGCGGTGCCCACGTCCCAAGCTCTTCCTTCTAAAGGCCAATGCATGAGCTTGCCCCTGCCCCAAAGCCGTGGGGTGATCACTCACGGCATCAGCCCCGCTTTCCGGGACAACAACAGCGAAGAGCAGCTTCTAGCATATGATAGTGATGAAGCGAAGGTGCAGCGCCAGAGCGTGGACATGCTTCACGGTCTCCGTCAGCAGGTGGACCGACTGCGGGCAGAGCTGATGTACGAGAGGAGGCGGAGCGAGGACCAGCTGGAGGGCTTTGACGAGGAACGCAGGGTGTGGCAAGAGGAGAAAGACAAGGTGATCCGTTACCAGAAGCAGCTGCAGCAGAACTACATCCAGATGTACCGCAGAAACCGTGACCTGGAGCGTGTGATGAGGGAACTTAGTCTGGAGCTGGAGAACAGGGACATGGAGGAGTTTGACATGCGCAGCAACGAGATCCATTTTGAGGAGATCACTGCCACTGAAATCTAACCCACATCTTACTCTGCCCTCCAAAAATACATCTCCACTGTGCTTGTGTGAGGAGCACCAGTCTTTCTGCCGTGTCATTTGGCATGCTTCTCTACACTATTTCAAAAAGACTTGTGTTCAAGGCAAGTTATTGTTGTGATGTCCGCAGAGGCCAATAAAACAGGGAATGTTTGTATTTAGACATCTTTATTATCACTTCCTGCCTCAGAAACCTGTGAGGGACTACAGATGAATGTAAAATGACTGTGAACAGCAGTTAAATGATGCCATTGATGAAGGGAAGGATGTCCTAAAAAATGGTGCTTTGTTGCTGACAAACCCCTATAGTACAACTAGGGCTGTAATTAAGTTCAATGAATTAAAAGAAAAATCACATAGGAAGTTCACAAAAGACGTGTTTTTCTGTTGAAAAACGTAACTACACGTTTGAACAGAATACAGAGCTCTTAATGCCCCCCCCCCCCCCCCCCCCCCCAAAGTTTATTTTAATACTTTGAACTACAAGAAATTGAAATGAGCAGCAAGATGAGACGTAACGGCCAAAGATGTTTGTAGTGTAGAGAGAACACTAGAATGCGTCCTTTGTGAACTACCTTGGAAGGATTGACAAACCCATTTGCTAAACGGGTTGCTGTGGACTGTAGACCAAGGATTGGCTTATGTTCAATTATATGAAGAAACAAATCAAACATACAGTATATGAAACTGTCTATTCAATCCTTTACTCGCTTGCTACAATAATGTAACATTTCATTTGGAAATTTTTCTTAGCAAATATTGATGTATGCAGTTATTTGCGTTTCATTTGATTACATAATTAGAATTGATTGGCACTTCACAGCCTTATTTACAATATTTTCATTAGTTCAGCTGAATACCTTACACACAATCAGAAAAGACTGTCTCAGCAAAGAAATATACTGAAATGGCTATGAGATTGAAGAACTGATAGGAAGAAATACAGCATGTAGGGTAAGGGTTTCATGGAGTTTATCATATCCTATAATGGAAAGAGCACAATCCTCGCCTCGCCCATTGTACCAGCATTAACACTGATGGGAAGAGATTTGGGATACGTTCAGACTGCAGGTAAATGAAGCCCCAAATCTGATTTTTTTGCTCACATGTGACCCTCATCTGTTTGTGTCATGACAGTGTGAACAGAACAAACCACATGGAATCTGATCTTTTCAATTCCGATTTGTGCCACTTCCATATGTGGTCCTAAATCCGATACAGGTCAGATGTTTTACAATACGACCACAGTCTGAACAGTCGCAAAGGAATTAATGCGACTTTTACGTTACTCTAAATCGACATTCGTCACAATTCTGCGCTCATGGGAGTCACATACTGAAGAACAGTGATGTGTCAGAGCTCATAAGTATTACGTGACAGCTCTATATACAAGCAAAACATCATAAATGTTTAAAATCTTTTATTTCCGCATCCTACGTCTTTGTTTTTAATATCGCCTGCACATAAATCCACTGGATTCCGAGTCAGATCACACTATTAATAAACAGATAATCACTTACTTTAATGTTCTCTGTGTTTACTTCTGTATGACAGCATGCTGCGTGACATCTTTTTATCATTCTTTTGCACGTGCGGTTCAGTTCAGGATCACGATCTGTTCACACTGGAATCTGATACTGGACTCATTTAAAACAACAATGTGAACAGCTATCCAAAATCAGATCTGAGCAATAAATGGGAATCGAGCACTAAGACTTGCAGTGTGACTTGCAGTGTGAACGTAGCCTTGAAGGCACTCTATTGAGCATATTATGTTAGGCCACCGAAGCTGCAGTTTTGTTGAATTCATTCTTGGTGTTCTAGCTGTGCTGGTGTCAAGTACTCAGTAACATTGTGTCATTTCTTAGCCATTTACGGCACTATGCAGCAAGAACTGTCACCGCTCATCTCACAGCCCCGCTGCTTACACTACATTTGATACTAATTACTGATGTAGAAGTGTTATTTTTATAATTAGATGATATATTAGTAGACATAACTAGCAAATATAGAGGCAAATATATTTTTTCTTTTTTTTCTGAGTATTGCCTTGCACACTGTACAGAGTGAATAGCATGTGTGCATGACACCGTAGCATTTCTGTGGCCAGACAGTCTGGCGTCGAGTCACGTTATGGCTTCACACAGGTCAGTGGGTTGGTTTTTCCAACCAAGTCTGCGAAGTAATGACATAGTTGATGAATGCATAGATATATATCATAATAGATTTACATACAATCTGAGAAATACTAATCAAATGTTTGTGGTCATTTTGTTAAAGGGATATATATACAATATAAACTTTGTTGTTTTTACAGAACAGATCCTTTAAAACAAAATAGATATGAAAAATTAAATATATATGTGATGTATATTTTTATATATAGCACATCAAGCTATTTTGTGGTAACACAGGTAACTTTGTGGGTTTAATAAATTTGAATAGCATATTTCACACACTGTTGTCCAGAGGGATCATTTGCCATCAGCTCTGATAGTATTTCATACAGTAGTTGGTGCTTTTATATTCTCATGGAGTCTACCGCACATGTATTTATCATGTCCTTCTCTGTTAATAATATACAGCATTATCACATAAGGATTTTTGTGCATGTTGTAGAAAATTGGCAAGAACATTGCCCGACAACAAGGTAATGTTTGGGACACTAACTTTTTTCACATCAGGGAAGACCGATACAAAAAATGAAATGAGGAACTCTGACTGCAAAATCACATTTTAGCCATCTCAACCAAAGATAATCTGTTACATATTTTCCAGATTCTTTTAAACAGCATATAGTTAATACATTTACACTTTACTCAGTGCTTCCTTTTTTATATAAAACTATGTGATATACTCTTCATGCTTCTACAGTAAAACAGACACTTTATTTATGTGATAATCATTTTTGTATTTTTTCATTCAAGGCCAAATTATTAATTTCAGTATTGGTCAGAAAGGATTACTGTTTGTGATTTAGTCTGGTCTTGCATCACTTCTGGTATTTTTTGACTACCTGAGAATCAGAAATATGAATTTGGCAATTTCTCACCTTGCTCAGATTATCATCCCTCTTGTTGTCATCATCTCTGTGTCACAGATATGTTATATGAGTGTAAGAAAACTCGTTTCACCCCTGGACATTGTCCTGTGCATCCCTCCCTGACATGTCAATCACACCCCTGATGAAAACATGTAAATATTCCTCATATTGTAATATTATTGACACATTCAATAATTTTGTTTTTACACACGCAAAATATCTATTTTGAAGTTGTAACCACTGTGAATAGACCAAAGCAAATTAACGTTTAATCTTTTTTCCCTAGTGTATGTGCTTGTGTATGTTTCCTTTGTCAATCTGTAGTGTTTTTAGTCATGTATGTATATTTTCATGTTGTATATTTCTTGTAAAAATGTGTTTTTAATTAAAGAAAGTCACCTCAAGCAAAGTATGGTGTTTTTTCAAATTTACCTACAGTTTTTACTGACGAGTCAACCATTTTATTTTACAAAAAAAAATCATTTTCACACACACACACAAAAAAAAAAAAAATCAGATTTGGGCCACATTTACCTGCAGTTTGAATGTAGCCAAGTAGCTTTAGTAATTTGTGCATTATCATTAGAGGTCAGAATCAGAGTAAAAAGAGCTTACACGATGGAAACAGGCAATATTTAACTTTTTTATTTATATTCACACAATGCCTTTTGTAATAAAACGAATTGCAAAAAATGCAGACCAGATGCTTTTTATATGCTTGCAGAGTAAAACGTTCAGTATATAACACTGATCCTACAATCATCACAACGTTTATATTTCAATTGCACAGTCCATATGTGCAGCATTAAGGCACAAATATAAAAAATGCAAGTGTACACATTAATTGCCAAAAATAGACATGAACTTGCATAGGATGTAAAGTGAGACAGGGGTCTTCATTTTGTAATAATCCCCCAGACATTCACTAAACCAAACCAGCAATTTAAAAGAAAAAAAGAAGACCTAATCTCAATCCATGCTGCGATCGTGTGTAATCTCTTTCAGGCATGACTGTAGAGACTGTAGCCCGGATGCATAGTGATATGATTTATGGTTATCAGCATGTCATGTCAGTGTACTCAGGCTTAAACCGCAACCAAAAATAGAAACCCACAATATCTCATGTTTATCCAGGGTTTCGGATCCTTTAAATGTGAAACTGTTATGACCGATTTATTAGAATTCTTGAAAACAGAATAGATGCGAATTAGAAAAGGGACAGGAAATAGGGATAGGGATAGGAAGGGAAAAGGTCAGCATTGTGAATGGCCAATAGCACTCTGTGGAAGCCCATTTATGAATTCTGCCTCAACCCCCACTGCACATCATGGCATGATTTCTCTTCCAAACCAAGCATGCACCCTCTGTTTATACCCAGCAGCAACAAGGCCCCAATATACTTCTAGCGAAATCAAAGAACGGGCTGGTGTGACGTAATTTCAAACAAAATCAGGCCGAAAATGAAGTTTGTTTGGAGTTTGAAACAGCTTGCCAAAGTGAACTTTTCGGAAAAGTTAGCTTTGGCTGGTAAACGCCTCCGAACTACCATTGGTCCGTGGCGATTATGTAATAGGTAGGTGTGGCTCTGTGGCTCCGCCTTCTTTGACATGGAAGTCTTCTCTGGTCCATTTCTTCTGTTCAGTGACAGTCCGTCGAGTAAAAACATGAACGCACTGAAGAGTGACTATATAGTAGAAATTGAAGTTGTAATTCTAACTGAAAGTAACACTTTCCGCGTTTAATACTGTAAAGCTGCTTGCTTTAAAGCAATCTATTGTATAAAGTGCTATAAATAAATGTGACTTGACTGGAGTGCCGAATTGCAGAGCTGAATCAAACATATTAAGAGGGAAGCGTGCAGCTTATTCATCAAACATCTTAACATATTCATCCCAGCAGCGTAGGGATGTTCGCTAACAGTATACCGCTACAAAGGTATTTTCCCACTGAGTGAAGAATGAAAAAGAACTTTGCCGTGAGTATATCAGGGCCTTTAGCGCAAACGCATTTGGTATCAGGCTGCTTTCAGTCCGTCTCTTGGGTTCTTGGGAACTTTGACGATGAACTCCATGGGGTCTTTGGCCTTGTTACTGAAAGCCCTCCGAATGGCGTCCACCGCGTGTTGATGCGTGACACCTTTGAGGGACTCTCCATCTACTGACATCAGCTCGAATCCAGCCTACACACACAGAGAGAGAGAGAGAGAGAGAGAGATTTCTAGAAAAGTTCAGATGTCAGACTTGATCATTAATGCAGATGTCTGTTTTTCTGACACATCCCTGAGTATTCCTGGCAGAGTGCAGACAGAACGTGGTCTGAATGGCAGGAAAAAGCAGATGCTGCAGGCACAGGATGCCTCTCATTTCCTTTGTTCTCCTTCGTTAATACCTGTGAATGATCTCATCTGGTCTGCTTCAGACACTGCGCGCATGTGTGTGTGTGTGTGTGTCAAAGCCCTGCCAGTGAATGACATCAGCTTATTATACTTCAGAAATGGATGTTTTTCTCTCTGATTGTAACCACTGGCAGACCTGAAGCACAGATGTTTGGGTCTCACCGGTCAAAAACACACGACAGCTCTTTTCTAAACTCATTCTCTTATCTCTGACACCGCTAACAGTATAAACAAAGTTACAAATCAGGGGGAACAGTCAACTTAGAGTGAGCAGGACCAAATTATATACACCATTCTCTAGGTGTGCATAACCCAAAAGTTAAACACTCTCACAGATGCAGGAGTGTGTCTTTGGAATTAAGTCTTTCCTGCCAGGAAAAAAGTACAAAGTGCAGCTGAGCTCACAAACGCAAGTTTAGTTCAAAGTAGGCACATTTCCTCAGTCACGATCTCTTACCAGGATGCACCTGTTTACTGAACTCTCTCTACACCCATCCTTAGAGGTTAGGGTCTGTTTTCATGCTCTCCATCAGTCAGATCTAACACTATTGTCCCCTTATAGAGACATTGTATTTCTCTGTGCATTCAAGCAAAAATAAAAATGGAAAACATTTCTTAGTTGGGCTAAACTGATAAAGCTTTCAGTTAAGAGTGTACCCAATGTTTAAATATATTTTCCATTAAAAAATCCATTTGGGATGTCCCATAAGGACAGAACATTGTAGAGTTAATGTTGAGATAAACGTTGTTCTTAAAGGGATAGTTCACGCAAAAATAAATAAAGGAATAGTTCATCAAAAAAATGTTTCTCACCCTCATGTTGCTCTAAATCTGTATGACTTTCTCTCCTCTTGAAACAAAGAAGACTGAAAATGTTGGTGACCACTTACTTCCAAAGTATGGACAAAAAATATCTTAGAATATCTTTCTTTGTGATTCACAGAAGAAAGTCATACAGGTTTGGAATGACATGTAGGTGAGAAAATGATGACAGAATTTTCATTTTTATCCCCTTAAATCATTGCATTTGGTCTTGCTTTGTTTTAGTATGTAATGCCCATTAATATATCATGTTATAAAAGGATGTAAAATGGGTTGATAGCATCAATTCACACTAAAATTAAAGTTACTTGCACAAGTATTCTTACAATATAGCACACAAAAGATTATTCCAGTTATGGTAAGTGAACCCAAAAGCAGAACAGAAGACCAGAACTACTTAAGAGGCATTATGAAGAGTATTTCAAAACATTACACTTAGTCTGTTTTTGCCCCTTTATGGCCATTAAGGGGCCTAAGATTTGTTTAAGCTGACATTCTCCTTCAACTAGCACTTATATTAAGGAGACCGCAGGGACATCATCAGTCTTTTCTGTATGCCATCTGCCTTTTTGACTAAAAACAAATCACCAAAGCATTCTATGGCTATAGAGGACAAGTGGAGTCATTTATCAGTGGATAGCAGTGTACTTCACTGTGTGAGTGAAGAGAAAGATGATGACTCAGGGAGGAGTAGAAATCAATGGGTCTCATTCACTAAGCATGTGTAGGCCTACGCACGAATTTGTGCATGAAATCTGTATGTACAGTATGTACACACGCATATGTTCAGCTGGCTAATCAGAGGTCTGTAATGTCTGTATAAAAGGTGTTAATTGAGTTTGAACTTGTCTTGAGAATGGCACTCTCGGCACTGCTCGAGGATCTTGCTGAGCATGTTCTCAGGCAAGAACGCATCTTGTCATCTTGTCAGTGTCATGTTTGCTGAGAGTGACGGAAGAAAAGGGTGTGCTGAATGCCCTTATGGACATGGTTTGGGTGTGTTTTATGTAAATGACTTACCTCGGGCACGCTGACGCTCATTTAGAATACTCCAAATTCATCAACGTTAGAACGAGGTTAAGAACAAATTTATGAGAAGTTCAAATGTGCATATAAAAACGAACAGCGTACGCAATTATTAGTGAATGAACAGTGAACAGATTTTCAAACATTTTCCGATTTTGAATTTCAAAGCCAAATGCTTTGAATGCTTATAGCTTTTGAAAATTGTAGCTTGGTTAAAATAATGAAACTGTCTTTTGACTGGTGATCTTTAGATTTCGCCAAATTGCCCATTGGCCATTTTGAATTTTGATGCAAAATACTATAACATTATGGTGCGTAACTCATACAGTCCTACAGTATTGATATCTTAAATCATGTGGCTTGAGGAGATCTTTGTTATTACTTTTCTAAGCAGTTAGACATAAGATAAAACAGAGGCACCTGAGCCACAGGACCAGAATATTATAATGATTTGAGGATGAGCTCTTTTTACTTAGGCCAGTAAGCAACCACTGAGAATAACCACATAGACCACGTTGTCAATTCACCTTTTCGTGGTTAATCCCGTTCTGCACACACACAGTTCAGTAATTACGTGAGTGACAACCGCATTCTACAAGCAAATTAACGCCTGAAAATGCAGGTAGTGACAACAGCATTTCTAATGTGTACGGAAACCGAACTGAACAACTAGTTGTTAATGACATGCATCAGAGACGTGTCTCTCTTCTGTATGGGCGATGCAAACAATCACAGGGAAAGCGGTACGAGCCTTGACTCATTCGAGTTGCCAGATCTGTCTAGAAAAACAGCGAACAAGAACAAGCCCACAATAATCCAAAATTATAAACCCAAATGCTTTATGATGACAATAAGACCAAAATATCGCAACCCGCACCTGCTCACTTTAATAACTCTTTAAAAGCAATCACTTTATGAGCCAAGCTTAAACAATACGGACAGTACGGACGACAACGTTGTCAAAACGATACCTGTTCACACGGATCCACGAAAACGACTAAAAGCTATGTATTCTGCTGAAAAGGCCAGTAGTTGGCGATGTCACTTAGTAAAGAAGCACTACCCGCCTATAGACAGAACACATAATACGCATGTCGTCAACGTTTTCACGAATTCATGTTTTTGTAGTTTTAGTTTACACGGAGACGATAACTCTCTCGTTTTCAAAAACTTGCACTTTGAATCCTGTTTTCAGGCCCCCAAAACGCTTTTGTCATGTAAATAAAACGCATAAAATCTTTTCCGTTTTTAGTTGAAAACTGTGTCATGTAAACGGCCCTTGAAGCAGCCTTAACAAGCATAAACAAAACACGACGCCTCCTAAACTGTGCTAAACTGTAATATTCTTTGGTCAGAACAGCGGATAAAAAACACACGAGAATCAGTCAAGTACCGTACACACATGGAACGATAATTTAGGGGACTCACTCCCACATTTAAATGCGATTGCCACATTTAAAGTCACAAACTTTAAAGTGTGTACATGGCCTTAGTCTTAGCAACCACCAAGCATCACCCTAGCAACAACACAGAACACTCTAGCAACCATAGAGTAATGTGATTAAAAAAACAACAACACTCAGAACGTCTTAGCAACCAACTAGCATTATCCTAGCAACACTCTAGGCTTGCCATGCCTTAGCAAATACTGGGAAAGTTGTCAAGCTACCTCATGGTGGCAAGTTTTACATAGGCAAAATGTTGAAATGTAGTAATTAAACTGTCCTCTGTATTTATAAGCTGAAGAATGACTGCAAAGATGAAGACAACAGACTATAATCAAGATGAAAAAGTGCTGGACTAATTACACATGAGCTGAACGAGCAGACTCTGTGGAGCCCCAACACATACACAACACCTGACCTCCGTCTGCCATGCGTATCAACAATGTTTGATAAGAGGAACGTGACTGCAGAAGTTGTGTGATAGAAACCTGACCTCCATGCCACTGGAGCATACTTGCTGCTCAGATATTTCAGTTATCAGTTAGACAACAGGAACAGGAAGTATGTCAACAGGGCTCTCCACACTTTCCTCTGCAGGCCTGATAATCTGGAGAGCTCAGTCAAGATAGTCGCGGCTTCAGGGTGTGACAACAAGTGAATTGAGTGGAATGTGAATTAGCCAGTCTTTGGAATGAATGGGAATACCCAATGGTCTTTCACACCAAGCCCAGATGGAGGCCAGAGATGAGTGGATGTTCTTGGCAACTGAAGGGTTTTGAGCCTGACACCAGATCTCCTGAGTGTGGCAACACAAGCCTCTCAGAGCAGGCCAGGGAAGTGCTGTCACCTGATAGGCTGTGATCTACAAAGATACGTCTTCCTTTGACAAATACACAAACACACAAACACACACACACACACATGGGATTCCAGGGTTTTAACCTTGCATGCGAGGTCACAGAGGTGCCATTGGTATTGTGCCCTCACCTGCTTTGACCTTTATCCCTTATTCTGCCTCACTTAGTACAGATGCAATGCAACCTGGATGTTGTTTAGTAGGGATGTGGCAAAGCCTAATTCCGAATTCGGAAAGGCACGGAAGATGAATAACGCATTTAGTCCCTAAAGGGACATGGTTAGGCTTGATGGGGTAGTCGGTTACATTACAGTACATCAGATTTCAATTATCACGTGAAGATGGTAATGAGAGATGACTGACAGGAGGATGTTGGAGGTTTTGGTGCGCAACAGATCCTGATTGTGTCATTAAGCGAAGCACACATTACAAGACTGAAGATTGTTTAGTCCATGTTGTATTCGAGACCAGCTCATTCAAGTCCGAGTCAAGACCAGTGGAAAGAACAGGGTTGTGTCCAAATCAAGACCAAGTCAAAGGCCATATTTTAATGGTATTGGTTTTGTAGTGGACTTGGAAACATGTGAACTTGACCCTCTTCTGGTATTGGCCTTAAGTCAGCCTCAACCCTCTCCTTGTCTCGATCTCAAATAAGCTGGTCTTGACTCCAACACTACTTAGCCTACTGTAGCTGAGGCTATATGAGGAGGAGTTACCTTCAGAACATCACTGGTAGAGGCCGCTCCTCCTGGAAAGATCTTCTCAATCTTCACCATTGGCTGTACCTTTGACTCAATGCCACCTGAGATGCTTATTCCTGCACAAAAAAAAGAGTAGAAATCATCTAGCTATACAAATGTTAACCAATGACTTCAGTTCTCTTAAGAATGTGCATGAAATAAACAGTGTATTACCAATCCATCTACATGTTAGATGCTTGTAAAAAATAACTGATCTTATGATTTTTCCATAAAAGTAACAGATTCTGATTCCAGTTCAAACTAAACAGATGTCTGCCAGCAGAACAACTGTCGTTGAAATTAATGGAAATTATAATGTTTAATTTTCTCCAACTCCATAATATACTGTCTTAAAAAGGGTGCGCACTGTATTACTGTTGGCTTAATCTTTGCACTGGGCAATTCACTGCCATCTTCTGGCGAGGAGAGAAGATTAACTGAGGGAGAATCTCTTCTTTAATACTAATTTCTCAGTGATTATAAAAACTTCTTTATTTCCACAAAGAATTTTTAATTCTGTCAGTGTACACCAAGTCATTGTGTGTCAAGAATGAATCACATGCTTTGCAAATCTACTGTATTAATAGGCTTTAGTCATACTATTACTCAGAATTAGGGATCTCAACAAACCACTAACCCTAAGTATTTAACTTGTACATAACTCATCCAGCACTGTTAGTGTTACCGACATAAATGACATCTAAAATTGGCTTTCTGGGAAGGGATTACTTTTCTAAGTGATCAAACTTATAATTTATGCCTGGTGAGTGATAAAAATGTCATGACTCACAATAAAGGAAGGACTCAAACTATGTCTATAGATCAGAATATAACAGAGACTTGAGTTGGGCCAGTAAGAAACCACCCAGAACACCATATAAACCACATAGCAATAAGCATAAAGCAAAAAAGAATAACTTGGAATCCACCAAAACACCATAGCATTGTGGCTGGAACATTTGCATGGACAACCTGCATTAACTTTTTCTTACAAATATTAGTTCATTTGAGAAACATTTCCATATAGCAAGGATACAGTGAATCCAAGTAACTCACCCAGGGACTGCTTGGTCTTAGAGATGGAAACCTTGGTTAGTTCATACTCCTGCTCTGCTTGGCTTTCTGAGTGTCCATTGACTGGTTCTTTCCAGTCTTGATCTGAGCTGGGCGTAAACACCTGGGTCAATGGTGTCCTGCTTCGGTGACGTGCACTCATTACGGTATATTTGACCTCTTTACCATTCTGAGATTTGTCTGTTTTCGTTCTATGTCCATTCCTATAAGGGGATCTTCCTCGCTCTGGGACAGAATCACCCCTGCTGGATAAAGAGTCATGGTGTGATGTCTGGGGAAAACTATTGTCTCTTTTCTGTGGGGAGCGTCCATGGCGTTCTGTGCTGTAAGGGGACTCTGATTGCGGCCATCCGGATTGAGCAGGACTCAAGGAGCGATTACGAAGCGAGTCTGTGATATAGGTGTCTACCGGTACATCCAAGAGAGGTGTGAAAGCCCGAGGTGGAGGAAGTCGTCCAGTCGGTAAACCTGCCAAACGCAGTCGTTCCATATCTTCAATGAGCTGCCGTTCTCTCTCCAGATCCTGCACTGGCTGAAGGTGGAATCCACCCCTATAATCTATGAGAAGATACAAGAGGATATTAAAACCATTTCCCATACACTCTTACACAAGTTACAAATATATAACATGATTTTAATCAATAAATTAATTTATTGATTTATTTAATTAAAAGTACCATGGTTGTTTGGATGTATTAATATAATTATTTTATATTTTATATCCAGTGCTGGGCAACGATTAATCGCGATTAATCGCATCCAAAATAAAAGTTTGTGTTTACATATTATATATGTGTACTGTGTATAATTATTTTGTATATATAAATACACACAACTGCATGTTTATATGTAAGAAAATGTGTTATTTATATATAAAATATTTATATTTATATATAATATAAATTATGTATAAATATATATACAATATATACATGCAAATATTTCTTAAATATACACATGCATGTGTGTGTATTTATATATACAAAATAATTATACACAGTACACATTAAGTAAACACAAACTTTTATTTTGGATGCGATTAATTGTGATTAATCGTTGCCCGGCACTAATTATATCTATATCTAAATGTTTTTTTAAATATTTTTCTTGAAAAGTGTCATCTATTTTGCAATATAACAGAATTACATGCAGACATTTTTAAATGTGGCTAAAAATGTCCAAATATTTTTGGGGGCTGACAGATACCAAGGTACATGCCAACATCTGATATCATCACTATACCATGGTAGCACCACAGACACAGGCAAATTTATAGATATATACATAAAATCGAGAATTCATCACGTTCACACACAAGATCTTCCTCCCACAAACATTATGTACAAATGGTTCAGCAGCATTCAAATTCATTTGCATCTCCTTAAATCAGTGCAGATGTTACAAACCTCGCACACACACTTTCCCTTTCATCCAGAAATGTGAGCGACAATCACACATTCATATCCATTGAGTAAGCAACGGTGTGGCGTTGCATACACGCACATCTCGCTCAGATTTCAGGGGCCTCTAGCACAGAGAGTTTTGAATTACTCCTCTGTGGACGGTACAAAGGGGCTGCATTAAGCTTCAGACCTGCGTGGGTGGACGCTTGAAGGTTAAACAATGCAAGGCGCCTTTCTTGCATTTCAGAAACGACTTCCATTCAAAAGTCAGAGGGACATGCAGTCCGAAACTGTGCACAATCACAGCCGGTACTGTGCGCTCCTTGGGTTAGAGGTCAGGAGGTCATGCAGTGTCAGCAGCAGCAGAAAGAAACAGGCAGGCTATTTGACAATAAGACACAGATTATCTTCTTTTGGCATTGATGCATGTTGATGACACAAATGATGCACTGGTGTCCCAAATGGCAGCTTACAATGATCAAAACTTCACACTCCTTATCAAAAAAAGTGATGGTAGGGTACAGGTAACAAGGGCTGAGAGGGATTGTGTGTGTTTTTGGGTGCGGATTAAATATCAGCAACAGGAAATTTGTAGTATGTGAATGATTTTCAGGATATGAAATGGCTAGTGCAGAGGAGAGTTTGTGTCTTCTGGTTATGTAATTTCCTATGAGGATCAATCTAAGGACATGACTCAGCACTGGAAATAGTGAAAACAAGCGAGAGAAAAAAGAATGAGACATTCTAGTTCACACCAGCAGGGATGTTACCTGGGATGGGTGTTATTAGATGGCGACGGGGTGTTCCACCATGACGAGGGGATCTCAGGACAGGAGACCTCACTGAAAAAAACAAGACGTATATATGATATATATTATATGATATATTAATATACAGTAAAAACTGTAAATGCTTGACATATATACAGTTGTACTCTAAAAGAGAGAAAACATTAATAATACAAAATGAGTAGGTATCTAAACTTTTGACTGCAAGTACTATATTGTGGCAGCTAAAATGTAAAAAGCTAAAGGTTTTCTTACCAGAACGGCTTTTTAGTATGTCATAGGCTTCAAGCTCAAAGGGCAAAACCATACTGTCAAAACGACCCTGATCTGTGGGAGGGATGATCATTCTGCATAAAAGAAAGTTAGATGTTAGATGCAAAAATTGCTCATGAAGCAAGTGACTGCATGAATGGTGTAAACACATGTGACATGAGTTATGTGAGTGAACTATTACATAGGCTGACAATGTAACACTCCTCACCTGATCTCTCTCAGCAGCAGAAGCTTCTCAGGCTTGTCCAAGATGGCCAGCAGGGGGCGCACCAGATCCTCAACCACACGCTCAACTAGAAACTAAAGAACAGGTAGAGGAGATGCCCTAGTTACATTGTGAACATTTGGAGTCAAGCGATTTAGATAATGTGTACCAATCACAAGCACTGGGATCAGACAGTCTCACCAAATTTGTCTAAAGCATGAAACATTCTTGCAATTTAGGGCTCACACGCTATCAATAAAGTACTACACAGCAGTTTTAAACCTCAGCTAATGTCAGGATGACTCCTGAATTGATATCGGTGTTGACCAAGTGTGGCAATGTTAATAGAGCTTGGATGATCTAAAACACTTGATCTCAATCATAAATGGCAAGGCAAATTCACATTTTATAAGCATGACCAGCACCCACATTGATTTGCCAGAAACATTTGTAATATGGATAAAGCATCTGTATAAAGTCATAAATGAGACATTTTCCAACTCAGCAGACTTTTAGCTGACTCACCCTTTTACAGTGTCTCATGACAGCGGCCACCTCATCCTCATTGAGAAGCTTGTGAGCCATGTCCTCCAACATGGCCAAGGTCTCCGGGCTGAGGAAGGCGCTGTGCTCCCTCATCCCAGCACGAGTCTCTCTGGGAGAACTCAATAGGTTAATTATAGGTCGACCTCGCTCTTTACCTGAGGGCACAAGTGCTAGAGTCATTCTACAAGCTCTGACCGCAAGTAAAGCTTTTATTTGCATAATAAAAAATAATTCTGTCTGATCTTATCAGCTGCCTTCATAAACATAACAGTAGTTAAAATAGCCGTTTTATGTAACCAACTGCAAATATGTACACTGTATTGTAGTGTTACAAGGTTACAACATTACAAAAAGACCACTAAGCTATGTAAGCTACTAAGCTTGGAGTTTTCGATGCATTTCTAAGTCTGACTCTGTGTGTTGCTGTAGTAGGCAGGCACTGTATAGAAGACAGCAATGCAATCCATTATTAGCTGAGCAAAACCATAGGGGTCAGACTCAAGGCCACTCCAAGGAAATTAATGCAGATCCGTGTAAATAACGCAGCTCTCTGATTTAGCCTCTTAAAAAACTTATTATACTGCTTTCTGGCTTTTCAAATGCAAATATCCATCTCTGCCCTTGGTCTCAGCTCTTCCTCAGCTATGGTTTCCACAGAACGTGGTCCTCATCAAAGTCTGTTAAACCAAGTGTGGACTCACCCGGTTCGTTATCTAAATGTTTTGGGGATTTGGATCTTCCTCTGTGTCCGTCCCCTGTGCCGGTGTCCTTCCTGTCTCTAGAAGACGACCTTTCCCTCCTGCGTCCACTCTTAAAGAGCAAGCTGACAAAGGTTTTGGAGCGCTGCAGGGTGCTTCCCTCCTTGTCTACCTTGTCCTTCTGATGTTTCCTTTTCTTCTGCTTGTCCTCTGATTAACATTCAAACAGAAACGTGTTAAAAACAAAGCCTCCAGGCAAAGGAGTTAAATTAGAAATTTTAACTATATTGAATAAATAAACATTATGGAAAGCACCAAAGTGATAAAATACATGTATTATAGGTAGAAAAGTTTGCAAGTTCAGTCCTGAGCAATTGTGACCCAGAAACTGGAGTTTCTGTTTCATTGCTATTGTGCATTGATTAATTGCATAATTTAAGGTAATTTCTTATTGCTATCATCTGACTTGTTTCAGTGGTATAGTATTCACACATCAAGGTAGTAATAAAGATTTTTTATTGATTTGCAACTACACATCAACTAACTCTCATTGGAGTATTAATAGGCTGTTATGTTAGGGTAAGGGTTAGTTAGTTGAATTTAGTTGAAGCAAAGTTACTTATAGTCAGTAGAATG
This sequence comes from Squalius cephalus, assembly GCF_949319135.1. NCBI lineage: Eukaryota > Metazoa > Chordata > Actinopteri > Cypriniformes > Leuciscidae > Squalius > Squalius cephalus. Next base: position 27,970,799 of record NC_137142.1, read on the forward strand.
TCTGTTGGGGTTCCATCAAAATAAAGTGTTAGCAGATATTAAGCAGACAATCTACTAATACTTTCATGACTGGGAGTTTTCATGTAGTTGCAAAGTTGCTTATAGTTAGTAGAATGTCTAAAATGGACTGTTGAAATAAAGTGTTAAATTTTATCCAGATACATTAATGCAAATTATGGGAAATTTAAAGAGCCCAACACATCACATTTGGGGGAAAAAAACAAGATTTTGTTCAGTTGGCCGGAAGTGATATTAGTATTTATTTTTCTAACACACCTATCGTTTCACTTTGAAAGACATCAACCGGGGTTGTATGGATTACCATCATATTTACTTTGTGTGGTTTTTGAAGTGTCAACTTTGGAGGTCCAGATAATGCATGCAAGCTATTATATGGATTCAAAGATGGATTATTTTGTGTTCATCTGAAATCTGGGATGGCATGAGGGTGAGTCAATGATTTTTGGGTGGAGTATCCCTTTAATAAGTTGTAGGAACACATTTTAAATTTATGGCCACATTATCTTTTTTCTCACGTTACCGGATTACGCCGGGTTCCGTAGAAATGTGCCATGCAAGTCATGCAAAAAAAGTTAATTGTGCTAAAATAGGCTTTAGTTCTTATTTTCTTATTGAAATACGACCTGGACATGTTTCGGTGAGATTCTCCCAGGAAGAGCCTGTTATGTGAATTTGTGATTGAATGTATTTGTTAAAGGCCACAAACCCTCCAGTCATTTATCTCAGTGTGAGGTATTAAGCCTGGCAAATAAAACAGGATGATATACACTTTGCTGTGTGGATTTTGAGCGTACATTTCTCATGGCATCAGATTCTTCAGTCTGAACCGTTAATCTTTCACGGGGAGATCCCATGCAGTAATGCTGATGTATTATGCATTCCACCAAGTTCATTTAAATTCAGAGATACAATGGCAGCACACTGCTATATATTTGACAAACAGACGTAGCAGCGTGGCTCTAAAGGTCAATTGCTGGTTTTCGACAATGCATTTTCTATTCTGAGCAGAGCTTCCACAGCATGGTGTGTGTATCAAATAACCCAAGATCCTCATCACTGATCTGGTTGTGACCTTGGGCCCGGGCTCTACAACTGAGATATGAGTTACATCAGTGACACAAACAGAGGACGGCCTTGTGTAGCTCACCTCATTTTGATTCACAACCTCTTTTTTATCTCTTCAAAACAGCCTTACTATACCTGACACAGTGATGTGACTCTGGGATCTGCGGATGGGTTTCCGAGGCTTGCTGAGAGCCATCAGGACTGCTGTTTTAGGGGATTCCAGAGTCTCTTTGTCCCCAGCAGAGAAGGTCCTTGTCCGAGAGTGGCTGGTCCCACTCCGGATCGCGGTGTCTTTCAACAGGACAGTTTCGCCAACTGTTCGGCTGGTTTCTGTGGTTAAGACCCTACTAGATCTTGATGTGGTGTCAAACTCCTGTGGGTCAGTCTGCATGGCAGTCTCTATCCGTTCAGAGCTGGGCCTGCGTGAGCGGTCCTCAGTGGAGATACAGACATCCACCATCTCTGAGCCAAATACAGGAGGGAACATGACCTGCGAGAGGCCACTGAGAGAGCTGACCGGCGTTCCGGAAGAGAGAGAGGAAGTGGAGGAGTAGGAGTCTGAACCCTGGGAGGAAGAGGGCTGCCCTCCATTAGACACTAAGAGGGAAAAAGAGAGACTTTCATGTAACATTTTTAGAGACTGGAAATCTGTTGTACACTTGAGAACTTAGATGTACATTACAGTTCAACACCAGTCATGCCCATTCAGCACACTCAGATTTTGAATGCAACAGCTTCCATATATCTTCAAAGCAAACACAATTATTTGTTTCTTTGATAATTAAGTTACACAGTAATTGATGGGGGAAAAAGGGCCTGTATAAAAAGCTGTGAAAATCATCAAAATGACCATTTGACATATAACAATGAACCACTAAGTTGTTCAAAAGTTTGATTTCTTTTCTTTTTATTTTATTTATCTCACCCTAAACCGAAAAAAAAAAAAAAAAACTGGTAACATCATTATTTAACATCATTTAATCCACCTAAATACATTGATTTATAACAACAAAACACATTTTATGTGTTAAATCAGGTAGAAAGAGTTCTTTAAGGTAACAATTGCAACCACTTTTTACAGTGTGCAGGGCACCAAATGAGTGGTACCCCTTATAAAAAAAAATACATTAAAAATAGATAGATAAATCAATAAAAGCATAACAAAATAAGCAACAGACATGGAGTCTAAAAGCCTCATAAATATTAAAGAAAGTCCTAATGCACTTTTGCATCTGAACGAACATTATATCAATGTCACTAGTATTAAATATGGAGCAGAATTACATGAGCTTCTGTCCTGCAACCTAAATACTCCTGAAACACCCTGATGCTACAAACAAGCACAATCCCAGATGACTTATCCAAATGTGAACATTACGGTCTAATCCGTGGCTATTTTTATAAACCGCCCATATTAAATGGAAAACGGAGAATCAGAGGGCAATGAAAAATCTGGCTTGACATGTGGCCGCTTGGTGTTCAGCTTTAATCTGGAGATGGAGCATCCCAGTGCACATCATCAATTTAATTATGAAAATTGTGTTTCTAACATAAGATACAAGTGCAAATGAGTGGGTCACACAAAGCAAGCAAACTATCCTTTAATATATGTAACATTAAGTAATTAGATATTAAATAGTCAGTTTGGAGGGTAAAGTTTACATACATTTATTGAGCCAACTGTACTCCGCCACCATCTCCTTGTAAGCAGGATATCGGCCAGCCTCCTAGGACAGGACATTACACAAGACATAATCACAGTCAGAAAAGGATATACAGCCTTAATTACATGCATACAAGTTCAAATGTCCTGTGTTGGATATAATTCATTGTGCAAATTACATGCAAAGTATAAAGAGCCTAAAAAATGACTTAAAACAGCATTTTCCACTAGGAGGATATGACCTCATTTTTGATGCCCAAGGTGCATGCTGACCTCACTATGGGTTCTCATGAGGTCACAGTAAGTTTGTTCCTCTATAAACATAAACAAACTTGAACACCATTAAAATGATGGTAGGTGGCAGCCTCATCTGCCTTGCAGGAAAATAAGTCACTGTGAGGACATTCAAACAGACTGCAGCACACTTTAAAACACATCCCTTTCTCCTTTTGTGTTGATCCTTGTCAGACATTTTCTCACATTGTCGCTTCATTTATCAACAGAAGAGCTCACACTTACCACCACGAAGTGGCATCAATAGCTAACAAAGTAGGCATTTAGCAGCCCTATATACTTATAGCACCGCCGCAGGTTTAATAGAGCCTTGCCATGGGGGCAATGAGAAAAGGCTATAAAACGAGGCTTTTTGCTGATTATAACTTGATCCCTAAGGCCTGGTGAATAATGCACACCCGCTGGCTGTTTTTCACAGGTGGAACCTGAGCTCTGCCTGAGTAAAGCGAGCAACCAGGAATGTGACGGCTAAATGCCAGCTGTCTGCTTTGCTATGCTTTCTCACTCCCAGACGCAATAAGAGGCTGTGTTGTTTAACATGCTGTGGAGGCAATTAATATGCCAAAGCACTTTGGAAATCATTTGTCTTGATAAACTAAGATGTTTTATAAGTTTTCCACAGATAGAGCATCAGAAGATTCAGAAGATGCTGAAATATGGCATTACATTATTTCTCCATTTTTATTTTCATTATTTTCAATATTTTATGTTATTTTATTTTATTTATTTTTATTTATTTTATCTATCTATCTATCTATACAGCAAAATTCTGGGGTCAATAAGATTTTTAAATGCATTTCAAATTGGTCCCTTTTGCTCACTCGATTAATTGGATGGAAACTGAAGTAAATACAGTAATATTGTGAAATGTTATTACAATTTAAAATAATGGTTATAATGGTTTTAAAATGTCATTTATTAATATTATGACCAAGGTGAAGTTTCAGCAGTCTTCAGTGTCACATGATCCTTCAGATATCATTTTAATATGCTGATTTGCTGCTCAAGAAACATTTATTATTATCATTATAACAATGTAAAAGTCTTTACTGTCACTTTTGATCAATTCAAAGCATTCTCAATTAAAGTATTAATACAAAAAATGCCCAAACTTTTGAATGGTAGTACAGAGACATATATATAGACATATATATATATATATATATATAAAGGAAGATTCTCACCTTGATGGTCAGCATCACGTGAGTGTGACTCTTTAGCACTTCAACTGCATTGCTGTGTGTGATGTCCTCAAAACTCACTCCATTGGCTGCCAGAATCTGATCGCCCATTTTAATTCCATTTTGCTCCGCCAGGCCACCAGGGTCCAGCCTTATCACAAAATCAAACAAATCATCACATGAAAAAGTTAAAGAATTAGCCATTACATCTAGGCAACCGTTGTCATATAGATTTTAGACATGAAAATGTATGTCCCAAATGCCTGGTCATTATGTCTTACTTTGAGACATAGATGCCCAGACCAAACTCTTTGCCACCACGGATGTTGAAGCCCAGGCAGTAGTCATCTGAGGTTGTGTAAAGGTGCACTATTCTGCGCAGGGCTCCATCTGAACTGGCCTCTGAAGGTGTACGACCACTTTCTTCCACTACCATCCTTCGGTGGATCAGATCTACCCTGCATACATATATATTTAATAAACATTTAAGTTACACAATAATCTCAGTCATACAGCAAAATAACAAACATTCAAAGGTTTGGGGTCAGTAAGATTTTATTTTTTCTTTATTTTTTTTGTTGAAAGAAATGTATTATTTTATTTACCAGGGATGCATTAAAATGTATCAAAAGTTTTTTTGAATGTGGCACAGAGCCACTGTGTTCATACAAAGGGTTTACTTATAGTTGTCTGTGGATATTAAGTTAAGATAGAAAAAAGAAAACACACTAGCACACACACATAAACATTTAGGTGGACACACATATACTTCTGTAATAAACTTGCTTGCTCTACTATTAGTTAATGAAATGGCTGAGAAGACCACTGAGGTAACTCTACCACCGCTGTATGCTGAAATAGAAGCTCAAGGAAAAGATAACAAGCAAAGGCCAAGAGTCACAGGGTTTCCACCCCGTTAGTCAAGGCAGGGGGGCGGCAGCCCATCACTACACTCTCCTTATCTTCTCAGTTCAGTCATTCTTATTAAGCACATCTGCAACAAATAAATAAGGTACCAGTATTTCAAACAGGCCACCAAAAGCCCCTTGAACCTCTAAATATTCAAGGAAAAAACACACTCTTCTGTAATGAGTTAGTCAAAGGGTCAAAGTCAAAGGGTACTTGAAAACCTCCAGGAGGCTTGTGGAAGACAGCTCAAGCTGCCATACAAACATATACTTTTCTGAAGTTGTTCTTTTTCATTTCTTTTCTTTTTATTTTATTTATCTCACCCTAAACCAAAAAATATTAGTTATTAGTAATATTAGTTATTTTTATAACTATGAAAATAGGAAGAATTACTTTTTTTTCTCAGTAAGCTTCAAAGGGGGCCATATATATATATATATATATATATATATATATGTGTTATTATTGAAGAACATACAGAATCAGAATCTTTAATATTCTAGAATCATGGCTAATTAATATAAAGGTACACTATGTAACTTTTTTTTTGTTAAAAAATTTACTAAATTTAAACAATGAATCAATACATCACCAATACTTCTTTCAAAACATATTTTTGTCTTACAATGATTCACTATGATAAGCCTTTTATAAGTGCTTATATTTTAGACCAGGTGGGTTGACTCCGGCTACTTTAACGCGTGTATGGTTTGGGAGTGACATAGGTTAGTTGTCACAATGAGCGAGAAAGGTTGACATGGAGGACATTAAATCTCAAACCTCCAGGAATCACCCATTTAAAAAATAATGTCGAACAGAGGAGAGTCTGCAGGCAAAAAGAGAAACTGATAGAGCTCGTAATAAAACGAGAATTAACATTGGCTTGGCTTTTCAGAGATAGAGAACTGAGGGATTTGAGCTGTTGTAAAAGCAATGCAGAGATGGTGTTTTTATTACTCAACAGGTGAGTAAGGTATTTTATTGAACAGATAAATTGACATATGTATCTAGTATGACAAGTTGACAAGTATTATCTATTGTGATAAGTCATATTCATCTGCACAGTCACGCAGAGCTGAAGCACAGCCAAAACAATGTTCTTCTGCAAAATGCATGCAGTTTTGATTTTTAACTGTTAATAAAAAGTTGTTTTTTAAAAAAAGCAACACTAATAGAATTATAGCAATGTGACAAGCAGGACGAGATTACTGATGAGCGCCACCTGCGCAATGCACCGGTTTCGTATCTCTCACGGAGGAGCTTCGGAAGCATAAAAAGAGGAGCGACGACAGTGAAGGACGAGAGGGGACCAGGCCTGGACTATTTATGTTATATTTTGTTTATATTATTTTCGTTTTGTATTTATTTATTTTGGATTATTGAAGTGTGTGAACATTTGCCAGTTCCCGCCTCCTTCCTCCCATAACAACAAACCGTGTTACAAGCAATCATATCAGAGGGAATATCTTTTCCTTTCAATAAATGTGTAATACAATGGGAGGCCTTGAGAACCACTGGTGCAGAAGTAACATTACAGCCTGATAAAATGCCCAGCCTGATAGAATGTGCACAGCCTGATACATACAAAATAGCAAATCAAGTTTAAATGATGACATAATATTTTTAACCACTTACCATGTAGTCTTCTCTTTTGAATAGCGGATACCAGGCACCTTCCCCACGCGTCTTACCACCATGCGCAGACGATTATTTCCCGTCAGGACTTTTACAGCACTGCTCATGGTGATGCTCTCCAGACTTATGCCATTCACCTCGACCAGCTTATCCCCAACACACAAGCCTGCCAACTCTGAAGTGAGGAATGCGGACACAAAATGATTGATATGAAACTAATCGATAGCTTATACGTGTTGTAAGATGTTAATTTTTGGATGGAAATCTCAGTCTTGTGTCATCATGCATTATTCTGCTGTCAGGGGTACCTGCAGTGCTGTCATCCTCCACCTTGCTAACAAAGATACCAAGGCCGTGTTCAGAGCCTCCCCGCACACTGAAGCCCAGCCTGCCATCCTCACTTTTGTCCACAGTAATTGTGTGAATGTCTTCACAGTCATCCCCACCTACAGTGCATGACATCAAACACAAATAGAAGGAACCTCTGAGAACAAATTCTTAATTCAAAGCACAAGTTTTCACTCCTTAGCAAAAAGGTTTTTATAATATAATATAATATAAAGTCTAGAACTAATCATCATGTTTTCACAGCACACACAACGCCTCTGCCTCTTACTCCTGATTTCACTCAACATGGGAACAGAAGAGATGTCAGTCAATAAATGGGAAAAAAAGTAATGTCACTTTGCTAGAAAAGTAATCTGATTACATACGTCAATAGTGTTACTTGTTACCCCAAGCACTGTGGCCGATAACCAATAAATGGCAGATATAAAAATTGTATACTATATAGTGTTTTTTTATTTTTATTTAATCTAAAAATAAAAATAAAACACTAAAAACTGAAATAAGCCACTTTTAAATATCCAATATTGACTGATACCAATTACCGGTAATAAAAAAAAAAACCTAATATTACCAGATAACCGATATGATACTAGTATGTAACTTGTTAATCCTTAAATGGAATAAATAAACCAGTTCTCATGAGAAAGTTGGCGATTTCATATGAATTTGTATGATTTGATTTGTACAAAAACATGATTTTTAGATCAAAACTAAACCTTCATGGCGAACAAAATCATATAAATGATATCATATGAAATAATACGAATTTGCCACCAATTCGCCAAAACTTAGAAATGTGAATTGCCAGTGTGTTGGTTTAGCTGCATCTATATCATATGAAGATGCAAATGTTTGTTGGAGACTCACCATCGACAGGCGCATTGATGATGATGACCCTGCCCATAGGGGAGGAAGATCTCACTCCTCTCTGGCGCTGCTGCTTCTTGTGCAGGTAGCGTGGTAGAGTAGAGGTGCCCGAGGGCCCTGGCTGGGCACTGGGATGAGCCCCATTCGTCATGTCTTTGCGTGTCGTGTCAGACGAATGAGCCATGGCAAAGTGCCGACCTCCCCTCTGACCCTCATCCAGGGTCTGAGCTCCTAAAAGGAACACGGGTGGAGCGGGAAAACTAGAGGTCCGGTGGGTCAATGCCAGTCAGGAGAATTACAGTCCGCGGGATTAGTTCCACAAAAGGAATCTCTGCTGCAATCATGCAGGAAGAAACTGCGATGGATCCAGCATTGTTCACTTTAGATTACAAGCCATATTGTGATGAGTGATTTGATCCGAAGGACTCCAACATAATTATAATCATTTCATAAAGCAGCTGATAAACAAATTCTATTATCCAAGCAGTGGCAACGCAAAGTGTATCCATATGTGCATTGTTCGGAAGAGAGCTTCACAAAAACAGAGGATGTATAATGGTGGCTCTGGTCTTTTTGTTGAGTTGAAAGTCTGCTGGTTAGACTGGGGCATCGGGCTGGAGTCCCTCCTCACGGCCAGTGGAGCTTTGCTTGGCAGGAGTCAGTCATCTGGTCCTCCCAGGCCTCAGTGTCTCACCTTTACCTGCCAGTGATCCAAGACGACAGAGAAAGATCTGTGAGAACCCAGCCGCGCAATGAGTAATTTCCCATGGGAGGTAAAGTGATATCAGCAATTATTGCATTCTGGAAAGCTAAGGGTTGCACTGTTTCCACAGCAAGAGATACTGAGCTTATGTGGGACGCTAATCTGAACCTGTTTTTTGTTTTGTTTTTAGCCCAAGAATGCATAAAGGGTGTTGCATCAGCAATTTTTGGTAAATTTTTATATATATTAATATTATATACAGTATACACTTAATGGATTCATCATGAAAATTAAATTAAATAAAATTTGGCTTATATTATTATTATTACTTAATTTTTCTACATATTTTGGAAAATAAAAGACACTTCTATGTTACTGAATGTTTACATCACATAATCCAGTCAAAAGTTTAGACACACACATCTGACTGAATGAATGTTTTGCATGATGATTTAAAAAAAAACTTGCAATGTAAAGTTTTTTTAACTGTGACTGTACTAAACAGTGAAAGAAAAGCAGCCAACAAGCATATATGAGTACTTTGATAAGCATCCCAAGTAACACCTCATAAATTTGAAATAATGTGAAAAAAAAGATTCTTATCAAGACAATGGTTGGTTGAGTTTAAAAATTCTAAATATAGTTTAGGATTATAAAATGTGTAAAACACCAATAATAAAGAGTCAGTAGGTGTGACCATTATGAAATATCTCCCTCAGAACAGAAGAAAGCAGTGTAGAATCTCCCCAAAATGACAGTGCAAACTTTTTGAGTGAGATCTGTTGCTTCTCTCTGGGGGAACGAAAAGTGTATAATCAAATTCCTAAATTAATCCATAACCCTTGAAGTAACGATAAAAACAGGATTGATTCATTTTCCTTAAAGAAATGTACCAAAACGCGTCAACTTGACCCCCTAAGCGTTTGTGTAAGTTTTTGGGTCATGCATTCTATGTTTAAGATTATAACCTGATGTTGTCATGTTGTTACTCTTAACAGGAGTTTGTTGCTGTCGACTGACAGTGTCATCATCAGCACCTCGGACAGCGACAACCAACAGGTTGCGTAAAGCGTGAACAATATAAGACAAGATTCACAGAGATAAAGCGTTGACTTGCTCTTCGAGAGTAAATAGCCTAGTTTAAATGATTCTGGGTGAGAATATCTCACAAATGTACAAAGATCATTCTGTGAAATCCTTAAGCAACAGATGCAGTCAACAGGTTAGCAGGAAATTATTTGCATTACCAGTAAGATTCATTCTTAATAAAACTGATTTACTTTATTTACTTAATATGTTGTTAATATGATGCCTTAATGCAACAAAAACAAAGTTCTATGAAGTAAAACGCCGTTACCTGTCTCCATGTTGTGCCGCATGACCTCACCTGAGACAAAGACAATATTAGCCTTCTTTAAGCCCGCCTCTAAGGGCAGGTGATTGGATTATGGAGCAGCTCAGAAGGACACTGCACAAACTCATTTGGACCAGTGGTTTACAATCGTCACTCATAGCATTATAGTATTATATGAACAGTGCAGTGGTCTTGTGGAACAAGATCCAATTAATAACCACGTTGGTCTGCAGTTTAGCGCGCGTTGCCATCAGTCATAAAATGAAGCACATTTCAACACGTTGTATGCTTCTTTATTTTTTGTGATTACATTTTCTATCTTGATTAAATGTTTGCAATTATGAGTGTTTGATCTACTGCCAGAGAACTGTCTTTTGATCAAATTGTGAATGTGGATAAACTGTAATTGAATCCCCTTCATAGCATCAAGGATATTGGAGCATCTTTCATGACACTATACTGCCATATAGTGGTCATTTAACAACATTGCTTTAAAGGGATAGTTCACCCAAAAATGAAGATTCTGCCATTAATTACTCACCCTCATGTCGTTCCAAACACGTAGCCTAAGACTTTCGTTCATCTTCGGAACACAAGTGAAGATCTTTTTGATGAAATCTGAGAGCTTTCTGTCCCTCCATTGACAGCTACACAACTACCACATTGATGATTCAAAAAGTTCATAAAGAGAGCGTAAAACTAATTCATATTAATTGAGTGGTTTAGTCCAAATTTTCTGAAGAGACATGATCATTTTATATGATTAACAGATTGAATTTAGGCTTTTATTCACATAAACATTCATCAACTCACATCAATTGAGGTAAAGGGAAGTTCAAGCATGTTCGCTTGAGGTGCGAGAACCAATGAGGTTCATTTTCCTGTGTTACACAGCAGTTTGAGCTTCAGCAAGAACCAATGAGGTTTGTTCTCGCAAGCATGTTCGGCAGACCTTCTGTTTATGTTTGCTGATCAATGTTTATATGTGAATAAAAGCCTATATTAAATCTGTTCATCATATAAAGTGACGAGTCTCTTCAGAAAATCTGTTCTAAACCGCTCAATTCATATGGATTAGTTTTACGATCTCTTTATGAACTTTTTGAAGCATCAAAGTGTTTGTTGTGTAGCTGTCAAAGAAGTCAACAAAGGGACAGAAAGCTTTTAGATTTCATCAAAAAGATCTTCATTTGCGGAACGGTTTGGAACGTCATGAAGGTGAGTAAATAATGACAGAATTTAATTTTTTGGGTGAACTGTCCCTTTAATTCTTAGCTCTAAATTTGGTTTGAAAGTGGGAATGAAGGTCAAGATTTCCGCTTTTTTCTGCATCTTTTCACCAAATATACCCACAGTTCTTTAATCAAAATGCAAAAAAAGGACAACATTAGGATATATTGCGTGTGGTTAAAGGAATGAAGCCGTCTTTTCAGTGGGTAAATCTAGCGGAAGTTTGCAAAACGGCTAAAGTAACACTTTTTTCACAAAGCTAAAAATCCCCATTAACTGTGCAGGGGTGCGTTTCCCGAAAGCATCGTTGGCCAACTATGGTCGCAAGTTCATCGCAATGTCCATTGAACTCTATTGGTAACGACGGAACTTGCGACCATAGTTGGCCAACGATGCTTTCGGGAAACGCACCCCAGATTAGCGCTCCCAATGAATGGCCTATCTCAGGAAATCACGAAGCAGATTACCAATCATAACGCAGCTCCTATCCACGCCCCGGTTTAGAACCATCTGCCAATCATAACGCTGTTCTCATCCACGCCCAGTATCTCGAGCCAACTGCAGATCTCTCTGCTCCAAACACCGCCTTTTCATACAAAAAAACCGCACGTTCATCATTTCAACCTTCTCGCGCAGGTTTTCAAGGCTAGCTAGTCAAGCAGACCGGAAGTGCGGGCAGTATACCGTGATCACGCAGAGGAAAGCAGTCAGCGCTGAGGTCATCTGCTTCAAGGTGTACCTGAACGTTACCTGTGGTCTTTTATCAAGGTCTGTGTCACATATTTTACTGAATGACCCTTTGAACAAAAATGCACGTTTGTCTATTTCGATATGATTGTTGTGTTCATGTGAGTGTGAGATTATGCTGTATGTAGCTAGCTAACGTTGTCTTAGCAGGTTGAAGGGGATATGTGTGCTTATAATTACACTGCTTATTTTTTAAGCGCTAAAAGCACATACTGAACAGCGGAACAATTTACAGCTTCAATCAAAATAAATGAATCTCATGTCATAGGAAATGTCTTTATTTTACATGTCCTCGTTAGTTTACATCCCACCAGCATAGCAGCTAGCATTAGCTACAAAAGCTGTAATTATGCGGTTTATGTCGCTCGCTTTTCCATGGTAGACAAACGGTAACATTTTCTTTAGTTGTTTAGCAGTTTAGTTATATATTTCTCAAATAAACATCTTTGTAAGTTCAACAGTCCGGCTAGTCCTTGCTCTTTTTGACATGTATTGCTAATATCGCATGTTAATTTTTCAGACATTATTGTTTATGGGCGTGCATGACGGTAAGCGTGTTGATATGCATCAATAAAATTGTCTATTTAGTAAACCGGGTTTAGTCATTTTTTTTTTTTTTAGTCATAAATGTTCTTAGTTTTACTTTCACCTTTGACTTGCTTTCATTTTTCACACTAACTTAAATTTTTTTCTTAAGTGTGAAAATGATCATGTTCACACAAATCATGCTTGACAGCTTCTAAACCATATTTTGTTTCTCAGTTAATTGAGTGAGTGAGTTTCTCAGTAGATTATCTGTGATGTTCACAGAAGGCGAATAGGATGTCTGGAGATTTGCCACTGAATATCAACATTAAAGAACCACGATGGGACCAGGGCACATTTATGGGCCGGGCTCAGCACTTCTTCATGGTGACGGACCCCAGAAACGTGCTGCTGTCCAGTGAGATTTTGGAGGATGCCAGAGTTACTGTGGAGGACTACAGGTCTGTAATCCCAAAGGGCTGAATTGTTTCTAGTCTATGAACTTTTGGGGTGAAATCCTGATTCCTGTCCTTTATGATAATGTAGAAACTGTAGCCGTACTAATCATTGGAAATGTTTTAGGGAGCAATATATATAATAAATGTTAATTTCCTTTTCTAAACAGAACCTTAAAACATTTAAGCATGGATTTGTTGATTGAAACTAAGTGCTTATCCTACCTCACATCTTTGCAAACAGGGTTGCTACATCTGTGCGGTAGGCTCCTTTATGTATACATTATGATTTTTATGATTACTACTATATAGTGATTTTAAAGCGACACCTGCTGTAAAATGTCATTTTAAATACTTTTATTCATCAAGAACACATTAAATTGATCAAAAGTGACAGTAAAAACATTCATGAAATGTAACAAGATTTCTATTTCATGTAGCCTATATGCTGTTTTTTTTTTTCATTTTGTATTCGTCAAAGAATCCTGAAATATAGTATCACTGTTGCCACAAAAATATGAAGCAGCACAACTCTTTTCAACATTGATAATAATAAGAAATGTAACAGCATATTAGAATGTTTTATGAAGGATCATGTGACACTGAAGACTTGGAGTGATGCTGAAAATTCAGTTTTGTCATCACAGGAATAAATAAAATTTTAAAATATATTTAAATAAAAAGTTATTTTAAATTCTAATAATATTTTACTATTTTTACTGTATTTTTGACCAAATAAATGCAGCCTTGGTGAGCATAAGAGATTTCTTTCAAAAACATAAAAAAATTACTGACCACAAACTTTTGAACAAACTTTTATGCGAGTTTTCTTTTTTCTTTTTACCAACTCTAATGCCCTGTGAAGTCTTATTATTGGCTGTTTTCAAACACTCCCCCCTCTCCCATTGGTCAGACAGACAGATCCCAGTCCCACCCCAAATGCCATTGGCCAGTGTTGCTGGTTGATATGCTCAAACAAAAATAGCAATGTTTTAAAAACGCCACAGAGCTTTTCGTAGGAATCAACCTATGAATGGCTTACTTGTATATGTCTCTGCATATTAAGCAGGGATTTAAAATCCCCCAAATAACACACTTTACCTTAAATATTTCTGCTCTCTATGCTGTTATCAGTTTGTCTTGAATAAAATATCTTTCTGCTGTGCCCTCTTTCACAGGTTGGGAGTCGTGAAGCCTGGGCTAACAGAAGATCAACTATGGAGGGCCAAATACATCTACGACTCTGCTTTCCACCCAGACACAGGAGAGAAAATGCTGCTAGTTGGACGCATGTCTGCACAAGTACCCATGAACATGACCATTACGGGTTGCATGCTCACCTTTTACAGGTAAGAAGAGCATTGTCACTCTTGATCATTCATCGTTCTGAACACCATATGGACAGGAAGTGTATTTAGACCTGAAAATGTTATACATTTGAGCTATAAAAGGAAAGGGAGTAAATCTTTCCATGGCTGGAACAAACATCCCCGCTCAGTTCAGGGAATATTTCCTAAATGAGTCATCATGGAAAAGACAGCATTCCTACTGAATGGCTAAGTTTGGTGGTTTGATTCAGGGTTAGAAGGTTGACTGTGTTTTATGGTAGTATTTTGTGCTCTTAAAACGTAGAGAGTAAAAGAATACTTTGAATAAGATAAAAAGAAAATTCAGTTCTTTTTCCCAGTTTTGTAGACGCATAATTACTTGGATCAGTGAGTCATCTGCAAATGAGTCATTTTTAGTAAGATCAACATGTGACTCAAATTACAGGCTTGTGTGGGAGATTCTTATGACTGCATAAGAATTGTCCAAGAAGTCTCATAATAAATGTATTTTATTTATTTAAAAAAAAATACACATTGCATTTTTTATTAAATTCAAGTTTCGCTCTTTGTTTTCAGGACAACCCCAGCAGTGGTGTTTTGGCAGTGGGTTAACCAGTCCTTCAACGCCGTTGTCAACTACACTAACCGCAGTGGAGACGCGCCACTCACCATGAAGTATGAAGGCTAAGATCACTACTAGAAACAGTCTAGCTGCAGGTTTCTATAGGAGGCCTCATGGCAACCCACCTTTTGATGGTGTGTTTCGCCCACACCTTATTGGTATATTGCACCATTAAAGCCAGGCGTACACGCTATGATTTTTGATGTCGTAAAAGCTTTTCCTTTTTTTTTCTCTCGGGAGAAATCGTGTAGAAATCGTTGATGCTCGTATGGTCGCGACTTGCATTGTGTGAGAGAAATTACGAGCCAAATCGAGTAAGTTACAAAGCACCTCCCGATAATTTTTAAACATGTTTGAAAAATTCGGGGAGTCAACCCGATTTTGACCAGTGCACATAGGCTGTCCCCTATTGCCAAATCAACCATGTCACATAGGCTAGATTTATGAATATTATTTATTATACACCATGTGGCTGCAACCACAGCTTGCACATACACTGACACACACATACAAATACACTCTAGTTGTTTTTGGAAAAAGGAATGGTTGTGCTGTTCGCAGACTCCTCTTTTTATTTTCTTTCTTTTTTCTATCCGAAGCATCAATTTTGAAAGCTCCAGTCTCTGTGTTTAGTGCGAAAGCTCATGCGATTGCCACCAGCTCGCTGTGCAGTACAGTCATGCTGTGTACCAGCTGCTTTTACATGATTATCAGGCTAACTGACTCGCTACGCGTGCAATGGCTCACCGCCTCCCGAGTGTCCGAACTCGCACAGTGTACGCCCGCCTTTACTGTCCTGAAAGCTGTTGCATGAGCCATATGACACAAATGGTGGAGTCTATTCCACCTGCACTTCATGAACTTCCCATGGAGCAGAGATGTCAATGTTTCATGATCACTACACATGCTGAATACTTGCAGATTTAAATAGCATGCTCATTTATTTATGTTTCCATTCTGATCATGTGTTTATTAGCAGTTTATCATCTAACAATATAAATGCCTGTAGCATTCTTTCACCAAGCATCAGTTGTTGGATTTAGGAGTTACGTAACAAGGCTTATATCGTTTTAATATTGTTTGTACACATGCTTTAGGGATGAAATAACTACTCAACAACATTGCTCTTTCTGAACTATAGTCTTGGTAAAGGAGAAATTCTGTAATGTCAGTGTGGCAATTATGAGCTTCATGAGAAATATTTATATAGTGATCTGCTCAGTAACCCATAACAATACATAATACTTAATGCAAATTATTTTTGCCTCTGCAGTCAGCTTGGTGCAGCCTACGTCAGTGCGACCACTGGAGCTGTAATAACAGCCCTGGGCCTGAAGTCTCTAACCAAGGTCTGTCCTTTGCTTAAACTGTCTCAATATTTATAGTTTATTAGAGTGACTTTTGAACATTTCTTTAAATTCTTTGACATTTTTGAAGATATTGGTTTACTAATTGACACATGAAAGTCTTTTTTTCTGAATTCTTTGATGAATAGAAAATTCAAAAGAGCAGTATTTATTTGAAATAGAAATCTTTTCTAACATTATAAATGTATTTACTGTCGGTTTATCAATTTAATGTGTCCTTGCTGAATAAAAGTATACATGTCTTTAAATTTATACTGTAAAGATTAATAAATCTTACTGACCCCAAACTTTTGAATGATATGTGTATATAGATATATATTTTGTCCCCTGTATTCAGACACATAAACAAACCTGTCATACAGCAAAAGAGTTAAAATATTTACTGCTTTCTAGGCTTAATTGTTGATCTTGTGTGTCAGTACCATTTGAATGACTTTTAAATGCTGGTTTATATTTTGTGGACAATTTTTGGCTGTAGTCACTCAATATCTTATCTCTCTCTCCAGCACTTGCCTGCTATTATGGGGCGTTTTGTTCCATTTGCTGCAGTGGCAGCAGCAAACTGTATCAACATACCCTTCATGAGACAAAGGTGAGTGAAAAAAAGACTGCTTTCCAGAATTTGAATTACTTAAAATTGAAAATAATTTTGCATTAAGCGATTTCTAAGAAACGCTGTTGTAAATGGATCGGACAGAGCACCGCAACACACTCGTAGCCAATCAGCAGTAGGGGGCGTGTCCACTCATGATGGGGGAGGAGAGAGATTGAACAAGAGGGAGATTTGAAGAAAGACTGGAGAAAGAGAGATGGCTGAAAGACATTACAAAAGAGAAAGTCAGGACTATCACTGGAAAAAGAAGGAAAGAGCTTTAGGACCTGTAGTAATATTAGAACAGCTTTCCAGTGCTGGAGACACCAGAGCAGGACGGCCTGAAAACAAATGCCAAAGTTATGTTGTTTCTGCTCCATACGTGAGGAACATTGGTTGTGTTATGTTTCACAGAACCAAAATATGCTGTTGTAATGTTAGCTAGCTATAGTAACAGGACAGTTTTGAGTGCTATTGTTTGTCTGGAGCTGGAGTGCTGCTGGTGACTAACAACCAACTCTTGCTTGTATACTCTTGTGTACTATATGTAAAAATTTTGTAGTTCCTTATCGTTCGTCATCTTAGCTTTATTTTTCACAAAGCATTTTTTTTGCTTCGCTCCAGCTATGATACAGAAACATCCACTCTTGCATTGCGTTCGTGCATTTTAGGGGCAGAGCAAAGAAGGGAGGGGTGTGTTTGTTTGTTTGTTTCTCAGAAATTGCTTACTGCACCTTTAATTGGCTTTAAAAATGTTGAATTGACCATTGAATGAGTTCTCTCTTTTCTTAATACTTCTACAGAGAGCTGAAGTGTGGTATCCCTATTACTGATGCTGAGGGTAAACGTCTCGGAGAATCAACTAAAGCTGCTCAGCAAGCCATCGTGCAGGTGGTGGTGTCTCGTATTGGCATGGCAGTGCCAGCCATGGGTAAGATTTTGTAGATTTTTTTTTTTTTTTTTTATGTTCATAATGGAGTTTATCTATTTCTGGTGGGTTTTTTTTTAGTTTTTTTTTTATTATTGATTGATTGATTTTAATAACCTCTTATTCACAGCCCAAAAAGTGGTAAAATGTGAAATTAAGAGTGTTCCCTTTGTATTTATTTTTTTTTGCATTGGTTTTCTCAAACAGCTATTCCTCCAGTTATTATGAATGCCTTAGAGAAGAAAGCTTTCATGAAGGTAAAGAATCACAGACTCATTTCAAGCATTTCTCTGAATCTGTAAGCAAAATGGATGTTTTTAAAGTGCATCGCAAAATTTCTGTCCCTTTCTCAGCGGTTCCCGGTTCTCAATGCCCCTGTACAAGTTGGACTTGTTGGATTCTGGTAAGTTTTTATTTTTATTTTTTTTAAGTCAGTGTTTATTTGCTATGCACAGCAATCCTGGTTTAAAACAACGAATGAATGATTTATTTTAAATATCCATCCCCACAGCCTGGTGTTTGCCACTCCGTTGTGCTGCGCCCTGTTCCCACAGAAAAGGTGAGTGCTACTAATATAATCTATTTTCCCCTAGTTTGTTCAATGTGCTGAATTGGGATGTCTTTCTGTCTCTGTGAAGTTCTATGAAGGTGAGCAGCCTGGAGCCGGAGCTTCAAGAGAGTTTACGACAAAGCAGTCCTCACACCACCACTGTTTATTTCAACAAGGGTCTGTAGTGCAGTCTAGGTTGCAGCCCATTCTGATGTCTTCCATTGCACTGGAGGTTAGTGGGCACAACTTGAAAGGTAGAATTTTTTTTTTTTTTTTTTTTTTTTTTTGCTGTTCTGAGTTATATATTTTTGTCAATTTTACCCATGCTATTGCACAATCCTTAATGACTATATGTACAATGAAGGGCAGAATTTGCTGCTGGATTTAGTTAAGAAGCTTGAATGTTAACTTGCTGCATTGATGTTTTAAACCCAATCACACACATGTTGATTTATTTACCAATACATTCATCACTTTATTCTAGATTATAATATGCGTATTGTAAGATTTTTAGTTTCATTAGTGTTCTTTAGTTAGTGTTCTAAGTTTTCCTGGTTTGTGACTCAAAGGTTTCTCTCACATGCACGTTCTTACTGAAGACAGTTCCAGAAATTGGGTTTTCAACTTTATTCTGCCAGGAGTATTTCCACCTTACGTGCTCCATTATGTGCCCATTAAGTGCACTTATGCAGTAAATGCAGTGTGCTTTACTCTCTGTACTGCAAAAGAAGCCCTAAGATGTGCTAACACTCCTTCATGAGCACATCAAAATGCTAATTATTAGGTGACTATCTCTGATGTACATCTTTACTTCCTGCAGGCCATACTTCATCATTTCTGTTTAAGCCTTACATGCCTGTGTGGTTTTAAGTCATTACAAAAGTCTCCGAGATATTTGGTTGTGTGGATTGTAGTTTGTGTGTTGTTATTGAAGAATTGTGAAGAGGTCAAAATAATATCTATTATTATTTGCATTTGTGTGATTGTAAAAATAATTCCCCCTAATGGGACAGAATGTGTCTGGGCTTAAAGACAGAAGCACTACATCTCTCGGACAGCAAGAGCAATTTATACGAACAGAGTTCACTCATGCTCGATAGTCGAAATATGCTCATTCAGAGTATGAAGAAAGAGTTGCTTCATATGCCCTGCTTTGATCGTCTCAGACATTAACAGTTATGGGAACAACAATCTATTTATTGTTGTCATGGGGGAATCTATGAGATGTTGTATCAATAATATATATATATATATATACATATATGATGTCAGTCTTGGTGTCTGTAGTGTAATATAACCTAACCTTTTGTAAGTTAACGACCTCCTGTAATCTGAGCGAATAAGATCAAACTCGTTTTCCCTGACATATTGTGGTAATGTTACAGTGTGTAGTTTTTGTTGCTTGGTTCCTATTGTTTTTGTGGATGAAGTTAACAAACCTTTACAGTGTTTCTTTGCCATCAGACTCTCGGAACTCTGTGCTTTTTTTGGGGATGAAAAAGGCTCATTGATGTGATGTTATTCTCATCATGTCCTCTGAGAGGCAACAGAGATCTGTTTGTTTTTGACTTGAGAACTCCATGTAGGCAAATATTATTTAGCCTAATTTCTTAGCACATTATATGTTACATAAGTATGCGGTTGAAAAAAAAAAAAAGTAGTGTTGTGGAAACCAGTCAGGAATTAATGCACAATTTCCCTGTTACTATGATTGATAGAGAGAGCTGTCGGATATGTTATGCAAATAAGACTATGTGATTGTGATTTATACAAAAATGTCTAAATTTCCTTTTGGGATGTCCTGTTACACCAAATCTCACAGAAAAGTTAAACCACAGGCTGTCAGGATTTATTCTTCCTATTATAATGCAGTGTACCAGCACAAGTTCAGTCGGTCGTGTAATAATGCACCAACGTCACATAATATAATGTACAGTGATGCTCAACATAATAGACACAGAGTTCCAAAATTAAACAAGGGTGTTACTGTCTTTCTCAACAGACATTATGCTGTCATATCCTCTTTAATCACAAAACTGTTTGTAACATTTTACTAGAGGTACACCAGGTTACTTAGTAAGTTCTCTCAGATGTTTTATGATTGTAAATTGCACTAGACCACTGACAATGTTTATTGGAGATCTCATGAAAAAGTGTTTTATTGTGTACAAATGTATTAATTTAGTGAACTTAATGAATAGAAAACCATAATGTTATAATTGTGTACACACAAGATTGTTAATGAACATACAATGGTCATTGTGTTTTCTATTGACAGTTATAACATTATGGTTGTCCATCAATATGTGGATCATAATTAAATTAAAATTAAAAATTGTCACACCAAAATACATTTGACATGTCACAAAAATGAGACCTTACCAAAGAAAACAATTCTGTTACTGCACATATTCTTGATACTTAGAGCACATGTTTATTGATAGGTCTCCCATAGCATGGAAAGTGCAGACAAATGCAAGCACAATAAATGGTGTGGTGTCATGCATAAAAATGTCACTCCAGGAAGACCCACTTTAGCACAATTATTATAGTTATTATTGGTGCTCATTGTGTTTTTGTTTTTTTTCCAGCATTTTATATTGTTTTGTTAATCCTTGTGTGTATTTTATCTGGAACAATGTAATAAAGATATTAAACTGTCTGAGACTATATTTTGTCAGCGCTTGCTATAGAGGTGCCTTGGCTCGTACTTAGAATAAACTAAATATTTGGCTTATAACAGTTGATCAGTTAATCAGACGTTTTTCTAACCGGATGGCTTACCCAGATGAAACCCATGTTTAAACAATAAGCTAAATTCTTTATGAGAGCAGTTTCAAAGTCCCTGCCTTTAAAATGCAAGCATAAAAGTAGGTGGTCTTAGAAAAGAACTGTTACGTATGCATATATACTAATCAGGGATTAGAGCTGAATGTCTCAGTAAAGGCTTAAGAGTAGTACACAAGTTGTGTTGTGGAGAAATACAATGTAAAGGACATGAAACATGCAGTTTCTCATGAGAATAAATGGTTTACTGTACATACACTGCCATTGGAAGATTTGGGTAAGTACAGTTGTTTTAAAATGTTTTTGAAATAAGTCTTTTGTGCTCATCAACGCATTTATTTGATCGAAGATATTAATATTACAATTTAAAACAACTGTTTTCTATTTTAATATAGTTTAAAGTGTCATTTATTCCTGTGACGGCAAAGCTGAATTTTCAGAATCAGTATTAAGTGTCACATGATCATGATTCTAATATGCTGATTTGCTGCTCAAGAAACACTTCCTATCATCAATGCTGAAAACAATTGTATAATGCCTAATATTTTAATTTTTTATGAATAGAAAGTAAAAGAAAAAATTTATTTGAAATAGAAATCTTTTGTAACATTAATGTATTCACTGTGACTTGATCAATTTAATGCATCCTTGCTGAATAAATGTATTCTCTTTTTTAACTTACTGATCCTAAACTTTTGAACAATAGTATAAATAGAGACAAACATGCATGTAGTTTTTTTTCCAAGTAAATGAATGAGAATTCAAACATCAATACTCAAAAGCATGTAAAATACAGACAAACTGAATATTTGGAGGTGACATGTTTATTGTTCATTGTGTCCACCCGCAGCTGAACCTCTGGCTACTCACTGACCAAAAACCAAAGGGTATCTAGGCATGTGTTGGCATCAAATCTGCTCTTTCAACATGGAGTTTGGAGTCAGACTATCATTAAAACACATACCAACGAAAACCATGTGGCACATGGCAGCAGGCAACCAAAAGGGACGCAGTAAGGTGAAAAACAACAATACAATGGTTCATGACAAACTATTTCTTAAGTGCAAAAAAATATTACTTAACACAACATTACTCTCATTTGTAAATACTAAAGCACCAGAATTAAAATGAGGCCACATGCAATTCTGTGACGTTATCACTTAGCTCTTAAAGTGTACCAGTCAGTTCTAACAATTAAACATAACCTGAGCTTTTCCACATTCACAGCATTAGTAGAATTAAGTGAGATGAGGTGGATTGTGTTATGGGAGAACTCTATTTTGATCAAACTTTAGACAACATTTACTTTTCTACCACAATTTTCTTAGCGGCTTCCAAAACAGACTCTAAGCTGACTTTATCTCCAAACTCCTTTTCTCTGTGCTCTAGGAGAACCCCCTGAAAGTGGGAAACACAGGATATATGAGGACAGTCAAGTTGCTAAAACTCTGAATTGGTTTGTAATGATTTAATGAAATATCTATATATATATATTACCTGTTCGCCAGATCCGATGACAAACACCCCTCCCAAGATGAAACCTTCTCCATTCATGTTGCCCTGGTAACCCGACTTCCAGGCCCTTATAAAATTTTGCCAAACTCCCAAGCGAATGAAACCAAGCCCACCCATCTTCCTCTGTTGTGGCCCATAAAATGCTCGCTGTGCACAAATAAGACAGCCAGGCAAAACAATGTATGAATGAATAAAGAATTACTGGTAGTTTTCTGCATTATTCAGCAAAACTTTTCATGCAAGCACATTTGAGCTTCCATTTACCATGTTTGATGTGCTCTATATATGTGCGTTGACCAATGTTTATATATGATTAAAAGTGTAAATTAAATCTGTTTATCATATAAAATGATTGTGTCTCTTCAGAAGACTTGGATTTAACTGCTTGATTCATATGGATCCTTTTACAAACTTTTTGAAGCAACAAAATTTTGGTTGTGTGGACTTTCAATAGAAATCTCTCAGGTTCATCAAAAATTTAAATATATGTACCGAAGATTAACAAAAGTCTTAAGAACAACACAAGGGTAAAATATGGAATCCCTTTAATGTTTACTAACCTTTTCATCCAAGAAAATTTCCCCTGCGAACTGAGGCTTGAAGCCCTGAATCTCCGTACCTACATTCTCCTTCACAACGGCATACAGAGGAACCCCGAGCTCATCCAGCTGGGGCTTCAGAGAGGACAGCTCAGAGGCCTCCTGCAGATACACAATCACATCTTCATGTATTCAATGTATAGACTCAGTGTTTCCCATTAATTTCCCACCATAGTTTAATAATGTAGTTTAATAATGAGCTGAAAATATTTGTACACTTCTCATAATAACATAAAAGGTCTCTTGATGTTGTATTTTGCACGATTGCTTTGGCAACCCTGCTGAAGAATCCATTATTGCTGGTCACCGGCATAAGGTATGTTTGAAGGCTGGTACCCTATAGGGATGCTCGATTCTGGTGTGCTGGGGCCTCATTTATAAAACTTGCATACGCACAAATTTGTACGCTAAAATCTGTGCCAAAGTTCAGATTTATAAGAACAGTCTTTGAAAAGTGATTTGATAAATTAACTTAATAGACATCCTTCTTTGATATATCCATTCTGCTCTCTGTTTGCTCTGTTGTCTGTGTTTCTGTGTCACAAGCACTGTACTGTAAACGCAGCATTTTAATGAGTATGAGCACACAAGCACAGTATCGGTGCATCCCTAGGTATAAGACTAATGTGTTTTCAGCAATTAATAGGAGTGTAGTACTCATAGCTCCTTTAACTCAGATAAAAATAGCTCAGATTTTGTTTGGACAGTGAATGAGGGCCTTTGACTAAACTTTATTATGAGGAACATGATCACTTTACCTCTCTGCACAAAAATCATCCAGGTCGCCGGACAGCCACGATCACTGCACCAGATCTCTCCCAGAGAATTTTCGCTTTTAACGTCCTCTCATCTGAACGGATACAAATGGGAAAACATTACAATAAATATAGTGACTGCATTTCTTAATTAGCAATTGGCCAAAATAGGGGTGGTGTGGCGCAATGGATAAGACACATGCCTTTGGTGTGAGAGACCCGGGTTCGAATCCACTGTGAGACACCAATGTGTCCCTGAGCAAGACACTTAACCCCTAGTTGCTCCAGAGGCGTGCGACCTCTGACATATATAGCAATTGTGAGTCGCTTTGGATAAAAGCGTCAGCTAAATGAATAAATGTAAATGTAAAATGTAATTTCTTAATTTCAGTTCATTTCTTACCACTGTCGATGGTTTTGAGGTCAGCATTCCCAAGATACTCTACAGTAGCAGGTGCCGGTTTAGTCAGCAGGAAGTCAGTGTTTGCAAGTATTAAGCCGGCGATGGCGGCCCCCACAGCTCCAAGACCTAGTGACCACATCCCCATGGCAAGAGTCTCACCCTCCAGGATGGATGATGACACTGCAGTGAAAATATATACAGTATGGTAGGTTACAAACATTAGCTGAATCCCAATTCAGAGGCTGCATCCTTCGAAGGATGCGCACTTCAAAGGCCACGTCGGACAGAGCGTTGTTAAATGGGACAGTCTAGCCTACAGAGGATTGTTCTTGTCGCCTAGCAACTGGGACAGCTGCCATTAACGAGTGGCATTAACGTGTGTACCGGGCTTCACAAACTGTTTAAATATGTTCAACATGGTCCATTCCTGTCTATAATAAAGAGTATGAACTATATATGATCGCATCTTAGTAAGATGTCAACATTTGAACCGATTTAAAGTTTTTTTTTTTTACTTTTACATTTGTATTTTTAGAGTAAGCTGAAACCCAACAGTTACATTCAAAAGTGTAATTCGGCAATATCTCTCAAAAAAATCCTGTTGTCATTGGCACACAATGAATTCTGGATTAGGCAAGGCCGTGAAGGATCCATCTTTTGTATCCTTCATTGCACGGGAAACGAAGGACGCATTTGGAGGATGCATTTGAAGGAGTCTTCAAATCGGGACAGCCTTCGTCACGCCTCTGTGACACAATCAGCCTTTGAATCCTTTGAAGGATGCAGCCTCTGAATTGGGACGCAGGTATTGTTTCAATTACAAAAAGTAATTTGTTGAAGCTATATTATTATATATGAGCGTGAGCACCCCAATTGAAAAGCTTTCATTGCACGCATTGAGTTCTCACATTTTTGTACTAAAGGCAAGCATGTAATTGCTATAATACACCAATATACCAAGACATGCTGGGGCAGGAGCAGTACCTTTTGTCTTACTAAAGGAAGACTGGCTGTTCTGGCTTTCCCTCGAGAAGTGCCGGTTTGTCGAAATAGCACGAATGCATATAGTGTTGACAGAAGTGGGAAACACTAATGTCTTGAATGGTGGTTGCCATGTAGAGATGGTCAGTGGGAGATACTTTGGAGGGAGGTTATGCGTTACGACTATCTTATTAATGGCTAGATGCCGGGGAGATTGGGACACAGAAACTCTGTACTTGACATTGCAATTTACACTAAGAGAAATTCTTCCTCTTGGCGACAAATAGGTCAAACACATGGGCCGTAGTCGCATGAGGGCCATTGCAACGTCCAGGGTGAGTTTAGCCAACCTTTCCCAATTGGGTAAAAGTGAAGTTCAGTGGAAAGCCCTGGAGAGGAAAGGAAAACAATGCTTTACCTCTCAATGTAGGCTTTTTTTAATATTTAAAATAAGCCTCAAAACAAAAAAGAGGGACTCTGTGGGTGTGCACACTTGTGAAATGGAAGTACACTTTGCTATACTTTTCAAGAGTTCATAATACAGAAAAAAAGAATATAGTCTACTTCAAAACAATATAATTAAGTGTGAACTGAATGTAATGTTTTTGACACTCAACCATGTTAATTGCAATTAAATTAAAATGTATTATAGGCTATTAAATGCACTTAGTCAACAACAAATTAAAATAAGTGTAGGCCTTAGGCAAATATTAAGTGTGTTAAGAAACAGTGATGAAATTGTACTCCAAGTACACCTACAGTTTACTTTTTATTTTATTAAAATATTATCTGCAAGTAGGCCTACAGTTTTTTCTTCTTCTGCTGAATACAAAATAATATATTTTGAAGAATAATGGGTAACTAAACAGTTGATGGGCCCCGTTGACTTCCATAATTTTTTTTTGAAAAAAAATAAAATAAAAAATACTATGGGGCCCATCAACTGTTTGGTTACCCATATTCTTCATAATATCTTCTTTTGTGTTCAGCAGAACAAATAAATTCATACAGGTTTGGAACAATTTGAGGGTGAGTAAGTGATGACATAATTTTTATTATTGGTTGAACTTCCCCTTTAAGGATTTGAAGGACACATTTGCGCTGATTTCTGTCATGTAACGTTACAGGAAAGGTAACTTACACACACAAAAAGCGACCAAACTCAGCGCTACCGAGTTATAAAAACATATATCCTGTCTACATTTGGCGTGGAAGTAGGATTAGAAATGACTTCTATTTCATTTAATACGTAAAAACTTCGTTGTTAACATTCATTGTTAGCTGAAGTTTGTACCGGTTTCAAAATCGAATAAGATGTATAACTGTTACATATGCAAAGTAAATTAACGTAAGGAAAACTATTACAGCAATGCCGAGCCATCATAGAGATTATTTTATATTTTGCTTGCATTGCACAGGAGGCTAAAGTCCATGAAGCTAACACTTGCTGGTTAGCTTTGTTTGCCTAGACAGGGAGTTGCTACAATGCAAGATACAAGCACTGACCATTTAAGAATATTAACTATCATAAACATTAATATCTGCATTAAAGCTCTGCTTTCAAGGGTTGATAAGACAACAAAAAGGAATAATACTCACAGCTTGCAATTCTACGGTTTTCTGTCAGTTGGTTGTCAAACTACGCGGCCGTTCAGTTGGAGGACTAGGCTGTCTAACCTAATCTCTTAAAGAGACAGGCAGCAATAAATCTGTATTGCGTCTGCGCAGAAGTTTTACCCATCCTTCGTTCATGTAGTTTAATAGGCTATAAAAAGGAATAAATATAGTTTTTATTTGAAGTGATTTTCACATACCTCATTGTCACCATTCTTATGATTGACACAGTGCCTTGTTAGCATCAAGCCTGGTTTTCTCAAAAAGTTTAATCACAAGCACTCAAACACAAATTTAGTCACAGAGACATAGGCTACAATGGCTTCAGACAGAAAGGCTCTATACGTTTTAAGTATTCTAAAATGGACAACAAAATGCATAGTCTTTATTAAAACTACTAGCACTGGTTTGGTATACGTCCTGGTTATGAATTTGCAGAGCAATATAAAAATGTGCTGTATTTCCACTGTATGGATTTCAGCAGATCCATACAGATCAGACACGCGTCAGGCACTGGAGGATGAGGATGAAGGCTCATTCTGGACAGAGAAGGACAGAGTCTCTTTCTTCCCAATAGGCATAGGCATCACTGAGCAGATAAAGCACAAAGCACAGACTGTGAGGTTTTAACAAACAGTAGAACATGCATTAATTCCAAGTACAGTATACTCACGCATCCATAATGGGAATGATGTATTTCCCACTGCGGTCCATCATGACTCGCTTTCTGTCAGGATCAGACACCAGGCCAGAGACACACAAACCTCCTGGAAGAAGCTGCTTGTGTGTGTCATTGTATATAAGAGGGAAGAATAAAATAAATTAACTTGCATCCTCAAATCAAACCATAAAATATTTCAACATGCACAACCGTTCTATGGTCCATTCAATTTTTGTCTCACGCATCGTAGCTTTACAATTCTCTTGCCTGTTACAAATAGTCGTGGTCAGTGGATACCTCCTCCTCTGCAGAGCTGGTCACGCCAGAGAGCACCACTGGCTGTCCCCAAACCATGCAAAGACATGTTGGATGGCACAGGCTGTTATGACCTGAAATTATAAAAAAATAAACAAAATTATAATTTCTGAAAAAAAGTTATTCTTTTTATTATTATTTTTTATGTCTTTTGAAGTCACTTATGTGAGGTACAGTACAAAGGTGTGGTGCACTTCCAGTGCTCAGGAAGATGGCCCTGAACCTGGTTTTCATCATCCCAAAAGCACCGCAATAACATTAGTGTAGGCTAATACTGATGTAAGCTCAATGGCTAGAGTCTCTAGACAATACCCATAATGCACTGTGAGGGTCATGCCTGCAGCTGAATCATCCATCCATCAATGTTCCCAACCGCTGGTCCAATGTGGCTGCAGCGTAATATTGTATAAATTATTTTTTAATTGATTATTAAATTGTTTGATTAAGGTTTATACATGCTAGTTTCCATGACAGGGTTCAAGATAAATCTTTCAGAGCTGCCAGTTTACTAAGTTTCAAATGATTATTAAACAGCAAGTACGAATTCACTTACTCATTTTAATTCACTCCTTCAAGTGGACTATATTAGTGGAGTATAGGGAATAGTGAATGAGTGTATAGGGGGCGATTTCGAACACAGCCTTTGTTTGTTCTGAGTGTTTTGAGTTAAATTAATACAATACTGAACCGATACTGAACAATACTGTTGCGAAAAGTTCCTTTTCTCACCATTATTGCAACCTAATGTGACAGTAAGGTTATCCTTTTGACAAATAAAGTGAACGTCACACAGACACAGACCTTTGCTGAATTTTTTTTTTTTTTTTTTTTGCCCTTCATGAGTTCCTGAGCTCTTTTCCATTACATTACATAGTCAGTCCTGAGTGAGTTTGCTTACAAGTGAACTTGATTATGTAAGACGATACAGTTAGGTTAGCGGATCTGGGCTAGCTCTGTTTTGGTGGTAATGGTTATTTTTAGGGGAGGGGGGCAGAGGCCAGTTGCTTCTGGCTGCTGTAGGCTGGAATGTGCTGAGATGAAAGTTGTCCCAACATCCCACCCTCTCCTGCAGCTGCTGCATTCCAGCCGACTACTGAGGCAATGTGGGAAACCTCCTTTATTTGATAGTGGTAACCGTAGCTGCAGTAAGTCTAGTTGATTATTACAGTAATGATGATGAAAAATATGACAATTAAGTAGTAACACAGTTTATTGTATTTTTAAATAAAATAACTGGTGTACTTAAGATTTAGTTTGAAGGTTCTAAACTGGCAATGAAATCACAGTGAGTGTCGGGGTGGAGACTGCATGAGTTTATTGATCTATTGTGCTCATAGTGAAAGGTCATAATTAGAAGGTACAGGCTCATATCCATCTGGCGCTTAGGTTTCATACCCAGTAGCACCAGCTGTAAAGTTCACCTAGGTCCACCTCACTGGAGCACTCTCAAGAGTTTCTGTCTTACCCATTAGTGTGAGCGTGTCTGTTACGGCCCAATCAGAAGTAAGCATCCGTACCCCACCTACTTAACGTTCTAGTCTCAGTTAGCCATTGGCTGACGCACTTCACTCCTCCATGCTTATCAAAAAAGTTTACCTTAAAAAAGGGGGGGGGGGGGGCAGGGCAGGTATCTAGTTGTGTTTATCACTGGACACCAACCAGCAGCAGCCACGTACATTTATACAGAGAGAACTGCTACAAAATATAAACAGATGCATGTCACCTTGACTAACATCAACCTTTCAACCTTTGTATTTCTGTCACAATTACATCACAATCTTGATACAAAAACTGACCTGCCTTATGTAAAAATGTCAAACAAATCAACATACAAATCAAAAAATATTTTCTTTTCTTAAAATAACATAATTTGGTCACACTTTATACTAGGTGTCTTTAACTAAAATGTACTTACAT
Source organism: Squalius cephalus (assembly GCF_949319135.1). NCBI lineage: Eukaryota > Metazoa > Chordata > Actinopteri > Cypriniformes > Leuciscidae > Squalius > Squalius cephalus. The sequence goes on from NC_137142.1 coordinate 28,000,730, forward strand.
GAAGAAAATGTATTGTTAGGTACAAAATTTCACATGAACATACTATGTTCTTATTGTAGTAATGACACTGAACCCCTAAACCTTAACTTAACCCTTACACCACTTAGTACTTTTGTGGGTAAGTACACTGTAAGTACATTGAAAGTGCACATACTGTTTTTTTGTCACTTTCAACCATGCTTCAATATCTGACGCTCAAAGCACCCTTTAGCGTCCATATGTGACGCTTCGGTTATGGGTAGGTTTAGGCGTCATGTAACTGACGCTTTCGGAAGCGTCAATATCTGACGCTCAAAGCACCCTTTAGCGTCAATATGTGACGCTTCGGTTGGGTAGGTTTAGGTCTGTGGTAGGGTTATGCGTCTCATATGGACGCTAAAGGGTGCTTTGAGCGTCAGATATTGAAGCATGGTTGAAAGTGACGCCTTGGGTATGAGAACGGGTATAAAGTGCAACCCAAAACACTTTTGCTGCTATTGAGGTGGGATACGAGTAAAGTTAGGAACAGGTTTGGTGGTGTGTTTAGGTTTAAGAGTGGGTTAAGGTGTAAGGGAAGGGTCAACAGTGTAATTATTACAGAAATTATTGAAACTGTAATTAAGTAAATATAAGTATATTGTAAAAACATGTACAGTATGTACACAATAAGTGCATTGTATTACATTTTTCATTTTAATATTGGTACAAAGACACTTAATATAAAGTGGGACCTAATATTTTATGCAATAACCTACATAATATATAATTCTTTTCTGCTAAAGCAGAAGCAACAATAACACCTTCACTTCCTGAGGAAACGAAAGAGATGCACTTCACCCACACCAACTGAAATCATATTCTGGATAAAGGGATAAAACTAAATGCACCGCAATGCCCACAAAAGGTTTCTCCTCCAAACTCTTCCAAGAATCAGAAAAACATTTGTAAGCAAAGACACAGAGAATTCACTTTGAACAAGCCAGAAACCGTCTACCCTGTAAAGGTGCACCAGTCAACAAAGCTTTGCATAACAGAGGCCTGTATGAGTGAGTGATACAAAAGAAGCCAAATCTGAAGTTTGCCAAAAAGCCCATTAGCATTGCTGGATAAGCCATTGTGGTCGGACAACCACAAAATAGAGCTTTGTAGTAAAAATCTTCTTAGTCAAAATCCAACAATGCCCAAATGTCTTAATTACAATATGGCATCACATTTCATAGTAGAAGGACTATGTGTCTTTTTGAATGGATGGAAATACCAGAATTAAACCAGGTTCATTAAAATAAGAAAAATGTAAACCTTTAATTTCAGAATGACCTGAATTCATTTATATTAAACATTCTTTAAAAAAAGGTTCTGTATTGGCATCTAGTTCCATGAAGAACCTTTAACATCCATATAACTTTACATTCCACAAAAGGTTCTTTAGATTTTTTAAATGTTATTCACAATAATAAAAAATTGTTATTTTAAGAACTGTTCACTGAAAGGTAATTTGGGGTACCAAAAATGGTTCTTCTATGGCATCGCTGTGAAAAACCGCATTTGAAACCTTTATTTTTAAGACGACAACGGGAACAGATATTTAAATCTATATTTTTCTCCATGTGATTTAAAAACAGCTATAGCTGTCGATTTTTGGACATGAAATAATATGTCATAGGTGTATTTAGCAGTGGAACATACATACTATACATGACAGGGCTGGTTACTATCAGCCATGAACTTTTAAAATAGCAATTTCTGTATCTGATCCTGTTTGGTCAAGTTTGTTTTCAGACACGATTGGGACAATACTGAACATCTATACCACTCATCTACTCGCAGCTGAAGGATCATAGTCCAAAAAGTGTGGTCTCACGTGCTCACCTGTTTGTCCATGTGTAGTTTACATGACACGAGGAATCAATGCTACTGTTCAGAAAAGGTTTAAGTAAAAATAAGTTTTTTTTTTTTGTTTTTTTTTTGCAATTAATCATTTTGTAATTTAACAATAGTTTAAAAAAAGTTTAAAAACAATTTTCTTTAATTGTTCAACTTCATTAGCAAAAAAATTGTCAATAGATATAATGATCTGATTTTTCTCTCAGAGTTTATCTCATATGCCACGTCACAGGTTGAGAGTTCAACAAGAAATTGACTTTTGTCTCACCATCTCACTTCATTGACTTATTTGTTCACTCGAAAATTCTCCCCTAAAAATTCATCCGCCATGTGAAACATCAAATTTCTCCACTTTTACATTATAATGTTTATGTTAAACAAATCTATTCTAATATAAGCCTCAATACTTTTATTCAGCATCTACGCAATCCACTATCACATTTTAGCCAGTTCAGTAAAGTTATATAGGTCATTCCTGTATAGGTTCCTATAGATTTTGTTTGTCTTTTCTGCTCAAACACAAATGTTGTAGGTTTAACCCCATGTGGGGGTGCCTAAAGAACTGAAAAGTAACTAAGATCACAATCCTGCCCTGTCACTAGTGCCTTTGACAGAAAGGCATACGATTATTACTTTAGGGGAGGGCCCTGCAATTTCTGTACTAAAGGTTTTGTAAGCATCTACTAAATGACAATAAACTATTAACTATTAAACTTGCCTTTATCGGCCCTTATGTATTAGAGCTCCTCAAGTATTTTGAGAGTGAAACATTATCACAACCCAGATCAAAGAACGAAGCAACTGAACAAAATATAGGGAAATAATATTCACATTTATTTTGCAATGTTTTGATCCAGTGGATCTGCCTAATTTGACATTTTGACCCTTTGATTGCATCCTGGCTTGACCCATATTACTGAATCATGAGGTACCTTGAAGGAGGTCTTTTATTTGAGAATGTTGAAACTGACAGAAGAAAAATAATTATAAAAAGGGGGCATGATACATATTAATCCAAAGCTAAAAGATAACAAAGACGTTACACATTATAAGCACTGTCTGTGCAGACAGTTCAAAATTTAACAATGATCGCCACAACACATCTTGTAATTGTTATATGTTCAACTACAGACAAAACTGCAAAGAGTTTTGCAATGCGTGTATTACGTAACAACAACAAAAACACTTTATGAGAGTAGTGCTGTATCATCCAATCACATCTGCAGTAGACTTCACACCTCTTCAGATCTGATATAAGCACTCTAACCCTGATTCGGATTGGAAGAAATATTTGACGAGGGTTTCTAACCCAAAAGTGTCTATTGACACCAGCAGTCGAGTCCTCCCAGTCCCACCCCACAAAAAAACCTTCCAATGACAGAGCTGAGCACACAAGGGGTTAACAGAGAGTTTCTGAAAGTTTGAATCTCCTCCCCCCAAATAACACCCCATGGAATGGTCTGCCCCGCTCGTTCACATGACACGTGTGTGTATGTGTGTATGTTTGTGAGTGAGAGTGAGTAAAGCTTGGTGTGTGTGTGTGTGTTTTCTTTCTGCCATATATAGGGGCAAACTTGCTTCGAGGCGAGGTTGTGTGTTATATAGTCTGTGATCTATCAGCAAACCTCTCTTTCTTTCTATCTTTTATGCCCTCGGGACTATAAGGAGCTCTGCATACTTGGCCTGCTTCTGCCACAATTGGAGGAAAATTAATGAGCCTTTGATAGATTATTTTGTCCTGCTGATTTTGAAGATCTGTTCAGTTGCTGGAAAACATGGAAGAACTGAATGACGTTCATGATGACGGATCCTTCATGTTCACCTCAGAGTCTGTGGGAGAAGGGCATCCAGGTGATTTTTCAATCTTTCCCTGAACTTTTAAATGAAACTCTCAGAAATGTACTTTTAAACTATTATATAGTAAAACAATTTTTTACTATATGACTGTTGCACTGTTTATTGATTCGGTAACTGTGTACTTGCATGGAGAAGAAAAAAGACATGCACCTACAGACTAATTCACCTGCCTGGACAAGTCATTGGAGCATATACTGTAGAAGTGGGAAGCTGGTTAAGCAACAGTTCAGTAGGGTTCATTCACACTTAGTAACAATACTTCCACAGTACCATGTGCTCAGCAGGTATTTCATTGAGTAAAAGTGTAGTAGACAAAAATAGTCAATTGGGGTCATGACTTTTTACAGGGGGTGTTCAATTGCACTCACTAGGAGGCTTTTCTCAGTTACATATTTATTGTGCAATTTATTTAATAAAGAACTTACTGATGCAATGAACAGATTTTGCTTTAGTTTTTTTCTGTCTCATGTGGGAACTTGCCAGACCTCACATTTCTTATCAACCATATTGAGGTTCTCTCACGTCTTGATACAAGGCCAAAGTGCTATAGACAGTTTCAAGAGTGAAACAAGTCATGTCAGATGTCAAGTGTACTTTCCCAATATTACAAAGCCGCTTTACAGAAAACTCTTAATGATTTTTAATGACTCTAAATACATAATCTCCTAGACAGATTTTGCAACACTGCAAACTAACCTGTCTGGTTCACTTGAACAAGTTTTGAGTCTTGCTAAACATCTCCCATCAGCACATATTTCAGCAGATCAATCAATAGGCGCAAATGTTCAAGACACAGAAAATTGATTCCATAATGTTCCAGACCTCATAGATTTGACTTGTTTGTTTCGTATTATCACCTGAGATGTTGTTTTTGACAGTATAGTTTCTGATGTAACTCACCTAAGCGGTTGCCTCAGCTAGCAGCCCAAATATAGACTGAGTGAATGATTCTGAAAGGAGAGGACCACTGGTATTGTCCTCCAGCTGCTCAGCTGTGGTTTTGCTTTGTTGGGATTCCTGTGTCCTATAGAGACTTGCTATAGGAAAGACATCAAAACTCTTAAACTGAAACTTTCTGGTGTTATAACACTAAACACACACTTGAACCTTAATCTGAGCCATTACATAACTTGGTTTTTGTAATAGTGTGATTTTTCTTTTTTTTTCTTTTTTAATAGATAAAATCTGTGACCAAATCAGTGACGCAGTTCTTGACGCACACTTGAAGCAGGACCCGGATGCTAAAGTGGCCTGTGGTGAGTGAACTTTTGTAATCCCAAACAAAATAAACATGTAAAGACTTTCTGTATAAACACGACTGTCAAAATATTGTTTGAAAGTTCATAGTCCAACAGTTGGTCACTTATCTCGACTCTTGTTCGGTTATAGAGTGACCAATTTCTTACACCCTTTCTATCCCTAAAGTTTAACGGCATTTAAATGAATAACATCCCCATGTCCAAATTCAAGCTCGCAATAAATTATACAGTGGCGATTTCCCTTTGTCATGTTTGACTAATTAAGATTGTTTTAATCATCAGAGACTGTTTGTAAGACTGGTATGGTACTTCTCTGCGGTGAGATCACATCTCGTGCCAACGTGGACTACCAGAAAATTGTGCGTGACACCATTAAACACATTGGTTACGACAACTCCGAAAAAGGTCAGAATCATTATTAGGATAATTATTCGTACTTTAGATCTTTACTGACTCATCCACCAAATGTTATTCTTCCACGCTTTGCTCTTCCCTCTTTTCAGGTTTTGACTATAAAACCTGCAATGTTCTGGTGGCTCTCGAGCAGCAGTCTCCGGATATAGCGCAGGGTGTCCATGTTGACAGACATGAGGAAGATATTGGGGCTGGAGACCAGGTCCGAACACAACGGAAGTGTAAAAATGTGTTTGAGCACATCATTTGTGATAAACATCTTCATGTTGCATTTCCGTTGTGTTGTAGGGGCTCATGTTTGGCTATGCCACTGATGAGACGGAGGAGTGCATGCCGCTTACCATTGTCCTCGCTCACAAACTCAACTCCAAAATGGCCGAGCTGCGGCGGGACGGCACCATCCCATGGCTCCGCCCAGACTCAAAAACTCAGGTCAGCAATATGAGAGTTAAAATGTTTAGAAGGAAAACAACTTCTTTTTTGCACACTTACAATTGCAAGTTGATATAATTGTGAGTGTTCAGAGCTACAATGTGCAGGTTCAGACTTCAGAGCCCCTGACTGACATTGACCATGCTATCTTATCAGTGTTCATTGAACCAGTACATTGGCCAATAGGTGTGACGGCTGTTGAGCAAGATAGTGACCATGAGGCGGCCTCTTTTAACACTTACTAGAAAATGACCCCCTGCATGACATCCAGGGCCCCTGATCCTTACTTTTCCCAGTGGGGTAGAGGACACGGCTGTACACCTGTCAATCTCAGGAGCATGCCAGCAACTGGAAGTTGAAACCTCTGGTCTATTTTAGCGTTCTGCCATTTTCAGACCATACAGCAGGAAATGTCCAAAGTTTGTCACATTCCCTATGTTGTACATGTCAATTGAAACTATTACTTCAGATGACTTTGCCTATATGTTTTCCACAATTCCAGGTCACAGTGCATTACAAGCAGGAGAATGGCGCTGTGATTCCTTTGCGTGTCCACACAGTGGTCATCTCCGTCCAACATGATGACTACATTTCACTGGAGGAGCAGAAGCGTATTCTGAAGGAGAAGGTCATCAAAGCTGTGGTGCCAGCAAAATATCTCGACGATCAGACCGTCTACCATCTGCAGCCGAGTGGGCGCTTTGTCATCGGAGGGCCTCAGGTGAGCACCCTCTGTCTTTCTATGGTTTAATATGTTGTATGTATAATGCACTTGAACTTTTTCCCGCCATATTTTCCGGTTTTCCGTGTTTTCACTGTTATACGTTAGGGGGTGCTATTAGGGATCTTCTGAAAGAATATGTAGAATCTCTAGATCAAAACACAGGCGAAGAAGAAGCAGAAACAAGCGATAGCATATGTAAAATAATGCAATCATCAACATTAAACAGCATATGAATCAAAGCTACCTAATGTTACCAAATGAAATGTCAGCCCAGGACAAGGTATAGGACTGAGCAAGCTTTGGGGGTGTTGATGGACTCGATCTTCTCCATCTGTTTTGATCATTGTTCTGAATCTGATCGAGATGTAGTCTTTGACAAAAATGCAATTTTCTTTCATGTTGCTTTTTTTAAAATTAAACTTTCATTCAAGTGTTGATAAAAAAGGAATGCATGAAGCTAGAATTTTTTTGTTTTTGTTTAAATATTGCATTTTGATATATTGCATGCTCAGATATTCATACAACAAAATATTCTGAGGGCCATGAAACTTTTGTGAAAATGATCAAAAATACAGGCGCTGATTGGCAACTTTTTTCAAAAACGCTGGCAGGGTAATAATTTAAAAGGATTTGTTCACTTAAAATGAAAATTCAGTAAATTTTTATACGAATCTTCATGCATCTCTTGTCTTGCAACAACAGATCATATTACAAAGTAGTATAAAAGTAGTCAATATTACTTGTGCTCTATCCTCCAAGTCTTCTGAAGCAGTATGATAGATTTGTGTGAGGAGCAGGCCGAATTTAAATCATTATTCATTAAAAATATGCACCTGCTATTTGTTAAAACTGTCGTGTCAACGTCATTCACACTAAAACGGCACTGGTTCTCACATTTGTTGTAGCCATGGTGTGCCATTTTGCATCTAGGCACAAGCGCAGACTAGACACAAGCTTCAGTAGAGATGAAGAGCTGTTTCATAATACTTCACAAAACTCTTTCTCTCTAACTGCCAACTATTTTGAATGACATGAGGATCAGATATCGATTGGTAGAGTTTTCATTTTTGGTGAACTATTGCTTAAACCAAATCATAATCTTTGCTTTCAGGGAGATGCTGGTGTTACAGGTAGGAAGATTATTGTGGACACATATGGTGGATGGGGGGCTCATGGTGGTGGGGCCTTCTCTGGAAAGGACTACACCAAGGTGGACCGCTCTGCTGCCTATGCTGCACGCTGGGTGGCTAAGTCTCTGGTGAAGGCCAAACTGTGCAGAAGAGTGTTGGTTCAGGTGAGATGAAAGTGTAGACATCTTCCATAACATCTCACAAGTTTAAAAAAAAAAACCTGAAAAACACATGAGGTTGTGCCTAGACAAAAAAGTTTATCCAAGCAACTCACCACATTATTGAACAATTTGATCTGATCTGGATTAAAACTGTAATGGATGAGCTGGTGTCTGGAGCAGGGTCGTGAATAATGAATGTGTTCTGTAGGTGTCTTATGCCATTGGAGTCGCCCACCCTCTTTCAATCTCCCTCTTCACCTACGGCTCATCGGCAAAACCAGAGAAGGAGTTGCTACACATTGTCAACAAGAACTTTGACCTCCGACCAGGTGTCATTGTTAGGTAAACAATTAATAAGATAATATGTTCTTATTATTGTTCCACTTCAGGCAAAGTAGTCCAACATTTCAAGTTTTTCAGTTTAAAAAAAAAACACAGTTACAGTACGTTCAGTACTTTGTAAGGGTGGGTTAAAATTAAGGCAAATGATTAACATTATTTAGTTTAGGATTCACTAAAATAAGAGGGACTAAAGGGAAATTCTCAGATATTACATTTGTCCATGAGCAATAAATGCCATGTAATATTAAATCCATCTAAAACATAATTTACTTTTAGTCGATGAGAAAGTGCAAACCTAAACCAAATTTAAAAAATGTATATTAATTTAAACATATCAACATTTAACAAAAAACAACATGTGGAAACTGTTCTTGTGAAACCTTAAGCTCTTACAATAACACGATAATTAGTACACTGTTGAAATACAATATTATGAATTATTTTCACTTTAGTCATTTATTGTGCTTTAATGTGTTGTTATGGAAAGAGGTAAAAAAAACTTAATTACAATCCTGCTCTATCTTCATAGTGATATAAAATATATAAAGCATGGCATTTCCCAATTATTCCTCCAGAGGGAGTACCGCTACCATCAATGTAGCCTGGCACTACTTTATATTAAGTTTCTCTTGAAGGGATAGTTCACACAAAAATGAAAATTGTCATCATTCACTCACCCTCAAGTTGTTTCAAATCTGAGAGAATTTCTTTCTTCTGCCAAACACAAAAGATATTTTGAAGAATGTCGTTAACCAAACAGGTGATGGACCCCTCCATATCAATGGGGCCAGTTTGGTTACCCATATTCTTCAAAATATCTTCTTTTGTGTTCAGCAGAAGAAAGAAATTCATACAGGTTTGGAACAACTTTAGGGTGAGTAAATTACAGAATTTTCATTTTTGGGTGAACTATCCCTTTAATTCAAATTATTCAATTGTGCAGTTGTAGTGTAATATTTAATAAGTACTGTTGCACCTAAATTAGGTACAGTTTTGGTTCAAGTAGGATTGAGGTGTCGGCTGTTTGCTGAAAAGCTAAATAACTTAATTTCCACTAACAGGGACCTGAACCTGAAGAGGCCGATCTACCAGAGCACAGCCTGCTATGGTCACTTTGGCCGATCAGAGTTTCCATGGGAGATGGCCAAGAATCTCAAGGTTTAAAGAGAGAGGCGTGCAAGCCCTACCTTCAGTCATTCAGTCGCTTTTTCCTTCTGTGCTCCTCTCCCTTCTGATTTTGGTTCTCCTCTGGCATACGCTATATTTCAGATTAGACAAATATACTGTAAATGTCGTGAAAATCCAGTCTTTTATTTAGAAGTCTGTCGAGAAAAGATCCCTCACAACATGAGCACTCATGACAATCAATCATTCCTTAAAGCTGAATTGTCGTTTTTTTTTTTGTTTGTGTTAAAAGGCGATTTCCTATCCGAGGTTGGCATAGAGACAACTTTAAGTGATCAGTAAACCTGAAAAATTTAAATACAGTGACTCATCTGTAGTGCTACCAAAACTTTTGGTACTCTAATCTCAACACTCAAATCTTTCAGCAGAACAAATGTGTGAAAAACAGATTTTCACTGGGGCAGTACCCTTAAAAGGACATCTTTGTACCATTTTTTTCACCCCTAAAAGGTGCATACTAGCACCTTAGAGTAGCAATATATACCTTAAGGTACTACTGTGAACTTTTTAGGGGTTGATAAGGTACCCAAGTTGTGAAATTAAGGGTGCTGCATATCATTTTTTGGACTGTACTAAAGCAAAGAAAATACAATAATACGTTTGCAGATATTTAGGAAACATGCTAAGTTAAAATTTTTGTTTCTCTGAAAAACTATGCTATGTTATTCCACTTGGAAATTGTGTTCCATTTCGGAATGTCTGTTTTTGTCTTGGTCTGTGTGATCCCACCCACTGCCAGTTTACCCAATAGTATTTCTACTGTTGTTCTTTCTGAGTTTGACGCAGAAATATAGATTGGGGTTAAGGCTCAAAGCTTTCCATTGTCAATTACACTGTTGCATGTCCTCAATCTGGCAACCTGCATGAGTGTGGAGTCTGAGAACGAGGGGGGAGGGAAACAAGTCTCCAATATTTTGAATTTGGACTACAGTACCCATTCCAACTAGCCTGGAAATCCAGACCCAAATCTGAAAGATTAAGGGTCTGGCATTGAGTAATGAAAATCGCCCAACTCGAGGGCCGGTACTAAGCATGCATTTGAAAATCTCACTGCACACGCAATTGGATAACACTACGACCAATCACTGTTGTGATTGCGCTGTCGTCATCTGTTTAGCTCGCCTCTGGCCCACCTATATCAGATACACCGATGTGATTGGTGCAGCTCGGCTACAAGGGCATAGCTAATGAGCATCATTACTCAATGCCAGAGTAACTCTTCCAGAGTGCTTGCTTGCTTGCTCTCGCAAGATTTCGGGATTTCCAGGGTACATTTCAACCACTAGCTGTCAATATTACATACTGCACTTTTAACTTAAAAATTGGAAAATGGCTTAAAACATCAGTGAATAATGCACCGTTTCCATCCCACGTGTTCGAGAGAACAAAATGATCACTTCCTGGGAAAAATGGAAGTTTCTGCAATCGAGGGCTCTTTTTTGTACATCATAAATTAGAGGCCGTTTAGACAACGCCGTTTTCAGCTAAAAATGGACAACTTATTGTGTGTTTTGGCCGTTCATTTGCATGACTACAGCGGTTCGGGGGCTTGTGTGGGGCAAAACTTTTGAAAACGGGATTCAAAGTGCAAGTTTTTGAAAACGATACCGTTATCGTCTCTGTGTAATCTACAAAAATGCAAATCATGCGCATTGTGTTTTGTTTATAGGCGTGTAGTTTCTTTATAAAGTGATATCGCCAACTACTGGCCTGGCAGCATACTACAGCAGGGTTTTTTTTCATACACAATTCAGCTTTACGTATATCTCAAATTATTTAAATCATCATTTTTCAGTTTTTACTACATTGTAATTTCCTTTTCTCTGTCTTGAGCCAAATGAACTATTTCACAGCTTTTTCATCGTGGCTGTGACCTGCTAGCGTTTCAGTAGCATGTTGTGAGGAGACATGAAATTGTGGACCATTACAAGCTTTAGGCTTTTTACATGTCCTACGATCCGAGAATCATATTCCTCTCATCATATACTTAGTCTTAAAAGGGTCTAATTTTTGACTGCATCATCTCATTATTGTTGGATAATGGCAGGGGGATATTAATATGAGAATATTGATGTTTACATGTATAGATCCTGTGCTGGTCTTACATTGATTGTCACCACTGGAGAGTGAGCATGTGTATGTATGTGTAAGTACTTCTGTTATGAACAAAGCCAGATTATGTTGTACACTTGAGATGTGTGTGGAAGCCACTGTGAAATCTCATTTGTTCAACAGAGGCATTAATCCTTAAAAACAGCGTAAGCATCTTATTACAGTTTTCTTTCAGATTTTTAGCGTTTGAATTTAAGATCTGACATGTAAATAATTGTGAATAATTAAAGTGTGGAAAATTCTTTTTTTTTGGTCCAGTGTCAGTATGTCTTTAAACACAATGAATGACTCATTTATTTTTGGATGGGCCAAACAATTTCATTGTGTTGCACATTGAAGTTTCAAATGCATAAATAATACATTTACTAGCCTATATTCACAATTTTACAATAGGTCACCAAAATCTGAAGCACAACACCTGACAAGTCAAACAAGAATAACCAAATTCAATGTTTGAGCAAACTCAAAGGCCACGGTGACCACTAACAGGAATTGTGTGACACTGTCTACATGACTTAAGCAAAGTTCATTGCTCATTCACAGAGAGAAAAAATTAGAGTAATGTTTGATTCTGCTTTATTTACATACATTTAAGGCAAATTTACAGCACAATCAAATGCATTGTCAAAAAAACAAAACAAATTTCTCGTTTCTCATCTCCAAATGAGTGAGCCAATCCTTGGTTGAAACAAAGGCACATAAGGGTTTTATTTTTCATTTGCAGCATGCCACTAAACGCTGATTTGTGAATGTTTGTTGAATGTAGACAGCAGGTTTGCAGTATTACGCTTTGAGCAAACAGGTTAGATAATACATGGAACAACACGAGTCTATGCAAAAGGTAACACAGAAAAGTAACACGTTGAACCTTTTTAATGGAACAGTCCAAAATGACAATTCTTTCATTTGTATTCTCCCTCATGGTGACCTCTTTTTTCCTGTGAATCATAACATGAGAATGTTTGCCTTTTTTTTTTTTTTGCTTGTTACTTCAAAAATTCAGTTCATGTCTGTTATAACACAGTCTCACCCCAAAACGTCACATACTGACGGGTCTTGACCATACGGCAACATACGACGAAAAGGGTACCCCTAAAACGTCCATATGTGACGATTCGGGTTATGGGTAGGTTTAGGTATGCGTTAGGGTACCGCTAGGAGGCGCTGCTGGTGCGTTTATGTCTTCGTCTCATATGGACGTTTTAGGGGTACCCTTTTCGTCGTATGTTGCCATATGGTCAAGACCCGTCAGTACATGACGTTTTGGGGTGAGACCGGGCTGTCTGTTAAGCTCCAAAAAGCACAAAAATGTGTTCTGTAGTGCCATATTACAAGTCTTCTGAAGCCTTCTGATACAGGAAGAACCAACTGAAATAGAAGTCATTATTCACAGAAAATCTTCCCTTATTCTGCATCACGCAAATCTCATTTGATGGCACTGATGGAATGATGCATCATCATGGCAGATTTCAGAGCTTCAGCAAAGGGGAAGATTAACAGTGAAATAACAAATGAACCTGTTCTTTACACATAGCAATTGTATGGCTTCAAAAGACTTGAAATACACCACATGAGCTACTTGGTTGTCACTACTTTGAATTGTCATGTGTGGAATAGAGCTGCCTAATGATTCTTCGAATTTCTTCTTTTGACTTCCACAGGGAAAATAACAGCATGAGAATATAGTGATTTTTTTTTTATCTTAGGATAAACTATTCTTTTAAGCAATATCAGAGATATTTCTGAGGTACATCAGATAATGGTTCAAACAACAAATTAAACCAAATGATGGGGTTAACCCAGTCCCCTTTTCAAGATAATGGAACGGCTACATGAAGGAAATGATCTAAACAAGTAACTGAAACGGTACAACTTTTTCTCATATCTGGTTGATCGACGCAGTCTTGAACACAGAGGGAAAATATGTGACGAGACAGATCCGAAATTCCTGAGCGTAAAGAAATAGTAAACTGAAATGACATGAAAGACGTTTTCTGGACGGCACTAGCAACATCAGATGTTGATGAGCATAAATATGGCTCTTATCCTGACAAATGAAATGACAAAACTCCCTTGATAATGATTAAGGAACCATATGATTTTTTTTTTTTTCATGCTGGTAGTATGAAAACATTTGACCAATGTAAACCAAGCTTCATCTGTTTTTTTCTTCTTCTCTCAAAACAAACAAAAACAATTATGATCTTGCAGTCCTGCTGCATGTCATTTTGTCTGCAAACAGCTCACATGGAACTACTGTACATCTGTGAACACATTAACTAGTCATTCTTCACCTTAAAGGGCATCTTCTTTCACAACTAGACGTTTCCTTGTAACAAACCTTGACAATTCCACAGTGACAGAGAAAGAGAACCTTATGAACACACCGAGCTCAAGACAAACTAGAGCTGTTCTCAATTACATTTGGTCACAATGTACAGCAATACTCATTGCTTCTAACATGACTTCTAGAACTTAATTCGATAAGCTTATGCGCCGGTTTTGCGAGAGGTTTTTGCTGATCTCGTTCAGCTTAGCTGTTTATAGCTGTCAGCCTAAACTTTTGCTGCATATGAAAAAATACATGCCCCATATATACAAGGCAGTTTTCAGATGCTATGTTTGGCTATCGACATACAGGTCTAATAAATATCTGTATTTGGTTTTCAGTATTAAGGCACGCTGGTAATGACAATCTCCTGAACAAGACGTTTCAGACAGCATTTGGTGATTAAGGCAAAAGATATGCAGCAGCAGAGATATGCAACAATAAAATATATGATTTAACCATCTCTGCCTTTGAAAACAACTAAAGGCACAGAAAACATCAGCATTTTTGGATTTATTGTCTTGCAATGTCTGGAATTGGCACAAGAACTTTTGTTTTGAGGCACCATGTTAAAATGCCTGCAAAAGGCTTCGGTTTAGTTTACTACAGCACTGATGTAGCGTTCCTCTGGTTTCACCAATGGATGCAGACATTTTAGCCAACTAGCAGTCTGTAGTTCCACAGATACTTAAAAATCCCAAAGAGAACTAACGGAAACTCCAACACATCCAGGCAATGAGCTTTGTTTTTCCCAGCATGGAAGCTGATGGATTGAACAGTTCCCCAGAGAGTGAAGAGGTCTCTCAAAAATGTGCAAAAATTGAGCTGGATTCTTTGGCAAAGGTAAGCCGATTGTACGAGAGCCATGTCCAGTTTTCTGTTCCTTTCCCTCTGCTGTTGTAGTGTTTTTTTTATTTCTAGCATAGAAAGAGAGCGAGAGAGAGAGAGAGAGAGAGAGGAGGACACTGAAGCTACAGTATAGAAAGGTTCTCAGGCTGGTGCTGACTGGTTCCACCAAGAGACTCCATTTTGTGGTCTCGGCTTGCAGACTGTAGCGACTGCCCTCGGGCCAGCACCATCATCGTGTCACTAGATATCCCAGCGAATTCAAAAGCGAATGTCCCGTAGAACAGCATAATGATGACGCAGAAGACCCACTCGAAAATGGCTGATGCATGTTGCAGGACAAAACTTTCCTGGACAAAAAACACCCCGCCTGAGGAAAGTTTCATCAAGGAATCATAGTGAACACAGTAAACTCATGCTCAGGCCTGTCTGCATTACAGGAAGAACATGCATGAACTCAATGACTGAGAAAGAAAATTAGAGCAAAACCTAAAAGCTGAACACTATGGGATATTCAAACATTCTAGGAATATGTGAGATCTGAGAATATTGTGACTAATCCTGACCAATGAAAAAAATAACAGATACAGATTAAAGCTGTTAAAGCATCTCAAGTATGGGAACACTTAAATTATTTAATTACATTGCAGATTTGCAATGTTTGCATTTTTTGTGCATTTTAACAAAGTTAAAAACGAATCTGACCGATTTTTTTTTCTCCAAAATTTCTTTAGATTTATTATCTTTATTGTAAATTTGTGTAGTGGAAATGGTAACACTTTACAATAAGGTTTCATTAGTTAACATTAGTAAACTACATTAGATAACATGAACAATACTTGTTAGTAGAAACAATAGAAAAAAAAAATATATCTTTCCTTTTCCTTTAATCCTCCCTTCTCGGGCTTATGCTACTCTGAACAATGCCTGAACTTCGTATTTTGAGCACTTCTTGCGTTGTTTTTGCCTCTTCACGATGACTCGCTTAATTTAGACCTACATTGTAAGTCGCTTTGGACAAAAGCGTCTGCTAAATGACTAAATATAAAAGTAAACGTACTTCTACAGCATTTATTAATCTTAGCTAATGTTAATCTCAACATTTACTAATGCACTACAAATCAAAAGTTGTATTTGTTAACAATATTTATTGCACAGTGAACTAACATGAACGTTTTTATTAGATTGCAATCTGCAATCAATCACATCATTACCACATGGCTCAAGCATTGGCTGCTCTGCTGACCCAGCAGCCAATGAGATTGCTTGCTCAAAATTTTCACTGTAAGCTAGTCCTACTTTCAGAGTTTCTCTGAAACCCTCCACCTCCCCCAGCTCCACCTGTCTAGATCTGCTATGGGATTTATATATGTTTATGCAGCAGCATTTCTTACGTGCTCACAGCAGTGTGTCTGTGTATCTATTAGCAGTAGCATGTCCATACTTGCACAGCAGGAGCAGTAGCGTAGCACGTCAAGACCAAATACATTAATATCGCCATATTTGATAATATGCTAAAACGATTCTGAGAGTTGTCATGACTGAACATTAACAAAGGTTAATAAATGCTGGAAAAATGTATTGCTCATTGTTAATTCATGTTAGTTAAAGGTGCAGTGTGTGATTCTTAGCGGCATCTAGTGATGAGGTTGCGAATTGCAACCAACAGAAGTTACGGTGGCCAACAGGAAAATATGTCATCGTCTGAGACAGCAGAGAGTAGCCAGTTAAGCACTGAGGTTTCTTTACAAAGATAAATTAGGAAATGATGTTTACTTTATTATTCAGTAAAACGATATGTTATTGTGAATATTATTGTTACTTGTTCATCATTGTGTCAGTGTTTTATTCACTGACTTTAGCTAGCTTCCTTGCAAGAAGAACAACATAGTGACAAAACACGTTTGTCCATTTAGGGCTACCGTAGAAACATGTTTTGGTGCAAAATGGCTATTTCAATGTAAGGGGATATTCATTAAGTAAGGTCTTTATACACCACTGAAAACATAGTTATGTATATGATCTTGCATTTCTGTCAACAGATCCTCTTAAATATTACACAATGCACCTTTAATGCATTAACTAATTTTAATAAATGAGTAGTGTTACCATAAAAATCTAATATTGTGACAGCCTTAATCTTAATTGATTGACAGCCCTAATCCAAATATATAATATAAAAACAATATGGATGTAAAGGATACTAAGCACCAGGGCTACAAAAGCCAGCAGGGTCATAAAGAGGCGCAAATGACCCATATTATATTCTCCCTGAGTCTTTGCCAGGCGGTAGGTCAGTGCAGACTGCAGACACACAAACAGCATACTGGTGGGGAAGGCCACTCCTGCTCCAACATAGTGAAGAACCTTGGCGTTATCCACCTGTGAGAAACACAACGACAGGAAACAACAGTGAGTACTGATTCACCAATCAAAACTACAGATGTCACATACTGGGGAAGTAGTTTAGTGTGTGTGTGTGTGTGTGTGTGTGTGTGGGAGGGAGGAGATCCATGGTACCCCATTAAGGGAAAAAAGTTCTGCATTTTTTTCTTTATTTGAAATGGAAAAACCACAAACGAACTTTATGGAGTGTATTTTCCTATCTAAAAATAGCCACATCTCTAGGAAATTTCTCTTCATTTTAATTTTTCCCAGCTGTGGAAAGATCATATTTAGAGAGCCCTAACTGTCCAGTACAAATCAGTTTAGGAAGGACTAATTAAAACCACACAAAACTGCACATATTGCAACACAAACTCATTGAAAACATGTCGACATATTTTAAAACATAACCTGTAATCAGTGTTACTCGGTTTTCACATGCATAAATAAGTACATTCAACACATTTTTGTACTTGAAACAATGAAGGCTGGATTAAAAATATCAAAGGAAATATTTCAGGACAGTAAGTAAGTGGATCTGGTCAGTTACAAAATCACATTCCCAAAAAGGTCATGTAACATATTTTGGGAAATTCTGTTTATGCAGTATTTCCACTTTTTATAGCTGCAAGTTTGCTGTGCTCGCCACACATGACTGTGTGGTGTGCTTATGGTCTGAGTGCTCACAATGCCACATCACATACAACTCCTGAGCCAGATTCTCACCGCCAGCAGAGGACAGCAGTGCACCCACAACAATCAAACCCATTAACTCTATAATGAATGCCACACAATCCAAGGTCTGTAATACCTGGAGAATATCAGTCCATAATATCACTTTTTTTTTAAAGAAGTCTCTTATGCTCACTAAGGCTGCATTTATTTGGTCAAAAATACAGTGAAAACATTAATATTGAGAAATATCATTACAATTGAAAATAGCTGTTTTAATATATTTTAAAATGCAATTTATTCCTGAGATGGCAAAACTGAATTTTCAGCATCATTACTCCAGTCTTCTATGATCAGAGATGAAAACAGTTGTGCTGCTTAATACTTTTGTGTAAACCGTAACAGCATTCACTTGAAATAGAAACCTTTTCTAACACAACAAATTATAAATGTCTTTACGCCACTTGTAAACAATTTAATGCATCTTAGCTGAGTAAAATTATTAATTTTTAAAAAAACAAAACTGGACGAAACACTGAATTAAACATGTATATACATACACTATTATATATACATATATATACTATTATGTATACATATATATATACATACATACATATATATGATATATATGGGTCATTGACGAATAAGGTTTTTAAAAGTGTAAAAAAATAGAATGGAGATATAACTATATTTGAAACCATTTTTTTAGTTTACCTAGGTGTTAACAATAAGATTTTGTGGTTTGTACAATCAATTAACACTGTTTTTTGTCATTTTTTACAAGATGGAAAAAATGTCACCAAAAAAGTCATTTGGTTTAATCACTGATTTGAAAGTTAAAAACTGATTTGACATTGATGTTGAGATAGTACATAGTGTGTACCACAGAAGAAATATTTTAAAAAATTATCACTGATCTCATAAATGTAATCATTTATTGGACTACTCTAAACACTCCAACATATTCAAGTAAAACATTGCACAGGGAAAGGAGAAAAGGGGAAATGTAAAAAAAAAGAGCCTTATCTGCTTTATATTTGTATTATTGTAGTTCCTTTAGTTATTAAAAACAATATTATTCCATTTAAATATTTACTATATCGGTTTTACCGAATGACCTTTTGACACTTCAAAATCTTTAAAATACCTTTATATGTAGTAAAATATAATTAAAACCTTTTGGATTCAGTAAAAGAGAGCAAGTTGTACTACCTTATATACTTTGGATGTTATATATTTGTTTTTTTATTATTATTATTAAGGCCTTTGGACAAAAAAAATGACCCGTCGACATGTCACTGACCCATATATATACATTTATATTTATATATTTATATTTATACACACACACACACATACACACACACACACACACACACACACACACACACATACATACATACAGTGCTATGCATAAGTTTAGACACCCATGCTAAAGTTGACTAAAAAGAGAAATAAAAAATCATTTTTTGGAAATTGAACTTAATGCCTTAATTTAAAAAATTAGGAAAAATCCAACCTTTAAGGACACCAATTTTCTTTGTGAATGAATAATGTTTCGTAAATAAATAAATGTTCTTCCTTAAAATACAGGGTGCATAAGTTTGGACACCCCTATGTTAAATTCCCATAGAGGCAGGCAGATTTTTATTTTTAAAGGCCAGTTACTTCATGGATCCAGGATACTATGCATCCTGATAAAGTTCCCTTGGCCTCTGGAATTAAAATAGCCCCACATCATCACATAGCCTTCACCATACCTAGAGACTGGCATGGGGTACTTTCCATAAGATCATCTCTCAATGCAAATCAAACTAGCTATTAGGCTAACTGAAATAAAACCATGTCAATCTCTAGGTATGGTGAAGGCTATGTGATGATGTGGGGCTATTTTAATTCCAGAGGCCAAGGGAACTTTATCAGGATGCATAGTATCCTGGATCCATGAAGTAACTGGCCTTTAAAAATAAAAATCTGCCTGCCTCTATGGGAATTTAACATAGGGGTGTCCAAACATATGCACCCTGTATTTTAAGGAAGAACATTTATTTATTTACGATACATTATTCATTCACAAAGAAAATTGGTGTCCTTAAAGGTTGGATTTTTCCTAATTTTTTAAATTAAGGCATTAAGTTCAATTTCCAAAAGATGATTTTTTATTCCTCTTTTTAGTCAACTTTAGCATGGGTGTCTAAACTTATGCATAGCACTGTATATAGAGAGAGGGACAACAGACAGATAGATATACAGACTGACAGACAGACAGATAGACAGATAGACAGATAGATAGATAGATAGATAGATAGATAGATAGATAGATAGAAAATATCACTGTCCCTAGATCTATCCCTTTCAATAACTTCAGGTTATTTATTCTTCACTTTTTTTTTCTTTTTTTTTTTGACACACAAACAAAAGAAAAGTATCAAGTGTTGCAGGAGGAACTTTGGAAACCATAAATCAACTCCAGGCTTTGTCAGCGAACTACTGATTATCTCAGCAAATGATATCCTGTGTGTTTCCCTAAGGCGAAGACTTCCCCTTCACTTCTGTCCAAATACTGAGCTGCAGTTCCCTGTGCATTAGTCGCACTGTCATTAGGACAAGGTTCTCAGCTCTGTAATGTGCGAGGTTTGTTATGGGCATCTCAGGCTTAAGGACAGCGATCAAAGCCGTCATAAGCTTCCCAGTCATGTGGGGAAAAAGCAGAGTGGAGGAGACTGTGATCATGTGACCTGTCTATGGAAATACACTTGATGTATTATTCTGCACAGACAAAATTCTGGCCACTCATTTCACCTTCAAGTGTACACCTGAGTTTACAAAGAAGTTAATAACTTCAATAGTCCAAATAAGAAATCCAGGCAAACACATGGGGCCTCCTTTATAAAACACATGTATGATCGGGTTTGATCTTAAATACCATGGATTTTATCCTATGTCAAAAGAGAGAAACAAATCAGGATTTATAAACGCAGAAACTGACGTGAAAATGTTCTTATGCGTACAACAACTGAAGAGCATGTGTGCAAAGTTTTTGGTGCTCAACTGCTCATATACCAGTAATTCAATTAATTCAACAGTGTTTATGAAAATGTATACATGCATAGACATTTTTAATAGTTAGTCGTTTATATTAATGATTTCCAAAAAGATAAAAAAATAAAGGGCAGCGGCTACTTGCACTAAGTGCAAAAAGCGATAGTGTAAATATTTTGTGCTAGACAGCTTCAACAACATTATGCAGTGTCTATTTTTAGGCTGTCAATAGATATTAACTTTTTAACCAAAAAAAGTGTTAAAACAAGGGAATTTGTGCATGCTTAATTCCTTGATAAGTATGTAATTAATTGCATACTTATCATGGAATTCAGCATACATCAATTATCTTGTTTTAACACTTTTTTTTGTTAGCCCAAAAATAGACACTGCATAATAAAAGTATACGCCTACACCAACACATTGAAAACGGCAATGCCTTCCACACATACGTTTTCAAGTCAGTTTTTACAGAAGCTATAATACAACCTTTTACAAAGATTTAGTTTTTGGGGTCTACTAGAATAGGTCTTAACACTTGAAGGTAAAAAAAAACATTACTTTTCAAATATTTTATTTTGTTGCAGCACCTCTCTTCCCAGTCTGTCAGTAACGCTCTGTTTAGTTTCTGTCTCAATGAAGCCCCTCCTTCCAAAAAGCGCAATGTGCTCTGATTGATCGGCTGGATCATGTATTGTGATTGGTCAACCGCTTCGAGCGTGTTTCAGAAATATCACACCCCTTACCATAACTGCAAGTTTCATACTTAAACGCAACCAGGTCTCGCCCCTTTGTAACTTTGCAGACCTTTTTCATGCTCAAACAGCAACATTACACTAAAGAAAGTTGAAAATGTGAAAAAGCATAATCAGTCCTCTTTAAGATGCTGTGAGAAGTTAAAGTAGTTCAACTTTGAAATTTGTGTTCTGCTTTGCTTTGTCTAGCTGTTATTCAATAGAAACGTGTCCTTTGTGAAAAGCTCCACCCATTCTGTGTTCTCGGTATGGTTTGGTGAGGAATGTTGCCTGTAGTAGCAGTAATAATAGACTTCACAAAAGCACAGACGCGATACTTTAAACTTGATTTGTTCTGACAATGCCAAAAAAAGAATTTTGTGTCGGGGGGCATGATTAAATAAATGTATCACTTTTTTAATTAATTTTTTTTATAAATCACACTAAATTACTGTGGTAATTTGAGAGGTCTAATAATAAGCAATGGAATCTGAAATAGGTATTTTATTCATCATGCGTATATTTTCCTTCAGGGGCCACTTTCTCTTCTCTGGGAATGCAGAAAAAAGATCTTTACAGGCTGGTAGAAGGAATCTACAGTTTGCTTTGGCAGCCTGTAGCTGTCAGACCATCAGGACCAAGAGCAAGTAAGAAACTATGCACAGAACACACACAACGACACACACTTAAACAGTCTAACACAGGAGGAGCACCATGCTTCATTTATCCAGGATGATTCATCCAGTCAAATTCGAAGCAAGAAAGTTTGGCTGTAGCTAAATGTTTACAGAGGACCAGCAAGAACACATTTAAACATAAGCATTCACACTCGCATATAAAACATGCGCACATGCTTGCAGGAACTCATTATGGTCAATAAGATGTTTTTTTTAAATAAAATAGACAAATTTCCATTTGATGCCAGCTTTCAGGTGAAGATCATACCTGACGCTGCAACCACAAAGGTTGTTTTGAGAAAATGTCGGAATCTGACTCTTCTTATTGATTTTATTCTCTTTTTCTGATTGATACCCTGCAAAAAAAATCCATCATAAACCAGTCATGATGTTCTCAAGCAAAACTGAGATGCGCTGGTGTAACTGGTCCACCATAACTCCCGATTTTAAGAACTGAAACTGGCTTCATGCAACAGCGTATGGTTCCCCAGCATTCAAAACATACTATACGCTGTTGCATGAAGCCAGTTTCAGTTCTTACCCTGGTAACTTTGAGATTCGTTTGAGCAAACTTGCGAAAAAAATTTCCGGCTCAATATGGTGGATTGGTTTTTAGCTGTGTTCATCGCCAAAACTGGAGCAAAACTGTGAGCAAAGTGACAGATATCTGATGCAATAAAGCCAAAAAGTATATCTTGCACCCAAATTTACAGTAAAAATATTTTAGAGACAAAATTTTGCTGCTAATTATTCATTATATTTATATTATATGAATTATAATTCTGTATAATTCATATAATATATTAATTTAATTATTATATGAATTGACTATTAATATTAAACTTTACATTTAAATTAATATAAATATATACATATAAATAAAATCTTATATATGTAAATCTTTTAACCTGATTAAGGTTACATTGATATTTTCTTCAGCTACCTTCTCAAAATTTTGCTCCAGCAGCAGTGTTTATTACTGCCTTGTAAATGCATTTAAATTGATGACATTTTTCATAACTATCTCTAAATATTCAATAGAGAAGTGAATTTCACCGGCTCTCTCACAGGAAGTGAAACTGACGCTCTCATGTTCCATGTTTCCAGCACATGTCACACTTTAATGACAAACTCAGGATCAAACCCTGAGTTGACAGAGAACGTTTATACCGAGCGCCATGAGACCGCTGAACCTGATCTAAATGAGTTTGGAATTGTATGGTTTTGTCAACTCTAAACCTACTCTGAAACTAGGAGTTTGTTCAACCAGCTTCATGCAACAGGCCTCAGCAATGCTGGATTTTTCAGGAGGGTAGGCTGCCAAAAGTACCACCAACTATTACTTTACCCAGAAAGTTGACAACTGTACCAGGCAGAGCAACAAGACATTTAGTTTTAGTTGCATAATTCAACAAAAGTCTAAATAAATTGGGGGAAGTGATGTGGAAAAATAACATACCGCAAATCACAGACAGTCCTGTTCAAACGGAACTTAATTTCTCAGAATACCCCTAAAAACTGTAGCTAATTTGCCATGTCATTTTTTACCATGCTTATGTGAGAAAAACATTCGATCTGGACAAGATTAAAATGAAAAAGTACATCTGTGAAAAACTAAGGAATACTAGACCCATCTGAATAGGGCTTGAGTTATTAAGAAATACAAGGCAGCTAAGTAGTGTAGCTCTTTCAGCAAGCTCAGACAGGTTTGCAGGAACAGAGTGATCAGACACCTCTACCTATCAACACAGGACACACTCCAAAAAGCTTTGTTCTTTGCAATCCAGCTCTGTGGAAACACACCATATCATTCCGAAACCAAACTTAAATTCCAAGACCATCAGGACTTTCAAGTTCTATCAAATCTGGGAAACTGAAAAAGCACAGCCAGAGTTGCATAACGTGACTTCCCTTTTTTCTGATGGTAATAATGAGAGTCTGCTGGCGCTCTTGTCATCCTACACCGCAGCGGTGGACAGCGCCAGAAGGGCAGGCAGGCCTGCTGATGAGGCGCAGATGTGGCGTTCAGGCCACGTGCTCATTCCCGCCTCTCCTGCCTGTCAGATCATGGTAGCTCTGGACTCCGTACACACAGCACATGGTGCGCCGTGACTCACTCACCCACATTTCCAGTAACCTTCCTTCCATTTCATAGAAAACAGGAAGGATGGAGCAATCCCTTTTTCTTTCTAAACGAAAGTGCCTATTTTGGTATTGAATGTTGGTGACGGGAATAGTACATCTAGATTTCCAAATGTCATAATAAAACAGTTAAAAAACAAACTACTGAAAGACTGGATTGTTATTCAAACAAGACAATTCAATCATCTGCACTTAAAGTCAGTTTTAAAAAACAGTCCTGCTTATTTTTGTACATTTTCTTGACCTTAATGTGCATGATTCAATGGTGCACATTATTCTAAGAAAACCTGTCAAAATATGATAACCTCTGAAACAACCGTCCTTTTTGGTCAAAGATTCCAAGTCCTCTTATCTCTCGAGTTCTTCCCTCCAACCATATGGTTCTATTGGAACACCTCACAGTTCAATCAATTTCCGATGGATAAAATCCCAAAGTCCCATACTACAAATTTTTCTTGTTAAATATTACATTCACTTGAAAATATTTCACATTTAGGAAGTAAAATCATTTGCAAATACCACTTCACGACTTTTAGGACCCCATGAAGTCACGTTACGAGAGTTAACGGTGTTATTTACTGTGTTGACATATTTCCTACTGAAACTAGAAGCAGGGTTTGTCCCTTAAAAAACTAAAAGACTTTAGTTACATCACAGCCATGAGCCATGATTTGCAAGAAAGATGCTAGTGTAGTGCAGGAGTCATCAATATTTTTGGTCAGTTTTTCCTGATAACATTTACTCAAAAGTTTGAGTCCTTTAAAAAAAATAAAAAGTATACTTTTTTTAAACAAGGATGCATTAAATTGATCAAAAGTGACACTATAACATTATAACATTATAATGTTAGAAAAGATTTCTATTCCAAATAAATGCCGTTCTTTTGGAGTTTATCAAAGAATTATGGAAAAATGTATCAGGGTTTCCATAAAAATATTAAGCAGCACATTAGTTTTCAACATTGATAATAATAAGAAATGTTTCATAAGCACCAAATCAGCATATCAGAATGATTTTTGAAGGATCATGTGACGCTGAAGACTGGAGTGAAAGACTTTTTTTATCTGCTTAATTTAGTCAACATTAAGGAGCACACTAGCATACAGATGGCATTAAAGACTAAAAGCCACAAAACTCTCATTTTGATTTCATTGGTCTTTAACATTTTCTCTACAATCCAGTTAAAAACAAGTCACTACTGCAACAGCTTTTATTCCTCTCAAGTAAAGGGAGTTTTATTTGGCAAACAGCATCACTGTAACGTTTTAGCTCATCTTAATGAAGGCCCGACTGGAGCACAATGTGGTAGGCGGTGGGCAGGAACATTCCACACACATGTTCCTTACAAAAACATAGGAGAAGGGAGGGACTTCAGGAGCAGACTGCTGTTTTTTTTGTTTTTTTACCAACTCCAGACTACAGATGGAGGAAAACATCAGAGCAGAGTGGGAGGGGCCTGGTAAACGTGACCTAATGGACTGCAGACCTCACATGTGCGACCCAAACATGGATCTCTCTGCTCAGTACACAATGCAGCTCCACACAGCACGGGTGGTCCTCGTATCATTATAATGACTTAAAGCGAGGCATTAAAGCTATCTTCCCAGCTGAAAAGAATAGGTTGGACCAGCATGAATTTCCATGAAGGCGGGTCTAGGCTGGAGATGCTTCTCAGATATCATGATCTTTCTGATAGACCCAAAAATAAAAATTAAAAGGATCGTTCACCCTAAAATAATAAAAATTAAGTTATCATTTACTCACCCTGGTGTTGTTCTAATGCCGCATGAATGATCCCATGTGACACGTGTCATATATTCCAAGTGTTCTGGGGGTTTGGATAGGGTTTGGTCAAAAACAAACCGAAATTCAGTACTAGGACCGTTGCTGTTCTCTCTGTACATGCTTCCCTTTTGAGATATCATTAGTAAGCATGGGATTAGTTTTCACTGTCATGCTGATGATACTCAGCTCTATATCTCTTTGTGCCCCGACAAAACTTCCCAATTCAAGAAATTAACGGAATGCATAGCTGATATAAAAATTTGGATGACTAGTAATTTCCTATAACTTAATTCTGAAAAAACAGAGTTTCTAATGATTGGACCAAAAACCTCTGCACGTACTAACCTAGAATACCGCCTAACAATTGATGGCTGCTCTGTCAAGTCTTCGTCGTCGGTTAGGAAGCTGGGTGTGCTCTTTGATACCAATCTCTCATTTGAAAGCCACGTTTCTAGCATCTGTAAAACCGCATTCTTCCATCTTAAAAATATATCTAAATTACGACATATGCTAAGCGGCTATATTAATAACTTAAAATAAAAAATAAAAAAATTAAATAAAAATGAAACATCACTGAACTTACTTAAGCTGGACTGTGACGCTATTTTCTTCAGGAAACAAACTTTGTTGTATTATTTTCCTGTTATCTCTGTAAAGCTGCTTTGAAACAATCTGTATTGTAAATTGCGCTATATAAATAAATGTGACTTGACTTGACTTGTGCATTGATCAATGTTTATATGTAAATAAATGTACAAATTAAATCATATCCACTTTATTTTTAAAGTACAAGTGGGTGCAGCCATTTGTAACATGAATGTGCGAAGCTTCCGATGTCATTAGCTTACACTGAAAAAAAAGTATTATGGGGTAAGATCGACATGAGGGTGAGTAAATTATGACACAATTTTCCTTTTTGGGTAATCAAACTAAACCTAAGTCAGTCCTCAGGATGTAACAAACAAAAATGTTTCCATGGCCAGCTAGCTGAGTAAGCTTAAAGAAATGCAAGGGAGTAGCTTTGCTTGATTTTCAAAACATTTCAAATATGCAAGGGAAGCAGAACCAAAATAACTAAGTGAATAACAAAATTGCTGATAAGATGAGTTAAGTTCATAATGCTGCAATGACGAAGGTTCATGCCTCTTTTATAACACCTGCTGCCTATGAAAGTTTATAAGACATTACTACAGACTGCTTCAGTGAGGGATGGACAAACAAGTCTGAACCTGTGCTGTCTCCTGCACACACACACACACACACATCTTCTTATGGAGTACATAGTTAAAATTTGGGTGCTTACATTATCAGGAGAAATGTTTGCCTCTCCCTCTTTCTCTATGGCAACCAGCCCATAAAAACCTGTGATGCCCCCATTGGCCGACTTCCCCACATCGCTAGCAGTCTGGGCACTCAGCCAAACGTCCAAACATATCAACCTGCAAAGACCCTGTCGCCAAGGGCTCACACCGATTCATGAATAAAGGTAAAGGATGTTGGTTTCACAGGGCTCGAAAGAGCTTGTGGCTCCACATGAGAGGATTTATGGAGTCTGCCTTTCATCTAAACACTGTGGAGGTGGATGCGAGGTAGAACGGGAGTAAATTATCACTCATGCATGGATGAAACAGGTATTCGCAAAAAAAAAAAAAAAAAAAACACTAATCCAAACAGTCTAATATATACACATACACTCAATTGCAAGCTAAGATACACTCGCAAACACAAACATAAGCAAGCACCAAGGTTTGGACACACCGGACTGAATTTATGTTTCTTATGACCTTAAAATATTTCCTCTTTAAACCGACCTTGAAGAAAACTGGGCCGCTGTGTAGTGGAGCAGTTTGTTACAGACGAGTAAGATAGTACGGTTTATGTAATCTGTACCTGGAAGTTGCCGACCATGATGAGTCCTGCAGCACAGATCCATCCAGTGGAGAGACTTGCTGTATTTAACACACAGTTCTGGTGCTTCTCTATCACATGGGCATAGCGTAGAAACACAATCACCATCACTGAGAGTTGGAAGAGACAGAGTGAGAGAAAAAAATGTGTTATTTTATAAAGAAATACCACCAATTAAAATATTGCATTACAAACAATTGACATGCAGAAATTTAAAAATGTATTTAAAGACACTGAATATGATTTTTTTTTTTACATAAAAATTACATAAACTCAAATGTTTTTATTTCTTAAAGGCAAAAGCTTAGCAGGCTTTAACAATGTAGTCTTAAAATAAAAACCATCTGGACAACTTGCAACAGTCACTAAGATGTTCCCTGTTGAATGTTATAGCAACATATAGCAGTTGTTTTTCTAATGGTTAAGATTCCTAAAAGTATGTGAGTTCATATTTATGTTCACATTTGGCAGACACCAAAGTTCATTCAAGTTCTACATGTTATACACTCAATAAGTGCCAAATGAGAATAAAAACGGCCTTGGTGAGTAAAAGGTAACTTTATCAAGTACTTCAGCATTTTACATAGTGTAAATGTAAGAAAGATAGCCAGCCCCTCACTGATATAAGTGATGTATGCAATGTAAAACAATCTAAAAAAAAAAAAAAAAAAAGCATCTGTTGTGACTTGCCCTCATCTTCAAATTTTCATTCACTGAAAATCTTCCACTGAGGTATGATATCTATGAGGTAAATAAAAAAAATTCTCCAGAACTCAAGTAGTGACACATATGTCAAATATTAATTTCATAAGCCACCAAAATTAAAACAACAACATAATGATGCATCCTCACATATTTATGACAGTATGCACTTTCACAGAGAGACTAGTTGGCTCATTTCAAGTGATACATAAAAACAGCTAAGTAGTCAAGTTATCATAATGACAAAAAATCCATTAATCTGTTCTTTAAACCGCTTGTACTCTTAAAGGATCACTGTGATGCTGAAGCCTATACAGCCCAAATATATTAGAATACATTACAACTTTTATTTCTTTTCATATAAATTTGTTCTTGAAAGAAGTATCTTATGCTCACAAAGGCTGCATTTAATTGATCAAAAATGCAGTAAAATATTGTGAAATAATTGTGAGTAATCTTGTGAAATATTATTATAAATTAAAATAATGGTTTTATATTTAAATTAGGGCTGTCAAACGATTAATCGCGATTAATCACATCCAAAATAAAAGTTTGTTTTTACATAATATATGTGTGTGTACGGTGTATAATTATTTTCTATATATAAATACACACACATGCATGTATATATTTAAGAAATATTTGCATGTATATACTGTGTATATATATTTATATTATATATAAATATTTTATATATAAATAACACATTTTTCTTAAATATATATGCATGTGTGTGTATTTATATATAGAAAATAATTATACTCCATACACACACATATATTATGTAAACACAAACTTTTATTTTGGATGCGATTAATCGCGATTAATCGTTTGACAGCCCTAATTTAAATATATATTTTAAAATGGAAATTATTTCTGTGAAGCAAAGCTGAATTTTGAGCAGCCATTACTCCACATGATCCTTCAGAAATCATTCTAATATTCTGATTTGGTGCTCAAGAAACATTTCTGGAAACATTATTTTTCAATGGTGAAAACATTCTGCTGCTTAATATTTTTGTCAAAACTGTGATACAGTGTTAGTTTAAAAGAACAGCATTTTACATAGCAATATTTTGTAACATTATAAACTGTCACTTATTGTATTAACAATTGAATGCGTCCTTGCTCAATAAAAGTACTAACTTCTTTAACAAAAAATTGTACTTGCCCCCAAACTTTTTAAGGGTAGCCCATACCTACACATTTTAAAAGAATTCAAAATTCAGCATTAGCTATTTGAAGTTCTGAAACAAGTTAATTTGCTCTTTTCATGTTGTTTTATCAGATGTTTGTATAAATAGATCTTGATGACATACAGTAGATATGTTAGTGTGACTAATGAGACAGAAGCAGAATAGTATCTTTACTCATCTCCAAACTAGTCAGACTCACTTTGACAAAACAACGAGTTCAGTATTGTTTTTTGGTCAAGAAAATCCATTGTTTTTCTGGAAAGTCTAAAGAGGCAGGCAACGTGGAAAGATGAGAAGCGAGAGAATAAAAGAGGGGCTTCATGGTGAGATCTTGAACGTAAATCAAGCTGCTGCAATCTGCTCAACTGTTTTACTGCTGGGTTAATGCTTAATGAAAACTGACTGTGGCAGATGTGGCCTGTTAGAGTGGCAAAGTGTTGGGGAGAGAGGACAGACAATAAACCACCCCTCCTTTCTCAGCCCAATCCACCAACGAGAATGTTCCTGGTACTTCTGAGTCAACATTACAGTTATCGTGACACATTTACTTAAAGAAACACTGCAGGAAGGACCAGCATGAATTTTCAAGCTGGTAAGTGCTGGTCTTGCTTTCGGACCACTGTAGCCATGTTGCTGACCAGTAGCTGATGATGCAGGACAACCAGCATGATGGAGGTGGTTGATCAAGAAAGTCTTGCTGGTTAAGCTCAAGAGCCCACTAAGGACCAGCATCCAAAACACAACATGCTGTGTAACCATCCATGCTGGTCTTTTCAGCAAGAAACAAATTTTTACATAAGAGGCTTTATGTAACTTTTGAGATAGCAACTAATTTAAGATGTTCGATACAGCATGTTGTAGGAGAAGTTACGAGCATGGAAAAACAAACAACATGTCTGCAGATGAAGGGAATTAACTCGGTTTAATAAAATCCAGCTGAAACGGCACAACAGAAAACGTGGACTATAATAGTTGTTAACTGCATTAGACTACACTGTTAGCTGCAGTCTTCCTTCCCAAGCATCTACTATTGCCGTTCCGCTCATGAATAGGCTCTCAGTTGATACGGGCACAGGAAACAATGGGACTTCAGCATATGCAGCAATCTGAAAATAGCTAAAAATACCTGCTTACTGCTGACTTTAACTTCTTGTGCTCAGGACAAACCCAGATTCCCTAAACGCAGGGCGTAACGAAAGCCCACAAATGGTCTTTCCAACTGCCTATCTGTGTATATGTTTGTGTGTAGGTGTGTTTGTAAGCACAGTTTCCTGGCTCTTGGCCTCAGAAAGCAGAAAACAAGACTGGGGACTCAGAAACACATGGTGTCCATCAGACATGTGCAATTATTATTTCTGCTGTGTAACTACCACTACACCTAACAGACAAACAAAGCTATGTTCAACCCCAATCAAACTCACTCTACATTAATGGCAATGTTTAGCCTATTAGCCGTGTTTTTTTTTTTTTTACATTAGTATTTCGTTTTCATTTGCATAAGCTTTTCAACAATTTTTTTTTTTTTTCAGTAAACAACGATTGTTAATAGTTTTAGTTTACAATAACAATGCTGATTTAAAAGAGACTCGTTCGCCAAGAGTCCATGGAAAACCCCTTGATGTGCACTGAGAAGTGAAAAGTACTGTAGCTTGTGAGGAATATTGTACAGCGCTCATACAGTATCTCAGTCACGCAATCTCCCCTAATTTCTGTGTATTCACAGAGAAGGTTCCAGTTTGTAAGGGGTGAAATGTGGCGGAAATACTGCAGCCCAAACACATTAGCGAGACAACACCTGTGTATTTATGGATCACGGGTTTTCACTTTAGTGTAGCATTCCCTCAAGAGAACAAAAAACAGGAGATAAAAGTAAACAACTGTCCTGTCACAAGGTCCTCGGGAGCCTAAACTAGCTTCGGTCAGTTCCTGCTGTGAACTCTCTCCACCCTGTTTCCCTTCTGTTAGAGTGCAACACTGCTGAGAGATGTTTCCTCTAGTGCCATGCTGACTTCAAAAGAGCTCAGATTCGGGAACACTGAGTATTATATAAGCCACTAGAAAACAATGCAGCCCTGGGGAACTGATTGTCACCCTTGATCGAACAGTCGGCATGCAATTTTTTGGCAGGTGTGCATTGCGTTTTATAAAGGTTTTAGAGTAAACAACTGTATTAAGATCCTATTGTCCTGGAACAGTGATGCAATAAATCACGTAGCATACGAGGAGGTTTCGTTTGATAGTCGTGTTATGTAAGACGCACTTTCAAAAAAGAATTCAAAACACAACTTTCTTGTATTGTTGGACGAACAACGAAAATGTCCTTGTGCAAACAGGCAGAGACCGAGTCTCCCAGCAGGAGAACACTCTCACTTATAGTTACACAGGGTGGAGGATTGGACACAACAATACAGCCCTTCAGCTCTCAGCATGGACACCGCCACCAGCCCCAGACGCTCAGGTCAGAGGTCACGCTCAACCAATGATTCTCTCTTTTCACAGACCTGCTGTATAGTTTGCACTCGGCTGTAACCGACAGTATCTGCAAGGAGTACAGCACTGTTCACAATACAGCTGAATTTATGTTCGGGGAGCACCACGAGCAAGACTTATGGATATGACTCAGCAGTTCTTTTAAAAAACAAGATGTTTTGTCAAAATCTTAGCTATTAACATTTGTATTTTAGGGGGATTTCTGTTCTTGTTTATCTGCTTTGAAATAGCCCTCTGGTCATTGTTTTTGCTGTGATGTAATTCAAATTCAATTCAGATCATTTCTGAAGATGATTCATCCTCAGCAACTCACTTGGTGTCTGATGACAATGTTTGGTAATGTGCTGTGACCGCATTGACCGTTCAGTTTTATAAATGCTTGAACACACATATCCACCCACCCAGCTTTTTTGAGTTGTGAAATATCAAAATGACACTCAAAGCTTTTCCGGGCAAGTTTAGAGAATGAGCAGTGTGCATCGTCAGCTTTTAGACGATAATGTCTTCCCCTAAAAATCTGACATCAGTGAACATAAACACATCCGTATTGTTAAAGATAGTTGGCCTTGTATAGTCCGTCGACCAGTGGCAGTGATATTCCACATACGCAAACGCTAAGCCTGTGGTTTCCTGAGCTGATTGCAGCCCAGACAGTGAATCATTGTGCCACAGATGGGAATCATTTACTGGGGAGTGAACTACAGATTGATTTTAAATTCCAAAATCAAAATGAAGTTCAGGAATGTTGTAATAAATGAGAGGAAAAAATTAAGTTGATGCTAAAAGGTGAAGTGAGCAATTTGCAAATTTGAACTTTCTCCTATCCTAGTTTAAAATGCAGAGAAAACTATACAGTAAGTAACCTATCTGCAGGTTGATTTTCCTGCTCTCTATGTTTGAGCATCCCAACCAGCCCGACACAGCCAGTTTTAGGGTAACAAATGCTGTTCTTTAACTTTCTATTGATAAAAGATTCCTGATAAAATGCACAACAGTTTCCACAAAAATATTAAGCAGCACAACTGTTTTCGCTGTTTTACCGGTTTTAAACATTTTTATTTCAAATATATTTCACATTAAACTTTTGAACAGTAGTGTAAGTGGCAGATGCACATTGTAAACTCACCCATAAAGGATCCTGTGCTGCAGATGAGACTGAAGAAGCAGCTCTCTGGAGGAAGTGTGCCGCATTTACTGCAGATCAGAACATCAGAACAGAGGTTAGATGCCCAGGGTTCTCACCACATGAATAAACACACATACATACATGCTCATTCCAAAGCAAAGGGTCCTGAGGGATGAACTCCCATTGGCAGTTGACTAAAATAGGACACTTTGGCTCTTGGGAGCACACTGGCAGCTGTGGATTATTGGGAAAAAGAAGGATGGAGCTAGAAAAGGGCTTGAGGACCCTCGGCTATTCTCCCACAGCTGTCACACTGTATGGGAAATGACAAAAGATAAGCAGAGATAGGGCCTCCACTGATGAAAGACTGTGCAAGCGCCTCACCATGAAAGGAAATCTTCCTCCTTAATGCATAGATAATCTTTACTGAAGACCAGTTCAGCTTTATATAACATGTCACCATGGTATGAAGCTTTTCAAAAGAAGATGCAGCTGTAAATATACAGTATGGAGTAAACAAACTTCAATTTAAAGTCAAGCAAAAAGTTCTGAGAATGGCTGGCTTCCAACTTTCCAACATCTCATTCACTGTCTTAAAGGGATACTTCAAATGTAAATTCTGTCATTATGTAATCACCCTTATGCCTTTCTAAACCTGTATGACTTTCTTTCTTCTGTAGGTAGATTGAAGAATCTTCACACAGGTCTTTTCCAAACAAACAATTCATGGTGATAAAATCTTAAAAAATGACAAAAAAAAAGCATTATAATAGCCTCATAAAAGTGATACATATGACATGTGCACTTTATTTCAAGTCTTTTGAAACCATATAATAGCTCAGTGTGAATATTGAGAACATACCAAACAACATTCAAATCAACCAATCAGATTTGAGGGTTTGTCAAGTTTACAGTTTGTCAAGTTTAGGCTTAGAACCAGGGTTCGGTGCTTCTACATCAGTGTTATGCACCTATCACTTCCCTCTTATTTTAGGAATAACTTATTGGTAGAGTTAGGTTTAGTTGTAGGAATAGGGTTAAGATTACATTTTCTTATAGGAATGTTGTTCCAGGATCAACAAAATATGTTGATCCAGGAACATGTCTCACTTGACAAAAATCACGGTAATCGGTTTGCACTTGTCAATTTACTGGTATTTGCGCCATTATTTAACGCCTCAAAAAGCATGTCTTAAACCAGACGCAAATTTGCGCTGCTCTTGGTAGATTGTAGCCTGGTTAAAACCAGACCATTCTCAGTAGTAACTGAATTATGGTCTGGCAAAGCTCCATAGACAAATCATTTCCAAAGGGGCGTCACCAACGGACGTCGCTCAAATGCCTCGTCAAGAGCGATCGTCATCGTGTAAAGCTGCGTCCCAATTCGCCTAAGTTACACTACGC
This sequence comes from Squalius cephalus, assembly GCF_949319135.1. Classification (NCBI taxonomy): domain Eukaryota; kingdom Metazoa; phylum Chordata; class Actinopteri; order Cypriniformes; family Leuciscidae; genus Squalius; species Squalius cephalus. The sequence goes on from NC_137142.1 coordinate 28,035,650, forward strand.
CATAAAAGTATGTACTCTTTTTGTGAACAAAAGGTATTTACTTTTGAATGTGTAGCAAAAAAGTAGGCAAGCTTTGGGACATACTACTTCGTCATCTTTATCGGACGGATCTGTCGCGTGCATCCTGTCACTTAAACTGCCCTGTCAATCATCGTGTCACAGTTAAAATCCTCTATTAAATCTAATTTAATTTCCTACCGTTTCGGAGAGAAATGTAGTAGCACGTTCATCTGCCAGTGGGTCTTTCATGGAGACTGTCCTCATGTGTTTGAAATTTGAATATAATAATGCATTTAAAAGTTGAACGGACGTCGCTCAAATGCCTCTGGGCGCAATTGGATAGACCTAAAAGCAATCAGAGCGATCGTCATTGTGTAAAGCCCGCCTCAACGTTTCTGATTGGTGCCGCGATTTCTAGGCCATGGAAATGGGCTTGAATGAGCTCTTTGCCAGACTACTTCTCGAGCAAATCTGAATTTGCCGGAAGTTGTCTGGGTTTTCCCAGGCTAGGTAGATTGCGTTGGTCATTAAGGAAATGATCCGGCTGCGTCTGTGATCTTTAATTTGTATGTCGTCAGTAGATCACGTGCAGAACTTTCCACTCCCATCGGCACTTTTATGGGACTGCGCTCTCACGCTAATTTTCCCTGTTTAGTAAATATGGCCCTTAATTTCTACAAATTCCCTGAAGCAAACTCAGCTACCCTTAACCAATTTTCTGCCAAATGAGCCTCGACTGGATTACATATAACAATGCTTTCTATAAATACATCACTGAGGTGTTAAGCTCTATAATGATAAGCTAAAAAACGAGTATGCTGTTCCAAGGTTTTGTGAGTGTGTGTGTGGATTTGACCTTTCACCCACTTCAGATACCTTAAGGCTAAGAACCGCAGACTATGCTGGGTAGCAGTCAAAATAAACCCACACACAAACACACAAAAACACTCACACTGCTGGTAGTGGAAATGCAGATCATGGACACACCCAAAGACATTTCACATATAACTCAAGTTCTCATACTCCATAAACCACACAGCTCTGAAGGCAACGGAGACAGACGGTCTATTGAACAGCTCGGGTCAAAGATCCCACAAGTTATTCCAGAATCCACAATATATCCATTGTCAGATTTCCCTTTGATGAGAAAATGCCAAGAAAAGTCAAATAAATGATGCTAAACAATCTCTCAATGTTCTTGACAATTCTGTTAGTATGGTTTTGTTTTTTCCTCAGTAATTTGGGAAATTTCTTTGTGTGGTGGACAAGTGGCAGTTCCTGAAGAGTTTTTCTCTCAGCAAGAAAAATATCTCTTGAAGGGATAGTTCACCCAAAAATTTAAAATATGTCACCATTTACTCACCCTCAAGTTGTTCCAAACCTGTGTGAATTTCTTTCTTCTGCTGAACAGAAGAAAGAAGCTGAAGAAGATATGTTGAAGAATGTCAGGAACCAAACAGTTGTGGGGCACCATTTCCTTCCATAGTATGGAAAAAAATACAATGGAAGTCAATGGTGCCCCACAAATGTTTGGTTACAAACATTCTTCAAAATATCTTCCTTTGTGTTCAGCAGAAGAAAGAAATTTGGAACAATTTGAGGGTGAGTAAATAATGACAGAATTTTCATTTTTGGGTGAAATATCCCGTGAAACTGCTTGTTAAAGGTGCAGAGTAGGTCACACATAACAATGTTTCAAGATTCCTGTTTCTCCCTGACCCCTCAGTCTTTAGATGGAGGAAAGGAGAAATGACACACCAGAGAAAAACAAGAGATGTGTGCTGAGGAAAGGAAGGGGTTGTTGAATGAAGAATGTGCTGACAGTCACAGACCACTGCGTCAGGTAGGGAGGGAGGCTGGCTGAGAAGGGGCACTTTCCAGGAATAAGGTGCACTTTGGAATTCATTTTGGAGATTTTTTAAATGAAACACAGATTTCATATTTTTGGTAGTGGGAATTATTAGGGTGCTTTCACACTTGGATCAATTGTCTGGTCCGAACCTTAGTTTGACTGCTCCCCCTGCCCCCACTGGATTGGGTTACCACTGTATTATTTGGGTCTGAGCAGCAATGCGTTTGCATCATCAAAGCAGCAGCTGTTTACCCCTGTTGCTTAGTAACAACAACGCAGGAGATGATTTTCATTGGCTGCATGTAAACAACATCTACTTTGCCCCACCCTTAAACACTGTAGTTGTAGCTGAGACCTGAAAGAGTTTGGTTCATGTTGTCAACATGTCGAGAAGATGCTGTTTTCTGAATCCACTTTGCATGCACTTCCAAAGTATGAGGACTCAGGCTCGAATTGGTACGGTAAAACTGATGCCACAATTACAGTTCACATCACTGTGTATACAAGTGCTGAGGAAGCTCCGGAGCTGAAATTAATGGCGTTTCGTTCCCAACATGCGCTGTAAGTGTTAGACCAATCACAACAGACTGGGCCATCTGACCAATCAGAGCAGAAAGGAGGGGTTTAGAGAGACTGCATTTTCGAACAAGTCGTTTTCAGACTCTTTGAGAAATGAGGTGATGCACAATGTATAATATGAGAAAATTTAAGTTTTTTGACCTATGATGCATGTACAACTTATTGTAGGAGGCCTCCAAAACAAAATGAGGAACCTTTAAAATAGCATAATAGGGACACTTTAAACATCAATTGTCTGTACTTTAATGGTGATTTTGTTGTACTCGACCGAAAACAATAATGTTTATGTTAATGTTTAGCGGTGCTCCATATATTGTGTACATTGTAACCCTGAAGAAGTTACATCATTTGGACCCTTTCTACAGCATGACAAGGAATCATTCAGCATGGCATGTAAATAATCTCCATAATAACCATTTTCTCAATGTTCCACAAACTGTAGTGTTTCCTCCATTTGTAAAACTCAAGCAATTCTGTTATTGCATGAAAAAATATTGAACATAAAAAATACAATACAACTACAAAATATATGATGTCACTAAATTTTAATTAAGGCTAAATCTACATCCCTGTTAACCATTATCAGTGTTTTTCTTACTGTTACTTGATACAGACCTTATGAGAGGAACGTTGTCCAGAGTACAGCATAGGGTTTGTCCCCTCTGCATTGGCAGATCCACCTCACATGACTGGTTATACATCCTGCAAGCAAACAAATACACAGACCCCCACATATAAATACAATAACGTATACATTATGGAGTTACAGTATAACTAAGACTCCCACAAACCTGAGGGACTACTTTAAGATCTTGCTCACTTGCTATAAATAATAGTCAATCATACCAGACAGACCTGAGTATTAGCTGCATCTGTCTGTGAATTTGGACAAGTTACACAGGGCTGCATTCCTACTGTACACTGGATGATATGATCAGAGCTACAACTCACTTGCATTAATATAAACATGTTTTGACAGCCGCAATAACTTCGATTCATTCTACACCGCGCAGAACTCAAGGCAAACATAATGTGGCTACACTTCATTACTAAAGCAAACACATCCTTCGCTACAGGACTAATGCTCCTCCCACCAGGAGGAAAAAACTGAAAGACCACTGTTGTTTCCAGAGTGTAAAAATTACCCAGGAATGCAAAGCACTTAAAAAGGTAAAAGCAGCCTTTGGGCTGAATTTCATTAAACAGACCAAATTTGATCTTGTTAGCTCAGCTTTAGCTCAACAATCCAATATCCAATATTAACAAAATAAATGTTTTATTTGATCTGCATATGACACCTAAACATAAAGTCGGATTTTTCACTGATCTGAGAAAGTGGGTTTTATTCATTAATTCCTTTTATTCACAAGTCATATTAATGAGTAATCCTCTCCGACTGCTTCTGCTCATGGACCCAGACACAGATGCCATTTTTACCATTTTAAATAATTAAAGGGACACCAGGCAAGTCTGAGTGTTTTTTCTCTGCGAAGCCCCCCCTAGTGTCTGGTAGTAAATGCTTTCAAACACTCTGTCGTAAAAACGAACTGTTGTCCCTCCCCCCTCGCCACGAGCAACCCAGCTGATCAGCTGTCAACCCAACTGAGCAGAGGAACAGCTATTTCAAAACCAGTTATGTCTACCGAGGCAAGTAAAGCAATACTTTATTTCCAACTGATGGCGATTTTTTTTTTTTATTGTGTTGTCATGCATACTAACGTTAGTATTTTTACCGGGAACGAACGATATGAACGAGGCGAACTACTGCTTTCGTGTTTGTTTGTTTTTGGGAGAGTGGGCATGAGCATAAAAAATATATATATCGGAGGTTAATATTTGTCTAAAGTTATATTAGCAAGGTCTATAAGTTCATCTGGTAGAATGACAGTTTACCTTTGCTTGTCTAAGAAAACATCAGAACGTTTTTTCTAGCTCGATCATGATATGTGCAACATGTTTATTGCCTATTATCAGACGTGTTGACTTAGTGACATAAAATAAAAGTGCAAGTTACACAAATAAAACAGAGGAACGGCCAAACAACTACAGAAATCAAACGTGTTTGCTAATGACAATGCTAACATCAAAGTTATAGTATCTAGCGTACTAGTAAGCCCATAACAGACAGCGATCATAATAAAAACCTTTACAGACAATAGCAAACATCCTGAGGTCACAATTACTTGAAATTTAAATATTAAACACAGTTTATTCCAAAGATACTTGCAACAGCAGCCAGGTCAGCATCCGTTTTGCAGGCTTCTGTTTCTCTCAGTTCTCGCCATTCTGAAAAAGCCGGTCCAATATTTACTCGAGTCTGACTTCTTGCTCGGTCAGTCTCCCGTTTCCTCTTTCGTTGGTCCTCCGACAAAGATTTCCTAGCTTTCTGCTTCTTTTTTACAGGCTCAGCCATAACTCAATCTATCATTGCCCTTCGCTTATAGCTAGCTGGTGCTTGAATGGGGGCGTGTACGTGTGCAGTGCCGTCAAGCAATTCGTTACATCGCGAGACCTGATATCACGCGATACTTCCTGACGCCGACCCGCCGGCCCAAAGTTGCAAGTGAGTTTTTTCCGCTCTCGGGCACCAGGGGGGTGTGAAACCACCACCATTCAACCCGAAATAAGTAATATAACCATTCCACTGACTCCGAAGCTGCTCAGTTAAGGTAAAAAAGTTACCTAGTGTCCCTTTAAGGTACAGTGTAAGCCCAACAGCAGCGCTAACATTTAAGTTACCTAGACACTGCTATGCTCAGTATGCTAATGTTTGACTAAAAGAACAAGTTAACCTGCAATTCTTCATTGGCTGACACGTCCTTGAGCCATACAAGTTAATAAGAAAGGATTTGGACACTCGCTCAACATCTCATATCAAATACATTACTCATTAGTGCAGATGACGCAGAAGAAGTGTATTAGACACAATGCCAGGAGGTCGCTGTCTGATGTGTGCATTTTAAAAAGGTGTTAGTTCAGTATCGGTAAATGGTTAATATCCTTAGAGCTCAAATGAGCTCTCTTCTTTCAAAAGATGAAAATATGCATATTTCAGTTACCAATAATAAACATATACAAATAAAAATACTTGTGTAAATGCTTAATACATAAATCTTTTGCGTTTTTATATTTTATGTGCATATTTTAAGTGTTATTGTACAGTTTAAAATATTTTATATATTTAATCATTAAATTACATATATTGAATTAAATAAACAATTTAAAAATACTATAGCATAATGTAATCTTACAATTAAAAGAACAAATAAATAACTTCTGAAAAGTGGACACAATGATATTTAGTTTAAAAAGAAGACTTCTTACCAGTTGTCCACAGGACAGACATGTTGATTATACAAGGCCATGGCATACCTGGAAAAATAGAAATTATGGTACATTAGCAACATAATGTAATCAGCACAACCCAGATAAAAAATTTAAAAGGAGGATTTAAACTTGCATTTCATTTTTACTTGCCTCGACTTGTTTAAAATAGATTGTGAAAAGTGAATTTTTTATTCCTTGTCACCAGTAACACTAATAAGGTCTTATTTGTTAACATTAGTTAAAGGGATATTTCAGCCAAAAAATCACTTTTTAACGGATACCCTGCAGCCAATCAGAATCGAGTATTCACCCAGACCATGGTATAAAGGTTCTGAATGGACATAAAGAAAGGATTATCAAAAATATGCTGTGGTCTCCTTCACTACCGCAACAGCCTGTATTCACAGATAAAATCACAAGTGCATGTCCTTTTGACGTGACTTTCTGTTAGCATAGAACCAAAAACCGGAGAGCTCTGGAAACTTAGTCAACTCTACCTGTGCATCTTCAGCTTACCCTGGCGTTATGTGTCATTCTTTGCTCACACTTATGCAACAAGGTCAGCACACTCGTGGTCCTGTCACACTGACCCTCATAAGATGTCAATGAACACAGGACCATCAGATAACGGTTAAAGCAAACGTTTGCCAACTGACTTTTACAGAATCTGATGAAAGAGAATTTCCAAGCAAGCAAAATTTGCTTACTATGGAAACTTGTTTCCACCTCGGAATAAAAAATAAAAAAGGTAATACTGTTTTTCTCATAAGTTTATATCTTGCAATTGCAAGTTTATATTTACATTTACATTTACATTTATTCATTTAGCTGACGCTTTTATCCAAAGCGACTTACAATTGCTATATATATGTCAGAGGTCGCACGCCTCTGGAGCAACTAGGGGTTAAGTGTCTTGCTCAGGGACACATTGGTGTCTCACAGTGGATTCGAACCCGGGTCTCTCACACCAAAGGCAAGTGTCTTATCCATTGCGCCACACCACCCCCACAATGTATATCTCACATTCTGCAAATAAAAAAAAAAGTGAGTTATTCTGACTTTTATAATGAGCAATTCTGACTATATTTCTCACAATTGTGATATAAACTCGCAATTCTGACTTTATTTCTCGCAATTCTGAGATATAAACTTGCAACTGCAAGTTCTAAAGTCTGAATTTTGAGATAAAAAGTCAAACTTGCAATTCTGACTTCATTTTTCACAATTGTGAGATATAAACTTGATATAAAGATATAAAGCAGTTAAAGGGAAGTTTTAAAGTTCGAATAGCAAGATATAAAAGGAAAAAAGTCAGAATTGTGAAATAAAAAGTCACAGTTACCTTTTTTATTATTTTATTCCATGGCGGAAACAAGCTTCCATAATTACAAATGGACAATGAGACAAGAAAAGACTATTAAGCGCTCTGTGGAAGGTAAACACACTCGGCACCTGCCGATGGATACGTCTTTCTCCCATGCAGATCTCACTGTTGACATACACACACAAACACATTTGCATTTGTCCAACGTAACTGCATCTGACAGCATGCAGGGTCAGATGTGGGCTAAGCAGCAATTAGGTTTGTTTTCATCTCTAGTAAATAGTGTGTGTTTCTTGTGTGTGTGTGTCCACAGCGAGACAGATCACCTGAGCCTCGCACTACACTTGGCACAACGCTGAGAAAAATTACATTTGGTAAACAAACATTCTGCCATCTGCCCTGGCTGGTGTTGTGAATAATCACGCAGACTGTTACCAGGTCACTTTCAACATCCCAGAGAGGCGCACAAGACATGCCTAGGAGAACACAGTCTGGCTACAGAGTAACACAGCACAACACAGTAACACGCTCTGATACTGGAGCCCATCTGTTCACCATAAGATTTGGATTCGCTCTCTGAAGTAACTCGTGACAGGAGTCAATCGTGAATTTTTTGGCTGAACATTTGTAATTCTTCATTTTTTATTTTGCGCAGGGCACCACAAACTTCAAAGCATTTAAAGGGATAGTTCAACCAAAAAAGAACATTCTGTCATCATTTACTCATCCTCATGTGGTTCCACTTTTGGTACATGACTTTCTTTCTTCTTTGGAACATAAAAGAAGATATTCTGAAGAATGTTGGTAACTAAACAGTTTTGGTGACCATTGACTTCCATTGTATGGGCTAAAAGACAGAAAGTATGTCTTTGGAGTAAATGATGACAGAATTTTCATTTTAATTGAATTAAATGATGACAAAATTTGCCTTTAATTAAATACTTGGCTTAGCTCATGAATATTTGCCATCAAAAATTACATTTTAAAATATATTAAAACAGAAAGATTTATTATAAATTGTAATAATATTTCACAATCTTGTTAGTGTTTTCACTGTACATTCAATCAAATAAATGCAGCCTTGGTCAACAGAGAGACCTCTTTCAAAAACATTTAAAAAATCTTACAGACCCTAAACTTTTGAACGGTATTGTACATAATAATTCAATTTTAATTGTCTTAATAAGATACAGCACTCTGAATAAAGGCTGTTTAAGGAAGAGGCGAGGATGAATGCTTCATAATCTTGTTTTAATTAACCTTCTTGAATTGCTTACATTTTTACAAACAACCTCCTTAACAGTTGGCAGACTCCACCAGTGTCCATTCCACATCATGTACTCCAGTCATTCACAAAGACACCTTTTGCTGTGCAACCACAGAAAGTGTGAGAAATCAATCCCCATGAGCTTTGGGTCCACTCAAACCAGAGACCAGACCTGATCTGAATGGATAATTAGGTTACATCTCCAACCAGAGAGGCACAATGCTTGTATTGTATCACCGAGGACACAGATGTAGCACTGACAGTTTCAGCTGCTAAAGGCAACAAGCTTTAAAATATAAAGCCTTTGTTATGAATAAATATGCTCAGTGTTGTTTGCATAAACAGTACGTTCAACGTTGCAGGGAACAGCACATCACTGCGGGACTATGCAAGCATGTGCGACGTTACCATAAACAACAGCCTCAAAGTATAGAAATAACGTTCAAATGGAAACGCTGAGTTGGAAACTTGCTCTTGCCTAAATGGAAACTTTTTTTTTTACAATGCAGCCTGAATAATTTAAACAACCATTCCACTGGGGTGTAACTGTGGGCTACATACTCATCAAAAACTGCCTCCAATTAAGAAACGTATGAATCATTAACATTATGAATCAATTCGATGAGAGTAGAACATGCCAGTCAGTTTCAGTCGTGCTTTGAACTGTTGATGTTGTTGTTTTTAGTAACGGTAACAGTTCTTATACAGGTCATAATTAGAGGTTCCATATTCAGCTATGAAAACATGCCATTTCTTGCATAGATACGGGGCACGTTTAGTCCATGTTGTATTGGGAACTTCTCCCAGACCTTCACTACAGGAGTCATGGAAAGAATAAACCAAACATTCTCTCTCTGGCATAATGAGAAGTCACTGATGCTGCTCTAAGTTGCTCTCCTCTGTTTTCCTCGCTCCTCTCCTCACAGAGGCTTATGTAACCACCTCTGTCGCTTCAAACTCAAGGCTCTACAGGAGAGGAAGGGGATCTTGAACTCCCTGTAGAAACAGTGCGCCTGCAAGCTCTCCACAGGAAGGAAGTAGGGACAACAAGCAATGAGACGCCAGCACCTTCAAGCAAATAAAACTGTATAAAAGGTATTCCACAGCCCCTCGAGTTTTCCAACAACTTCAATCACACATGAAGCCAAAAACCTTTTTTCTTAAATATTACCTTGAACTACAAGTCTTATCAACCACATGCCGGTTCATGCAAAGCTCTCGTCCTGAAGATCCATTTCTGTACCATCACAAAGTTACTAATAATGACTTCAAAGTCTTCAACATTTTTCAGGCAAGTTCAAACGAGTCAGTTATGGGCACGCTTGTAGTTTTATGTATAGCCCACTCCCCAAAGAGCAGGTTCAGGAATACTGAGAGTGGCTGCATTTCAGATGTTTTAGCTCGTAATATTACCTTTGCACAAATAATAAACCTTTCCATAATAAATTGTCACACTGAAAATGCATGTTTCAGAAGCAGCTTTGAGGTGCCCCAAAAAAATAAACCTTTTCTCCTCAGCTAACAAAAATATGTTCTAAAAACTTTTTGCTAACTTTCTAATGCTAATAGCTATGTTCTCAAGGTTCTCTGAAGGTTCTGCTTTTTTGAATGCTTTAAAAAAGTTTTTTCTTGTTTAAGCGAACGTTAAGGGAACATTCCATTTTATCATTTTGCAAAAAATTATGGGAATGTTACTTTTTAATGTTCTCTGAACCTTTTGAAACAAGTAGTAAAAAAATAAAAACCTTTATATGAACGATGTATAGAAATAATGTTTTTGTGCTAACATTTTGAGAACATTATTAAAGGCCAGATCAAATGCATGATCTGTTAATGTTACTGGAAGAAAGTTTGTTCATAACTTTATGAGAACCTTGCGAGAATGTTAGCCAAAGTTTTAAGAACGTTAGCTGGGTCTTGGTAGGAAGAAAAGGCAACCATTTCAATGCAGGCCAAACCTAAAACTGTGATTTACTTGCATAAAGTGCATTGGCTTCAACATATTCTACATGTACTGGCTACATCACACTATTAAACCAATCTGTGACATATACAATTACAACTATACAACTACATCAATTATTCTTATAGACCATAAAGTTGGAATTTACCAAACAGACATCACTCCTAGAACATTGTTGAATTGGTGTGCATCCAGTTAAAAATCAAACCAGTCTGAAAGTGATGTAATCTTAAATCAGAGCATACATGACATCTGCACAGGTTTTATCCATACCTATTCAAAGCAGGATCGTTTCATTTGACATGAAATAAAATGGACTTACACGACCCATATTCCAGTGATGGTCAGAGCTGGGAGGCTGACGGGTAAGATCATCCACAGAGACATCTCCAGCAACACGATCCTCGACTGCTCCCCTCAAAATCATCCACTTCTTTCGCCTTCGCCAGCCTGTCTCCCTCGGCTCATCAATGTGCATTTATACTTGTTGCATGACCCCAAACCGGCTTATCTCAAATATCATATCTGTGACAAAAATCAATAAATAATAATCTTTACAATGACAACAACTCTGATAAACAGACTAAACTGTTACCTGTCATTTTTACATGATTTTGTATTGCACAATGCATACCTGTTTGCAAAGCTGTGGATTTTGCATTATTATAAGCACATTGTTTTTGTTTTTTCACTTTTATACTCTACATATATTGTATTTTTCTATTTGTTTAAGCATTTTTAACTCTCAGTGTATATCTGTGATTCTGTCTATGCTTTTTTCTGGACCTGTAGAAACAACAGAACATTTCATTGCCTGCAAATTCTGCTCCATTACTAACTGGTGTTTGTATTAAGACTATATTGAACACTGTAAAAGCCGTTTTAAAAGCATGTGGAAGAATATCCTTTTGGTAACCAGGCAAAATGGCCGATTGAAGTTGCAGTTTAACGTAAGTGTAATAGCCGTGTGTGTAGTGTAGAGAGTGGACACTGTATCTCACCTTCCCCCCTGTGATAGGGGACAGCAGACGTGTCTCCCACCTTTTGTTAAACCCTCAGACAGAGCGCAGACTGTTCAGAAACGGTAACATCAATCACCAGTAACAGCTACAGGTTTCTCATTACTCCTCAAGCGTCCAAATGACCGCGGCTGTGTAATCTTCCTTTGCTCTCTGTGTTTCTCTGAGCTCTTCCAGCAGAATTCTGGTGCCTCACTCCTTTCGGAATATAAGCGCTGTCTCTCTCTCGTGTCCCGCTGTGTGGACTCACTGAACGCTAACGTCCAGCTGTTCCCGGAGCTCCGCCTCCCACAACACACGCACTGATGCATCCTGATGCACGGAACAAAATGTTTGTAATTTTGATGTAAAAACAACGTACAACAAGCTCTACAGAAAAAAAACAAACTAAGAGATGAGTTGGTTTACTGTACCCTACATTGAAACAAAAATGTAATTAGTAAAAATCATATATATAGGCCTAGACTGTGAAAAAAAAAATTATATGATCAATAGGTAATGGCAACATATGGTTTTACATTGCTTTAACTCATCAAAATAAGTTAAGCAATTTTCAGCTTTTTTATAAGTTATACAAGATTCAAAAAAAATTTAAAGTCAGTTTGATGTAATTTAAGTTGAAATGACTTAAACATCCAAGTTTATTGTACTTAGAAATTTAAGGCAGCAACTTTTTTTTTACAGTGGTACATTCAACATGTGCTTGTACAGTGAAGTGTTGTTACAATTAAGTTTTTTTGTAGGCCTAAGTAAAAAATAATTTGCCTACTTGCGTGAAAACATCACCAGAATATTTGATCTAAATAACAATTTTATTTAGTATATTTTTGTATCGTATCTCTATGTACAGCGAATTTTACGTCAAATGTTTAGGTAATATTTACTTAATTAGTTAAATTATGTGTGTTTCCCAGATGGTCTTTTGTGTTAACACTTTTAAACATTCTTAATTATTTTAATCATGGTTCATAAAAAGTCTAATTTAATAACATTTAAATCAACATGTCGTTTATGTCGTTACATATTAAGGTATGTGTATTTTAGTTTTTGATTAAGTAGCCAGATTCATTAATGATATGTAGGCCTATAGTTAGTGTTGTATTTGTTTGATGGAGAAGCCATTGTACATCATGTGAGATAGGTAGCTTGAAGTGATCATTTGACATAATGTCCCGACGTACTTGCTGAAAATGATCTAAGTTACTGGATCATTGTTTTTGCAGTTCTTATCATCTGTGATAGGCTAATACACATCCTAGACTCTTTCTGCCATCTTCAAATGTTAACCCAAATTCATGTTAATGTTAACTAAAATTCAACTTGTTACACTGATAATATTATTAGTAATAATCATACAAAATAATATGATTTTTTTTTTTTTTTTCATTAGTGGTGGTCACAGACTTTGAGCAGTGTCTTAAATAAGATGCTTAAACCAACTATTTTAATGATTATTTGCTTGTCATCAGAATCTCTGCTTATTCTCCTATTTAGCACCAGCAAAGTTTCTGTTTGAAAATGTGGGCCTGACTGGCTGATGTTTTGATGAGTGCAACAAAGTTGAGATACCTTTACATTACAAAACATTAAATGCAATTAAATAAAAAATAATAAAAATATACAAATAATCTTGCTGTATGAACATATGATTATCATTATAGTTTAACAAAATGTGCTACTTGTATTTAATAAAGACGTTGTACATGCTGATATGTTTTGCCAGACAAAATGTACTTCCCATGATTTAAAACAATTATATTAGAGTTTTAGTACATTCTGATATGAGTTCCCTTCTGATAAGATGTGTTACGGTTGTTGTAATGTTCAACGCATTGCTCATCTTGTTTAAGAAGCAATTTTTATCCAACAAGCATCACAGCTGGCACTATTATCCTGTTGACTGGGTTGGTCAGATTTTCAGAATAGCTGTTACCAAACGTATTCTGTCTATTTGTCAGACATATTGAGTGTTTATTATCAGAGAGCAAAAAAATGTAGTATAGAGTTTTCACAATGCACAATTTGTACTTTATTTAGAGCTATACATTTCACAGAATAGCCTATAAAACAAGTAATTAAATACAGTTCCTTTTTCTACTATTTCCCACAACAGCCAATCTGAAGACAACACACTTTCATAGTTGTGCAACTGCTGAAACAGTATCTCAGTCCACTGCTGCATAATAGCAATCCTTATCAATGTTCACGTTTCTGCGTGTTTCTTCACCATCAACATGTTCTTTGTTCTTTTGATATTCTGACATAACCGGCTGATGATATTGTGCGTATGATGAAAATAATATTCATGGATAAGAACATGTGGTCAGAAGAATGAGTGATGTATGAGTCATAAAAACAGACTTGTGAATGTTGATATTGATTGTGAAAAGTTTGTCTCGTTCTGAACATATAAATATTTCTTAAGCCTCACAATGATGTAGACTTAGTCATATCGGTCATTGCAATCAATTTTAAAACGTGCAAATTCAAGATATAACAACTCAAAACACACGAGTTGCCTAGCTCAGTATTACTGTGAAAATTAGTATAACAAATTAAAACTTTCAACAAGTTTGGAATGGCTCCATCTAGTGGAGAGATATACCATATTATGTTTCCCACATCTGGACGTTTGACTAAAAACAGAAGGCCACTGCATAGCTTACATGTACTTACCATAGTAATAAGAGTAAATTATGCATGCAATTAACCATCAACCAAATCCTAGCCTAACCCTAGTAAGTATATGTAGTTCATTATTATTACTCAGTACTTAAATATATAATTACACTGTATGACACCTTAAAATAAAGTGTAACCACGCATTTTTATTTGATTAAAATGAGTTCAGAAGTGTAATAAAAGACAGTTTGTTTTTTGCCCTATGATAAACATACTGTATTGTTTTATGTAGTAATGGAACATCATAGTGAAGGATTCACAGGTGATACTTGTCATTGTTAATCCTTATATCTACTATGCACACAAAATATACCCAGTCTCTATGTTTTTGATGGGGAATGGAGTGGCAGTCTAGAGGGGTGTCCAAACTCGGCCCTGGAGGGCCATTGTCCTGTAGAGTTTAGCTAAACTTGCCTAACCTCACCTGCCTGGAAGGTTCCAGAATGCAAGACCTTGATTAACTGGTTCAGGTGTGTTTAATTGGGGGTGGAGCTGAACTCTGCAGGACAGTGGCCCTCCAGGAGCAGGATTGGACACGCCTGGTCTTGAGTATGTGGAACCAAGACATTATAAATAAATCAATAAGCTAATTTCCGATTGATATTTGGGGGGAAAAAAACAACGTTTTGCTAATTTCTAAGTTGGCCCACTGCTGATAGTGATAACTGATATAGCGACTGATACATGTCAGAATGAGGTCATTGATTCATATTTTATTTCCATGCAGATGTCCAAAGAGGGAAGCAAAGTGACTCACTTCCTGTTCTCACTGAACTGACTAAAATGATAAATTAGATAAGATAAATATGTGACAACCATGCTGATCAAACATTCAGCAAACAAACCTATCTCTATATCTACAGTCGCACTGTAGTTCCGTATCCCCAGACTCCAAGGCCAGGGTAGAGGGGTTCAGTAAATTTAGTTTGAACCTTATACAGAAGCTTCATTTTGTCAGACACACTATAAAATGCCACTGTTCCAGCCTCATAGTCTACATACACCCCTATCCTGGAGGAACTGGGGACAGATATAGTGGTGCTTTTGTTGTTGTGTACAAAGGAGTACTTGGATTCAGAGCAGTACAAACTCCAAGACTTGTCATTCCCCCCAAAGCTGCCAGCTTTGTCATTTCCTTTCCTCTGAATTCCTCTGTAAGTCACAGCAATGTCTATTTCTGTGCCACTCCAGTCCACTTCCCAGTAGTAGCGACCGCCGGCCAGACCTTCCTTACACAGCACCTGCTGCCAGTATTGGAAGCGATCGGGATGCTCCGGGTACGACTTCGGCTCGTTGCTCATTCGCACCACTGTGTTTTTATCTGACAGGTGCAGGTTCGGGTGGGCTGTTGAAGGATCTGTTGAGGGCTGACAGAAATCTAGATCGAGAAAGGGTGTTGTTAAATTAACCACCATGTGTTTCTATATAAAACTTTTGTCTCACTGTTGATTATATTGATTATAAACTTACATTCTAAGAAGTCCTCCCTTTTTGCTGGGTCCACAGTCTGGAGAATTTTAACCTCCTTTACTGCAGATGAAAAACATATGTGTAAAAAAATAAATAAAAAAAATAAAAATAAATAAATATATATATATATATATATATATATATATATATATATATATATATATATATTATATTATATTACATTAAATTGAATGCATTGATTTCTGAAGGATCATGTGACACTGAAGACTGGAGTAATGATGCTGAAAATTCAGCTTTGCCATCACAGGAATAAATTACATTTTAAAATATATATATTCAAATAGAGAACATTTTAATTGTAATAATATTTCACAATATTGCCGTTTTTACTGTATTTTTTTTATCAGAATATTGCAGCCTTATGAGCATAAGAGACTTCTTTCAAAAACATTTAAAAAAATCTTTGACTTTTGAATGGTAGTGTATATATACATATACCTGTGTATGTGTGTGATATATATACACACACACACACACACACACATTATGTGCATATATTTGTAATATAAGAGTTTTAAGCACCTGCTGATGAGATTTTGATCATTTCTTCCTTGCTTATGTCTTCTAATTGCACTTTCAGGTCAGAGATGGCTTTCTTTGCATTGTCAAATGTGTGGTGAGGGGCTAATGTCACCTTGGACAAGTCTTCATATCCAGAAGGAGCAGAAAGAGACTGCCAGCTCTATAGGGGGGGGGGGGGGGGGGGGCAGAAATGTTATTTTATCGTACTGTAGTAGGGAACAGTTTAAGAAAAAAAGCAAATGCGCTTATGGGTCACAGCACTTTTTCAACATTACCTGTAAGAAGTGGATATGATCATCGGATTGGGACAGCTGCTCCAGGTCATTATGTTTCTTTCTTAGTAATGTAATCTCCTCCTCCAGCCTGGCCAGGTGTCCCTCTGCACGTGTCAGCAGAAGGGTTTCCTGGGCTCGGATCATCTCCTTCACTTCTCCATGCCTCCTCTCTAGTGCCCGCAGCAGTTCAGTGAAAATACGTTCGTTTTCATCCAACACACTTTGAGATGAGTGCTGGAATGAGAAAAACACCATAGATGAGATAGGGCCTGCACATTCACAGATGTCATTTACAATACCAGTCAAACAGAGATGGAACAAGTGCAGAGCACCTTTTTCAAATTTGAGGTCCTGTTAAATAAGAAAATAGCATTTTGAGATAATAAACACTTTACAATAATGTTCAATTTATTAACATAATGCATAATGCATTAAATATCACAAACTAACAATTTTTTAAAAGTATTCATTATTGATTTAAATTATAAAACGTACTATTCATCAATGTATATTTAATTAATGTTCATTTATTAAACTAAGATGTTAAATATTTAGGATAATATGTAGAAATTAACATTAGATTTTTTCTTTTTAGCCTACTTCTCTCACTGCAGATGAAAAACATATATGTTTAAATATGTTTCAAATATATATACACTACAATTCAAATGGGGTCAGTAAATTAAATAATAATAATAATACTTTTATTCAGTAAGGGCCGGTTCACACAGAATGCGTTTTTGTGGAATGGGGAAAAACAGCAAGGTCTCAACTCATTTTAATATTTTTTTTGGAATGATGTGTCATGCGCGAGGCACTGCAAAAAGTGCAAGACGAAAGACGTCCGTCTAGCGGGTGTTTACATAGAAAAAAAAATGGCGCAGTGGAATGGAAAAACACGTTCTGTGTGAACGGCCCCAAAGAATGCATTAAATTGATCAAAAGTGTCAGTAAAGACATTTGTAATGTTACAAAATATTTCTATTTCAAATAAATGATGTTCTTCCAAACTTTCTTTTCATCAAACAATCCTAAAAACATGTATCACGGTTTTGACAAAAATATTAAGTAGCACAACTGTTTTGATAATAACAATAATAAAAATAATAAATGTTTCTTGAGCATCAAATCAGCATACTAGAATGATTTCTGAAGGATCATGTGACTCTGAAGACTGGAGTAATGATAGCCTATTTTTTAAGTAGCCTATACTTATTCATTTTAATTTTACATTTCTTTGAAAATAATTAATTATTAGGTTTTCATCAACTCTCAAGCCCCCAGCAGTTTCCTCGCTGTTTTGGAGACCCTGGCCTAAATTATTGACTAATTGGAACAAATAGCCAAGAACCTTATTGTAAAATGTTTAATTTAATAATATAAAACAGAAATACACATGTAATATGATATTGTACATTGCTGTGGGAAAGTCAGCGTAACAGCATTTTATGAGTAATTAAGTGACATAATAGATATAAACAGAGGATTCTTCCCAATTATTTTCTAAAATTCTTACTTTTATGGATGCCACTGCCTGCCTGAGATCTTGCCATTTCTTCGACCTTTCCTCAATCTTCTGCTGTGAAGTCATCAGTTTCGCTCCAAGCTGTTTCTGTTGAAAAATTTGTGAGACGCTGGACTGTCAAAGGGATAGTTCACCCAAAAATGAAAGTTCTGTCATTTTCTCACCCTTAAGTTGTTCTAAATTAATATCTTATTTTGTGTTCAGAATTCATACAGGTTTGGAACAACTTGAGGGTGAGCAAATGATGACAGAATTGTCATTTTTGTGCTTTCCTTTTAATCTTCCAACCAAGTGAAAGCACTATATATTGACTTGTTTATCAATGATCATCATGATTAAGTTTAAAAGCATATACTACGGTTCTTCATGGCATGAGTCATTTTGTTCTCTCTGTTAATAAGCTCACCTGCTTCTCTGTCCTTTCAGCTGCTGCTGAAACAATATCATGTTTTTTGTGTTCCTCCATGATACACAAAACGCAAACACATGCTTGATCAGAACGACAGAAAACCTCCAAAAGTTTATCATGTTCAGCGCAGATCTTCTCACGCAGTTGCCCTGTCGCTGCCACCAGTTTGTGCTTCATGAGAGCTGGATACTCATAATGAGCCTGGAGATGCGTCTCACAAAATGAGGTTAAGCACGTCAGACATGACTTCACTGCCTTGTTCTTCTTTGCCAGACAGAAATCACATAGCACTTCTCTGGAGCTGTTCCGGCTGCTGGAGCTGCTGTATCTTCCATTGCGTCTGGGTTTCTCCAGAGTGCTGTATCGGCTTTGGTTTGCTGTACTGCTCCGAGACATGTTAAAGCTCTCTCGGCATAATCCAAAGACTAGCTTGTGAGGTAAAAAGTAGTTTCAATGAAACTGTACAAACACATTCATTATATAGAGGAATGTGAACCGTGTGTGATAAACCAGTTTAGCAGGTTAGATGCTGACATCTCCTGTGACAGCTGATGTCAGAACAAAGAAAAGCAAAAATGTGAATGTTGTAACATAAACATTGTAAAACTTCTTTGTACAAAGGCCCTTTTGTTGACAGTAAACCATGAGTGAAGTGTCTGTAAGTTTCCTCCAGTGGTTAAGTAGGGAAAAATTGACGATGGTCCGATTTTTCGAAAAATAATGTGACGACGCGAAGCTGTTTGTGTGTGTATGTGTGTGTGTGTTTGTAGAAGAGAGAGCTGGAGAAAGAGAGCGTGCTTTCAATAGATTAATAAACGTGATTTTGAGGGGAAAACATTGATATAGCTTGTCATTTGTATCATATTGTTTGTTATATATTTGCTTGGTCAGTGTCTTTGTGGTTCTTTTGCTGTTGTAAGCATAAGGACCTATGCAATAACTAAAATAATGATTTAGCGAAGTGATATGGAACTGTAATGCGGTCAAGACCTGCCTGGAACTACTTTAGCAGCATTTACTTAAATAATAAACTTCAATAATTGCACACCGTAGAACATTCATCAAGAATAAAGCATTCAATAGCCACGTATAGTAAAATAAAAGCTACATTTACTTATATAAACTTAATAATATTTTATTAATAAAATTGTCCACTTAAATCATGCCTACATGCAACAGTTTAAAGTCATTTTGATAACACAGACCAGAGGCTCTGTAATTTAATTTATTTCCACATCTACATCAAATGTCAAAGAAAATTACATTTATACAGAATTCAAGCATCCAGTTTCAAAATGTGTAACACTGGGTTTCAAAGTAGTTAAATTGCTCACAAGTAGCCTACATCATCGTCGATATAATGGACATGATTTTTGAAATGCCAAAAATGTAAAGTTAAAATTCTTTCATTAAAATTTGTATGTGAACTTTGAAGTTCAGATAGAGGTAGAGATATGTGAAACTATTACATAATGAGGAGAAAAACAACAAACGACAGTCAGAAGATTGGAAATTCAGCAATAGAGTCATCACACACTAAACTAGGAACTTTTCTGTTGCTATTTATAGAATTTTACTATACAAACATCAGTGTTTCCAGTAACACATTAATGAGATGTGGGGCTTAAATCTATTTGACCACAAAGCACAGTAGTGTTTGATAAAGATCTGTTTACACTGTATTGTGCATGCAACTTTCACTTCTCCCTTTTGCTTCAAGTGCATTGCCAAGATGATCTAAAAGCCTATGTGCTGTTTTCACAGCAAACAATAGCATTACAGCCCTGTGAAAAATGATTGACTACGAAATAAAATGTGAGGTCTTCTTTAGATTCTTAGTTTAACTAAAAAAGCATCAGTTTATTTGATCAAATTCAATACATTCACATGTACGGTATACATGCACAGATTATTGCTATAAAATAGCTCTCCTGAGCCGTATCCAGAATCTCATGTTACTCAAAGGGTCCCTGCTCCACTTCAAGTACGTGTTCTTTTTCAGATGCTTATGAAGACCAAACACTTTCTTAGTCTTCGTCTCTTCCACATCTTCCAGAATGACGATGATGATGTTGGCATTGCGTTCCATCATAAACCGGGACTGAGCTAATTCAAACTCAAAGCGACACCAGGCGCTATCAATGAAGTGTTGAGACACAACCACAATGACTTTACGACTGCCCATTATTCCTTCATCAATAATGTTGGACGTGATAGACTTCCCTGCTTGAAAGTCTCGCATGTGAAGGCAAAGATGAATTGGTGGAACACCGTTCTCCAGATTCTCCATCAGTTCATTCATGACCCAGACTTCATCATAGCTGGAGAAAATCACAAATGCATCATAGGAACATTCTTGTTGTCCAGGTGATCTGTAGCCTCTCAGTAGAATACAGCAATACTGAAGGTAAAACTGGAACCTATAAGCCAAGACTGATAACACAACTACTAATAAAACAAAACATAATGATAGAACAATTGTGAGTCTTTTCTTGTGCACACAGCTGTCAATGTCAAAGTCCACTGCTCTAAAATCTGAGCTTGGTGACAAGGTTTTGCAGAAAATATTTTCTGATTGCTTCAAAATGTTCTGATTTTGGATAATCCACAATATAAAATCAGTCTGGGAGCAGGAACAATCGATGGGGTTGGAGGACAAATCAAACTCTGAAAGGTTTGCGGGCAACTTTTGGAGAACATGAAGTGGGATGCTAGTGACGCTGTTCTTATCGATATAAATTGATGTAAGGTGGTTCAGCTCTGGTTGGGTCAGAAAGTCCAAAATCATCAACTTGTTTTTAGTTAAATATAAATGCCTGAGTTCCTGTGTGCCAGTAAAAGATGTCCTGGAGATTTCTTCGATGCCACAGTGTGAGATGTCAAGAACTTCCAAATGTGTAAGATTTTGTAAGAGATATCTCAATATATCTCCACCGAAACTGATTCCCGCCATTTTAAGCACAGTCAAATTTTGCAGGTCCCGAAAAATCATGTACTTTGTTAAAGTAATACTTGTGTAGGAAATATCCAAATACTTTAAATTTTTTAGACCTTGTAAAAATCCAAAGTAAAAAACTATGACTAGTTTTGTATGGTGGAGATCCAACACTTCAAGTAATTCAAGTCCAGAAAATGGCTTATTAACCATCCCTATCTCTGAGTTTTGACTAAGATTCAAGAATTTAATATTTGGTGCTCTTGGAAAAAATTGGTAACAGCAGTCCTTCAAAATCAAAAAGTTTCCACTCAAATCTACATGAAGAAGAGACAGGTCACTGACACCAATACCAATACCAATAAAGGATATAGGCACAGTATTCTTCACCACCAGTTTTTCTAAGCTTGGTATGTGTGAAACAACTGGTACAGTAGATAATTTAGTGGGACCTAAATACAGTTCCTTAAGACGGTGAAATGGAACATGTTCCATTCTTTTGATATATCCAGTTTTCAGTGTGATTTTTGTCGCATTGATCATACAATGGAACAAGTGCATTTCAGAATCAGAGAATTCTTTCTGAATAAGATATATTTCATTGAAATTAACTGAACAAAGACCATTAAGATAATTAGAATCTGACACCTTGATTTTCCATTGCATTCTGTAACTTCCAATGAACAACTTATCCACACTGAGACCAGTAAGAGCATTTAGACACACATTTTGTGCATTTAATGAAACGAAGGCAGCTTGTATGTGAAGCTCTCTGAGATAAACATCTTTGAAAGCTCCTGGTTCAATGTGTAATAATGGATTCCTAGAGAGAATCAAAGTCATGTTTCTGCCAATCTTTCGCAACACAACAGTGTGATCAGTTTTAATGATGGATATATTATTGGCATGTAGATCAAGTAAACTGAAATCTTTAAAGGAGCTCATGAATGGAGGGAGAGACACGGATTGGATGTTATTTGTTCCAACTTTAAATTCCTGTAGCTTAGTAAGGTTATTCATTTGAAGCTCTAAGGACGCGAGACCAACATCCACAAGAACTAATCTTTGTAGATTATGTAAAGAATTCAAGCATCCAGGTCCAAAATATGTAACAGGGTTTCCAGTGAGAATCAATGTAGTCAAATTCTTCACATTGTAGAAAGTATCATTTTCAATGTGCTTGATGTGGCATCTGAAAGCCCAGAAGATTAAAAATTAGTACATTACAGTAAAATAGTTAACATGTTTAAATTGTAATGCATTATGATTAATGATCAGTAGCATTAGTTTACCTTGTGAGGTCCAAAACTTGCAAATTTAACAATATAGGAAATACACACTTATGTAAAGAGTTCAAGAAATTGAAACTGAAATCCAGATAAGTCACAGTGAAGGGAAGACTGCTGGGAATGTGAGTCAGATTTCTCCCAGAACACGAGTATTCCATGTTCTTTATTATCTATTAATGAAACAAAGACACAATAATACCCTTTTTTGATTTTTTTTTTAAACATTTGGTATTGCTGATTTTTTTCTGTCTATGAGATCCTAAGGCCTGTTTACTTTTCTATAAGATAAATAGACAGACAGACAGACAGACAGATAGATATATAGATAGATAGATAGATAGATAGATAGATAGATAGATAGATAGATAGATAGATAGATAGATAGATAGATAGATAGATAGATAGATAGATAGATAGATAGATAGATAGATAGATAGATAGATAGATAGAAAGAAAATCTCTGAAAAAGTGCATTCTACATACGATCTGAATTTTCCCTTTCCCTTCCCTTAGAAAATGAGGCTAATTATAAATGACTAATAATATAATATAATATAATATAATATAATATAATATAATATAATATAATATAATATAATATAATATAATATAATATAATATAATGAAAAGAACCTGAGCATCAAAAAATACAAAATAAGTTCAGAAGTCCAGCATGTTTATAATACTATAACCTTCGATCAAAATAACAATACATAAACACTCACATAAACAAATAGTATTCTCTAAGAACCTAGCCTTAAAGCACATATATGAACTATATTAACAATAACTATATATAAACTATATGTATTGTTCTTACCGTAGTACATTCCTGTCCTTCTCTAGCATTCACAAGAATCCAGATTGAGTTTAGGAAAATAATCTGTTCACGATATGATAAGATCATTGTGGTGTAAAGCACATACCATTTAATATAAATCTGTTAATACTCTATTGTCGAAGTACTTCATGCTTGCAAGCAACTCTCACTTCTCCTTTTTGTTTCAAAAGGGAAGTTATTAATATTTAAAGTGCATTCCCATGGTGAATAGAAAGCCCTTTACTTGCAGTATTTTAAAGGAGCACTAACTTTAATCTGTGAAAAATGGTTGAAAAACATAAAATGCAATAAATCTTCTTAAGATTGTGCAAAAGTTTATTTATTCAAAACATAATATATCCAAAGTAAATGTAATATTATAGTTTAGTGGCAATAATGGCTCTCCTGAGCCGTATCCAGAATCTCATGTTACTCAAAGGGTCCCTGCTCCACTTCAGGTACGTGTTCTTTTTCAGATGCTTATGAAGACCAAACACTTTCTTAGTCTTCGTCTCTTCCACATCTTCCAGAATGACGATGATGATGTTGGCATTGCGTTCCATCATAAACCGGGACTGAGCTAATTCAAACTCAAAGCGACACCAGGCGCTATCAATGAAGTGTTGAGACACAACCACAATGACTTTACGACTGCCCATTATTCCTTCATCAATAATGTTGGACGTGATAGACTTCCCTGCTTGAAAGTCCCGCATGTGAAGGCAAAGATGAATAGGTGGAACACCGTTCTCCAGATTCTCCATCAGTTCATTCATGACCCAGACTTCATCATAGCTGGAGAAAATCACAAATGCATCATAGGAACATTCTTGTTGTCCAGGTGATCTGTAGCCTCTCAGTAGAATACAGCAATACTGAAGGTAAAACTGGAACCTATAAGCCAAGACTGATAACACAACTACTAATAAAACAAAACATAATGATAGAACAATTGTGAGTCTTTTCTTGTGCACACAGCTGTCAATGTCAAAGTCCACTGCTCTAAAATCTGAGCTTGGTGACAAGGTTTTGCAGAAAATATTTTCTGATTGCTTCAAAATGTTCTGATTTTGGATAATCCACAATATAAAATCAGTCTGGGAGCAGGAACAATCGATGGGGTTGGAGGACAAATCAAACTCTGAAAGGTTTGCGGGCAACTTTTGGAGAACATGAAGTGGGATGCTAGTAATGCTGTTTTTATCAACATAAAATGATGTTAATTGTTTCAGGCTTGGGTGGATAAGAAAATCTATAGTCATTAAATTGTTTCCTCTCAGATTCAAAAGTCTAAGTCTTTTAAGATTTTTAAAAGAGCTTGGGTGTAACTCTACCATACGACAGTATGACATGTCAAGGTGCTCTAGAACTGTGAGATTATTAAATAAATATCTTATTACATCACCCTGAAAATGATTGCCAGCCATCTTGAGAACATTAAGACTGCTCAGCCCATAAAAGCAATATATGTTAGCAAAAGTGATACTGGAATAAGAAACATCTAGATACCTCAAATACTTCAAGTTAGACAAAAGTGAAAGGTGTCCCATACCTACAACCCTTGTATGATGAAAATCTAGAATTTCAAGGGAATCAAGTCTATCAAATGCTGGAACAGAAAAACCGATTTGTGGATTTAAACTCAAATTTAGATACCTGATTCGATGAGTGTCCAACAAAATTTTTGAGCAGCATGATGTTAATGTAATTTGGTTTGAACTCAGATCCACATACTGAAGCTTAGGCATGTCTATAAAGGGTTCAACTTGGGTTGCAACGTTTTGTGTAAATACTACTTTTTCTAAAGTATGAAGATGTGAAAGTAGTGTACCTGGCACAGTATCTAATTGATTGTTAATCAAGTAAATCTCCTTAATTTCATTAAATGACACATACACAATATCACGAATTAGACCACCCTTCACAGCTACAATTGTGGCATTAATCATACAGCGAAAGATATTAATTTGTCCACTAGGCCTTTCTTTTATGTAATAATATACCTCACGAAAATAAATAGAGCAAAGGCCATCTAAATAGTCTGAATCTGATGGAAAAATCTTCTTATCATCCCTGTTCTTTCCGAACATCAGCCTTTTGACATTAAGCCCATATAGAGCTTTTAGACCAACTTTCTGAGCAGCAAAAGAAACAAAGGCAGATCGAATATCCAGCTCTCTGAGATAAACATCTTTGAAAGCTCCTGGTTCAATGTGTAATAATGGATTCCTAGAGAGAATCAAAGTCATGTTTCTGCCAATCTTTCGCAACACAACAGTGTGATCAGTTTTGATGATGGATATATTATTGGCATGTAGATCAAGTAAACTGAAATCTTTAAAGGAGCTCATGAATGGAGGGAGAGACACGGACTGGATGTCATTTGTTCCAACTCTAAGTTCCTGCAGCTTAGTAAGGTTATTCATTTGAAGCTCTAAGGACGCGAGACCAACATCCACAAGAACTAATCTCTGTAGTTTATGTAAAAAATTCAAGCATCCAGGTCCAAAATATGCAATAGGGTTTCCAGTGAGAATCAATGTTGTCAATTTATTTACATTGTAGAAAGTATCATTTTCAATGTGCTTGATGTGGCATCTGAAAGTAAATACATAAATTCAATATTATTTATAGAACAAGACATTGTACAACAAGACATTTAGATGCTAATAACATTGCTTACCTTGACAGATCAAGGACTCGTAGAAAAGACAAAACCGGGAATACAGTCTTCTGTAAGTGTTTCAAAACATTAAAACTGAAATCCAGAGTTTGAACTGATGACGGAATACTGGGTGGAATGTAGCTGAGGTTTCTTCCCATGCATGAGTAGTGCAGATTCTCAGTAATCTAAGTAAATGGTTAAGTAAATGTTAAAATTTCCCAACAGTAAAGCAGAACAAAGATTTAAATTCAGATTTAAAAAACTTACCTCAGTGCATGATTCTCCAGCACCTATGGAAAAAAATATCATGAAAGCACTTACAGTAAAGAAACTCATCTTGAGTGATCTCATCCGGTCATAAAAATGTGAGCCAGCCTTGTTTGAGATCATTGAATATGAGGAACGAATGCCATGGTTTTCAACAATGGGGAACTATGGGCAAAAAGGATGTCATAGAGAAGTAAGCTTTTGCTTAATTAGTTAAATCTTGAATGAAGAAGTACCTTTCTGAATAGATGTATTGTAATTGCCTCTGTAATTCATATAAGTTTAATAAGGACAACTTTATGCATGTATTTGTATAGGCAACACTTTAATTCAAAGCACTCTGGATCCTCTGAGCCTATAAGGCCAGCAATAACAGTATTAAAGAAGAGTAGGTTTGAGATGACAGGTGGCTGGACTAACTCTGCACAGACATTCAGACAGGTGGGTGAGACATTGTCTGGGCCTGGTGCTTTCCTGATCTTCTGTTTCCTGAAGAGCCAAGCAGTCAGGGCAACCAAAGCAAACTTAAGCACCCCTAGATGTGTTGTCAGAAGAGCTTGCTGAAAAAGCTTTGGTGGACATATGGCCTAAAGCAAGCCAGCTCAGTTGAGAATCTTGGGGTAGTATTCAACAACCAGTTCAACATTGCAGAATCTCAACTGCCTGTCATGCAGACTCAAGCTTTATAACATCAGGAAAATCAGGCCTTACCTGATCATGCTGCACAGCTATAGTCAGACCAGCTGTCACCCATCTCCACCCAGATCTTCAATAGATCTCTGGAGCTGCGCAAAATCCCTTCCTGCTTTAAATATTCCACCATCATCCCCATCCCAAAGAAACCCAAGATTACAGGACTGAAAGACTACAGAACTGTTGCTTTAACATCTGTGGTCATGAAGTCATTTGAGAGACTAGTGCTGGCCCACCTGAAGGACATCACTGGGCCCCCCTTCGGTTTGTTTATCGAGCAAACAGGTCTGCACTACATCCTATATCTGAACAAACCAGGGAATTATGCAAGCAGCTATCTGTAACCTTAGACTAGTAGCCCACTGAAGCTAAACCTGGTTAGTACCTGGATGGCAGTCTTCCTGGGAAAACTAGGTTGCTGCTGGAATGAGGTGTTAGTGAAGACAGCAGGGGATGCTCACCCTGTTGTCTGTGTGGGTCATAACGCCCCAGTATAATGATAGGGACACTATACTGTCAAATAGCACCGTCCGTCGGATGAGATAACAAAAAAAGAGTATGGTGTAAGCCTATTGGCCTCTGTCCATCATCATGGCCTCCTAATCATCCATATTCTGTCCTCTGCATGTGTGTGCATTGGGCATGCATATGGTAAAATCATCACAGACTCCGCTCACTCTGGCCACAACCTCTTTGAACTGTTGCAGTTCGACTGGCGACTCAGAACACTGGACACTAGAACATCTAGGCACAGGAGCAGCTTCTTCCCACAGGCCATCTCCTTCCTAAATAGTTAAATGCCTCCCAATGCCTCTCTTAGTGCAATACTCCTACTGTTTAGTGAAATATCTTGTTAATTCACTTCTATTTATTATCCAAAATACTGTAAACTGTAAATATGTTCATATCTGTAAATATGCTTATTCTGACTTATCCTAACTCTGTCTATATACTTTTTCATATTTTTAATCTTTAATTTTATTATTATGGGTCTTTTAGTGTGTGCACTAGAAGCTTCATTTACAAAGAAAATTTTCCTGTGTGCAAGCATACTTGGCAATAAAGGTCTTTCTGATTCTTATAATTGTAAGGTGATATTGTGCTCAGTTGATGAGGTGGCCCGCCTCATCCTCTGGATCCACCGGCTCCCCATAGCCCTCCAGCTCTATCAGGATGACCACAGCCTCTTGCTCACCCAGATCCACGGGATTGGGGTCCTCAGAGCTCCAACCATTCGGCTCCACCTTGACCCTCTGAGCCCAAGATTCTGCCTCTGTCCTTCGACCCATCAGCTCAATTGTGGCCTGTCATCCCTCCGGCTACAGCAGGGTCCCTCGTCCTACCATCTCCACCCGGGTTCATCACTGTGGTTGTGCCTGATCCCTCCACTCCTTCGTCTCCACCAGACTCCTTCATCCCCGCAGCTCCATTGTTTTCCTCACTATCTATGGCTCCATCTTAGACTACATTCACATTTTTAGTTCATATCTGACTATTTGTGTATCCAATTGGAGTCTGATCTAAATTATTGACAGTCACTTCTCTCAACATCAGATCTGTTCAAATCTGATGTGTGTGTGTAAGCTGCTCGTCCCCAAATAAGGGGAGTGGCAACGCTAGTAGCGTCCACAGTGTTTTCCTCATGATGTGTCGGGGAAGAGAAACACCTGTGTTTCATTATCAATCAGGGATCAAAGCCATAAAGGTATGATGAATTTGTTGTTTGGGAGGGTTTTTGTGCGTGCTGCTGAGTTCTTTGCCGAGGCTGCCGTGCCGGGACGTGGGTTGGAGATAGACGCGTGTGACTGGGAGGGATATTTTGTTGGGGCTTTTCCCCGTAAAGTTTGGCGGCCGCCATCGATTTCCTTGAATGCGTGAACCCACGTCCGGTAGCGGGTAAGGAAGCCAGCAGTACACTCTCATTTTTAAGGTTATTGATGTGTGTCTTGGTAGTGCTATGTTCGCTGGGGAGGCCTTATTTATGTGTGTGATTACCGGTCCCCCAGCGCCATTTGTGTGTAAAGTGAGTGCGTGTGCGTAAGGGGGTAGGAGAGCAGGTTACCTCCCATATGACTCTTATACTGTACAGCTATTGACGACGTCTATGTATTTAGCGTGAGTGGTATTGATGGTATGTCCTGATATTTGGTGTGTATTTATTGGTGTGGTATTTAAGTGATTTATACGACTTTATATGAGGTTTGCAGTGCAATGAAATTATGCGTGTTATGGGTGATCACATGAATTGATTTAATGCATGTATTTAACAACCTTGGTAACCTCGTGCTGAATATATTGTCCTGTTTGATTGATGCTTTATTTCTCTTTAAGCTTATTGATTAAATGTTATCATTAATTACAAATACATTATTATAATCGTACCTGTCATTGCATCAACCTGCTGTCCCCCCCTGGGTTTTACTATTATGCTTGTCCAGAAATAAAATTGTTATATTTATATCTAAGAAATTGTGTACTTGAGTGTTTTCCTTGGTTGTTGGGCCACAGAAAATCATTGGTCCAGTAGAGAACCTGTAGTTCACTCTATTCTATTGGGGTGGTTACATGTGCCCAGTATCTCTTTAGTTTTCTGGAATATCTGTGTTGGTTTCCATGGCAATGACATTGTGTTGGTAGGACTACGCCAAAAACAACATGGAGGGTTTGCAATGTTGTCTTAGAATATGACAATATAGCCACGGCGCTGGACAACTAATAAAGCAGCGACAGAAACGGAGGCTGGCATGAGTGGCTTTATTCCATGCTACCATCTCCGCCGCACAGTCAAGTCAAGTCACCTTTATTTATATAGCACTTTTTACAATACAGATTGTATCAAATCAGCTTCACATTGATAGCATGAAAATAATACAACAAAGTTTGTTTCTAGAAGAAAATTGCATCATCGTCCACCCGAAATAAGGCAGATCAATAATATTGTTGAATATTAAATGTCCAACAATAGTGAAAGACCTTATCACTAGACCACATTATAACATAATTTTCTGTGTGACCTGCACATTGACAACAACACAATGCAACCTTTGTTTTCTGTAGGGGTACTGTCACGGATGTGTATTTCTGTTCCCTTTGGTTTTTGTTGTTACTTCTCTGTGTTTACTATCTGTTTCCCTAATTGCCTTAGAAATGGATTTGTGCCTTGTTTTCTCCCTCATTGGCCTGTGTATTTATTGGTGCGTTCAAGTCCTCCTGGGAAGTTCGTACGTACGAGGTGGGAAGTCGTGTTTACGAAGGCAGGTGCGTTCAAGTCACTTTCGTCGGAGTAAGAGATGGAGGAGTACTTTCTCTTTATTAATTAATTACACAAAAATACATTAAGGTTCTTAAACTCTTGTTCTAGAAAATTAAGAACAAAGAAATGTGCATCAGGTGTACTTTGTTTTTTTATGTTTTTAATTAATTTATGAAGCCACTGCCAACTTTATCGTTAGGCTACATGTTGCATTGTTATATTATAATGCCATCATATTCAGTGCAGGCAATTAGCTTACTGCGCTTTAAATAGAAAAGCCTGACAACTAAATACCTTTAAATATTGTGGTATTCTGCCATGTTTCTCAGTGACACGCCTACAACTCGTAAAGATCGGGCCGAAAATCTTGAGCTCCCCACTGGTATTTACAACATTGTGGTGGCGTTCATGTGCGTTCAACTATACGATCTATACGAGATGATTTGAACGCACCATCCAGTTTAGTTTGGTTCTTAGTCTGTTCTCGTCATTATTTAATTTGGTTTGGATTTGTTCTTGTTCTTGTGTTTGTTTTGTTTTTCTTAATAAAAGACTTCTGCAATCAGATCCATGGCTTTTTTCGCTTTGATTAAATCAACCGTGACACAATGATTATGTGTACACATCTTGCACAGTGATGTGTACACATCTGGAAAATTAACTCTTTCCACCAATGCATAAACAATACCTTGCAAATTAATTTGCTGTAATTTCCCAAGCATTATTGTAGCTGCTTGTGTTTAGAGTGATGCCAGAGCCCGTCTACGGAGAACCTGGCCACTCCCTATTAAGTCCTATTGTACAGAATTTTGGTTGTAGTTCCACCAGAGTTCCACTGGGGGCGATCGCCCATGAGTGCAAAATGAATGGGAGTCTATGGAGCTAGACGGCTAAATTTGTCTCTTTCACCCGATTGCCGTTGAGAAATCTCAGATTTGATTGTAGGTTTTGCAAGTTCAACATGGGTTTTAGGTCGAAAGTTGAATGAACGAGTACTTATGTCCTTTCGATTTCTTACAGGTTGAGTTGTTGTTGCCTATAACCAGGGGGGCAGCGTTTCACATTATGTTGAAGCTTCCCCGGGCGCCGCCATTGGCTATCAGACCATCACCTGCTGTTAGCATCCCATTGACTCCCATTCATTTTGGCGTCACTTTGACAGCGAATAACTTTACATCTGAGGCGTTTAAAGACTCCATTTGTCCATTATTTATTTCTAAAGAAACACGAAAATGTGTAAAAGGCTCCATTACCTTGTATCTTACGTTATGGCCCCGTAGAAGCAGTTTTTGTAAAAATAGGCTAACGATTGCGTCATACCCACGCGACTCTCTGTCGCACAGTAGAAAATTACCGTATGGACAGCAGGAGAAACTCGCTCGCAATCGGGGGGACGTGGAGGCAAAATGGCAAAGTAATTAATCAGAATACTTAGCAAAAGTTTCTCCTGCTCCTATCTCATGGACACCTCCTACTCACACTCTCCGTCTCTGCAAGTTTCGGAAGGGAATGATTCAGATTTCGCTTGGCACTGCTACTAGAAGACAGACGGGTTGCTCACGTCACATCTACGTCGTCAAGCTCAGTTTGAGTCTGCGCAGTACGCTCGACCATCAGGAAGTTAGTGCTTCTAATTGACTTCACTTTCCTCCGTTGAATCCAATGGGGTCGCTGTGTCCAGTTTATATACTGTCTATGCCTATAACACGCTAGCATTCTGCTAATGAACGCTGATTGGTCAGTGAAGGACTGATTACGACCGCTTGATGGCATCGTGTGTGTTTGTGTGTGTATTTTCGGAGTGGTCTTTTAAAACAACAAAACAAAAACTCTTCTAGCACGTGTATTTACCTGTGTCAGCTGTGTTGTCGATGCCTTGAGAGAAAAGAAAGTGCAGAGCGCAAAAGCACCAAAGTGACTGAAGGATTGCCGTAAAGCAGTATCTCTGGTCGTACGATGTGTGTGACGTCATTGTCTTTTTAAAGCAAATAAGTGACTCTAAAAAATCTAACACCCAGCAATGTGTAATTTCTTTGCATCTCCTTTCGAATACAACATTCAAATTACTAGACAAAAAATTATATCCTGAGAAAAGTGGATTTTGAGGGGTATATCTCCATAGACCTCCATTCATTCTGCACTTGTCCTGTGAGCGTCCTCATATGGAACCAGAGTGGAACTGCAACCAGTTCAGAAGCCGGAAGTTTACTGAGAGTGGAAGTTCTCCCCTTATTAGACATTCTCTGGTGATGCCACTGCAATTAAAAAAAAAAAAAAATGACCAGCAGATGTCCTCAGCATTCTCAAATATATTTTTTATTACCAATTCATGGCTGTTTTAAAACTGTTGGGCTGTTCAGCCACCAAATCAAACAAAAGGAAACTACAACGGACAGTCAGGACTGCTGAGAGAAATATTGGTGCCCCCTGCCCAACCTCAAAGAATTTTACACCTCCAGAATGAGCCAGGCACAAGAACAGCTTTTTCCCTTAGGCAATCTTCCACCTGAACAGTTAAAACTGCCAAAAGGATATCTTCATTGTTCATAGTGTGACTATAATATAAATATATTATAAACCTATTATCTACCTCTGTACATTCATTCTACTTTCCATCTGTACATACTACACTTCCATTTTGCACATAACTGTAAATCTGCATATAGCATATCTGTATATATAGAATTCTGTCCATTGTGTATATTCTAGATTTTTTATTACTGTATTGTGTTTTATTATATTTAATTGTATTGCCTTTTAATTATTGTGTTATATTCCATTTTACTGTCCCTATGAATGTCTGTACTTTCTTTTTCTGCACGGAAAGATCCTGTCACCAAGACAAAATCCTTGTGTGTGTGTGTGTGTGTGTGTGTGTGTGTGTGTGTGTGTGTGTGTGTGTGTGTGTGTTTGTGTAAACTTGGCATTAAAGCACATTCTGTTTCTACTGATTGTGGTTGATTTTTGTAGATTAGTTTAAAGCTTCTGCTAAGATAAATAGTCCATTACAAGATGTTGAATGCTGAAACAACATCACAATATTATCAAGGGATCAAAGGATTTAAAGGACAAGTTCGGTATTTTACACTTAAAGCCCTGTTTACAGATCGTTTCTGATGAAATAGAATGGTTGAGATAAAAATGTGGACACATGCTGCTGTCCCGAGAATTTTAGGTTTATTTCGCTTCTCCCCCCCCCACCTACAGAATGGCAGCCTATGGGCACTGGAACAATCCTTCCTAAAACGCATTAAACTTTCGATTACAAAGACGTGAAACTCACCGAGTGGTCAGGGGTGTTCACTGATATGCTCACACAAAAATCGCTGCAAAAGATGCTTTCCAACAGGTTTTATCGTAGTTTTTGTCCAACTCCATTGACTTGAATTGGATGGGCTGTGTGCAGTACGGTATTACTCCGCCGCTTCTTCTTCTGCTTCTTCTGTGTATTCAATTAAATGCCAGTGGTTTGCTTGCAATTGGCAAAGGTGCATTATCGCCACCAACTGGGCTGGAGTGTTTATTATTCAAGCTCTCAACGGAAGAATCTACGGGTGTGAGACGTTTGGAAAAATAGGTCCACAGTTTTACAACGAATGGTAAAACACCTGTTGGAAAGCATCTTTTGCAGCGATTTTTGTGTGAGCATATCAGTGGACACCCCTGACCACTCGGTGAGTTTCATGTCTTTGTAAACGAAAGTTTCATGCGTTTTATGAAGGATTGTTCCAGTGCCCATAGGCTGCCATTCTGTAGGTGGGGGGGAAAGCGAAATAAACCTAAAATTCTCGGGACAGCAGCATGTGACCAAATTTTAATCTTAACCGTTCTATTTCATCAGAAACGATCTGTAAACAGGGCTTTAAGTGTAAAATACCGAACTTGTCCTTTAATGATAGCTTTCATCAAGCTATTACAAAACTGAAGTTCTCTTAGGCTAACTTAACTATTGTGAGAAGCAAGGTGGCGCCAATTACCTATTCTAGTTGTGTTTGTATGAGAGAAAGAGAAAGAGGAAGAGGCCGCGCAGTGATATGAGACACTTGAAAGTAGCACCGGTGAGAGAACGGTTTCTGTTTCACAAGCCTACAGCATACCCTGCATCCAAATATGCCTACTTCCATATTAAATAGTTTGAAAAACAGTGTATTCGCAAAGTAGTACTATGTCCAAATTCATAGGATTAAAGGGGTGATATAATGCCCTTTTCACAAGATGTAAAATAAGTCTTTGATGTCCCCAGAGTGTGTATGTGAAGTTTTAGCTCAAAATACCACACAGTTATTTTTATACAGCATGTTAAAATTGTAACTTTTTGAGGGTGAGCAAAAACGCACCGTTTTGTGTCTGTTCCTTTAAATGCAAATGAGCTGCTGCTCGAGCCACAGAGGGCGGAGCTTATGGTGCGTTCAAGTCCTCCTGGGAAGTTCGTACGTAGGAGGTGGGAAGTCGTGCTTATAACGGCATGTGCGTTCAAGTCACTTTCGTCGGAGCAAAATGGCGGAGTACTTTCTCTTAATTAATTACACAAAAATACAGTAAGGTTCTTAAACTCTTGTTCTAGAAAATGAAGAACAAAGAAATGTGCATCAGGAATACTTTGTATTTTTATGTTTTTAATTAATTTATGAAGCCACTGCCAACACATTGTTACATGTTGCATTGTTATATTATAATACTATCATATTCTGTGTTGGTGATGAGCTGTTAATAGAAAAGCCTGACAATATCACAGCTAAATACCTTTACATATTGTGTATTCCGCCATGTTAATCACTGACACGCCCCCAACTCGTAAAGATCGGAGCTTAGAGAAAATCCAGAGCTCCCCACTGGTATTTACGACATTGTGGTGGCGTTCAAGTGCGTTCAACTCGTAAATACGATCTATACGAGTACGAGATGACTTGAACGCACCATTAAACAGCTTGCACTCACACAGACATGCACTGAAAATTTCAAAAACTTTTAGCCTTATGTTCAAACTGGAGTCAGACAATGATGTAGAGACTCAAGAAGAAGTGACAACATGTAGAATGAAACAGGACATTTATGTTGTTGTATGTATGGTTAGTTGATGAATTTATGTAGCTTATGTGTAGTTATCTTCTAGTCATTGATTAGCATATTCTGTCTTGATAATAGTGTTCAGGGGGCGGGGTTTATGTAAATTCTAGGGTTGGTGATGTCACTAACTCGGGAGGAATGTCGTGTAGTCCCTACCAGCCTTTGTAGTCCTTAAAAAGCAATTTCTTTAAAAGATAATATCTCCCTTTGGTTTGAACTTTGAGCATTGTAACTTTGCATATGTTGTAACAGCAGCATACACACTAACTAAAGTTAAAAAAGTGAAATAATAATCAACCACCCCTTTAATAAAACAATAGGCAAGACGTGCCCGGATGCCCTACTACTTCCGGTGAGATTAAGAAGTGTGCATCCACTGGACATTATCCCATGAGGCAACTGGAGAGGATGTGAATAGCAGTGAAGTGATGCAAATGATGCTGTTGGTCACATGACAGTGACAATATGGCAGATGTAGTAAGTCTGGATTGCATTCATACACACATTCATACTATATATTATAGAACACTTATTTAACGGTTGCGAAGCAAGTTTAAAATTAAATGTAGTACCTACTAAAAGTATGCAATTACAGACAGAGATAGCGTGACCACGACTTTAATCGAATGATAAGTGATTATTCAGGAATATTTGACTGCAAATTACCAATCAAAATCAAGCATTCAAGAGAGCCGTGTTATAAATAAAAAAACTCACAGTGCAGAACTGTTTCAGACATTTAGCACCTGGTTAAACTTTACATTGCTTGTGGTTATGAGTAACAAGATTTTTTAGTGTGCTCGCAAAATAATTAAGATTTAGGGAGATATTTTTCTTTGATGCAATGATTGCAATTAAATATTCTGTGCAAAATCTATGGAAAACTTTCAAAAAAGAAGAAAAGTGACAAAGAACAAACTACGTAGTCAGGATGGAGGAAATTCAGCTATCATAGTATCATCATACACTAAACTATGTATTTTTCTATTAACAAATACACATATCACTGGGAGTGGAGCTTGAATCTGTTTCACTGTAAAGACATAGCATTTGAAAAATATGTATACACTCTATTGTTGTAGTTTTTCATGCTCCTTCCAAAAGGGAAGTTGTTCATTTCTGAAGCCCATTGTTTGTAGTATTTACAACGAATAATAACATCTTTGTCAAAAATGGTTGAATACATGATAAAATGCAACAATACTTACTAAATAAAACAATTTAAATACATGGCTAAAAAATGAAGCACCAGTTTATTTAATAAAAAGAAATGACTAGAAGCTGTTACTAAAGCTTCTATAAAATGTATCATGACTAGAAAGCTGTACTGACAAACTATCCAAGGGATACATGATCTAGTTTCTAAACAATATTATTGTTTAGTGGCAATAATAGCTCTCCTGAGCCGTATCCAGAATCTCATGTTACTCAAAGGGTCCCTGCTCCACTTCAGGTACGTGTTCTTTTTCAGATGCTTATGAAGACCAAACACTTTCTTAGTCTTCGTCTCTTCCACATCTTCCAGAATGACGATGATGATGTTGGCATTGTGTTCCATCATAAACCGGGACTGAGCTAATTCAAACTCAAAGCGACACCAGGCGCTATCAATGAAGTGTTGAGACACAACCACAATGACTTTACGACTGCCCATTATTCCTTCATCAATAATGTTGGACGTGATAGACTTCCCTGCTTGAAAGTCTCGCATGTGAAGGCAAAGATGAATTGGTGGAACACCATTCTCCAGATTCTCCATCAGTTCATTCATGACCCAGACTTCATCATAGCTGGAGAAAATCACAAATGCATCATAGGAACATTCTTGTTGTCCAGGTGATCTGTAGCCTCTCAGTAGAATACAGCAATACTGAAGGTAAAACTGGAACCTATAAGCCAAGACTGATAACACAACTACTAATAAAACAAAACATAATGATAGAACAATTGTGAGTCTTTTCTTGTGCACACAGCTGTCAATGTCAAAGTCCACTGCTCTAAAATCTGAGCTTGGTGACAAGGTTTTGCAGAAAATATTTTCTGATTGCTTCAAAATGTTCTGATTTTGGATAATCCACAATATAAAATCAGTCTGGGAGCAGGAACAATCGATGGGGTTGGAGGACAAATCAAACTCTGAAAGGTTTGCGGGCAACTTTTGGAGAACATGAAGTGGGATGCTAGTAATGCTGTTTTTATCAACATAAAATGATGTTAATTGTTTCAGGCTTGGGTGGATAAGAAAATCTATAGTCATTAAATTGTTTCCTCTCAGATTCAAAAGTCTAAGTCTTTTAAGATTTTTAAAAGAGCTTGGGTGTAACTCTACCACACGACAGTATGATATGTCAAGGTGCTCTAGAACTGTGAGATTATTAAATAAATATCTTGTTATATCACCCTGAAAATTACTTCCTGCCATCTTGAGAACATTAAGACTGCTCAGCCCATGAAAGCAATATATGTAACCAAAAGTGATACTTGAATAAGAAACATCTAGATACCTCAAATACTTCAAGTTAGAAAGTGAAAGGTGTCCCATACCTACAACCCTTGTATGATGAAAATCTAAAATCTCAAGGGAATCAAGTCTATCAAATGCTCCTACATCAAGATAAATTTCTGCATTTAGACTCAAATTCAAATACCTGATTTGAGGGGTGCCAGATAAAAGTGTTGTGCAGCATCGTTTTAATGTAATTCGGTTAGCACTTAGATCAATATATTGAAGCTTAGGCATGTCTGTAAAGGTTACAGCACGAATAAGATCATTGTTGTGTGTAATTACTAGTTTTTCTAAAGTATGGAGATGTGAAAGTTGTTTACCTGGCAAAGAATCTAAGAGATTGGAAATCAAGTAAAGCTCCTTGATTTCATGAAAAAATACATTCTCCATTTCACCAATTATACCATCCTTCACAACCACATTTGTGGCATTTATCATACAGCGAAAGACAGAAAATGGTTCACTAGGCCTTTCATTAATATAATAATATATTTCCTGGAAAAAGATAGAGCAAAGGCCATCTAAAACATCAGCATCTGAGAACTGAAATTTGAAATCTCCCCTGTACTTTCCAAATAACAATTTTTGGACATTAAGTCCATATAGAGCTTTTAGACAAACTTTCTGAGTAGCAAAAGAAACAAAGGCAGATCGAATATCCAGCTCTCTGAGATAAACATCTTTGAAAGCTCCTGGTTCAATGTGTAATAATGGATTCCTAGAGAGAATCAAAGTCATGTTTCTGCCAATCTTTCGCAACACAACAGTGTGATCAGTTTTGATGATGGATATATTATTGGCACGTAGATCAAGTAAACTGAAATCTTTAAAGGAGCTCATGAATGGAGGGAGAGACACGGACTGGATGTTATTTGTTCCAACTCTAAGTTCCTGTAGCTTAGTAAGGTTATTCATGTGAAGCTGTAAGGACGCGAGACCAACATCCACAAGAAGTAATCTCTGTAGTTTATGTAAAGAATTCAAGCATCCAGGTCCAAAATATGTAACAGGGTTTCCAGTGAGAATCAATTTAGTCAAATTCTTCACATTGTAGAAAGTATCATTTTCAATGTGCTTGATGTGGCATCTGAAAGTAAATGCATACATTCAATATTTATAGATCAACACATTATACAACAGCGGATTTTTAGATGGTAATAAGATTCCTTACCTTGACAGATCAAGAACTTGCAGAAAAGACAAAACCGGGAATACAGTCTTCTGTAAGTGTTTCAAAACATTAAAACTGAAATCCAGAGTTTGAACTGATGACGGAATACTGGGTGGAATGTAGCTGAGGTTTCTTCCCATGCATGAGTAGTGCAGATTCTCAGTAATCTAAGGCAAAATAATAATAATAATAATAATTATCAACAGTAATAAAACCAGTAATGAAGCACAGATTTAAATTCAGAAAACTTACCTCAGTGCATGATTCTCCAGCACCTATGGAAAAACAAATCATGAAAGCACTTATAGTGAAGAAACTCATCTTGAGTGATCTCAACCAGTCATAAAAATGTGAGTCAGCCTTAGTAAAGATCTTTGAATATGAGGAACAAATGCCATGGTTTTCAACAATGGGGAACTATGGGCAAAAGGATGCCATAGAGAAGTATAGGTTCGGGCTTAATTAGGTAAATCTTGAATGAAGAAGTACCTTTCTGAATAGATTAATTGTAATATATTGAATTGCCTATAAAATTTATGTAAAACGAATAAGGATGATTTTACGTGTCCATTTATTTGTATAGGCAACACTTTTATTCAAAGCACTCTGGACCATCTGAACCTGAAAATCAAGCAGTAGAGATTGCATTGCATTGCAGAAGAGAAGTTCTGAGTTAAAATGTGGCAGGACTAAAGCTGTGCAGCATGATCAGGTAAGGCCTGATTTTCCTGATGCTATAAAGCATGAATCTGCATGAACAGGCAGTTGTTGAGATTCTGCAAAGTTGAACTGGTTGTTGAATACAAAGTAGGCCTACTATTTTTAAATTACATTTTACAAGTTAAATATTCAGTTATTAGCTATATCTTTTCATACAATCATTGGATCACAGGAAAATTCCTTTGCTAAATCTTGATTAGGCTATTTTGCATGCTGGAAATATGTTTAATTGGGGCATGTGCACTAAAGCAATTTAACTACTATCGGCTGCTAAATGCATGAAACAATCCTGCATGCCATGGTGAGTTTTTACATTTATTTATTCTTTCCAAAGGCCAGCATTTTTTTATGTATTACTATTGCTACAATGGGAGTGCCATGTAGGCTATTTAATAAAACCAAAATGTATTTTTCTGGTCGGCTTTTTACCCAGCCATTCAATCTCAGTGGAGGGGCGGGACAACTAACACATTACATGTACAACAAATTTATTTGAGCAAGAAGTTAATATTGCTGGTCTCGGAGCATCTGTACTGTAGCCTACCAGATGACATCCCCAGACTACCACAATATTAATATTAAAAATATGCTTGAAGGGACATTTCGTTCACCTTTGGTCTACCAGGTAAGCAGCATAGCAACCAAAGCCATATCAAGCGTGCCCAGCTAGATGTTTTCAGAAGAGCTCCTGCCATTTTCAGCTGTGTAAAAACCTGTTTGGTGGACACACGGCCAAAAACAAGCCAACTCAGCCAGAAGTCTTGGGGCAATGAACACACCGAGTCGACGTCAAAGAATTTGTGTGTTGTTGCCTAGTCACTAAAAACCAACCAATTGTCGTGTGTGATGAACGACCAAAACGCATAAAACGTTTTCAGTTTTAAGCTGAAAATCGTGTCGGGTAAACTTTGGGGCCCTAACTTATATTCAGCAGTTTATTCGACAAAGAATGATAGTAAGATTCAAAACGAAGCTAAAATGAGTTACAATCACAAACCACTCAGCAGAGGCAGACAGGAAACGGAACTTCCCATTTTATTCACGGCTGCATGTAGTCATTTATTCATTAGTTGCAGCCGCTTGTGTTTAGAGTCTTGCCACTGCATTTAGACGTTTTTGACCAGCAGATGTCCTCACATTTCATGTCTGTTTTAAAACATTTTAAATTGACAGCATGACTCCAACATCGTCCATGAAAAATGACTTGTGTTCTGGGTCTCAGAGGCCCGCAGGTAGGCAACATAAATAAATACTAAAACAAAGCCTATGAGTTATTATTTAGTTTTTTACATGCTAAGATTTCTGATGGGTTGGATCTGAAACTGCAGAAGTAGCCTGCACTGCTACTCTAACACTTGTTTCATGATAGCACAGCAGTTAAAGATTCATTATTACAAAATTACTAATGGATTTTCTTTAGGTCAGAGAAACAGATTAAAATAATTTGAATGTAAAGTTTATTGTGACTGAGGAGCCTGACTTCCGTTTTAAAGCATTTTACTGAGAATTCTGCAGCAACAACAACAACAACAAAAAAGAAAGATTTATGGGAAATT
The DNA here is from genome assembly GCF_949319135.1 of Squalius cephalus. NCBI lineage: Eukaryota > Metazoa > Chordata > Actinopteri > Cypriniformes > Leuciscidae > Squalius > Squalius cephalus. Next base: position 28,076,827 of record NC_137142.1, read on the forward strand.
TGAAAATCACCTAACATACTCAGGACTGAAGGTGGATTTTACTGTTCACCGACCATGAATTTATTCAGTCAGAGTGGTAAGATACAGGCTAAGATAGGCTACAGTAAAAATTTAACAACTGTTTTACAATAGAAATGTTAAACGACCGACGGTATCCGAGTACAAACTAATCATTTGAAGCTTTAAGGACGCGATACCAACATCCACAAGAACTAATCTTTGTAGTTTATGTAAAGAATTCAAGCATCCAGGTCCAAAATATGTAATAGGGTTTCAGTGAGAATCAATTTACTTACATTGTAGAAAGTATAATTTTCCTTTAAGTGTTTCAAAACATTAAAACTGAAATCCAGAGTTTGAACTGATGGAGGTGGAACTGACTGGGTGAGGTGTAGCTTGAGGTTTCTTCCCATGCTTTAGTGCAGATTTTCAGTAATGTAATGTTAAAATAAATAACAGCAAAAAAAAAAAAAAAACGGATTCACTTTCAGAAAACTTACCTCAGTGCATGATTCTCCAGCACCTATGTAAAAAAATAATAATAATGAAAGCACTTATAGTGAAGAAACTCATCTCGAGATTTTCTCCACCTGTCGTACAAAAAAAAAATATAAAAATACTTCTGAACCAGTCTCGTTTGAGTTCATCTCATATGACAAACAAATGCAATAGGTTTAACATTGAGGGATTTGGGGCCAAAATACAACATCAAGAGAAGTAGGCATGCTATTCTGGTAAAAAGTAATTTCCAGAATATCCCAAATGAATTAAAAAAATAAACTGTTTAAAAATAATTGAAGAAAAAAAAAACATTTTGTAAAGAAAATTACCTGAGATAAATATATAAACCATGAATTATTAATAATGACATGCTGTATATTGTTTGATCTCCAGTAACAATTCCAAACTATCACCAACATAGGAAACATGTGACTGACTGCTCAGTTGAAAAACTAATGGCCCTAATCTGAAATTCAGATTCACAATAGCAGTAGAGTAACAGTGTTCATGGTGTGGATTAGTAATACTTTAAAAGGTACACTACATAACTTTTGGCACTCTAGCAGTTAATTAACAAAATTGCATGCGTCTTGGGATAGAAAATTGAAGCCAGAGCTGCTTCTGTTTATGTATGAGGAGTCACGCAAGTACTAGGCTACTCCGCAGAGGTTGTTCTCATCCCGCCCGGTCTAAAATAGGCAGAATACATACACTTATAGGCATACCGTGGATTCACAATATACTCGCTCATTATATACATTTTGGAAAGAAAAAGAAAAGTTACATGTGTAATCTTGTAATTAATCACTGAACAATGAATACTATCAACTAGCAGATGGCCCTGGACACAAATCTAACAAGGTCAAATATAGAATTATTGGCAACTTCAGTCAGAAACTTAAGTACCTCACCAATAACAAGTCTCTTAATCTGATTTTATCTTCACATCAAAAAATAAATAACAAAAATAAATAATTGAAGGTACAATTCCTTATTGAAGGTGTTGAGGTTTTAGCTATTTCATTCCCTTTTATTGGATTTTTTATTTTATCCCCTCTAAATATTAAATCATCAATATTGTATCATCCTTAATGACATGATAAATCTCCTTTTAACAATGTTAAATTCACTAAAGACACTACATACAGTAGACCTTGATGGATACAAGAAGGTACTATAAAAAAAACTGTATGAACCTGTTGATAGTCAACAACCTTTATTTATCCATATATGTGAGCCACTCAAAGATGGGGGGAATAGACAGATGGGACAAGAATAGACCATTATAGAGGGCAATCAACATATGGATCAATGGCATTGTAACTTTCTTTAACCTCTAATCTATAAGAGGCTTGTTGACAGTAAATTAAAAGACATAAGTAACAGCGTAAACACTCATGTACAGAGAAGCAAAAAAAAAAATAATAAAATAAAATTAAAATTAAAACATTGATTAGTATGTAAAGAAACAAAAAGGGAGCGGGAGACAAAACCTTATTTTTTTTTTCTATTATAGCTCAGCATACATTTCTACACGGCATGCAATAAGGCACCTAACTAACACAATGAATAAACCTATGCTACGTGATGAAGCAGATTTGTTATCCAATGGAAAAGAATGAGAATAGTTCTGATACAATGTTCACTCCATAAAAACAATATTCCTTTCATTTCCCTCTCAATTACCCAAATCTTATTAAAAAAATACATCCATTTGTAAAAGATTTTCTCCATACACAGAACTGTAAATAGAAAGCACAAACCAATGGATTAAGGTGAGAAAATGAATCAAACTATTAAAAAAAAAAAAAAAGCAAGCTATATTTTGTATTTGCATAAAGTATACACAATCTATTATTATTATTATCATTATTATTAATAAATGTTGATACTCTATACACTGCTGTCTGAATTTAACAATGGCTGAGAAAATCTTAAATGCACAGTCAGCCACTGGTAGCAGGGAGAAGCACTAAAGATATTTAGGGGAACACTTAGGCTGTACCAAGTTTGCCTTGTATAACAAAATCAGCTATATAATTCAGTTGTCCATTGAAAACTGGCACCATGAAAAGTTAACCAAATTTCCCAACAGAAAAATGTACATATTACCTGATTTTATCGGGTTGACCCTTTATGAACAAGATCTAGTTTTCTTGCTCCTCACCTTTGTGCATGAGCGAACTTCAGGGAGTTATGCCGTTTTAGGTTACAGACTCCGTTGGTTTGCATCGTAAGGGGTTTAATTATTAATACAGCCTTTATATTTTACAGGACAGCTTGTTCAAAACTAGCGACATCCCCTGAAAGCACCATCCCACTTCACTGACAAGAGATGGATAAGACTAACTGGATCATACATCAAAAAATGCTCCATTTTCAGAAAATTACAGCACTACTTACCTATACATATCTATATAAAAGAAAATCAACATATATTTACACATGATATCAGTTTCTCAACCCATTAATGATGCAGAGATGGTTAAAAGATACAGACTAGGGGAGTGAATCGTTGCATCTAGACTATTTGCTTAATTGTCTGCCACTCAACCGACTTGACCTAATACTCAATTTCAAGATTGTGCCAGGCTTCGATAAACTTCCAAAACCAGCTTGAAGCACAAGTCAGTGATGATGGAATCTCAATATGTTTTGTCTATGGTTTTAATCAAACACCAAGCTCCAGAATTACATATGAATCTAGTCATGTGCACATTACACAGGGGATTTCAGTGTCAATCATACCAAATTCTAATTTATTCCTCTTTAAAAAGTCAAAGGACTTGATTTTAGAACAAGTTCCCTTAGAGCAGGTCCACAACGACTTTCTGGATTTTCTTGCATCTTTAGCCAAACCCTTTAACATTACAAGCTGGCCTGAATCATTGGATGAATGGTAGCACACCACTTGTGGTGGAAAGGGAAACAAGCTTATTGATCAATGTGAATTCTGTGATGCCTAGACAGAGAGGACGAATGATTGAAACCCTTTCCACACTGAGCGCACCTATATGGTTTCTCACTCTGAAGGATTCTCTGTTTCAAGATGGTAGTGTGGGGGAATCCCTTTCCTGTGGCAATAGCACTGTAAGTCGACTTATCCTCCAAATGAACCCGCTGGTGCCTTGCGAGAGATGAGGGATGATTGAACCTCTTCCCACATTGAGCACAGGTGTAGGACTTTCCATCAGAATGAGTTCTCTGATGCCTGGATAGTGATGATGAGTGATTGAAGCTCTTCTCACAATGGTTGCAGCTGTATGGCTTTTCACCTGTGTGCATTCCCCTCTTCATCGAAGTATCGAAGGGGAAATCCTTATCGCCCTGGGCATACATTTTGGCCTCCAAGTGGACCTTGTGGTGCCGTGACAATGAAGAGGAATGGTTGAAACCCTTGTCGCACTGAGAACACCGGTAGGGCTTTCCACCCTGATGGACCAGCTGATGCTTCTTGAGGTGACGTTTCCTGACAAAGCTCTTTCGACACTGGGTGCACTTGTAGGGCTTCTCTCCTGAGTGGATTCTCTGATGCTCTCTCAACGTGGCCGCGGCGGCAAAACACTTTCCACATTGGGTGCATCTGTGCGGCTTTTCACCAGCATGAGTCTTCTGGTGCTGTTTAAGATTGGAAGCTGTCGTAAAGCCTTTCCCGCACTGAAGACATGTAAATGGCTTGTCATGGGCATGCAGCTCTTGATGTTTTTTGAGATGGCGTCTGCGCACAAAGCTTTTTCGGCATTGGGTGCATTTGTAGGGTTTGTCATCTGAATGCATTTTCATGTGCTCCCGGAGAGTGATGGCGGCAGCGAAGCTTTTACCACACTCCGAACATCTGTGCGGCTTTTCAGGAGAGTGCATCATCTGGTGCGGTTTCAAGTTGAATGCATCAATGACTCCTTTACCAACCATCTCAAGACCAGTGGTGTAACTTTTCTCTTTCATGTGAATCCTCATGTGACTTCTTAGGCTGGCTTCAATAGCAAAGCTCTCACCACAGTGGACGCAAATGTAGGGATGAGTGGCTTTGTGGATTTCAAAGTGTTCGTGCAGATCAGACATGCAGTCAAAAATCTCACCACACTCACTGCATTGCAGGCCATGGGCTTCGTGGATGATCACGCCATTCTCTGACTCCACCGTAAGCTCCCCTCCATGGTCAGACTCCACCTTTACAATATGTTCTCCACCACCCATCTCTGTCTTTAACAGCACCTCACCGAGCAAATGCTCATTGCCTTTTATTTCTGCACTGCTGAAATACTGATGATGATCGTGGTGTATTTCAGATTTAATATAGTCATGGTCCGTCTCTGTTACCACATCCACGCAGGTCACTGCCCCTAAATCACCATGAATGGCCTCCAGGTCAAGTCTTTTGTCCTCTTGAGTCATAATCTCAGTCTCCGCTCCATAATGCAAGTCATCAACTTGAGTATGGGCTATGACACACTCAGATCCCAATGTATCGAGACCTGGTGTGTCACAGTCAGTCTCTGACTCGGCCATCAGGACGCACTCCAGCCTGACGACTTCCGTCTTCCCGGTTAAGTAAAACTTAGCGTTGCTCTACGAGCACCGCTTTCTTGCAAAGAAACTTGAAGGGTTGCCTGCCGCAGGCTCAGTCGGTTCTTGAGTCAGGAGCAGTCCTGCCTGCTGGAAGAAGAAACGCCTTTAAACACTGATAATGATCTGCATAATGATAAAGAAACATTTCTGATGAAAACATTTAGGCTAACTTTCAGCTTGATCTTACTACTTGAGAAACATTAAAAGTAAAAATAAGGTATTCAATACATACAGAGACTAAAGTAGTGATCTTTTAGGTTGATTTTACTAGAGAAACATTAAAAGTAAAAATAAGGTATGCAAAACATACAGACTAAAGTAGTGATCACACTAATTATCTTTAAAGTAATTAATCAAGAAAAGAATTTATGCTATTTAATGTGACAAAGATACAAACAGCTTCAACTAAATGGGGAATAGGCTAGATTAAATGTCTAGCCATACACTTGAAAAAAAACCAAGAGACAACAATAAAATTATGCATAAATCCAAAAATCAACATCATTCTAAGGCAGAAAGAGTGTTGCATAGATGAAGAGAACTATGAACTGAGTTATATACATAGTTTGCACAAAAAAAAAAAAAAAAAAAAAAAAAAAGTAAACATGAGCCTAATCTAGAAACAACCATACAACTATTTAGCAGCAATATCTGGAGCTACAAATTGGCTAAAGTTAGCCTATGGGTAGTTTATATTAGGCTAACTTGACAGGCTAAGTATTCAGGAATCTAACGTTACAGTTCAGACATTTATTTTTCTCAAATGAGGCGCACTGACTCACAGCTAACTCCTTTAAACATGCCTCATATATAAAACAAACTAATTCCTCATGTTTACAATTTTCACATACTGCTGGTTTGTCACTGTTGGCTAGGTTAGCTGGCTAAATAGCTGCTAGGTAGCTTCCTTGAGCATGCATTATCAGCTAACTAGCTGGCTAACTAGCACTATAGCGGTATCATAAAATGATACAGGATTAAAAGCTGACAGACTGCCTTAAATTACGGAACTTAACTTGTAATTTTTTAGTCATACATACACTTTTTAGTGCCGTACAGTCACGTAGAGACTTACGCTACAGCTACTAGAAAATACAAAGAGTTTAACGGTGGGCATCTTGTCCGCCGGAGGTTGGAACAGCTAACTAGCTGTAAAATGGCCGCCGCGACTAGCTTCCGCCCCTCACGCAGATACAATACGCAACGTGAGGAAACGCAAATAAACCAGGTCATAATAATAGGTTAGTTTGATTGCTCGCTGCGACGCTGTGCTGTCGTTGCTCTAAAAAGCAAGATTATCATGACATATGGCAAACTGCTCGAGTTAATGGCTAATCACAGATGTACGCTATTCGCGAAAGCCCGGGAAGGCGCCCCCCTTCTTACATAACGCGTTTTTGTTTTGTGGCGTCGAATTAAAAACAAAATAAGTATGTGCTCAATGTCTTTTGTGGCTATGAGCTATTCTTGAAATCATCCAAATGAATTGACACGAGCACCGCGATGCTATAAGCGGTGCTTATCATGCTATTAGTCCTAGCCCATTTTTAGCTGTGTGAAACAAACATGGCCTGTCGTCCTGCTAAGCTGCCTCGCTAGCGGAACACTAGCTGCCACCGCCGCCATTGCTACAGAACATCTCCGAACTTCGTGACGTCCACAATTCATCGGTAAAGCTGATCGGACGCCACTTATCGCAGTGTGCTCAAAAAAATTGGTCAAGCAGCATATGCTACAACGTATCGAGTAACGTTTATTTAATCACAACATTGTATCAAATATAGCACGCTAGTTAGCCAGCTAAGTTAACTTGCAAAGGTATGCAAAACCTTGACGCACATAAACATTAAACGGTCATGTATAAATGTTTTTTTTTTTCCAAAAACATGCCCGACCTCTTTGCCCGTCAATGGCCTTTTTGCGAGATGCGCTGCTGGTAGTCGCGGCGTAGTCAACGGCCTGAAGATCTTCGTTTTGTTGCGTCTGTACTGCCTGGTTGCGGTTTGCACTCTGTCACTCTTTCTCTCTCCCTCCCTCCGTACGTACGTAGCGGGATGGCGCCGCGGATCATCTGGCGCCAACTATGTTGGAGCGCATGAGCAAAAAAAAAAACAAAGCAGCGAAGAAACAAGCGCTCGACCACCCCCTATAGTCATGGCGGAAGGCTCCTTCGCCTTTAGACCCAACCAAATTTAAAAAAGAAAAATAAGTCAACACTTTACAATAAGGTTCAGTTTGTTGATGCATTAGTATCATGGACTAACAATGAACACTTCTGCCATTTAATGTTTAAATGTGAATAAAAGCCTAAATTCAATGTGTTCAATCTGTCAGAAAATTTGGACTAAACCGCTCAATTCAGCTCATCTGACAGAAAAAAAACCCCTGCCCGGTTGTAAAACCACTATTAAATGTGATCCTGGACCACAAAACCAGTCACATGGGTACATTTTTTGAAATTGAGATTTATAAATCACCTGAAAGCTGAATAAATAAGCTTTCCATTGATGTATGGTTTGTTAGGATAGGATATGATATTTGGCCGAAATACAACTATTGGAAAATCTGGAATCTAAGGGTGCAAAAAAAAAAAAAAAAAAAAAAAAGGAAACATTGATAAAATCGCCTTTAAAGTTGTCCATTAATGTTCACGATTGTGCTGCAATCACTAACAAAAATAAATGTTTTATATATTTACGGTTGGAAATTTACAAAATATCTTCATGGAACATGATCTTTACTTAATATCGTAATGATTTTTGGCATTAAAAGAAAAAATCGATAATTTTGACAAAATGTATTGTTGCCTATTTCCACAAATATACCCGTGCTAATTTGTGACTGGTTTTGTGATCCAGGGTCACAAATGAGATTAAAACATGGGTAGCACATCTTGTCATGTGGGAAACACCCACCAGGGCTAGCATATCTTGTGAGGCAGGAATAAACACTAATCTTAACATTAAAAGGATGAGAGGATATAAAGTGGCCAAACTGTGATCCCATTGTGATCAGAGACCACTAGGGTGCGCCCTTTCCCTTAAAAAAAAAAAAAAAGTTTAAAAAACGAGGACCATTGCTTGTTGACAATTTCTGATGGAAAAGGTTGCACTGCACATTGTATTGGTATTTTATTAAAAAGAAACACACTTGCTTTAAAACTAGCTTATTTGTTATTCTTTGTCAACATTTTAAAGAATTTAAAACTCTTGAGTGCAAAGAATACAAGTCAAACTGGTTAAATAATTCAGATTCAATGTCAACGACCTCATAAATAACAGTGGTTTGTAGCCTACAGTATGCCTGTGCTGTCTTTTATGAACACATGCAGGAAGGCTTTGGCCTTTGTTCTCTGCCAGTGAGGCTGAATGAAACACGACACAGTCAGCCATCATTCAATACCTGTCATTCAGAAACCCCATCTGTTCAGCTCCTGCCTGAACCTGTAAAGCCTCTCACCTCAGCCTCCTGGTTAAGGTGCAGGAATCAAACTGTGTGGCTAGAAATGAATCTGAAATAGTCGGATACACATCCCAATACTTTGTGTCTGTATCATACATCTAACAACACTAAGCTATGGCTATCTCTACTTGCATTTGTCAGTATGAATGTTGGATAAGCTGCAGGTCAATCATGAATTTTTCATGACCGTCAATGGCATTGTAAAGGTAAGCTTTGTTGTAGCAAGTCAACTGACAAGACCACAAGCGACATTTTGATGAATTCAAAGTATTCATCACCATTCAACTGTACTGCAGGTCAAGCTGTTCATTTGCAGAGTACAGAAGAAAACTTTCAAGCTAATGTGAGGAACTTGGAGATTTATAGATGTTTGAATTTATTATTACCATTATTGTAAGATTAAAATGTATTCTTAACAAACATTGCTTGATTTAGAAATTACATTAAATTAAATAATTGGGGAATGATATCTTCATGAACATGGTATACATACGCTTATTTGTATTGCTGACAGATTTATTCATATATTTTCACAAGGCTATGTCTGTTCCCCTAAAAAAAAAGGGTTTTGACCCCTTTGACTTGTTTATTTCAGGTCAGAAGTGTATCTAACAAGAAGCCATTTTTCAACACTTTTATTTCTGTGAAATACCCATTTGTACATCGATAACAGAGGACTGACTTGAGCAGATAATTCCTTGACATGTTCAGGCTCTCTCTCTAAACAACAAAAGACCAATGTACAAAACTATGTTAACAAGTCAAAATGTAAAACTGTACTGAATTAAATATATAAAAAGCACAACCTACATTCCTTTCCTAGTTTTTGTGTGTGTGGGGAGGGGGGTATTTACATTTGTAGAACTATATACATTTTTTACATGATATAACTATACCCAGATACTGAGCGACATTTCAATCTGTTTAAACATTCATGACAGGTGTAAGCTTGAGCAGTGAACTCTGAGGGTGAATGCCATTGGAGTGGAGCTTTTCAAGGTTCTGCAGGAAGCCACGATGCTTCAATCCATTAAGAATTGCTGAGTTACTGGAGGGTACACTCATATGTGTCCTGCAAATAATCAGTGAAAAGGAAAATATTTATTCTGGAATAAAAACATCTGTAAAACTTTCTGATATGTACCTCCAAATGTAAGTAAATTGAAAGTGTTTAAATACAGGCAACCATGAACCCTTAAAGGGATAGTTCACGCAAAAATGAAAATTCTGTCATCATTTACTCACCCTCATGTTGTTCCAAACCTGTATGAGCATCTTTCTTCTGTTGAACACCAAAGAAGATATTTTAAAGAATGTTGGTAACCAGACAGTTGACGGTAGCCATTGACTTCTATAGTATTTTTTCCTACTATGGAAGTCAATGGCTACTGTCAATTGTTTGGTTTCCCATATTCTTAAAAATATATTCTTTTGTGTTCATCAGAAGAAGGAAATTCATACAGGTTTGGAACAACTTGAGGGTGAGTAAATGATGACAGAATTTTCAGTTTGGGTGAACCAACCAACCCTTTAATAACCTTAGACTAACCTTGGAGAGTCAATCCCACTATCTGCTGTGTAACTCTGACTCTCTGCAGTTTCTCCTGCACAGGGCCCTGTAGGGTCATTCGGGTTTGCACTGATGTTCACAGCATCCTTAGATGTCTCTCTTGTGTTCTGATGGCAGTCCTTCAATTCTTGGTGACGGATCCAGTTGTTAGATTTGCCTACATCAGCTTCATCCGCAGATTTATGTATGGTCTCAGAATCAGACTCCACTTCGCTTGTCTGACAGTAGTCAAAAATGCTGCTTTCCAGGGCTTCAGTATGTTCATCATCTGCCAAACTGGATTCATGTAGTCTTTTTCTCAAACACTGGACCTCTTGTCTGGGGCTAGCACCTTTCTGAAGGATCTGGTGATCAGAGGATTGCCACCTGTATTCATGTGGCCTGTGTGTGGTTCTGGTGGGTTTGTGATGAGCATGCTCCTCAATGAAATGGCCATCCCAGCCACCATCTGCACAGACAGACTCATGGTAACGAGCCATACTGGTTTGTGATAGCTCACAGTCAGTCATGCATTGCTCATTTAGGCAGACGGAGCTACAACCATCCTCATCCTCAACTGCCTTCTGATAGACGCGATGTTCATCATCTGTATACATCTCACTCCCAGTCTGGCTTGTGTTTCTCTCCAAGGTTTGACCATCTGGCAGCTGATGGCTAGTTATATTGCCAACTTGCTGGTGTGAGGACAGCAGATCAGGACGGTGATGAGACTCTTCTTTACTGTTAAGTAGATGTAGAGAAAGTCTACGTTGAATTGTAGGTTTAGGCCACGATAGGGGTACTTCTGTTGTATCACAATGTGAAGGATTATCTACAATGTTATATTGGTCAGGAACATTTCTCAAGTGTCCATCCTGATGTTTAATTTCTTTTAGTCTGTCATTTTTAAACTCTCTGCTTCGGACTTTATTCTCTCTTAGCTTAATTTTGTCCTCTATCCTCAATGTGCTGCTCTCAGGGTAGGCTGAGCTATAATCTCCACAAAGCTCTTGCATTGGTTGAACATCCAGAGTGGAGTCCACAGTCTGTGCTCTTTCATTGACCTGTTCATAAGGTGCATCCTTGAGTGTGTGAGATCTCTCTACGCTGTCAGCTATTCCTTTGGCTCGATGGGGATCCCAGGATTTTGACCTGTGACCTGGTCTTTCCCGCCATCCGGTGGTTGGAATCTTGGCTTCTCTCCTCCTTTGTTCTTTATGATTGATGTTTGTTTCCACATCTTTTCCTGGCAATCCCAAAAATGGGTTGTCTATCCGTTTCTTGTAGACACATTTTGGATTCAGAATGGTACTCTCTACATTATTGTCAGGTTCATCTAAAGCTAATTCTGCTCTGAGGTGAGGCATAACCTGATCATCTGCCTCTAAATCTTCAGCACATTGGAAAGTCTTATTCTTTGCCCTTTGTTTCTCTTTGGATGAAGGTCCTCTTCTCTTGCTACGAGTAGCTCTAGGAGCCAGTTTCTTCCCCACGGCCTTTGAGGTATGATGCCTCTGCTTAGCTAGAAGAGTTTCGGTGGAAATGCCCTTGTCCACAGCTTTCTCTGTACCTCTCTCAGCTTTCTCCTCAAGCTTCTTCATAAGAACTGTGTGCTTTACTAAATTGTCCACAGTAAGCTCTGGGTTGATCCGTTTGATGATGGCATGTTCTAGATCCCTGGGGAGGTTGTTTAAGTCATCCTCATCCCTGACAGGCCATTCCTCCGGAGGGAATTGCCCAGAGAATGTGGCATACTCTTTCTTTAGTTTGTTGTCCTTCTTCCCTGTATTTCGTCGGAAGAGGTTAAGCCCAAATTTGCGGCCAGCTTTCTCCTTGTCCTTGCGGCTTGTGTTGGTGGATTTGCTAATCTCACTGGCCTGGTAGTCTGCTGCAGTAGATGTGGACTGATGCTGAACGGAGGGTTTGTTTTCTTTGGGCCACTTGAGGCTTTTCCCAGTGCACTCACTGATGCTGATGGATTGATGTTCTGGGACAGATGGAGGTACAATAGACGGAGGGGTGAAGCAGCTGCAGGACTTACAGTGGGCCATGACAGGCACCTCATTAGAGGTGTCCATGCAGCTCTCGTTGCTCACCAGGTACGTGATGGGAGGTGGTGACGGCAGGTCACTGTCGCCAGCACTCCACCAATTCCTCTCTTTCACCATGTTGTTGGTGATGAAGTATGTTTGAGGGGTGACTACAAAGTAGCCCTCTCCAGTGTGATAGATCTTCCTCTCCTTAATAAGCGTTCCCAAAGCATTGTACAGGATGTCTTGAGTGGGAATGGTCATTCCTGAAACAAATATTTGTTGGTGTAAATACAGCCATTTCATAATGAAAATGGATTAAAATAAAAATGTAACAAGGTAGTGTACAGGTAAGTGAATAGTGTGTTACCTGGGTGTGCTTTCATCATGTGATTGATCAGTGCTTCCTGGTTTACAATCACATGGGTGGAATTCATGTCTGATATGACAGAGCACAATATTTCAGACAGTGGAATAAACTGAGACTGGGAGATTGGTGACATCTGCACAGGGGAGAGATCACCTATAGAAAAAAAAAAATATATAGAACATGGTTAGTTTGAGTCACTATCATTTAAAAATATATTTAGTTTTATATTTATATAATAAAATATTCTTTAGTGGATATAAAATAAAAAGACTCTGATAGAAACTGTTAATTTAAGGCACATGAGTCAGTCTGAAGTCCGCTTATGAAGACATGTAAAAAATTGTCCCTTAAAGCCATCTAAGTGATGGAAAACAACAAACCCTAAAATCCAAGGAGGACTAAAGTTCAATCAGGAGTGTAATTGAATGATTTTCACTTAACAGCTTAAAGGGGATGTCTAATCCTATTTCATGCATTCTGACTTATTTACACTGTTAAAGAGTTGGATTCTCATGCTAAACATGGCCAAAGTTTAAAAAAACGAGTTGGACATATGATGGAGTATTTCTGTGCCAAACACACTCCTTCAGGGTTCGTATAAGTTTCGGAAAGTTTTTTTTCCGAGTATGGCCCTGTATGACATCATAAAGGGCAAAATTCCTGAATATGGGCACTTCTTCCTGAAGAGCACACATCAACCAGAGCAAGAGCAAGAGCACACCCATCAACATGCTTCGTTCGGGTTGCGGAAGTCGTCGGCAACGCTGCACACCACGCCTCCAGGAGCGCAAAAGACGGAAAGAAGTGGAAAGTGCATTTGTCTTTTATAAATCTGATAAAACTAAAGACTCTTCGGAGATATGAAGGGTGCAATACTACTCTATACTCAAGTTTGCACTTGGATCGTTTACTTGTCCTAAAGCATAGGTTGCTTGTCCCACAATATTTCCACAAGTGGGAGTATTAATGTCAAGCCCAAGTAATAATGCATTTTCCACATCCATTGCATTTCGAAACATTTCTGTTCGAAATACAAAAGCAAGTGATTTCTTCAGTTATCTGTGATCACTGAGAAAGCCAAAGTCTTGATTATTAACTAGGGATGGCTAGATTAATTGTTGAACACTTGCCAGCACTGACTTTCCATTCAGTTGTTGATTAATTGACCCCAACCAGGTAAGATTCACTCTAAAACTGACCAAACTCACACAAACCTGGAAACATTATTGGTTAGATTTAGATACATACAACAGCATACACTGAGAATACACTCAATACATTTTATATTTAAAATATAAAATATAATTTGTACTATATTACTAGGTTTTATATTAGCAAAAGTAAATGAAAGTAATGTTTTATTAAGAGCAACTCCTATTCCTGACCTGCGGTTTTAGCTTCATTCATCTGCTAGTTCCCATTGAATGTCTGACTCTGTCTGCTTAGCAACTAATCCATTCTTCTTTGTTGTAAGAGCACTCAGAGAGTCAGCAGAGTGCTCAGAGTAAGCTGAAACATGCCTTTGCTCATCGCTTTACACTTTTGACACTGTTTTCCATGGGAAAAACATCCCGTCTAAGGTCTTAAACAGGAAACATCTCATAAGGTCTCTCACCACATGTAGTCTGAGAGGTGTTATGAGAGGAAAACCTGACACATGCACTTGATAAATCCATCCTTGTCTTCCTTTATTTTCAGGAAGGTGGTGTAAATGTGGGACCAGCACATCCTTAGGTTGTCCTTGGAATGTATATAATTGTTTATGCTTTAACTGCAGAAACTGTCTATTTAACAATAAAATATTTTTATGTGAAAGTGTGCTTCAAATAGTCTTTTCAGAGAGAAAGTGGGAAACGTTTTGCACAACAATTGAGAGTTCCAGCTCCAATTGAGCTGACATGAATGTGGTTTTTGCTAAGGACACATGTACCATTAATTCCTCTCTCCAGGGAAATATGCTGGGCTCATTGTCTCATGAAGCTGCTCTGACAACTTTTTTTTTGTCACAGGAATACCTCACCAGATACCATGGCAGCCGTCACACTGCAAATAGAGGCAAGGAAGAAGTAGAAAGGGAGTGGGACAAGTCTCTTAAATTACAAATCACAAATGAATATAAAAAACAACCAGTTGAGCATAAATTAATTTGAGTAAACAAGATTTGGAAATCACATGTGAATGTCTTGTGCATGTCCTGGCTTCTCAAATACCCATCTTGTCTTTATCACATTACCCTACAGCACTTGCCACTCATCACAAGTAATAGCAGGCAACTTTCATGATACTGAAATGACAAACAAGGTCACTTGACCACTTTATCACTTGACTACACAATAATAAACCCTAATAGTAAATAACTACAATCATGAATCAGAAATAAAATCTGGAAAACAAAACAAAAGAATAAAAAAAAAAATGTATTCAATATTTAGGGGTTCAAGCACGAAGTGCTGAAACCCTATTGTAATTGTGCTGATTTTTATTATTTTTCTTCTGCCGTAAAACGCATCGTGCAGCCCAAACCGTAAGACCTGGAACCTTGAAACTTTGCCAAATGGTAGTATAAAAATCGAGGAGAGGTTATCAAATTATGACCTCGATTGGCCCATAGGTGGCGCTATAGCGACCAAAAGCGCGAAACTGCTCATAACTCCTAGACCATATGTTGTAGACTCAAGTGTCTTATATCATTGGAAAGCTGGAACCCTGAAGAACAAAACGTATATCTCCGATTTCATTTCCGGTATGCAAATTTTTCCGCCATTTTGAATTTTGTCAAAAACCTACTTTTGCGAACTAGTCCTAGGTTTTTCGTCCGATCGGAACCAAACCAGTGCAGAAATGTTCTCTGGAGTCTGAATATCAATAATTATCGAAAAAAAGTTGAAATTTCGATTCACGGTCGCTAGGGGGCGCAAAAATATTGTTGTGGGAGGAGCCTATTTTACTAAAAGGGCTATAACTCAAGATGTAAATGAGGTATCTTCACCAAACTCGGTCCACATGTGTAGGAGTTCAATCTTGGGTCACAGTAAAAAAATCGCGACGATTGAACACTAGGTGGCGCTATAACATGAAAAAAACATGAAAAGGGCTATGACGACCTGACCGTTAGTCCGATTGACTTGAAAATTGGTATGCAGTGTCTTGGTCCAAGGTGCCATGTATGTCTTTGAGGACATTGGCATATCTCAAAAAACATGGCCGCCATCGGCCAATGAAATTTGAGCACCTATTAGACAAGGTTAACGGAGGCTGATCGGAACAAAACTCGGTAGGCATGTTCGACTCATGGTCCTAGAGGTCTGTAAGAATTTTGAAAGAAATCGGCCACTAGTTGGCGCTAACGAGTTTTACAGCTCCGTAATCACGTGGTGTTACAAATATCCACACAATATGCATATCATTTGATAGACCTTCTCATGGAGAACAACTTTGCCTCAAGAACCATTGCTGTCAATCAAACCGTTCATTAAATATTCGTAATTATGTTAAAAACCTACTTTTGCGAACTAGTCCTAGGTTTTTCGCCCGATCGGAACCAAACGAGTCTAAGACAATTCTATGGACTCTCTAGATAAATAATTATCAAAAAAAAGTTGAACTTTTGCATTTTTCGCATGGGTATATAGGGTTATAAAGAAAATGGGCGTGGCAAAATGCACTCAAAAGCCTATAAATCCTAAACGAAAACACAGAACTTCACAAAAATTGATGCACATATTTGTCATAACATGCTAAAGGAGCCTGGAAATTTGTATAAAGATCGGACCAAAGGTAGCGCTATAACTGTTAAAACGCTTTAAAACCATATATTTCCTATGGTAAATTGCCTGTATTGGCTGTGAATGGTCTTTTCCTATGAAAAATTCCATAGGAAATAATTTGATCAAAATGAAATAATTTTCATATAATAATGTTCATGACTCTTAATAAGCATGAAACATTTCAGACAGATCAGACAAAATTTGCCTCTATAACAGTCAAAAAGGTAAAAATGATATAACATGTCATTAAGCCAATAAGTGGTATTTTACTGCCCCCTGCTGCCATTTCATCATACTGCTCCCTAATATTGTCATATAATTCATATTTAGACTTTATAAAATCATTATTTTAACATTTTCAATCATATTTTGTCAAAACTCATCTATTGGAGTATTACTTGACAATTGTGTCACACTGAGATATGGAAATGGACGAAAGTAAATGAATGAAATGAAACGAAAGTAAAACGGCATTTAAGCCACGCCCCCGAATACAAATTCACTAATAACTCGAAAACGGAAAGTTGTTGCACGTTCAAATTTTGATGGTAAGGTCCTCTCCAGGCTCTTGATCGAAACGTGTCGTCGCGGGCCTCCGTCGAGGGCTACTCGAGCACTATCTATGCTCTGAGTTTCAGAATTTTTCGCGTTCTGGTTACCGAGATATAACTGAAAAACCAAATTCCCATTCATTCACTCATTCATTCAAACACTTCAATTGCTATAATACCACTTTTGTCCACTTGAGGGAGCAGCAGAATTGCACATTACCTTTTCATTAGCTTTCAGTATTGGGAAACAAACAAATGCTTTAAAAAGCAATCTTTTTATTATGATAGGGCTGTAGCTTTCGATTATTTTAGTAATCGAGTATTCTATTCAAGTAATCGGATAAAAAAAAATTGTGGTAAAAAATAGATTCAAGTTAACAACAGCCTTTAAAATGACTTAAAATACAAATATATAATAACAAGCAACAATAATTGGTTCAAGTAAAGTATCAAAGTAAGTAATTATATTGGTTTTATTGAAGAACACTGTTAAAATATACCCATGTAAAATGAATTATATAAACTAATATAAGCATAACTTATGTACATAAATAACAAATGCCTGCAGAGGGTGCCAGCGGCCTGGTTGTTGTTACACTAAGCCTGGCATTATCAAATCCTTGTTTAATATTGTCCAAACAATTAATTCAAATGTCAACTTAACCTTCAATATTTGGCCACTTCTGTACGATAGAAATGCTACAGTCACTGTAATTTCTTGAACGAGAACATGTGCACATCAAAACATGCAAACTCAGAGCAAGATAACTTATATTTTGAAATCGCAATGTTTAAACTTTTATTTTGAAATCGCGATGAACAGCAGTTTGAGAAACCCAGATGTGCTCCACAAATGATAACAGTGCAACTATGAAACACAAACTGCGTCCGACTTGCGTTCCCATATTTGCACGTTATTGGAAACCTAAACAAACAGCACTGCAGAGACTGAGTTTGCTTGGAGCAGCGTTTACTGTGGACGGAGCTGAGGTAATTTTAACATGTAACGTTAGGCTAATCTGCACTCATGTAATTGAAGCGTCTTCTCTGTGAAAAAAACAAACAAACAAAAAACAGAGGATATATTTATTTAACTGAATCACAGCCTTTGTGATTTCACAATGGCACTATGCTATATTATGACTGTAAATGGTTTTAAATATCGCGTTGTCCTAGAAAACTGTAATTCTGCGGTTGTTGGATTCTCGTCTGTGGAATGCACCACTTTCGGTATTTTGCCAATTACTCGAGGGGTAAATTGCAATCAAGGATTTTTTTAAATCGAGTACTTTACTATAATCGAGGAATCGTTACAGCCCTATACTGGTAACATAGTTTTATATTATTAGATCACAAAGAAATGCCTATAGACAAATAAATATATTTTCTCAATAACATATCCAAAAAACATATTTGTGTGTGTGTGTGTGTGTGTGTGTGTGTGTAAGCATGCATTATTGAGTTAACATGGAAAAACTGGTTTGATTTAGTGCAGAAAACTGGTGCAAATCATTAAGTTTAAAGTGAAAGTGAGCCAATAAGTGGTCTTCTACTGGCTTCTGCTGGCCATTCTACTTATTAACTCTTCGGAGTCTTGGGCTATTTTGGCCGTTTTTGAGTACTTTTTACACAGCACAACATCACCTATATGAACAGACAATTAGTTTTTCACTTTGATGTACTTTATCAACATACTGGACCCAAAATCACACAAAAAACACAAAATCCGAATAGAAAAATTATAGTTTTTTACTACAAAAAACACAAACATGCTCAATGAAGCATTTTAAAAGGTTTAAAATGTTAACACAAGTTGTAAATGTCAACATATACAGGTACAATTCAGATATAATCAAGCTATATACAAAAAAAATATGATTTACAAAAAAAAGCAGGTGTAGCCATGGGCTTTTTTCTTTTTCTTTTTAGCTTTGCCACTTTTTAAAACAGTTCATGCACACAATTATACAGAGAGCTATATTTAAGGCCTTGCATTCCCAGAGTATGAGGGTTCCCAAATAGTGCAAATACAACATAAAAAAGGTAAAATTGAGATAAAATCAAACTATATACAGCAAAAAGCAGGTGTGGCAATAGGGTTTTTTTCTTTTCTTTTTTGCTTAGAAACTCTACAAAACACAATGTACAATTACACAGACAGCTACATTACAGGGCTTTCATGAGCTTGAGTAAGAGGTGTTCCTAAAAAGTGCAAATATACCATACAAAAGGTAAAATGAATACAAAATCAATATCAGGATCACTCTCGGTTTTCCAGGGCTCAGAGCTGTGGTGTGGCTGTCCTGACTTTGCTGGAGATCTTGATCTGGTTTGACTCTTCCTTCCACCCCATCTCTTTGTAGGCCTCTGTCTGCTTGTTGTCGAAGTGGTAGATGACCCAGGCTGCTCATCATCTCTGTACATGTCAAGACACACGCAAAAAGATTAAAGATTGTACATCAAAGTTCAAGATGCTCATTGGCACATATGTACAACAATTACAGTGAAGCAATCATTGGCAATGAAATTCTTGTTCACACAACCACACACACACACACACACACACACACACACACACACACACACACAGACAGACAGACACACACAGAAACACACACGCACAGACAGACAGACAGACAGACAGACAGACAGACACACACACACACACACACACACACACACACACACAGACAGACATACAGACAGACAGAGACACACACACACACACACACAGATAATATAATATACAATAAGCTAAAAGTTTGTCTCACCCCTCGTTGTGAACCACAAAAGCCGAGTCGTCAATCTCATCATAGCCACTTTCTGATTCCGTCGATGAACTGTAAACAACATCGTCCAGTTGGTAGAACAAGTCGAGGGCTTGTTCAACCAAAAATTTTCCTTCCACAAAAAATACCTAAACTATCTACACTACTCCTAAACTACTCTCAAAATCTACTCAAACTCTTCCAAAAACTAGCAATAACATCTCTGTCTTTCTGTCTATTCCGTCAATATCCCGTCGGCGCCTTTCAATTTCGCTTCTTTGCACAGTTGGCTCCTCCTCCACTCCGTAAAATGTGCAGCATGAAGAGCAGAGTCAGCAGATTCACACATTTTTCTCCGTTTTGTTTTATGACAAAAACCGACGAAGTTATTGGAATAAATGCGACGCCTGTCGCATCCCATCGTGCGTTCTTTTACGAATGCGTCAATATTTTCAATATTTTTTTTATATAAAGTTTAAATGATCATATCTCCGTTTTTACTTGGTCTAGCAACACAAAACAAAAAGCAGAATAGAGTTTCAAGCCAGCACTTTCGACAGAAGTGGACGGCAGCGCTCAACGTGACTTTGTTTTTATAATTCAACGTCTTAAACCTGTCATGTGATTTGATCACGCCGGTGTGATCGGCGACTCGGAAGAGTTAATGAAGTCTTTTCACATGTGCTTTTGGATTCACTTGTATAACAATAACTATTATAACACAATCATATTTTGTCAGTGTTTATCACTTCATTTGCACTGACACTTCACATAATTGCTAGTAATGTGGTAAATCATGGTAAATCACGCTAGAAACATGGTAAGTCATAGTAAATAATAGTAGAATGTGGTGTATCAAGGTAGATCATGTAAGAATCCTGGTAAATAATTCTAGAACGTGGTATATCATGCTAGAACATGGTAAATCATGGTAAACTATGCTAGAACAGGGTAAATCATGGTAAACCATGATAAATCATGATGAACTATGTCAAATCATTTTAGAATGTGGTATATCATGATAAATCATGCTAGAACATGATCTTTTCCATCTATGATGTCAGTGGTTACATGCTTGCTAAATAAAACTTAATAACTTTTGATGCTTTTGTGCTTTAAGGCCTTAAAGGCCTTAATTGCTTGAACCCCGATAAATGCTGCTTGCAGCTTTAATTTTATATTATATTTTTATTTTACAGTCATGTGATTTACAACCTGAAGACAATGTGTACGAGACCCGCAAAATACTTAAATATCTATGTAATAATATTAAATTGTTATTTAATATAGTGGGTAAATCTATATATAATATATATCATATCACTACACACATAAATGGTTTTGATTATCAGCTTCAAATGTTAATAGACAAATCTGTCCATTTTTCATAAAGAGTTCATAAAGGATCTTTTAGTGGCTATTTTAAGAGAACCGCAGAAGTTTCAAGTTCTGTTTGTTATGTTGTGTACAGACAAATGTCAGTGACAATTTGTACATAGAAATGCTTAGAGTAAGGCACCTTTGTCAAGGTGCAGATAGGTTAACCAAAACAGCTTAATTATTGTTGGAGTTTCTGTTAAAAAAAACAACCTGGTCAGCTGTGGGCATCAAACTTCACAGACGGAATCCACAGAGGTAATTAACCTGCAAGTGCTCTGTTGATTCAAGCGCACAATATACACCACATAAGGTGCTCTTCAGTGATGAATGAGATTGTACTAATAAATACAGGATCTGAATTTGGTAAGGTTCATTCCTTATCATAGCTGTAACCATTACACACTCTGGACCACCTTGAGTGTCTGGAACAACAAAAACACACCGTGGACTGTGATCCTTCAAAAGAAGGTGGGAAAGAGAAAGTGAATTAAAGGTAACTTGATAATGCCAGACATGTTGTTTAACCCCCTATAGAAAACTTTCTGCCTCTGAGGAATTCTGTGCTTCATGGGTGGCTGAAATCACATGCTTTTCTAGGTGTCACACGTTGGCCTGTCGCGATTATCGATTAATCGTCTGATCATGGTTGTTCGATCTAATTGCAATTATTTGAGAAAACTGCAATAATTGTGCAGTTTAAATTACAATCATATTTTCTCATCCAAATTAGGGAAATGTAAGTGCTTAAAGAAATGCCATCAAATAATCGATATTGTGCCTCTTTTCCGATGTGGTAGGGAGAAGCAGAGGAGTATTATATTATATTAATTCTCATAATATTTAGCCTAAGTAAATCATATGTGTATATTTTATTATAATTTTTAATTGTATTATTATTATTATTATTATTATATTTA
The DNA here is from genome assembly GCF_949319135.1 of Squalius cephalus. NCBI lineage: Eukaryota > Metazoa > Chordata > Actinopteri > Cypriniformes > Leuciscidae > Squalius > Squalius cephalus. The sequence goes on from NC_137142.1 coordinate 28,098,691, forward strand.
CAATTTAAAGTGAAAAAATAACATTAGGCTTATACTATAAGTGACCAGAACAAAACGGAATTAAATCACAAATCACAATTATTTATATGACAACTAATCATTACAAAATTTTGTGGCACAATTTTGACAGGCACAATAAAAAAAAAAAAAGTTTACAATAAAATTATGCATTTTACTAAGCCATCTCAACACTAAAGAAAGTCCTGCATTTAAAGCCCGGAACACACAAAGCCGTCGGGCGACGTCGGGCCGTTTTTGAGTGTCGCACCGTTGGCTCTAGTCGGACGCTGTCAGGGTTTTTTGGGCCAATTCAGCATGTAGAATCGGCATCGGGCCATCAGTGAGAGAGAGAACTCTGATTGGCCGTGAATGAGTCAGTGCATGAGAATAATAGCAACACAGAGAGCAGTCAAAACTTCCTTTCTTCTTCTTTCCTAAAAACACAATTTTCTTCCAAAATTTCCAAAACAAATTTCGTTCTGCTAAATGCAAAAGAAGATATTTTGGAGAACAGTTGATGGACACCACTGACTTTCATAACATGGAAAAAACAGTAATATGAAAGTCAAATAGGGTTCATCAACTGTTTGGTTACCAACATTTTTCAAAATATCTTTTGTATTCAGCAGAAGAAAGAAATTTATACAGGTTTGGAACAACTTGAGAGTGAGTAAATGATGACAGAATTTTCCTTTTTGGGTGAACTATCCCTTTAAAAGACCAAGCCCCAACCACTTAGATTTTTATAAAATTCACTACAACAACACAAAACATGATGCCCTCTATCATAACATCACTTCAGTACTTCAACTCTTTAAAGCCGAAACAATATGCATGCATGATACATTTTCATGCAGCGGTCAAAGACATGCAAAAACAAGGTCTAAAAAACATAGATCTACGTCTGTCACATAAACCTTCTATGGAGATGGTTCAGTTCCCCTTGACTACTTCTGCTGGAACTAAAACATTAATCCCAGTAATTCTTCATGACTTCAGACCACGACAGTCACTGGCCCTAATGCTGTGACACACTAAATTAACACGAAAAATGAAGGAAGCAGAATCTTATGTTGTTTTTGGGCTAGCTTCAATCCTTCAGTTCACTATTTAGCCTACAGTATTTGTGTCTCATGCATGCACACATTCATTTCAGTCTTTGTTTTCTTAGCTTTGCATGTTGTTGGTGGACAAATTAAAATGTTTTTGTGCTGTCATTAGTGGCTGAATGGGGTTCCTGGTCACACCTTCTTCTATGAAGGCTTTACAATGTTTTTCCTGCCATGACACAAGTAAAAAGCCCAATAAATCCAAAGAGGCCCTAAACATTTATCCCTTTTAACCACTAACAAACATTCTGTGAGAGGCGTGTTAAAAGCATGTGTCTGGTGTAGTTTTGAAATGAAACACCTGTGTTAAATGTTAACCATGTCAAATGTTACAAGGGAAAAATGCAGCTCTTCTACTGATCCTCCCACAGAGAGGATCTGGTTCGTTAGACTGATTAAAAGGGCCATTTTACAATGTTGACATGCTTCATGATACTCTTGTGTATTGATTAACAGAAGAAACTGTTTCACGCTGATAACACCGCTGATGAAATATCTCCACGTTTATTGTTGTCATTTTGAACCAATAGTATGCGACTTGTTACTTTATCATCATGCCGTTACAATGATTGACAAACAAACTTGAAATACAGCGAAAACGAGTGACTAAACCAATATTTTGACTTTGCAAAGAGTCACAAAAAGCCCCAACAGCTCACTTTCCTGTATCAAGAGAGTAATATTTTGTAGCATATTGTATCAGGTCTCACGAAAGGAGGTCATAATCATTTGGCAACATATCTCAGGTTTCAAGGCAAAACTATAGGGACCCTTTTGAAGCTCATGCAAATAGGCCATGTTACCTGCCACAGGAAAAGTAAATGTTCTAGGCCTTTGGTCTATAGAGCAGGAGTAACAAATACCATAGGCTATATCATGAAAGGTTATGTGTTTGGAATAACAATGTCTACACTACCATTCAAAAATTTGGGGTCAGTAAGTTTTTTTTTTTTTTTTTTTTAAAGAAATTAAATACTTTTATTCAGCAAGGATTCATTAAATTGATCAAAAGTGACAGTAAAGATATGTATAATGTTCAATTTCATATAGGCCTAAATTATGTAAATTAAATTCCAATAATTTCTATTCTTCAGAGAATCCTGGGGGAAAAAAAACATTAAACAGAACAAGTTTTCAACATAGTAATAAGAAATGTTTCTTGATCGGCAAATCAACATGTTAGAATGATTTCTGTTGGATCATGTGACTGAAGACTGGAGTAATGATGCTGAAAATTCAGCTTTGCATCACAGGAATACATTACATTTTAAAATATATTCAAATAGAAAATTAATTATTTTAAATTGTAATAATATTTCACAATATTTCTGTTTTAGTGTATCCTTGATCAAATAAATGCTTAGGCAAGCATAAAAGATTTATTTTTCAAAACCATTTAAAAAATGTACCGATCTCATACTTTTGAACGGTAGTGTACATTATAAAGTATATCAAGTAAAATTAAAAGCTAAAACTACTGCCAAAAATCATCCTGATAGTCTGTCTATTATAGCCAAACCTTTTCCTCATCCCTCAAGGAATGTCCAGGAGACAGATTCATGGTTTGCTTGAAGAGATGTTAATGTGTTTCGTACTAGTTTTGCTACTAGAAGTTAAAAGAGCCACAGTTTACAACATTCTTACACAACTAATTAAGTTCCATGCTGGTAATTTCCACCATATGAGAATCATTTCCTCTGACCAAGGCTGAGCTACATCAGATTTTAGGCTTGTTAACCTTAGATTTGAAGGCCCGTCACATAGTGAAGCTTCATCTAAGCTGCAGACAACTTTCATGCCAAAAGCTTTGTCACAATATCTTGACTTCAGTTAAGTAGGAGCATTGAAATGGGTTAGTCAGGTCAGGTCTACTCAACAGTACACCATTTACATCATTTTTGGAAGGAGAGGAATGGAAATATGAGGGAAGTACTGTCCCCTAATTGCAAACACATTAGCTGCAATGCTTAACAGTAGGAGAGCAGGGTAATCTTTTCATTTGTTTGTAATGGCCTAGATCTCCAGCTGGCTGTGAACTACTTAAATATGTCATACAGCTTAGATTTCATCAAGGATTGACTTAATGGAAAAAGGATGCTACAGAGGTCAGATTCTGAAATACATAGGGAGATGCCTTCAAATCAGGAAGGATACGGGAAATCTATTTCAGCTATTCAAGGAGACACGATGAAATATCTCCGGATCACTCATGCACACAGAAATAAAAACACAGACAAGCACATATACATGCCAACACACACACACACTCACATGTGTTCAAAGAAAACAGAGAGTTCCCAATCTGAAAATGAAAAGTCTTATGTGTTGTGTTTGGACAGCATTTATATGGACAGCATGAATTTTTGGATGTGGATATAATTGAAGTCACGGGAAGAGAAGCATTTTTCGAATGTTAAATTCGTGTCAGCAGACAGAGGGACAGAGAAGAGCTCCGTGAAGGAAAAGAGTGTTCTGTCAGGGTTGTTTTGTTTTTACTACCCTGACACATGATTTCAATGGGTGAAAAAAGGAGAAGTATGGAAGAAATACACATGGCTGCTCGTGGAAGGGTGTTTGGTTATCTTGGAAAACATTCCATTGGTTGCTTTCTTAGAAACCAGATCCAGCTCTACCTTTATCTCCCAAAACTGGGCATGCATATGACTCTCTTTTATTCTGACCACATGGATTAGTTAATTTACTTAAACAAGAAAAGAAAAAAAGCTTTTACATAAATAAACATACTTGTCATGTTTATACTGGAATGAATCTCTGCCTGTGATGAAACTTTAATTAGATATAGGCTAAAATGAGTTTTCTACGGATCTATAAATCACGGGTTTAAAAAAGTAAATAAATATGAATAAATCAGCTTCTGATGATAGCCTACCACATGAAATTTAATTTCAAAGGTCTAAAATTATAACAGTTTTCTGTGTAACTATAAAACATGTGGATTATTGTATTTACTTAAAAAACATTGAAATAAATCAATAGCAACCCACATGTTTATCCTCTTCTCTTGCGATGATACTGCATGCCATTTTAATTTAATCTCAAAAGTAATTTTATTTTCAAACTTATAATAGCTTACTGTGTAACTAGTAACAACCCACATTAATTATTCTATTTACTAAAAAAAAAAAAAAGTAAATAAATATTTTCACACATCCTGGAGTCTTTGCTTCTGGTGATACTGAATGCCACTTTTGATTTCATTGCTTTAATTTAAGAGTCTTACAATAGTTTCTTTCTGGCTTTTATAGGTTTTTCCTCAAGTGAAAGAAAGATATGCTTTCATGGGAATAAGAAAGCTTTTTTTGTTTTACAAACACATGTTGGCTGAACTGTGCCTCCTCTGTTTACGGTGCACACCTGGAAGTGTTGTGGTCAGCAATGACATCTTTGAGGAAAGCACTGGGGAGCGATGACCTCTGGTGTCTTGTTAACCAAGAGGGCAACTTTCAATGCATGAGAACTGCAGGGTGTTGACCTCTGGATAAAAGAGTCCAGCACGACGCCATGTCACGGCTAATGAGCTGAGATCTGAGAGATGTGGTCTGGATTGCATAAACCTCCAACAAATCAGTTTGCTTTGGTAGAGGCACTCCAGAGAACATGTATAGAACACGTATCAAAGTTAGGTTTGAAGATATAAATGTGTACCATCAAACAAAATTAAGTTATTGAACACATCAGTGATTAATAGTGCTCAACCCTACTGAACACCTCATTATAACTTAGCATAGATGTTATACCCCGCTGAGTAATGATGGCATGATCCAAAGCTCCTCAATAATGCAGAGACTTCAGCCATTGTAAGCACCTCAGATTTCAACAGACAGGCGGAAAAGGGTGAGGCATTCTTGAATTTCTTGTTTCTCCAAATGCTTGTCATGATCCTAAATCTCTGTCATCATCCTAAATCTCTATAGTTCAATGCACATTGCCTCCAATTTTATACAGCTTTACTTATAAATGATGCATAGAGCATTCTCTGTAGTTCAAGGGCACAGGCCGAAGACAGAAGCGTCTGAGCACATCCAGTGAAGTCCAGTTTCTGCACTGCATTACTAACTGTTCAGCTTTTCATATGTAGAAACCTGCCAATTAACTTGCTTTATGCTTCTTCGACACCTAAAAGGGTAATTCAGCAAAAAAGACAATTGTGTCAATATTTTCTCACCCATTTGCCATTCCCAAATGTTATTATTTCTATGGAACATGCCATCTTTATGCCCACTTGTCGTCATATAACATCAGTTCATAGTAACGAGGGGCTGATAAATAAAATAAAATAAAAACTATCATAAAAGTAGTCCATATGACTTGTTCACTATATTCCAACTTCAAGCCATTTAAAGTCATAGCTTTTTGTGTCTAACCCATGTTAGCATCCAGAATTCCAAAAAGCGTGTTACATTATCGTTTTGGCTAAAACTATGAAAACATGGCATTTTTGGATCTGGATTGTGCTCCACTTAAATAATAAGAGCATGATGATGTAGGCCTAGGTTTGGAACGACATGAAGTTGAGTAAATGACAAACGATTTTTCATTGTTCTAATAAGTCACAAAAACAGTGGTCTAAAATCAATATCAATTGGGATTCAGGGAACATACAAAAGACAGCAGGTTCAAAATGTGAGCTGAAAAGGTCAATGAGTATTACGAGCAAGAGGCCAAAAAAAGCAGTGCAGGCCCCAGTGAACAATCCGTCTTTTCACTTAATGTATACTGATAATTAAGAGGACAGAAGAGCGAGGCAGGCTCATTCATCATCCCATCTGCTGAAGGGTAATCACAGCCGCTAACCCTTTCCTGCTGACCAAACACAGGCCTAGAAAAATACTCAAAGAATTCAAAGTACTCAATGTGTGTGATATTTAAGGCCGATTTACTTGATGTGAAATTGAAGAACAAATTGGTGTGATGTCATTTCAAACAAAATTAGTCCAAAACAAAGTTCATTTGGAGTTTGTTTCTGAGACCAAAACAGCTTGCCAAAGCGGACTTTCTTGGATAGTTCGCTCCGGCTGGTATACACACCTTTGAACTACCATAGGTCCGTGGTGATGTGCTCTGAGGCTATTTTTTTCTGTTTTTCATGTTTAATGCCGTAAAGCTATAAATTAATGTGACGTGATTTGACAGGAGTGCTGAATTGCAGAGCTAAATCGAACATATCCACGTCGCTATGATCAGATGCTTTCTTAGCTGCGGTTTTCTCACCGCTGTTTTGTTATGTGCTTATTTTGTTATTAAGTGAAAAGCGTGCAACACATATTAACATATTGATTTAAAGACTTTTCCCAGCATAGTCGGAGGCATCTGGATGTTCACTAACAGTAGCCTATATCTCAACAAAGGTTTTTCTAACTTCGCTGTGAGAGTATATCAGGGCCTTTAAAGTGATGTTTTGTTTAAAAAAGCTCTTGGAGATGTTATTTTACAGTTATATAATTTCAATATTTTCATCAAACCGTACCTAAATCTTATCTACAAGCTGACATTTCATTGTCAACACAATGTCCAGGCGCTGTCTCCAGACAACAATAAAAAGACTCCATGGTATTGTCCTGAGAATGAAACAAGGGACATCGGCTCCAGTGGTCAAGCTATAAACCTGGTTGGTGGACAACCACTGGAAAGGACATTACTCAGCACTATGGGCTCTGGTGAATGGGCAATAAATTACAAAGACACTGTTGCTGGGCTTATTTCACCACAATGGACAACCTGACCTGAGGTCTCAACAATTTGTATGCGTATGAGAGTGTGCTTCCAATTTCCTAGAGAAAATTAAACTAGTGAAAATAGCTGTGGGTTTTAGCTCCCTCTACTCCCAGTCACATTATTGTGTGGTCCTTGCCCCGGTTACACACTATACTACTCAGTGTGTTAACATGCACCTTCATTGCTTGTGACAGCAGGAGCAAATGGAGGTTCTTACAATCTGCTTCATGTTTGTAGTGGGCAAACCAGATGCCTCCCAGAAGCAGCGACACCTGAGGCAACAGAAATCCACAGTCACAAAAGGTCTGCCACCTCAACATGTGACCAACGAAAACAATTTCATCCCCTATCAAATCACAATAACAACCACCACAACACTGGGCATGAATTTTGTACCCACATCAAATCACGATGACCCTTTTTCTAGGAAGTTAACTACTCAAACGGAGCAGTGGAAATTGAGTCAGAGAAAACTCACAGCTCCCCAGAAATCATATTTCCTGTCATCTGGAAATAATGCACTTATGTTGCACGCACACAGTTACGCCTAAAGCATGTTGAGGTCTCAGGGGGAATTGTTGGTCAGGTTAGGTTAAGAGGCTACCTTCTACTGCAAACGGAAATTATGTGGTTTTCTATTATAGCTGGTGAAAAACAATCTGGGGACCTTTAGAGAGATGTTGAAGGAAGAGGCATTCATGAGGACAGTGGTATGTGGGTCTCCTATAGAGCATGAGGATCCCTATAGAGATCTGCTGGGAAATGTCCACAATCAAAAATGAAGGTGATATGTTATTGATTTTTTAATGAAATCTGTCAATGTCAGTAAGGATCTTTGAGACTTTTCTTTAAAAATCTAGCTTAAAGCACACATGCCAAGTTCTTAGAAATTCATGATGTAGCCTAAATGTGTTTGCAATGCAAACATTTATAGCATTTTCTAAAAAGCCATTGGCTCTAAAAATGTCAAAAAAAGTGTAACCATCATAATATACTTTCTGTGCATTTGAATGCATTTGACTGAACAGTGAACATAACTTAATCACTACCTTCAAAAAAAGTTTTCAAACATGTGGTACAAGATTAAAAATGTTTTGATTCATGCATAAGTGTTAGGGTTACTCCATCTGACACAAAATAAAACGTAATGATCTTGACATGAGGGTCTAAAGGGGTCCAACATCTCCGTTTAGCCTAATTAAAATAAATTGTAATATATTTTAAAACATAGCTTCACTATTTATTTTTTATAAATAATAATAAAACTTAATAATAAATGTCATAATACTTATGACAATATTTTTTTATTAATTTACAAATTTTAGCCTTTTAAATAAAAACTATATTTTTTCCAGAAAATTACACCACAAATTTTTTTTTTTTTTTTTGAAAATTTAATTCAAAAATCAAAACATGTTCATCACAGAAGATGCGTATTCAAGTAATTTTTATAACTAGACCTGGACACAAGAATGAGTCATTGACCATATAGGCTATAACTTTCAGGGAAGCATTATTGGCCAAAACAAAAAAAGTGTTAAGAATGCATGTCTGCTTTAACCAAAGGTGTTCTTTTCAAATTTCACCATGTCACTAATAAACAAAGAGCTGAAGAAACAAATGTTAAGCATAAGCCTTCCTCAGATTTTGCTCTCGTGAGACTCATTAACTTCTGTAACGTTAGTGCCATTCATCGTTCTGATCAACTTACATCTGCACAGTGAACACTGTAGACAAAGCTTTGGGACGATCATGAATGAATGAGTGAGTGACCCAGCGATTCCACACCATATAATAACACCCCTGCTGATATCCAAATGTTGATGATTACCTACCTACAGCTTGGATAGTGTATCCTTTGGGCGACCTGAGCGCCCTGCGCATCCACGCTTCCCTCAACACCTCCAAGTTATTGGCATTGCCCTGGACAAGCAGCACGTAGTTCTCAAGCCATCCCTGGAATGAAACTTCCGCCACCGCTTTCACGAGTCTTTTATTCCAGAAGCTTCGCGAATTTTGCGACTTAAAATCCGCAAACACGTCCTGTCCGTTAGTGCTGCTCGCGCTGTATTTGATGTCCTCGTCCCGGCTGAGAACAACAGCGAGCGACGCGGCTGACAGTTGGACCAAGCGGTGCTGTACAGACATTTCTGCCTTCACACGAATCTCAATCTACATGTATTTCTGAGAATGAGACATCTCCATTCGGTTTAATCCAACAACTGTAAACCCACAGTTTGAATGTGTCAGGACTCAGGACGCCTTCTCCCCGTATGTCTCGCGACTCCGCATGTGTGTACTTCGGTGTCCACGGGCTCCCACGGCAACCGACGCAGGGGAGGCGCGCGGCGGCGCACCAATGAAAACGCTCCTTTAATTATACGGGCGTGGTCGCGACTGGACTTCCACTGAAAATTAGCTACAGGTAGTAAACAAACAGTGCCAGGGAAATGGGTGGTTAGTGAGGTTTTTGTTTAGAGATTGTACGTTTTTGTCAATAAACGTCAACAGCAAGAAAGTGTGATGATCAAAACAATCTTTATTACTTTTTCTATATTCTTTGAGCACTAAGACAATTTTGCTTCAGTTCTGCAGCAAACAAACAAACAAAAAAAACACGCCAAGACATCGCTTTATTCTATGCTTTCTTCTACCTTACATGGTGCAGTGGAGCTAACTTTCTGTTCCAGCAAATATTTCAAGTCTATTACTATGAGCACAAACCTTAGATTTTTGGTTACACAAAAGTTTTGAAACCTTTTCCACAATTATTGGCAAAAAAAAGAGGCTATATGGAGTAAGTGGTCACAATGGAACCATTAAAGGCCAACTAAAGTGCCCTGAAACCAGGGGGGTAATCTTTCAGAAAAAACTGAAGCTTCCCCGGGGCCGCCATTGATTAGCAGACCATTACGTGCTGTTAGCATTCCATTGACTCCCATTCATTTTGGCGTCACTTTGACAGCGAATAACTTTACATCTGAGGCGTTTAAAGACTCAGTTTTTGTAAAAATAGCTAACGATTGCGTCATAACCATAACCAATACGTCGTCAAGCTCAGTTTGAGTCTGCGCAGTACGCTCAGCCATCAGGAAGTGAGTGCTTCTAATTGACTTCACTTTTCTCCATTGAATCCAATGGGGTCGCTGTGTCCATTTCTTTTACTGTCTATGCTTGAAACGCACTGCATTATTTCCTCTGAAACAGGAAGACAGGGCGGGACATATCGAACAGCTCCTCTCCTTTTTTAAAATAGCCAATAGCAAATGTGCTATCGCTCTGCTATCGTATCTCTGGAGCGGAGCAGACTGTGTGCGCATTGCGGCGGTTCGCGTGACACTAACGTGAAACCATACTTGATTTGCCTCAATGGAAAGCATATTTACATGGTCTGAATCATTCCATATCCCTTATAAAGTGGACTATGTGCCACTCACCATGTAGAAAAGAGTAATTGTGTAAACAAGTGACCGATTTTAGCCGAAGCTTCAGCATCAACTATAGTGTAGGGGGCAGGACGCTTCAGATTCTAGAGCATTTGATTGGACAGAAAATCTGATGAGAAGCTGAAGTGCAGAGTGATGTCATCAAAATCAGAGAGAATGCAAGTTTGTTTGCTTAAATCTCCTAAATGCAAATTTTGTCATTGTTTTGGAGCACACACTTATATAACAGTAAGGTCATCATATTCATACTAAAAGCAAAAAAACTTAAAGTTTGATTTCATGGGGACTTTAAAAAAATATTGTGTAAAAAACAGACATAAAAACTAAAACAATTCATGAAATACAATATATATATAGAATATCAACCCATTGTCCAAAAAATATTGTAATTTCTAAATCAATAATACATTTATTATGACATTTAAAATGTGACAAGTTACCCTAGTAAACATTGTACAATTTGTTACCAAGCTTTATCAAACAGTTGTTTGAAACCTCTGCCAGAGAAAACACACTTTTGTGTAACTGGAATAGTTATATGAGATGTAGCTCTTGAGACAACTTTCTCATGTGACAACTATCCACAGTCTCCCCTAGATCGCACTATCATCAGTAATGTGGTGAGAGTAAAAATCATGAATACTGTGACTAAAATAAACTAAAAACATTTTATGTTATTTTGAACCCTACACATTAAAAAAATTCAAATTCCAAAAAATGATTTGCCATCCGAAATCCTGTGCAGTTTAAACTCAAGCTTTGGCTCTTGTAGGGTAGACAAGAGTAGGTTAGATGACTGAAATCAAACCTAAAGGTCTGGCATATGACAGACAGATCAAAAGATGGCTGAAATGTATGTATGACCATAGGGCGAAGGTTTGGCAGTGGAACAGGATATTGTGTTTCCTCAGTGTATGTAAAGAATACATTCCCTCTTCCCACCATAAATCATGTTAAAGGTAGACGTGCATGACAGCACACTCTTTGGAAGATTGCCATACAACGCATTTAAGACCCCTTTCCAGTCCCCATGTTCAATGAATAAGACCTTGTGTCTTTATACATCTGTGTTTTAAAATGAGTCAAAGCATCTGTCCTGACCACAACCACATCAGGACTGGTCATGTTCTTTGTATATCCAGTTTCTCCAAGGTCAATTTGATTCAAAGCTTAAACGCTAAGGCAAAGAATTCAAGATAATATTGTGTATATATATACTCCAATTACCCAAGAATATCCAGTTTTCAAATCCTTTATTTTGAAGAGTGTATTATAAAAATCTTTAGTGTAATCTAGAGCAAAGTTAGAACATTTACAAATTGCAAAAATAAAGTTCTTAGAGCCATATTTTGTTCACTTGCCTTTGACAGTGATTTTTTCTTTTTCAGACTGAAACACGACTCCTTCATTACTCTTTCATTATGAGTGCACATGTACCCTCCTGCAGTAAACTGGATCAAAGACACGTTTCACTGCTTCCTGTTAAAACTTTATGGTGTGAGCTGATGTAAAGGCAGTTAAGAATGCCATTAGACATTAGAGAAAAATCAATGTGGTACTGAGTGCTGCATTAAAATTAGGTTTTGACTGAACACATTTTAAGTTGTGTTCTTATGGGAAGGTAGACAGCAGTCTACTAAATATGGCTGGAGGTTAATTATTTTAGAAATAAAATATGACAGTGGCAGTCAATGTTTATGTAACATGCAAAACGTTTAATAATGGTGGTATATCTGGGGAAAAAAGAAATCAATTTATCACAACATTAAGGTCAAGATAAATGCAGCTCAACAACACAGACAGCAGTCCAGTGCTACTCAACATTCTTCACAACTGTGCTGGGCTGTTATTCAAACATGTGTCTGAACATGGTGATGTTCACAGTAGAGTGAGAGTTTAAACCCAAGCGCTAGACTAGAGTAATTGTAGGGTGTACAGCGAGACGGGAACACACACACACGCGCTCCACTGCAGGTGCACTCGATGATGTCTGTTATTATGGCTTTACACGGTGTATTGAATGTTTGAAGGGATAGAAAAGACACGTTTTGTGCCATAAGTTCGAAAATGTCTTGGTCATATCATGTAACTCTGTGCCATGTCATCTGTCACCTCATAACTATCAGGTCATTGTTGACCTCCATTTGCTTTAATTAAGTTTTTTTTTTAATCACTGCCACGAGGAACAATCAATCTTCCAAATGCCTTGTAAAAACTAAACATCAAACGTATAGCATGTATTAGAGGTTCCTTAGGAGAATGCCTAAGTTAAAGAACTCCCGCTGATTCCAGTGACCCTGCACCGGGGTGACTACATCCAGGCAGGAACTGCCTCCCTCGGACATCCTGTTTTGTGTTCGTGCTTTTCACATCAATGAGGGAGATATCCGGGTCAGTGCGGTGTATAGGATTACACTAAAAAGGGCAGACGTCTTATTCAAACATCATGAGAAAGCTCCAGACACATTTTTATGTGGTTAGACGATATATGTGTTTCTCAAAACTTTACTTCATTTTAAGCTGCTAAACTATACTGTTCAAAAGTTTAGTCAGAAAGTTTTTTTTTTCACTGAATGAATTATACTTTCATTTAGTGAAGATGTGTTAAATAGATCAAAAGTGACAGTAAAAACAGGTATAATCTTATATATTTCTATTTCAAATAAATGCTGTTCTTTTAAACTTTCTATTAATCAAAGAGCTCAGTTTCCACACAAAAATATTTTTCAACATTGATAATACTAAATGTTGAGCAGCACATCAAATCAGCATATTAAAATGATTTCTAAAGGATCATGTGACACTGAAGACTGGAGTAATGATACTGAAAATTCAGTATTTTACTGAATTTACTGTATTTTTTGACTAAATAACTGCAGCCTTAGTGAGCATAAAATACTTTTTTTTTATCTAACTTTTGAACAGTATGTGTATATCTAGTTGATGTTGGGGTTTATGTTGTACAAGATGGCTTCCTTCAGACTGTTTAGACTGAGAAATGGTCATGGCGCTCAGAATCAGTCTAGTGACTATAGCAGCAAAGGAATTGTGTTTTCCTGTGTTTGTTTCCATTGTTGCTTGGTGTATAGACTGAAACATGCATGCCGGAAGAGTTACTGTAAATAACACAGGGTGGTTGGTTCCCCACAGTGTGTTTATACAATCCATTTACCATATTAATGCATCAGACCATAATGATAAATATAAAACATACTTAAAATAATAAACCTAAGGACTATTTACTAATGCAGTTACCTGCATAAAGCCATATAGAGAGCAGGGGTGTGGTGTTCCCACTGGGAGATGCCAAAGAGCCAGTCACACACAACCACACAGGTTTCTCACACTGTAACCCAGTATTCCCTTGCCTTAGAGCCAGGAAAAAGGATAATTTCCTCAACAACTGCTCCACTTTGCTTGTCCCTGGGGTTGTCCAGCTGACTAAGAACTGCATATAAGTGCCTCTCAAACACTGCAGAGCCGAGCAGTTGATAATAATGCCACTGGCACAGATGCCCATCAGTGGTCTCTCTCATGTATCACAGACTCAAAGCATCATAAGTGGGTGGTTTTCTTGTTTTTGACTGTTATGTGAAGGAATGACGAGAAGCTGACTCTATGCTGGCGTAGCGGTATTCAAAGGTGTGACAATAGTGGTGCGTTCATGCCACGTCAGAAATATTAAAAAAAAATCTCATATTGTGACTGTCTGTCTACAACTCTGCATAGCCTTTTGGAAAGCACTGATGGTGTGGGATGTCTGCGCGAGCATGCAGGGTGTGCGGAGCGGAGGCATGGAAATACATACGTGGACAGGCAGGTAGGACATCCTATTATTGCAATCGGACCGAATGCAATGATTGGATGAAAATTTTTTGGTCCTGAGACTTCCACAGATGATATATGTACATGTTTAGAAGAGAAGACCACTTCTATTATTGATTGCTATCAGGATGTGAAGAGAGTTTCAACCAGAATAACAAAAAGAATTTATAAAAAATTGCATACCCTACATTTAAGTCAAGTTTGCATTACTTGTATTTACATATTTCTCACATGAGGTTTTATTATAATGCAGAAGTTAAAAAATTTGGGGTCGATAATAATTTTTTAATGTTTTAGATTTTTTTTAAAGTCTCTTATGCTGCATTTATTTGACCATATACACAAATATTAAATTCAAGCATTTATTTAAAATCTTTAGTGTGACTTTTGATTATATAATTTGATGCATCCTTACTGTAAAAGTACTAATTTCTTGCTGACCCCACAGTATTTTACATGTCAGCAAACACTACTCGTATACTTTCTTCTTTCAGAATTTCTGAGGCCACAAAGTCAATTCCATTTCCAAGAAGTCAAGCAAATAACAACAAAAACAGAGAAGCACGACATGTTATGAAAAGCTGTCACGAAGTCTCCAGAGGCCGCATTCCATTGTCATGATAATTACACCTTTGCACAAGTGACTTGTTGAAGGCGGTGAGACTCACAGCAGGAGCAATGAAAAGAGTGATATAGTGTGAGGAGGAGGAGGAGCAGCGGAGGGGCTTGGACAAAGTGTGGGGTCTTCTGAAACAAAGCTATGTGCGAAAACAGGGGGAGGGGATGGCGAATGTAAGCGCAGACACACACAACTCAGACAGAGATGAGGGGATAATGGGTCTGACCCCAGACAAAGGGGAAACATTAGCCTCTATATGCCACCCAGGAACGACAGACAACAGGAGCCTTCCAGAAACAAAAGGAGAAATGGTGAAACACTGAACGATCAACACCTTTGGTGATTGTTTAAAAACTGCAGGACAACATTTGCTGTAAGAAAGTAGCAGGTTTGTCCTGAAATAAGGAAAATGAGAAGGCTTGGCTATTTAGAGTTGATTGTTAGATGAGGGGAGAGTTGTAACATAATCTCCCCTCTAATGCTGCTATAACAGATGCAACCAAACTCTCCACCCAGAAAAGAAAAGAAAAAAACACAGCAGCTTGAATTCAAATAAGCCGACTGTTCGTGGGTTCGGTGTGAGAGTGTTGCCCAGCCCTCTGAAGCAAAGAGAAGCTGATTGTCCCATGGCTCTCTAGTGAATGAGTGTTACCCAGACTGCAGGGGGAAGGTGGGGGGCACAAAGGCCCTCTGTCTTACCTGCAGCGACTCTGATTTCACAACACCACCCGCTCCTCCTGCTGCAGCTGGCCCGCCGAGTGACATCGGGACATAAACAGTGTCTTTTCAATGTTGCAGAGCAAAGCGGAGATCATAAGGAAGATGGAAGCTAAACCTCTGTGACTGGTGCATATGTCCTAATACAGTGGTCTCAAACTGCAGAGTTTAGCTCCAACTCACCTGGGGCCTCATTTATAACTGTTGCGTACGCACAAAGCAAGCCCTAAAAGAGGCGTACGCCACTTCCGACACAGAAGTTGTGATTTATAAAAACAAACTTGATGGTGAAAATGTGCGCACCTGCACGCAAACTCTGACCCATGCGTACGAACATTCTGGAGACGGAGCAGTTTGGCGACACCGATGGTGAGTGAGCTGAACTGACGGTAGACGAAGGAAAACCACTTTAAATCTTCATTATGAGTCCTAATCATAAATACAGTGCATGTTCACAATAACAGTTTAAATAAATAAAAGAATGATTTAACATCTGATATACACATTTAGATTAAATATGCCATTCTCATTAATGGAGTTAAGCACTTAAATTACATCAAATCATTAAGTTACAACATTTTTTATATTATAATAAATAGAAATATTTGTAGTGGATGCGATGCTTTTGAACACTTTTCCTGTGGCATGCTGTGTTTTAATGTTTTAACCACAGCGAGGATTGCTTAGCCATGATAATAGCAGAACTCATGGTCTGAGGAAATATTTTTGTGGAAATAATGATCAATAATGCACAATAAGGCCTATCTGTTTCCATTAAAAATATAAAGAAATAAAAAATACTATTTGGCCAGTGGAAAAGATTGAGAAAAACTTTGATTTATTATTCATAATCAAGGCAAGGATAGGCTACTAAATGATTTTTAGCAATGTAATGTGACAGCACATCCATATCTCATGTTTTCCAGATGTCTTGTACCGTTAAACATGTTATCACGTGGATGAATATGCATATGCAAATGATATGCAGATGAGGATATGCATAGTAAAACTAGGCTTTGTATGCTCCACATATGGTTATTTCGGGGTGGAGACAATCTTTCGCTGACTGGGATTTATAAAGGGAATTTTGCACATGGTTCTGCCATTTTTGGCTTTTGGACACACGTACACTTTTAGATCTTACGCACAGTTTTATAAATGAGACCCCTGCTTGGAAGTTTCTACTGAAGAACTTGATGAAATTAAGTGTGTTTAATTAGTGTTGGAGCTAAACTCTGCAGGGCTGTGGCCCTCCAGGAACTTAGGCCTAATCCACACTAATACGTTTTCATTTGAAAACGCTTCTTTTTCTTTCCGTTTTGGCCTTCCAGCGTTTTTACAGCCTTCCTGATAATGTTCATTCATAATTCATGAATAATTCATTAATTCATATAATGCATCACCTAACCTTATACAGTTATATCAGATCAAATGCACATGATTATCCTTGATTAATGTTATGAACAGCAGCTACGCTAATTATTTTCTATTTGCTTCTGTTTTATCTTGGGATGCCCATCCTGAGGTAACTAGAGAGTATGTCAGCTCCAGTTTGGATCCAGCCTCTTATGAAGACTTCAGATGACCAACACCTATGAAGAGACGGTGCAACCCCCGCAAAGACTTCAGATGACGCAAACTCTGAATCAACATGCACCAATGCTATATTTTCTAAATGTCATAATCATTTGTTAACAAACAAGTATTCATTACTTCAATGAGCTCATTGTATCTGCATTAAATTACTACATTGTTTAAATATTTTTTTTGGCTAACTGTGATTTTGTATTATGTACATTTCTGAAATACATAACTTAGACAGTTACCTGATAACATAACACTCTAAATTGTAATATGGACTCATGCACTTTCTGTAAAGCTGTTTTGAAATTATGTGTATTGCAAAAAAGTGCTATACAAATAAACGTGAATTGAATTGAATTGAACGTGAATTGAAACTCTCTTCCACACTGAGACTGTTTTTGTCCTGCAAAAGCTGAGCGTTTTGAAAACGCTTTCCCAAGTGAATAAATTTGAAAACTCCGTTTTCGCATTGTAGTGTGGACTGTGAAAACAGAGGTATTTGAAAACGATGACGCATATTGAACCAATAGATATGTATGTTTATACCACTATTGTGCCAGTTATGTGCTATTCACTTTCACAGTTGCTAAACATAACAGATGTCATGCGATATGATATTTTAGATCAGGTTTGTTGTTAAATTGTTGGACCCTACATAGAAATCTACGTATACAATCTACGTAGCCGCAGACCAGTCAGAGTGCCCATGATGACCCGTTTACACTGCCGAAAGCACCTACAATGGGGATGTGAGACTCATGGACAACTGGATTATGGAGCAATGGAAGAAGTTGCCTGGTCTGATGAATCACCCTTTCTTTTATATCAGGTGGATGGCCGGGTGCATGCGCATCGTTTACCTGGGGAAGAGATTGCAGCAGGATGCATGGGAAGAAAGCAGGCTGACGGAGGCAGTGTTATGCTCATATTTTGACATGTACCACCTACTTAAAGATTGTTGCAGACCACGTACACCCCTTCATGGCAATGGTGTTCCCTGATGGTGTTCCCGTGGCCTCTTTCAGCAGGACACTGCACCCTGCAAAAATTGTTCAGGAATGGTTTGAGGAACACAACAATAAGTTTAAGCCATGATGTTGCCATGGCCTCCAAATTCCCAGTGGAATATGTAATCAGTTCTATTAAGCATCTATGGGACGTGCTGGACCAACACATCTGATTCATGGAGGCCCCACCTCATAACTTGCAGGACCTGCTGGGGATCTGCTGCTAATGTCTTGGTGCCAGAGGTCTTGTGGAGTCCCTCGGAGAATCAGAGCTGTTTTGGCAGCACAAAGAGGACCTACACCATAGGCATGTGGTTTTAAAGTTGTGGCTCATCAGTGTGTTATGATTTGTTGGGTCTTTTCATTCCCATTCATCTCAATAAATGAACTTGGCAGTCTTTGTTGCAATCTGGAGATGCAGGATAACACCGATTCCTGGCCCTTGAGGTCCTTCTCAGAGTCCACACTTTGGTGCCGTAAAGACATTTAAGTTGTAGTCTGCTTGCTTCTTTTTAGCTTTAAAGAAATGTCTGCTTTTTTTTTTTTCATTCACTTTACTGTGTATCTTGCTTTTAAATGCTGTGTTGACGGCTCCTATAGTGCTTTCTGTCCATATTATATATTTTACAATAATGTTTATGTATAATACATTATTTTATTATAATATTTAACATCATTTGTTTGAATGTCATTTCAAACCCTAACCCTAACCCATTTTGTTGAGCATAAATTCCCTGCTAACAGCAAACCTTATCCCCTTTCAATTCGTTGTTGTTGTTCATTAGCCTCTCTGCTGCCCTCAACAGCTCTGGAGCACCTATGACAATTATGTGATTTCACTGCTGGATGATACAAGCAATTCAGAGACAAACATCCTGCAGTCAACAAACTAAAACAATTTACATATTATCATAATAAAGTATAATTGTAGATTTCCCTCATAAAAAGAGCATGCACGATTCCTCCAGTCCAGATCAAACAAATGTTGCCATCTACTGGGATAAAACGGCATTGCAAAGTTCCCAAAACCCATGCAAATCCAAAACAAATGGAGAAACCCAAAATTCAACAGTGAAATGTTAAAATGAAGCACTTTATTTATTTTCATTTACTGGGACAACCATAAAGTACATCCAGAATAGAAAAATAATATGCACTTGGTTGCTTTGGGCTCATTTCCACTCAGCAGAAACCACCCACTGCAATCATTCTGCTCTTTAGTGGGCCAACAACAGGAAAAACATAAAAAACTAGAGAATTCACCGCCTTCCAAACAATCCCAGATAACACACTACTGGAAAAACACACAGTATCCAACTCACACTATTCTGACACATTACAATCACTCTGATATAAAGTACCCAGGACTTATGGACAGGACCTCAGTCAGTGCATCTTTAACAGGGTAACTGCCTTGGTTTTGTTTGCAACAACAAAGAACATGGCCCCATTCACACAACGCTACCCTGGTAGGATTACACAGAGATCATAGAACGAAGCATCAAGATCAAATCAAATCAAAAAAAAAAAAAAAAAAAAAAAAGTCTGAAAGAATATTATTCAGGAATTAAACTGATATGCATGCGCTAATTTAGATGCATGCGCAGATGAGACCAAAACAAAAAGGTATATTTAACAAAACATATCACTGTTTGTCATGGGAACAATGAAAAGGAATCAAAAAGCAGCTCCTTGTGGATCCCTATAAAATCCTAATTGCAGTTTGATTTAAACATAAATAACACTTTTATTGCTAAATAAACTCTGCTAATAATTCACGTACTGGCACAAGTTATGCATTATTTCAACAAGGAAATATGCTGATAAAGCAAGACATGTTAAAATTACTAGCAACTGTTGAAAAAGGCCAAAAAGCTTAAGTAGATTAACAAGTAACCAAAAACTTTTACATAATTCAAACACATTATTTAAACATAAGCTTGTGAAATGTAATCATTTGATTCTGAACAAATTAACTTGTCAAATAAGTATTTTTAAATACAGAATTATGAGGAAAAGGAGAGTTCACCTCCACTGTCATTAAAACTCTGTACACAAAACCCCCCCCAAAAAAATCTAAATTAAATTAACTTCAGTATTGTGTTAGTTTTAAGCTTATTTACATATTCGAAGGGAGATCATATGTGGATGAGCAGGAGAGGAAAGTTCATTCATCTGAGCCATTAGCTTGAGTTTTTTGGTCGCAGTCTTCTGAAGGGTCACCCTGCATCAAAAAAACAAAACACTTATACATTATTTATTTAAAAATGCAGAACAGTTTCAAAAGTCCTTCTCTCCATTTACTACATTTCCCCATGGTAAATAAAAGGTTCATACGTTTGATAAAACCCCCTGTATCTCCTTCATGAGGGTGTCGAGGCTGGACACTGTGCTGTGGAGCTGCTGTTCAAAGCTGCCTTTCTGCTGGTCTGATGATCTCAGGTTGTTCTCCGTCTCTCTGAGATTGTTCTTCACTTCGTCCAGCTCCCTCTGAAGGCTGCGGTTAGCCGTTTCTAGCTCTGACGTGTGCTTTGAAACCTCCTCTACAAAACAAAAAGTTTCGATTAACACAGGTTACAAAAATGTATTGTTTATCAGTTTATGGAATTAAATCATAGTTGATTAATTTCCACCAAATGTTCTTTTTGTAAAGAAAATAAATGACAAAAACAATACTTTTCAAATAACACTGTGTTGTCAAGTTTACATTGAGGCTATATACAGTGCTATGCATAAGTTTAGACACCCATGCTAAAGTTGACTAAAAAGAGGAATAAAAAATCATCTTTTGGAAATTGAACTTAATGCCTTCATTTAAAAAATTAGGAAAATTCCAACCTTTAAGGACACCAATTTTCTTTGTGAATGAATAATGTATCGTAAATAAATAAATGTTCTTCCTTAAAATACAGGGTGCATAAGTTTGGACACCCCTATGTTAAATTCCCATAGAGGCAGGCAGATTTTTATTTTTAAGTATTTTTATTTTTATTTTTTTTAGGATACTATGCATCCTGATAAAGTTCCCTTGGCCTTTGGAATTAAAATAGCCCCACATCATCACTTAGCCTTCACCATACCTAGAGATTGGCATGGAGTACTTTCCATAAGATCATCTCTCAATGCAAATCAAACTAGCTATTAGGCTAACTGAAATAAAACCATGCCAATCTCTAGGTATGGTGAAGGCTATGTGATGATGTGGGGCTATTTTAATTCCAAAGGCCAAGGGAACTTTATCAGGATGCATAGTATCCTGGATCCATGAAGTAACTGGCCTTTAAAAATAAAAATCTGCCTGCCTCTATGGGAATTTAACATAGGGGTGTCCAAACTTATGCACCCTGTATTTTAAGGAAGAACATTTATTTATTTACGATACATTATTCATTCACAAAGAAAATTGGTGTCCTTAAAGGTTGGATTTTTCCTAATTTTTTAAATTAAGGCATTAAGTTCAGTTTCCAAAAGATGATTTTTTATTCCTCTTTTTAGTCAACTTTAGTATGGGTGTCTAAACTTATGCATAGCACTGTATATATATGGTCAGACACTTGCATGACATTATTATATTAAAGTCCAACTGAAATCAAAATTGACCCTATTTACTTTGTTAGCGCATATTACTAGTCTTGTGGTGAAAAATTAATCCGTGCAAGTTAACACACAGAAAAAAATTGTTTGCCGTCGTAATCTTTAATCGAAGTCTGAAAAGTTACTTCCGGTCTGAAATGGCGTTCCTTCTCTGATGATGTAGGTTTGACGGCTTGGGTTGAGAAACGCTTAACCGCTCCCCTCAAACCGTTAGTCTGCTATGAGTGAGAGATGGAGAGGAGGAGCGCTAGAGTAAAACCCTACCCTCTGTTCAATATTCCTTTTCACTGGGAAATACGTCACAACACTGGAGAAAAGTCGTTTGCAACTTCCGGTTCACGCGGACTTTAACATTATACCCAAATCAAGAGTTTTTTGTCCAATGAATTTCAGACATACGTGTTCTGTCTGTCATTAGAACGGCCGCATCTGAGGCAGTTTTTCGTCAACTTTCAGGTTCTAAAGTTTATTGCAGCTACAAAGGGGCTTAGTTTTGTCTGTCTTTTGGCCAAAATAGCATGTTATTAAAGATGAAGTGCTTCACACAGGCTGTTTAAGACAGTATTGGCTATGACTCAATGACAAATGCTAGACTAAGACACTCTTCTCTGCTGAAAGCTACTTTTAAAAGTAATGCATTACAATACTGCATTAGTCCCTAAAAAGTAACTAATTGCGTAACTAATGTTACTTTTGCGTTACTTTTCTCACCTGGGCTGGGCTTGCTTGATTGTTATTTAATAATAAAAAAGTTATATTTCCGGAAAATGTAAAGGCCATTTCACACCAAAAGTGAAATGATTAAGCCTCAGGCTGAAGGAAACACAAATTCACGCCTGTATAGTAGAGGACATTCGTATGGTTGAACTGGATCGTCAGAGGTCAGCAGCAAAGACATTGGTTAATAAAGTGAGATTAAATACATAAAGTATATTTGTGTTATTTAGCATATTTAATTATTGCAGGTTTGCATTTCATTGTTTTTATTCATTTTGAGGAATACTGAGTCTGTTTTTGTGCAAGTGAGATGAGTAAATGCATGCTCACATTTACTCTAGAACTACAATAATCATCATGTTTTCACAGCGCACACAACGCCTCTGCCTCTTACTCCTGATTTCTCTCAACATGGGGACAGGAGAGCAGTCCGTCAATAAATTGGAATAGAAAGTAACTTACATGACTTATTTTTTAAAAAAAGTAACAGATATTACTTCACTAGTCACTTGAAAAAAGTAATTTGATAAAAGTAATTTCCCCCCGAACATTGTTTATATAGTGTATATATATTCTTGAGTAACAAAAACACTGTACATATTCAAAACCAGTTCTTTATTTATACTTGCATTGCAAACAAACAGAGATCCAAAATGTGTGTGGGTATTAATTCAAGATTGAGGAGGAGTGGAGTTATGAGGTTTTACCCACAGTTTGTGGGTCCAATGAAGTTACGAGGTTTAGTCACAAATTCTCTTAATACTTTCATTGGTTAAATATTTGCAAAACCCACAGACTGGTGTAAAGGGTGACCAATGTAATGATTTATGAAAAAAATTAAAATGGCGAAATATGGATAGGAGGTTTGCGCCCGACAGCAACGAAAAAGTAATTTTAGTGGGAAAAAAGTAAAGAAAACCTAATTAAAAAAAAACGCTAAAAAAAAAACCCGTAAAAGACGTAAAAAACGTGAATTGTAAAAGCACAACTTGAGTTTTGATATTGACTAAAGTCTCAGTGACCCAAATCAACACCTCTTCATAACAATCAGACACACTTTTTAAAACACACAATGAAAACGAGACAAGTGAGATTGTTACCCATTTTAGTGTCCTGCTGCATGAGCTTCTGCTCAATTTCCTCTCGGGTTTTCTCACTCTTCTCCAGCTTTTGCATCATGCTTCCCACGTCCACCATGGCTCCCTTGTAGTCGATCAGGCTACCTGACCCACCACTCTCCTCCGATTCCCGCTTGATCTTCTGACCAGGCAGCAAGATTTGGTTACCTGTGGGTGCACACAGAGGGTTTCAGTCTACAGTAAACTCATGGACATATGCTCTAGTGTTACAAATAAGCTTGTCTGTTCCAGCCATCATCCTCTTTGCACACCTAAAAGGTTGTCTATTTGCACATCAGAGGTCAATGTGGGGCTAGGCTCATCCTTAGGCCTG
This sequence comes from Squalius cephalus, assembly GCF_949319135.1. Classification (NCBI taxonomy): domain Eukaryota; kingdom Metazoa; phylum Chordata; class Actinopteri; order Cypriniformes; family Leuciscidae; genus Squalius; species Squalius cephalus. Next base: position 28,122,497 of record NC_137142.1, read on the forward strand.
TCCGTCAGCTTGCGATAATGGCAGGACTCTTTAACCAATGGTTTGTTTAACAATTTCTTCACCTGAAAAAGAATACAAACAAGAAACGTAGTATCAGATTAGTCTGGTGATAAATATTGTATATATATCTTGCAAATACGAAATTGAAGGTCATCATTGCTTACATTATATCTTATTCTCTTACTAATATAATAGTTAAACTGAATAAACAAGAAAATAATAATACTAATAATAGTAAAAATAATAACACTTTACAGTAAGGTTTTATTTGTTAACATTATTTAAAATGAACTAACATGTACAATACTTTGTCATGTAGAATTTATTCATCTCAGCTAAACTCACTAATGTTAACAAACGAGACCTTATTGGAAAGTGTTACCAATGATTAATAACACTTATTTTTATTATTAAAAACAATATTAAAAACAATAATATATTTGTTACATTACATTATTATTATTACTATAATAAAAATGTTACATCGAATAAACAAAATAACAATAAGTGTTATTAATAAGATTAGAATTAATTAACAATATTAAAAACAATAATTAGTTAATATTACTAATATATATATATATATATATATATATATATATATATATATATATATATATATTTATTTATTTATTTATTTATGTATATATATATATATATATATATATATTCAGATTATTATATATTATTATTATTATCCACTATAAATTGAATTTTAAAAAAGCTAAAAGAAGACTGCTGTTAATACAAGCAATTTAGATAAGATATGGAATGTGAAAAAATTCGGTGTTTTTCCAATGAAAACATTCAAATCCACTCAATATTTCTCTTCATTTTCCCCAGGGAAATGAATGAGCAAGTTGGGCAGATTTTAAGAAATATATAAGCATTATAATGAGTTAATAACTGGAACTTTCCAAAGTTCCAAAACTTGGAACTGGAACTTTACAAACTTTCCAAAGTTCCTCCTCAAACCTAAATGTGAAATACTGCACAGAAGCGGCACCTGAGCTCTGGAGAGATGCAAGCCCAGTGTGTACATGATCTCCTCCAAGTCCTTCTCCAGCAGGTAGCCGCAGTGACTCTGGTCGAAGTACACAAAGGCCATCAGCAGATCCTTGTTAAACGTCACCATCTGCTTTTTCTTCTCATCCTACAGACAGAATGAAATATTAAAGCATAGCACTCCTCTCTCTATTAGAAATATTTTGTGCTGTAAAAGGAGATCTGTTGTTAACTCACTTTATCTTTAGATGATCTCTCTTTGGATTTTCGGTCATCCCGACGATCGTCTCTTCTGTCCCTGCCATTGGAGTCTTCGTCATCTTTATCTGAGGAGCACAAAGGATTAGTTTGAATATTTTCATGTCATGAGGATCCAGGTGCATTTGCTTATGAAACAGTGTGACCTTTACCATCGTCATCATAGTCATCTGCTTCTTCTGCCTCCAAGGGGTCATATTCATCAGCGTTGTTGTTGCTGCTGCCATCTTCGTTATCATCGTCATCTTTGGATTCTTCTCTCTTAATACCTCTCTCTTTCTCCTCATCCTTTACCAGGGAGACACAAATTGAGGGGCATAATGATTTATTCATATAATGCTTGAAAATGCAATACATTTGAATAAATCACAACGCCAAAGCGTTTAAGGAACATTTGAATGAATCCCAGAACCAATCCAAACAGGGTCCCCACACTGACAAATCTGTGTGAATTTTTTCCATGTCTTTTCCAGTTGTTCATGATGCCCAAAAAAAAGTATGAAAAAAAGTCTAGGTGATGAAAGAACTTTTGGAGTCAAGTGTAACTGGCTCAATGCTGATCAATATCCACTACAGACATTTTTATTACTTTTTAAGATCTTAATAAATTTACACGACTCTTCCAGGAAACTGCTTTAAAAAAAAATCATGGTCGTTGGAACCCACCTTTCTCTTCTCATCCTCCTCTCTCATTCTCTTTGTGACCGGCTCTCCATTTTCTTCATCCTTCTCCTTCTTTACATCCCTCCGTTCTGCCTCTTTTTTAGCTTTCTCTTTTTTATCTTTCCTCTCATCCTTGCTAGGAAGAGAAGCGAATGCTTTGTAGATCCTATAGCCGAAGTCTCGTTGAAGCATCTCGTTGAACAGTTCAGCAAACAAAGACACCTGAAACAGATGCCAATTATTTATTTTTAGTATCATTGACATTCTATTATACTTTTTTTATATTTTGAATTAGATTTTATTTTTACATTTAGTTAATGTTTTAATCATTTTGCTAGTTGATTTTTATGTTTTTTTTAGTACATCAAGTTAAACTAAATGGCAATGAGAAAATCTGCCTTGGGAACTGTTTATTTTATTTCAAGTTACAATTTTTTAATTTTAGTGTAGTTTTAATTGTGGATGAATATTTTCTGAAGGTTACGTGCCTCCTTTCCCTGATTTACAAAAGCATAGCTGAAAGTCAAGCGAAATGTCCTAAAACCTGTTTGTAGTTTATAGGTAATAATTATTTTAAAGCAATAATATGCAGCAATTACGCAGTGATCCTCACCTCAAAGGAGTGCTCTTTGTTATCCTCCAGTCTGTAGTCCAGGAGCACACTTAAGGACATGATGCTGCAGTCAAATTTGCCATTCTTGGCAGCCCAGTTGGGGTGGACGATAATGGTGGGCTCATCTGGAAGAACATAACGTCTCTCCCTGCGCTGACGTTCCTGCTCCTCCTGACGCTTTCGCTCCTCTTCCTGAAAAGATTTTTTTTTTCATGTTTGCATGCAGTTGATTTAGACAGGCTCTCAATGATAGCAGGATCCTCTGGTCTTCTCTCACCTCTCGGTCATCCTCCAGTCTGCAGGACTCATCCTCCTCCACGCTAGGAGGTTCAGGTTTCTCCGGCTCCTTGGACTCCTCCACCTGCTCCTCCACCTTCAGTTGTTTAGTGAGGCGAGCGATCAGCTGTGACTTCAGCCCTTTAGAGCTCAGTGTACGGCTCTCCAACTCTTTACGCAAGTCATTGACCTGTGTGCAATTAAGTTTCATCATCAAATATCAAATTTTCTTGGTTTATATCAAATATACTACCATTCAAAGTTGAGGTCGCTGAGTTTTTTTTTTATGTTTTCTTTTGTACTCACCAAGGCTGCATTTATTTGATCAAAAATACAGTCAAAACAGTAATATTTAGAAATTGTATTTTACATAAGTGTTTTAAATATTCATTTAAATTTGAAAGATAATTTAAAATTTCATTTATTTCTTTGATGGCAAAACGGACTTTTCGGCATCATTTCAGCATCTTCAGTGTCACATGATCCTTCAAGAAATCATTCTAATATGATGATTTGCAGCTCAAGAAAATTCTTACTATTATCAATGCTGTGTTATTATTATCCAATTTTTTGTGGAAACCATGATACGTTTTTTTAGGATCCTTTGATGAATAGTTCAAAAGAAATAGAAATCTTTTGCAACATTATAAATGCCTTCAGTGTAATTTTTGATTAATTTAATGCATCCTTGTTTGCTAATAAAGTATTAATTTATAAAATGTTCAGACCTCAATCTTTTAAAAAATGTACTGTATATAGTTTGCAGGGGTGTATATATTGTCCAATAAAATGCTCAACCATAAAATGTCCACAACAATTACTTTTGCGGGACTGTGACTAAACGAAAAACTATTGCTTGTTTTAAAAAACAAGCCTTTCTGCTGAAATTTATAAAGAATGTTTTATGGTGTCTGTCTATAAAGTACATAAAGACCCCATGAAATGGAATTTAGAGAATATAGATGTACAAGATGACAAGACGATGAAAAGTTTGGACTGTAGCAGATAAGCTGCTTGTGGAAAATCTCACCTTCATGGATTTCGGATCAAGCTTCGTCCAGTGAGTGGGCGTAGTGACTTCTTTTGAATCATCTTCGTCCTTATCCTCCTCCTCCTATGCACGTTAAGAGAGAGGGAGAGAGAAAGGACAACAGTGTTAACACACCACTCTTGGACAAAGGAGTTTTCTGAAACAAAAGTTGATCCGTGCAAGAAGCAAGGTCACAACTGTCTCTCATTGTCTCCTCCTACTGAGCTCTTGATTGGGTAAAAAAAAATTCCCACTGCTAGGAAGCTCTATAGCTTTCAGAAACAGATCCATATCCCACTCATCAGCCAATCAATGCCAGTTCTGTGGAATACAAAAAGATAATCAATGACAGTGGGTTTGAGAGATGGACATGGGACAGATGCACTCAGAGAAGGTCTCCAAACCCTATGTCTACGTTAATTTGGCCCATATATACTCTTTTTAGCTTGTTTTCTTAAACACCTAACCAGAACTGTCCTCGGGTAAACAATCTCCCTGGAAAAATCACATCCACAAAGGGTCTAGACACAGTCCAATCAGAGAAAAGTGTAAATAAAATTAAAAGAGAGACAGACAAGAGACAGAACTCAGAGAGTTCGGCAGATATCGAATTTCGAACAGGAAACAAAACAATCTAAAAAACACACAAACATCATAAACACAACTGGCTCTCCAGATTCCAGCATTATTTTATCAATTGTTCTCATTGATTAATGTATCAAATTTCAGATCAGATTTGTTTCAAGTTTGTTGGAAGTTTAGAGTCATGTCAATCAGGCCATCAATGGTGTAATCGGCAGAGCTGGAAGCTGTTTTACCAGTTGATGCAGGTGTCATAAAGTAGAATCTAAGCTCTTCCGCTGTGTGTGAGACTGCGTGACAGAGGGAGAGCAGGAGGAAATGGGGTGGAGGGTCAGGGATGAGACAGGGATGAGAGGAAGGGATGGTAAAAGTGGGATCTGTATGATGCCTGTGATACTTGTCTGTTTCTTTCTGTGTTTTTTGAGTGTTTTGTTTGTCTATTCCTGTGCCTGTGAGAAGCGGAAATGAGAAGAGAGGGATTAGCGTTCAGTGCCTGTTCTCCATCAGCCTCCTTCCGTTCAGCCAAGAGTTTCTCTGCCAGCTGCTCCTTGAGTCCACGGGACAGCCCCTCCCACTCTGAGCGGGTAGGAAGACAATGCCAAACATCCGGGAGAAATAAAACCACTGTCTCCACATGTGCGGGGACTGTCCGCCCTTTGTGAGTCTCCTCAGGGCGGTGATAGCGTATCTCTGCAAAACGATACCTGTCGCAAAGGAAGAAGCGCGTTGGAAAGAAACATTCTGTGAGACATCACCCATTTCCCCCAACACACACACACACACAGAAAGCTGCGATCCCCTCGACCCCCCGAATGAGACGCATATGAAAATACAGTCTGCGGAACTCCACGGGGGGTTTCTCAAGATGAACGGCAGCCACGCATCAGGGAGGTCGACAGACAATATCGACAGCTAAACAAAAACTACAATGACCCCTCCTCCCTTGCGGCAGGCCCCTCCCATCGGCACCCGTGAATCTGAACCGGTTGCTCGTGAAAGATAGCTTATGAACCCCCGGGGGTGTGAGAGAAGGACAGATTCAGACACAGTGAAAGCAAGTTAAATATGTAAGATATTTAACACAAGGCAAAGGTCAGAGAGAACAGAAAGTAACGATGGCGGCGACGACTCCTCTGGCTCTGCTCTCGGAGCAAAAGAATCAATGCATTCACCACATATATAGATATAGAGGCAGGACTGCCACACACATTAGCATAAACATTGCAAAACAAAATTTGAGAAATAAAAAAAAAATCAAAATTTATGAACACAAAAGCATCAAACATGTCAGGAGATACACTGCTGTATCAAAACCATGCAGCGTGTCACAGACTTTAGGACGTTGTCTGCTGGGCCTTTTTTTTTTATATTAAAGATGCACACATGGAGATGCGTCGGCACAAATCGAGAAAGGAGCTGTACTTACCACTGGGTACATAAACTCAGATCAATGCCTGTCAGAGCCTTACAACAACGAATGGCTGTCTTTATAAGGACAGAGGCATCTTTTTCCGGGTCGGCCCCGTCCAAAGAGGGAGACCAATGACCCCCGATGGCCATGGCCTCGTCCTTGCCCCGCATCCCCACCAGGAACTGAAAACAGAGGAGTTCAAATGGGTTACGCAAAACTGGGAAGATGCTGAGCGCTCTGAAGGTGGCGCTTGTGGCGGACACAGGGAGAGACAACATCAGATACGCTTATTCCACACAGCAAAGCATTCAGCAATGGAATAGGACAGACATCACAGTCAGCTCCCCAACACCATTTGAAACAGCCAACATCAAACACAGGAATGGACAAACATCTTTCAGTGTCCAGGGGAACAAGAAATTTAATGGATTGCAAGTAAAAATCCCATTCAACATTTGATATTTAGCAAACATTTCAGACAGAGCTAATATGAGCTGAGAGGTCAGTAAATGATGGTATACACACTAATGTTTGAAAATCTGGGGTCAGTTTATTTTTAGATTTTTTTTTTATTCAGCAAGGTTGCTAGTAGAGACATTTAAGTTACAAAAGATTTTTATTTCAAATAAATGCTGCTCATATTACAGCACAACTGTTTTCAACATTGATAAGAAATGTTTATTGAACAGCAAATCAGCATATTAGAATGATCTTAAGTGACACTGAAGACTCCTTGGTGAGCATACGAGACTTCCTTCAAAAACATTTTAAAAATCGTACCAACTCGAAACTTTTGAAGAGTAGTGTATGCAGTCTGTGGCCTTTTATTGTTACTGACACTGAACTTTTTTCAAGAATGTATAAATACTAAATAATACATACCAATGTTTTTATCAATCATTTATTTATACTTATTCTTTCTAATATAATAATTTATTATATAATTAAAAATTATTAGCATTAAAATGCAACTTTAAAATAGTTAAATTGGTAAAAGGAGTGATAAAAGGGGTGTTAAAAGTGGTGTTAAAATTGGTAAAAGGAGCTTTTGCAGTGGTATTAAAATTAAACTATGTACTGAAACTACAAAAATGTTAGTATTATGACAACACGTATGACATGTGCGTCATTATGGACAGAATAAACTGGATGTGTTGAACAATTTCAAATTTCTTTCTTTTTCAGTGCCTGACAATACAGGAAGCTTTAGTGCAAGCAAAGAAATGTAAAGAGATCTTAAACACATATGAACCAGCAGACCTGTCAGGAGTCTTAGTTTCCCTTCTCTTTTGTGCAAAAAAATATGCGATATTGAAATATTATACTATGCATTTCATCATTATGAATCTGCTCCAAATGATAGGAAATGTAGATGTTGCTCATTAACTGGTAAAAAGAGTAGTATCTTCTGGCACTCTTGGTCACTGTTCTTCATCAACACCACACAAAATGTGAACTAAATAAACTATACAGTTAACATTCATAACCTATTATGATCAATAGATATTTGATTATCGGTTTTTGCAAGAGGCTAGATGATGATTTCTGGTACAGATACAGACATAAAAGACAAAGTGATTAAATTACATAATTTGCAGTATTAGAAAAGCTACAGTCCCCGACACTGTAATGATGTCCATCCCTGTGAAATATTACAGTATAAGTGCAAAATAATTTACAATAAATAGCACATAAGTAAGCGATTACATAATGCAAGCTGATTACACAAACCTAGTTTGTTTGTTGCAGTTAGTAATGTAATACCTTGATGAGCCGGGCAGGGTGCTGGAAGGTGTCTCTCAGCTCTGCTGGATCTTCTGCCAGAGCACAGGACTTATGATACAGCTCATCTAGACTAGGGTTGGCCAACAGCATCACCTATAACATCAATATTAATCATGACTGTCAAAAACCACTGAATCAAACCTGGAAAAAAGTATTAAATTATTAAATAAAAGATGCCTTACCTTTGCGCTGTAGGTGTGATTGGCGTCAGGTGGGTCCAGCACGGCCGTGTTCTTCACAAGAGAGTCCACCTCTTTATGCATGATGTGAAAGTTACAGTAGTTTCCAAAGTTGAAAGGTCGTGTTAAGGGGAAGGCATCCACCCAGGTAAACACAGCATCAAAAAAGTCACTGGGGATGTAGAGGCTCTGATACCTCCGCCGTAGCTCCATCACATCACAGTTAAAACTGCAGAGAACAGAAACATGCAGTCACACACCAAACATACACTTACATACTTAAACATTCATCTGAACAACTCATCTCAAACTTCTGTAAAAAACCATGTCACAATAGTTAACTTCTAAAAGAATGTCTCAAGACCTTCCCTATTTTGTTTCAGTCTGTTGTGCTCTGAATGAAAGTTTAGTGTCCATGCAAGACACATTAAACTTTATTTGTACTTTTTTTATTTTTGCTGCTTTTCTAAAAATCTTTCTTTTCGCCATTACCACAAACAAGCTACGTAGCTGCTTGAATCTGATTGCAGGAGCTCTAGGTTACCATAAACGTAAGTGGTGTGCCATTGATTGCTGTTGAACGGCACTGAACATGCACTTTGGCCAAAACAACTTGAAATATATCATTATTCTTAACTTTTCATTAACTTCAGTAGGCTGCAGTGATGCGCGGGTTGATCCAAAATGAGCGGGTGCCTACGGTCACCCGCGGTTACCCGTGGTTACGAGTCATCCAAAAATATTTTAAATGAAATTAGGGTCGCGGTCGGTCGGGTCGTTTGAAATAAAGATGCCAATTAAACCTTTGTAATTTATATAGTACTAGACACAATTTTCATTTATTTTTCATTTATTAATTTTCAATTTTGAAATACATAGGCCTACACTTTATTGGCTGAATAATTGGCGCGAAGATGACGCACAAGCTCAGTCTGCAGGTAGAGATGGAGACGGCAAGAGTAAAGGTGAAGACTGGGGAGTGGAAGCTCCGCAAATACACAAATAGAAAGAGCAAAGTGTGGGAGACATTTGCCGAAATAATGAAAGATGATGACCAAAGTGCTGGGTTTGTCATGTGTACTTCTTGCGATGCTATTTACACATTTGATAACCACAAAACTGGCACGACCAACCAGGCACGGCGCCAGGATTCCAGTTTTGGATGGGCCAGTGGGTGGGCCTTAAATTAAAAACATTAAATTTAAAAAAATGTTATCCAATCACTGCTTAACCTAATAAAAAAATATTGACTAATATAGCCTACTGTTATATTATCTGTGCGTATACATAATATAGATTTTAATAGCTTGATGCTCTTTAAATATTTTGTTGCATTGTTAAAAGTAAATCTGCGATCGCTCTCCATGGTTCTGACCAAAGAAGAGCGCTTTGGAATCTCCATTACTTATCATACCTGGGCTGCATTTTCCGATAACGTTGTCTCTTAGCGAGCTACGAAGACTCTTAAGGTATAACTTAACTAAAGGTATACTACCACTAAAGGTATATCATTGCTAGGCGTCTTCAGGGCTATCATCCACTCGCGAGGCAGAGGCGCTGAAAGGCAGAGGCGCTGGCGCCCTCCTAGCAACGGCGCTGTTTTTGGTAAAACATGATTTTGACCACTTCATTAAGTTTTGTTTTATAGAAAACTCTTTTTAAAAGATTTTCGTTTGTATAAATTGTATCTTAATTTTGATCAATGTTTTATCAATCAATTGCCCGTATTTAATAAATAAGAAGCAAATATATAGCAGACAATGTAATAAGGCGCCGGCACGATCACTTGCATTGCATGTGAACTGGAGGGCGCCGAAACTCAGTTTGTGCCTCACAGATTTGAGAAATATAGGCTATATATTACAGAAAGCTTGAAATGTCTACTTTTAAACGAAAATATTCAAACCAAAATAAATAGGCTATGATTACGTAATCCGAAATGTGCATTTCTCTCTGGCGTTCATGGCGAGTCCGCATCGCCAACTTCATCTTTGCAGCGACACAGAAAACACCAGTTAATTACTAAACAATTAAATGTCTCCTTGCTAATTTAGACACATTCATAATCATTACTTTAACCGGTTCTTTGTGGCAAGCTTTATGCGTGCGGTCATAACGCTTATTATAATGTAGGCTATAGCCTATTTAAGTAATTAAATTAATAGAAAGGGGCGATTTGTCCACGAATGGCTTAAATGAACAACTACTAGTCGACTAGAAAAAAAAAATTAGTCGGAGGCAGCCCTTATTCCACATATTTTCGAACCAGCAGGCCATTCTGGGTTGAGCGAGCGACCCTACGGAATGAGTGAGCGGAGCAGAATATTCAGAAATGCGCTCTCCGCTCACGAGCTCTGATCGGAACAAACCCGAACCTCACTGTCTGCTGAACTTGCGCAGAAACATCAAAATAGACATAGCCAGCTTTTTAAAATTGTTTTTAAAACTAAACATTTAGACTATTTTAGTACAAATTATGAGCTTATTGACGATTTTTTATAATTCTTGACAAAATTAGAATATATTAAGTTATATTAAGACGCTACGATGAGCATTTACTACTTTTAAAAAATGCGGGTCAGGAAGCGGGTCGGGTACAATATTTTCTTTTTTTGCGGTCCGAGTTGCGGGCGGGTTAGTTGAAAACATCGGTCGGGTGCGGTTTGTTTATACATTGACCCGTGCATCACTGGTAGGCTGTACAACAAAGGAATTGTAATTGGCTGATTTTTCTGAATTTTCTGGATTATTGTCTTTGTACTACTTATACTAAATTGCTGATATTTGGTAAAAAAAAAATGACCTTTCTATATATTTTTGACATGGTAACATTAATGTTAAATTATTGCCAGGACCTGTAGAGAAACAATTTCATTCTCCCATGTCTGAGCTGAACTCAAGTGAACAAAACAAAACAAAACTAAATAAATTGTGCCTCATTTGCAACTCAAGATATCTGTCAAGATACTTCCTCTAAAACAATTAACTTACCCATCGAGAGAGAATTTGGAGAACTGCACAGTATATCTTGGGACAACTCTCCGTGGCCGTCTTGGAGAACGTTCTCTGCGAGGAGACCGGTCTCTCGAACGTTTTCTTGTGGGTGAACGTTCTCTTGATCTTCTTCGCTCTCTATCTCTTTCCCGACTACACAAACAGAGGGAAAATAAAGAATGAGCATGTAGAGCAAAAAAAATAAAAATATTAATACCCCTTTTTTTTTGGGTTGCACCTCAGAAAAAGCTATTCTAATCTCAGTAGGGATGTAACAGTGAGGAACTTTTCACACCAGTAAATTGACAACACCGGTATTACAGATAATACCGGGCAAGGTGGGGGGGTTATTGAATTTGTGATCACGTGTTCTCGGTATGGGGAACGGCGGTACTGACTGCACATTTTACACGATTAGATATTTGTCAATGACGCTCAGGATCTGTTCTGCACCAAATCTTCCGCCATCGTCTTATCAGTCATCTCTCCTTACGACATTCACATGATAAGAGAAATCTGTCTCCTGCTGAACTGCACTGTATGGAGCAGAGCTGAAGCTTTCAGTTTATAACTGTAGCGTCCATTGTCCAACTAAATGGTTTTTATTTCTAATTTTATTTCTATTTGACTCGCTTAATCTAGTCCTAACTTGTAAGTCGCTTTGGATAAAAGCGTCTGCTAAATGACTAAATGTAAATGTAAATGTATTTCTATAAAAAGAAGGTGGTTGGCAAGTAATGTAACACAGACTACAGCAGCCAGCCTAACTCTTAGTTGTATGTTTGAGTGCTGACCTGCGGTCGTCCTTTCTCAGGATGAGTTCTGGTCGGTCATTGCGGCTGGGGAAGCGGGGTGAGGGGTCCACGCGCCTCATTTGTTGTGGCTGAGGCATCATCCGCACCGGGGGCTGTAGCAAACCTCCTGAGAACACAGAGTCTACATATGGCAAAAACAGAGAAACGGGAGATCAGATTTGATTCTGTAAAAGCGTGACTCTGCAGAAGGTCGAGGGGGTTGATGTACCTTTAGGTGGTGGCTGGGGAAGCAGTGGCTGTGGTGGGTTCTGCAGCAGTGGGGCCAGAGAGGCAGCTGAGAGCTGGGCCTGCAGAAGAGATGGAGGAGGTCCCTGGGCCGGGACGCTGAACGTGGTGGGCGGGGGTAGAGACTGCATCATGGTGGGACCTGGTTTCATCATGTTCGGCGGCTGGCTCTGAGAAGAAGAGACGGAGCAAAAGAGATGGGTTTGCTGGTATGTATAACCATCAAGATTATAGTGCAGTAAAATCCCAATATCATTTTAATGAACTAGTGCTTGACTAGAGCTGGGCGATACAGTTAAATCTATATCGCGATTTTCCAACATTAACGATATTTTGACCTCAAAAATCATGTATTTAACCTGACATGTCTCAATGTATAATTTAAGGTAGTAAATTTCAACCAAACTGACATTGTTTTTGTAGAAATTAATTACATTTACTAATTTATTAAGATTAAATAAATCGACTAGCTCTAGTTCAGACAACAAATCAACATATCAACGTATATTAATTCATCAAAAAAAACATCAAAATGTTTATGACAGCTTTAAACTCGGGGCTATAAAACAAGCCTTTAAATAAATAACATTAATCCGTCTCCAATACAAAGTTTAGATAACCTGTTTTAAAGGATGAGAGGAAAAGGAGCCTAAATGAGTAAGAAGCACTAAACCCAGTACAAAGAAAATAAATGGTTAGAAATAGCTGGAGACTGAGGAAGTAGAAGCACTGCTGTTACCATTTAACACTTTTGGCCCCTGTTGAAAGAAAAAAAAAAGTTTCTTTCAAGAGAAAATGCAAGGCAAGCATTCTGGGCTTTTCAAAAGAGTCTCAAAATTATTGTTAGTTACATAAAACAAAACAGACAGGAATCTGCATTTGCTTTATTATAATGCACCAGCTCAGTGTGACGTTTGTGTCCAGGTGTAGAGAAGTATAGGTAATTCATGATCATGTTTAAAAATAAATAAATAAAAATAGCAGTAGTAACAATACCAGACTTTGTTTTTTTGTTTTTTTTTTATAAACAGTGTTTGTTTGATAAATATTTGCATGCCATTATTAGGGCCCGAGCACCGATGGTGTGAGGACCCTCTTGGAATTGCTCTGTTTATTATTATTATTATTATTCTTCTCCGCATTGAATTGCATTTTTGAGGGCCTAAACATGCTCGAAAACTCACGAAACTTTGCACACGCGTCAGAACTGGCGAAAATTTACATCTGATATAGGTTTCAGAATTGGGCGGGGCAAAATGGCTCGATAGCGCCACCTATAAAAGTTCAACGGAGTGCGCCTCCCGCAACGTTCCACGTACGTGCACGAAATTCGGTACATACATGTAATGACCTAATACCTACAAAAAAGTCTCTTGGAGCATAGCCCTAAACACAACAGGAAGTCAGCCATTTTGAACTTCCTCTCAGATTTTTGTGCAGTTTTTGCCATTTTCAGGCCTCGTACTTTAACGAACTCCTCCTACAGTTTTAATCTGATCATCTTCAAATTTGGTGAGTGTAATCTTAAGGCCTTTGTGACGTTAAATTGCGAAGATCTTGAGTTTTCGTCAAAGGGCGGGTCCTCGGCGGCCTGACAAATTTCGATGTTTCGCCATGAAACAGGAAGTTGCTGTAACTCAGGCATGGAATGTCCAATCTGCCCCAAACTTCACACGTTTGATAAGAGTTCTGTCCTGAACACATGACCATGCTCATATTCAGTTACAGTCATAGCGCCACCTGCTGGCAACAGGAAGTGACGTTTAACACTGTTCTTGACTCCTAATAACATATAAAAAAATGCCAGTAGGTGCTAAACATCCTACCAACATACTAGAGACATGCTAAAACATGCTAGCAAACTCTTAGCTAAGTGCTAAAGCATGCTATTATTGCAATTAAATAGGAATTTGCTGTAACCCAGGCATGGAATGTCCAATCTGCCCCAAACTTCACACTTTTGATAAGAGTCATGGCCTGAATACATCTACATGAGAATGTTCATTTATAGTAATAGCGCCACCTACTGGCAACAGGAAGTGACATGTTTAACACGTTGATGCCGTTTTAGCAACATGTTAAAAATGCCATTGAGTTCTAAACATGCTAGAAACATGTTAAAACATGCTAACAATGCTTAGCTAAGTGCTAAAGAATGCTAATTCACTGAAACAGGATGTTGTTGTTACTCAAGAAGGCAATGTCCAATCTGCGCCAAACTTCACACTTTTGATAAGCGTTCTGTCCTGAACACATGACCATGCTCATATTCAGTTACAGTCATAGTGCCACCTGCTGGCAACAGGAAGTGACATGTTAAAAACTGTTGTGGACATATAAAAACATATAAAAAAAGTGCCAGCAAGTGCTAAACATGCTAACAACATACTAGAAACATGTTAAAACATGCTAGCAAACACTTAGCTAAGTGCTAAAGCATGCTATTGCTGCAATTAAATTGGAATTTGCTGTAACACAGGCATGGAATGTCCAATCTGCCCCAAACTTCACACGTTTGATAAGAGTCATGGCCTGAACACATCTACATGAGAATATTCAGTTATAGTAATAGCGCCACCTGCTGGCAACAGGAAGTGACATGTTTAACACGTTGATGCCGTTCTAGACGTTCAATGGTTAAAAATGCCATTGAGTTCTAAACATGCTAGAAACATGTTAAAACATGCTAACAATGCTTAGCTAAGTGCTAAAGAATGCTAATTCAATGAAACATGACTTTGTTGTTACTCAAGAAGGCAATTTCCAATTTGCACCAAACTTCACACGTTTGATAAGAGTTCTGTCCTGAACACACATCCATGCTCATATTCAGTTATAGTCATAACGCCACCTACTGGCAACAGAAACTGACATGGTTAACACAGTAATGAAGTACTAACCACATAATTATTGTGTACTAAGCATGCTAGAAACAGACTAAACATGTTAGCAACACTTAGCTGAGTCATGAAGCATGCTATTATCACCATTATACAAAACATTTTGTAACTGACTTTGACATACTCTTACTATATATACCTCCTTAAATGTACATTTCCCAACCATGCTCTGTCTTCCTAAAGCCACCGAGTGTTGATGGCACGGGTGCGAGGGCCCTTTCATCGCTGCTTGCAGCTTTAATTTTAATTAAATTTATTAACATTTAAATATATTTTGTTTTGTAATTAGATTAATTAGGGTAAGTAGTGTTGATCATTATAAAAGGCAAAATTTCACTGTCTGGTATTTTTACAACTAATATTTTGGTATGAAACTCAGTATGAAATTTAAAGAAAAAAAAAATAGATTTAATAATTAGTTTGGGTAACAAAGAAATTACACTAAAAACAGCATCTACTACAGCATCCCCCCATAAATACAAAATTCTTTAAGAGAAAAATGTTTAATTACAAATCCAACAGTTTGACAACAGCTGTGAGCTGTAATACAGGGAAGGGTGAGAAAGCAGCAATAGAAACCCAAGGACATGTGACTAAAGCCTGTTTGTGAGACAGGAGAGTGGAGGAGCGGATCAAGCAGAAGATAGAGGGGAGGAGGAGGACAGATTGGGGATTTGGGGCACAGGGGTCAAGTGGCGTGGGTTACATTTTGTCTTGAATCCACCGCAGAATGCATGTCAGAGTAGCGTGGCATTCCTGCATCAGAGTAAAAGCTGGACAGCTGTGGGGAAACCTGAGGTAAGGGCTGAGGCGGCTGGTGCTACATGGAGATTGAGAACACAGGAATCAACAGCAGCATCATGACATCATGACTGTGGACGCAGAGCCATATCAGATTGTATCTGCCAGGGATCCATTCGGACCACGTGGGTTTGCTTACCGTTTGGTTGTGCAGCTGAGGTAAAGTTTGAATGCGCTGGGCATTCCATTTGAAAGGCATGTTGGGATTGTAGACCGCTTCCACCAGAACACGATCACCGACTTGGGGCGTTTTTCCCTTAACAGCACTACAAAAACACACACAGAAATTACACACCTCATCTTTAGGCTGCGTTTACACAGGCACAAAAGATCCGATTTTTTACTGACGTCTGATACAGATCGGAATTTGTTGCACATGTGTAAACGAAAAAAATCCACAAGACAAGAGATCCATTTTTTGTTTTGTTTTAAATCAGATACATATCCAATATCTGGACATCTGTACTACGTCTAAACCCATATATATCCGACACATTTGGCCAGAAAGATGAAGCAAACATGCCTGTATGTGCACGCACAGCTTTTTTTATTGAGGTGGAAACTTTTTATATATGTAAGAAATGGCACACAGAAACATTCAAGAGCATAGAAACCGGTTCTCATCCTCTGCCCTGTGAATTTTATAAATAAAAAAGCTTCGCAACTGAAAGCTACATTACATTTCTTAGCAACGAAGTGATAACTTTGCTGTTTTTGTATAAACTCACAGCTTCACCATTGCATTAAGTAATTCTCACGTAATTCACAGGTAATTCTCTCTCGTTAATTAATTCGAAATCTTACCACACTAACTCCAGAATTCTAGATCTAACGAACCGTAGATTAAAAAATAACAAACTAATATCTTCTAGTTTATATCCGTTCAGTCAAATTTGCGCTACAAATATAACAGCAAGTAATCATAGTACCACCTGTCGTGAATTGTAAATAAATTATATTGGCTATATAAAGCACGGACATTCAAAACCCAAGGGTCAACCATGTCGCATAGCAAGCGAACACCAACAGACTCATTTTGGGCGGGGATTAATGTAAACACAGATATCGGATAACAGTCGTGTCTGAAGTGCATGCAAATAGGCAAGACATAAAAATTGGATATGGTCAAAAGATCAGATCTGTGCATTAAGACTTGCAGTGTAAACACAGCCTTTAAAAGACTGATTCACAACTCAAACCTGCACATTTACTATAAAGCACCTGAGCTGAAAGAAGACATCCTCATCGACAAAGCCGAAAGTGTCATGTA
This sequence comes from Squalius cephalus, assembly GCF_949319135.1. Lineage (NCBI taxonomy): Eukaryota > Metazoa > Chordata > Actinopteri > Cypriniformes > Leuciscidae > Squalius > Squalius cephalus. The sequence goes on from NC_137142.1 coordinate 28,139,304, forward strand.
GCTTGCTGACGACCCCGGTGAAAACACGCTGTTTTTGGGGTTGGGTCTGCTGCTGGTGGCTGGAGCGGGGGGTCGGGTAGGACACGGTTATCTGCGCCGTCTGCTGTGGGTTTGACAGGCTCAGGCTGGTGGGCAAGGCAACAGGGGGCTGCAAAATACACACAGCACCACTGTTAGGACATAAACTCGTCATATCTGGCAATATTAGGGGATCTCTTGCTTCGTTTTACACATTTAAAAATGGAGAGATGGGCTTTTCCAGAAAAATTCAACTGTGATGCAAATGCAGAAGTTGGAAACAAGGTGTACCTGTGATAGCAGGGCTTGTTGGGGCTGTGGAAGCTGTCAGAGATAAAGAAAAATCAATATTCAGAGTCAGTATAGATTTTTTGGTAGCACTTTATTTTACAGCACGTGCACTTACGTGTACTTACCCAAGAAACAACTGGGTAATATAAGGTAATAACATGGGTTAAGTTTAGGTTTAGGAGTAGGTTCAGGGTTAGTATGTAGTTATTACCCAGTTATTGCAATTACTATAATAAGTAAGTACATAATATGTACATGGGGAACAGGACTTTAAAATAAAGTGCTACCGATTTTTAAATGTTTTTGTAAGACGTCCACCAATGCTGCATTTATTTGATCAAGAATGCATTTAAAACTGTAATATTGTGAAATACTATTACAATTTAATAGCTGTTTTCTATATATTTCAAAATGCAATTTATTCTTGTGAAAGTAAAGCTGAATTTTCAGCATTATTATTCCAGTCGTCAGTATCACATGATCCTTCAGAAATCATTCTAATATACTGATTTACTGCTCAAGAAACATTTCTTTAATATTATCAATGTTGAAAACAGTTGTGCTGCATAATGTATATATGTGCAGCAAATACTTTTTTCAGGATTCTTTGATGAATAGAAAATTCAAAAGAATAGCATTTATTTGAAATGGACATCATTATTTATTTGTAAAAAAATCTTACTGATCCCATCAGCTTTTTTAAAACCACAATTAAATGAAGGCACTACAGATCAGAAATAATATGATCTGAAAAGTACATGGTATTTGGATTCACAATCAGAACCGACTACAACTACCAAGAGTGAGACAGGAAGTCAGTCCTGAGAACTAAATGCAGAAAGACACCGCAGCACTTTCTCGATTAAATGCTCTGCTGACTGCAGTCCTTTTAGTTCTTCTGTCATGGTGTATACAAATAATGCACCTGACAGGAGCTTTTATCCAAAGAGACTAACAGTGCATTCAAGCAAATTGAATTTACCAGTACATAAATTCACTGGGAATCAAATCAATGACCTTCTGATTTCACAACGAACAATACTGACAATCTTCATGATAAAACTAGGGCATCAACTAGCTTTAGAAAAGCTAAAAGGTGATGTGAAAGAGGAGGTGTGGATGAGAGTGAGCTAGGGATGCACCGATATGAACATTTTGGCCGACACCGATAATTCTTTATATTTGAAAGCCGATAACCGATATATTGGCCGATAAAGCTTAATCAAAATTTTTATATAATTTTGAGAGCCTGATTACAAAAACAAAAGTCTGTCTCACCATTAAAATCCATGTCCCAAGCACACAATTCTAATGTTCTCATTATAATTTCATGTAGCCTAAGTGATTCCAACCATATTTCAAGCAATTCAAAACCATCATGTTGAACAGTGCGCATCTGAAGTGTCTCAACTGAAGGAAATAATCCATTATTTATCGGCTTTAATATATCGGGCAAATTTTCTTATCAGGCCGATAACATTAAAAATCAACATATATCGGCTGATATCGATATGGTAGCCGATATATCGTGCATCCCTAGAGTGAGCGCGTGTACCTGATGTGGGACGTTGTAAAGGTTTTGAGGTGGAGGTTGTGGCGGGGGGCCTTGAGGTGGCTGCTGCTGCTGCTGCTGTTGTTGCTGCTGCTGCTGATGCTGCTGCTGCTGCTGCTGCTGATACTGCTGCAGGGCTGAATTGATCTGCGACTAAAATAAAACACACCAGTGACTCAAGACCGCTCACTGCAGGCTGGGGGAAGGGCTCAGATTACAGCACTCCAGCACTGAACATGCTAGAAATGCAGATGAGTACATTTCAAAATGGAGGAGGAAGCACTTTATACACTGAAGGAATGAGATAATGTAAGGTTTAGGTGCCACTGTGCGGTATTATGTGCACAGAATATACTGTATAATTAGAAATTACAACTATTTTTGGAAAATAAGTACTATACTAGCTATAATTCCACAGTAAAAGATGTCAGCATTGTTGCTTTAAACAGTAGTATGTTACTGTTGTCACATTTAATAAATAACAGGTACTATACTAGCTATTATTCCACAGTGAATGCTTTAAACAGTAGTATGCTACTCTGTCACATTTTGCATTAAAACCATTATTAAAAAAAAACAGCAAAAGCCACAGTAATTGCTTCCAGTTCATTCATCAAATACTACCATTTTTGGAAATGAATAGGTACTATAGACCTTATGTAGCCCCGCCCCTTTTCAGCGCTGCGCTCGTTGTCTTTTGCTCGTTTAAAATCTTCCCAGTCTACTGACATTTGTTAAGACATCTGCTTTAAACATTACAATCCTCATGATAACTTTCGTTAACTTCACAATAAGTAAATCCACTTCACCAGCTAATTACTCCTCGACAGCGATGCCATAGAAATATACAGAGCGACCGCAAAGGAAGTTCAAAGACAATAATCTAAAGATGGCTGCTCGCTTGTTTCTCTGGCGCATGAGGTCTATACTAGCTATCATTCCACAATAAATGCTTCAAACAGTGGTATGCTACTCTTAATTCCCAAAACAATTAGTCAAAAACCTGTTAAAAGTCAGTGTAATTATTTATAGTTCATTCGTCACACTGGAAATCAAAAGGCAAGCATGTTGCATTGTGGGATACAGTATCACATTCTGCTGATTGTTATCTTGTGGAAATCCGGGATAATTTGCATACTGTTCACATAGTTTACATACTGAAGAAATAAATAGTAAGTCTAACATGTTAGTATGCTATTCCAAACATAGCCAAAGGCTTTATTGTGTAATTTCTCCAGTGGTGGATCTCACCTGCTGTAATGCAGCGGCAGCGGCTGCGGCGGCCTGTTGCTGGAGTGCTGCGGTCTGCTGCGACAGCTGATAGTTGGCAGCTGACTGTGAGTTGAGGGAGGCTGCAGCTAAAGCAGACTGCTGAGAGTACATCGGAGACGCTCCCAAGAGGGACGGCTGCTGTACTCCTAAAGCTATGGGAGAAACATGTGATATTGTAAGGACACTGTAACTGCTATCGATAACATTCAAACAAACACAAGCAAACTTTGACCTGCCAATGTAAACTAAACAAAAACATCTTGAGCTTTGACCTTCACAATTAGAGAGCTAGAGCAACAGAAGCTAGAGAGGAAACTCTCTTTATTCATGCATGTTTAGACTAACAATTAAGATCTTTTTATTGAATGTAAAGTAGTGCCAATAATGTAAATCAAAATACATGTTTATGTAAGTATTTATGATGACTTACAATGTAAACTGTTCAGGTCCAGGGACTGTCCTGAGTGGCCTGGTTGTGATACCGCTGTTGCGGCAAACTGGGCCGCCCATGGAGGGTTCTTCTGCCCCCCGAACTGGGCCATGGAGACCTGCTCACGTTTTCTGCTGGACCAGATGGTGGATTATTTCCTGTGGGGGGGCGTTATTCAAAATTAATAAAATTGCAAGCTCAAAACAGTACAAGCATAAAACTGGATGGACAGGAACTAAGATACAGTAGTTGTTAAATGGGCTGCCTGCCAAAGCGCCAAGAAAACACTTCTGATTACCACAAGACAAACAAAATCAATGGTTACTGATCTTTGTAATTTCAATAGCTCACATTGCCCAAGACTCAAAGGGCCCTCATTTTTAGGTTATATCTTTTATATTGTACTGCTGCTGCAAAGATGCTTGTTTTTAACCTTTCAGAAACAGAGAAATCGACTGTCCTTAGATTAAAATAATAAAGCTTATGATTATTCTCATGATTTTTTTTTTTATCATTCTAAATTAAAGTAGCTGTAAAGAAGATCTGTATAATTTACTGACAAATGAGAGCTGTGTTTGCAAGATTGTTCATTGAATTTAAATAACTTCAAGCTATCTTGAGAGCCAGAGACTCGAAAGGCACATGCTGTCAAGTTAGGGAGTTAACTAGATTGAAACACAGCCAATGCGCCATCTGTCAACTCCAGAACACCAACAGACTGTTTACAACTTCTTTCTGCTTTAAAACCCTGTCTAAGTCCAGATCCAGCAGTGAATAAGCCACATTCATGTCCTCCTCACCAACACTGTTTGAAGACTCAGACAGTCACTTTTAGCCAATCTTTTATCTGCACTAGCTTAGCACACCAACGTATTCTCAATGCAAGCTAAGCAGCTAACGGAGCAACACAACAACACTGCCCTAACAATTTAAATCCCCGTATTATCACCCTAAACAACTATGAAGTGTATTAACTCCAACTAAGCAGCGGTCTCAAGTTGTAGTGTGTAAGTCACAACTGTGCTGACTGCAGTGTTTTGTTTTTCAGCAGTGCTATCTGATTCGGGCCCTCGAATGAGCACACTGTCTAGGTTTCTGTCCGTGCACTTTTTATTCTCATTTACACCTCAGAAATGTATACAGTCTACGCAGCATAACACAGTGCATGACAAAGCAATAATAATATAACAAAACTTTAGTCGATATATGCGCATGCAAACTAGCTGTTATTGTTGCTGCTTACCCGTCGTCCTCTCTTATTCACCGGTTGAGACGTCTGGATGTAGCGCATGCGCAGATCGTTTGAAGTACATCAGCGCATTACTGATCCAGGGTCGGGTGACAATAGATAAGAAAAACCTGACAGTGGCGCACACTGACGTGAAATCAAATAATAGGCCTACATAACACACACAAATGAAAAATAAATAACACACACATAATACATAACAATAACACCAACGGTTTAGTTATATAGCTAGCATATATACCATAATCATTATTATTACTGGATCGTTTTACTTAAAATCATATTTTATCCACTCAAAATGCATTATATGAAATCCAAAAGAATTAGTTGTCAGCGTTTTAGACAAGTTGGGACTTTAGACTGTTTTAGAAATTGCACTTTTTTTCATCATGCTTTGTTGCAAAATATTTCCAAACTATAAAGAAGTAGTAAACAAGCAAGTCTGTAAATGTCCACCGAAAGGTTCATTTTTAGCTTTTAAGTTTCCATTATATTAATCCCTTAAATTCCAAGTGACTTTGAGACTTGAACACTCTGTAAAGTTTTGCTGTTGAACATCAAATAATGCACAGAAAAAATAATCCAAAATTGAAAATTGATGTCCACTAATAGCAAATTTGCATGTGAAGAATTTGTTTCAAAATTCCACCATCTACAGGTGTAAGAACCTGTGCCATGGAATAAAACATTTTAAAAGATAATTGTAACTTGTTTTCTTCTTTTTTTATTCAGTGGCAGAAACAAGCTTCCATTTCATACAGCTATATCACAAGATGATTTAACGTGGCAACTGCTTCTAAAGGACTGTCTCCGGATATTTTTATATCAGATATTCAAATCTCTCATTCTGGAGAAATTAGTGCAAAAACAATTGTTCACAAATGGGTTGACCTTTTTATGCTGAAACGCAGAATAAAAATGGAGGCTTAAATAGAACAAAATGCAGAAAATTACAAACAAGCTCAATCATTTGTTTCAACCCCTAAAGAGAAAAGTTGTAAATGGTATGACAAACATCTAGACCAAGACAATCGCTGATTTATGCACAACTTTATTTCATTATAGGTCCTCCCGAACTGCTGGATGGCAGTAGATGAATACAAACTTTCACAACTGATCTCATTCTGAAAGACTCTTAGAGCTGTGGTAGATCTACAATTACAACTGGCCAATCGAGGTTTAAGAGTGTATCAGGATCACAGCATTGAATTCATGCCAAAATAACCGAATAAAGATTGGAATTTAAAAAGCATTACAACCATCTTCAATTTAACCTTTTCTCTCAGACAAGTAACAAACATCATGAACCTTGCAACTCTAATATCTAAAAAAGCAACAGTCAGAACACATAACGGTAATCAGGAAAGTGCAGAGCTCAGTTTTCTTACTTGCAACCACAATATTGCCCTATTATAGTGGAAACAGAACAACTTACGACTTTAGGCTTGGTTAAATATTACAGTATATTCTAGTTTCTGAACCTTTAATAAGCAGCATCCTTATGGAGTGTCTGAATCCCACAATGATTATAACACATTGATAGCAATTGAAATATGTTGACAGCAGAGCCGGGTCTCATGCTATGAGTCTTGCAGTTTCTTCTCCAGTTCTGTAAACACCTTTGCGTTGACCTCATCCACTTCATCCTCCACCTTATTAAATACAAAGATATACATAGTCATGTGAATAGTGAAAGTCATGATCACTGTAGGTAAAATATGCATAATAAAAAAAGCATAATAATCTTTTAATGGATTTATATCTCTCACCTGTTCTACAAGGTCTACCTCGGGTATATAAAACTGCAGCATGTTCTGGATGCCATTTTTTAGGGTAACTGTGGAGCTGGGACAGCCAGTACAGGAGCCAATCAGCTTCAACTTCACAGTGCCATCCTCAAAGCCTTTGAATATGACATCTCCACCATCCTCCTGAACCGTGGGTCTTAAGGAAAGCAGACACAGCATTGAGCTCTGGTGGACATCTAAAAACCTTCATTACATATCTAGCTAATAATCTGAAGGCCCTGTCCACATAAACAGCCATTTTATTGTGTTATGCTAAAAGGTTTTCACTCGAGTGGCTAGTATTTATATTCTTAAAATCTAAAATGTATGATTATTTAATCATTACTAATTCAAAAAGAAATATATAAATATAGATTTAATGTTTTTTACATTTTTTTTGGAATGTATAAAATACCATTAAAAAGTTTGTTAAACTCTCTTACACTCACTAAGGCGGACAGTTAAAACAGTGGAATATTGTGGAATATTATTACAATTTAAAATAACTATTTTCTAATTTAATATATTTTAAAATCTGATGGTAAAGCTGAATTTTCAGCATCATTACTCCAATATTCAGTGTCACATGATTCTTCAGAAATCATTCTAATATGCTGATGTGCAGCTCAAGAGACATTTCTTATCATCATCATTTTTTCAGGATTCTTTGATAATTCTTTAAAATAACAGCATATATCTGAAATAGAAATCTTTTGTAACATTATAAATGTCTTTATTGTCACTTTTGATCAGTTTAATGCATCCTTCCTAAATAAAAAGTATAAATTTCATTAAAAAAAAATAAAAAAAAATTTGACCTCACCCCCACTTTTGAAAGGTAGTGTATATGGAATCGAAACAACAAAACATACCTGATCCGTGTGTCTAACAGCTCTTTGATCATTGAGACAATTTCATCATCATCCTCTGTAACACCTGAAGAATAAAGACGCATTAAAATGATCAGACCAGTTCAAATACAGTACATAATGTACCATAATTTATTTAGTCAATCTGTGCAATGTTTGGCTCACTGCTCTCAGCATGTGTTGCTCCCATTGCGATGGCCTCTCCACTCTCAAAGAACTTAGCGATTACCTCAGTCGCATGTCGTTTAATGTCTGTCCATTCAACATCATCATCTGTCTTTAATAAGTAACAATTTATTCATGAATTTAAAAGTAGTACTTCAGAACACAGGCTAACAATCAAACAGAATGTCTAATTGCCGGACCCTACCTTAGTCAGTGTGATAAAATCGGGGCCATAAAAGACACTTTTTATGCCTTCAATTTGGAAAAGATCCCTGTTGGATGATTACAATGATTAAAACACAGCAAAGCTATGCACGCCTTTTGAAGGATGCAAGAACAACTGAATACCTCAAACTGACAGATAATAAATGCAGAAGAATTAATGATACATTCAAATCACTATTTGCAAAAGGACACTATGATTTGAAAGTAGTCAATAAAGCCGAAACTGTTTACCTGGCTAAAGGGGAACTCTCTGCTGAGTTTGATGTTGGGAAATCATGAGTCCCTGTCCCCAACACAGGCTTACCAGGAAGAAACTTTAGACTTCTGGGGTTTGGTGTGTCTTGAGTTGAAATTGAAATCTTCCGTACTAAAAAAACAAACAAATAAACAAAAAAAAAACAACAACAACAGCTAATAAGTCCTCAGAAGGACTACAGGACTGTACAATATAAAATTCAGCAGCATTACAATCTTTCAATCATCAAAAGTAATCTGTAATGGAATAAAGAGGATATCTGGTAAAAGTAAAATACTTCACCTGAGAATGCTTTGCATTCATACTGTTGAGAATGTATTCTGTGGGAAGCCCACATTGAATAGCACTGATTTCGGTCATTTACAGGCAATCTAAAAGAGAATAAAAATGATTACATTCCCCACGCACACACACACTAATATATATATATATATATATACGCCAAAATACGACCATAATAAATAACATAACAGTAAATAAATAAAACATATAATACTTTGAGGATCAAATGAATACATAGAATTTCACTCAAACAATATGAATTATTTAAATGTATTTTTATGATAGTGGAAGTCACTGTAGTGACTACCAAGGTAATCGTAAGACTAGTACTTTGGTTGAAATTACGGTTACCATTGTAACCTAGAACTATCGTCATTTGACAATATATTATGTAACAATACACATATTGGTTTTTAAATGCTGTGAAAGATGCTGTACATCATTTCCAACCTAAAACGATGTGTCCGTATGAGTCGCAATAGACTCCATCTTATAGACGCCGCCATTTCGATTGTTTTGAAATTTAGGACCCCGAAGCAGGCAATAACGCTCCTGTTCAAAAAATCGACTTTGTGTGTTTAATGCATGTTGTGTGTGATTTTAAATAGATAAAGTTCTTATAAAAAATGTTTGCGCGAAAAGAGTATAAAATCAGAGTGAATGACGGCAAAACAACTGAACTGCATTGCACCTGGCATGCCAGGCGCAAGTGGTCTAATGCTCGCTTCATTTCTTAAAGGGATAGTTCACCCCCAAATGTGTTTTTTTTTTTTTTTTTTTTTTTTTTTAAATCGTAATTTATCTAGTCACCCGTATTCTAAATCTATGACTTTAGTTTTCTCTTTTTATTTTACACAAAAGCAGTTGTGACAGTCAAATATTAGACAGAATGACAGTTCCAGTCACCATTCACCTTTTCTATGGGGGAAAAAACATGCAATAAAAGTTGAGGCAGTCAGTCTCTCACACTCTGTCTAACATTATTGTATTCTGAAATTCAGTCATGTAGGCCTATACAAATTTAACATATTTTTTGTGACTAATGTATGCAGGATGCAGGATGTTGACATTGTTTGCATGTGATCCGATCAAATTATAGTCGGCATCAACCAGAAGTTGTGATAGTCTTTTTTTCTTGAATGAGAAAAAAAAATGTAGGGCGGGATTTTGTCCATCATGAATTGATATGGTTGTGAGTTGCTATTCCTGTGATCTCATGTGTGACAGGTTGTCACACCTCCTCGTGCCAGTAAATACGTCATAAGTAAATATGTGTCACTGTAAGAGGGAGGGGAAGTTATTTTGAACAAAAGGGCACATGAGGGCCCTTGTCTTAAAAAAAATTCCATAAAAAATAAGAAATGTCAATAGCCATTTCTAATTTCCATCGCACCTAACATTAAAGTTTTTTTTATTTTTTTTATATTGAAATAATTTCACATTTAATCTCCAAATTAGTGTAGTGTAATCTCCAAATTAAATATTTGTTTAAATATCGCATCACCGATACCAATACTGCAACCTATGTCTCTATGAAAATAATAGGCATTCAGCATTACAGTATAATTCAAAGATACATTTGAACATTTATAAGGCTTTAAGAATAACAATTTTTATTTTAAGTGAACTTAAAACAATCTTCACATAAACATATTATAATAAATGTCAATATATTAGGGCTCAATTTTTTCTATTGGCCCAGTCAGACCAGTTTAGATTTTTTACTTGCCCTGTCAAAACGCACAATTTTTTTTTTTTTCGTTGCTTTTGACCCATGTAACCTTGTAAACAGTGCATTAAGATTTGTATGTAGGTCTAAAGGCCTCATTATACTTCTGCGTCGGACATACGCCGGAGCCTATACGCCGTAGGCAACGTGTTGGTTTTAATTTATACTTCTGCGTCATTGTCCGCGTTGACGCGCACTTAGGGAGCATGTGAAACCCAGAGGGAGGGGTTCTGGCAGACCAATCACAGCGCTTGCACAAATTATAAATTAGGCAACGTATAGATTAATCCTTATTAAAGCTACAAAAGTTATTCAGTAAAGAGCAGCGAGTGATTTCTATTTTTATTTTTATTTTGTTCTTTGATTATCTTCAATGACATCACAGCAGCAGGTTTATTTATTAGGCTGCTGTCACTTTAAGAACTGCCGCGGATCTGATGCATCACATTTTCTCACAACTCTTTACGTTCATCAAAACGCGCATTTTGGCATAATTTGTGTATTTTGTCAGTTCAAGCGCTGTCTGAAGCTGTGCGCTTGAAGACCAATTTATACTTCTGTGTCGAACTCATGCCGTAGCTCCATAGCATGCGTAGCCGACGACATAGAGCTCTCTAAAAATGTAACAAAAGTCAATTCTACGTGTAAATCCAAAAATTGTATATCAATCACTGGACTAATCTTCTTACAGAATACATCACATTAGAAAAAATAACATACACAAGAATATTATATCTACATTTCTTGATATCTGGAAACCATTCCTAACTCATCTTCATATAAATCAGTCACCTGGGACCGGACCCACGCACTCTACCAACCACATGTTCACAAACATATCTCTAAGTATACATCATTCTACAATTTAGATGTCTTTTAGGCTATATAATGTTCGATAAGCTATACTTCTTTTCATTTATTATCTAACGTTATATATATAAAATCTGCATATTAGGGTGAATTAAGGGTGACTGGGACGTTTGAGTTGCCGTAGTGTGGTGTAGTTCTCAAGCAGTGATGGGTAATGTAGTCTTCCATTGAGCGCCGGCGGTAACAAACCCTTTAAGGCCCGTTCACACCAAGCACGATAACTATAAAGATAACGATAAAGATAACTATTAATGCGTCCACACCAGCGACCGATAACGGTCTTTTTATTTTAAGCACGCGCGCGCCCGGATGATCCAGATCCATTTTAAATGCGCGAGACCTTTAAATTAGAATGGATTCTGATTGGCTGTCGGTGTTTTATCGTTCGACAGCTGGAAAAAAATCGTTCTGAAAGTGATCCCAACGATATCGTTCCTCATATCTTTATCGTTATAGTTGTGGTGTGAACTCTGTTATTCTTTATTATGGAGAACGATTTTTAGAATTATATCTTTATCGTTATCTTTATAGTTATCGTCCTTGGTGTGAACGGGCCTTAAAGGTGAATAAACCTTTTACAGTCTATGGTATAAACAAGCGTTAAAGTAAACAACACAAAGAACATCATTCCCGTTTGTGATAAGGCGATAACGCATCTCGACTAAAAAAACCGATCTATTCTGTGTAAATGAGTCGGACAGGGCCATAAAATGCGTGTAAGTTAGTCCATATGTAACTTAAATGAACTTGCATGGTTTAATTGATTGCTTTTCAATTTAAGTGACACGAAGATTATCACAAGGTAAGACTTTGCTATAGGCCTAACACTGTTACTGCCCTCAGATGCGTCACGCGCAAATAACGCTGGCTTGGTGTGTTTGCTGCAACACATAATGATAGGGAATGAATGAATTAAGATAAAATGTTGTGTTTCATGTTGACATGTGGGATAGTAAAGAGAGAACGTAATCGGAAATGCCATACCAAAATGACCCGATCCTGCATGTCTTCAAGTCCAAGTCATCGATCGCTGTGTTTTTAGAGGCTATCTTGTATGCTCTTTCCACAGATCTACAAAAGGGCAAATCAAGGCACTGGTGAGGCTTTTACAGCAGCATGATTTATTTGACCTACAGGAATATTGATATCAGTCGAAATAAGGCAGAATGTATGTTGCACACAGTCCAATTGCATTCAAAGAGAGTAAATTTGCCTAATGCTAAAAAATTTCGAGGGAGCATTGTCCTGACTTGGTGGGTATCTACAGTAGATGTTTTGATTTGAGTTGGAGAACCTCTGCTCTAAACTAACATGCTCTCAGGACAACTATGAGTAAGAGCATAAGTAAACACTGCAAGACTGAGTTGACTCAACCCAAGTTGTCTTATGGCTGTTATATTTTCTTGTAACAGGTGATTACCATTAAGGAGTGGCTGAATGTGGTGGCATGTCTCAAAGCTTTTTTTTTTTTTTTTTGCATGTAAGAATGTAGCTCGTCTGGTAGAGGAGATAGTAGACTGGTAAGGGCAGGAGGAAAAGCGAAAGATGTTAAAGGACGTGTTTAGCTTTTCAAGACCTTCGTGGAAGTATTACTTCTGAGATTGTCAGCACTTTACTTTCATCTTGAAGCAACTGTCTCCAAGAAACATGGCTGTTTGGGTTATTTTACCCATTGTTCTGTGTGCTGTCTCATTCTTCGGGTGCTGGACAGTGTGAGTTGACCAAATTATTTGTTGTTCCTCTCAATTTAAATGACCTATTACAAATACATGCTGCTTCTCAAGGTCAGCTAAAACTCTAAAGTTTGTTACAGGTTAAGATGCTTTTATTAGAGTCTATTACCTTTAAATGTTTTTGCTTTGACAGACAGATAGACTAGTTTCAATCGTAATTTATGATGTTTCAATCATAATGTATTAATATCTACATTATGACATTGGTGATGACGTGTAAAAGATGGTTGCATAACTAGCTTAACATCAATAAGAGGCAAGTCATTTAAACTCAGTAACCGAACATGAGTCAGGATCAGAAAAACTCAAAGACAAGTAAAGGCTGGTCTTTCTACTCTTTGGGAATCTAATCAGGGGAGTCTGATCTGAGACATTTTCATGTGCATTGTTAGATGTTCATAATTTTCTGTGTAACTGAGTCATGCTCTATCAACAGGCTCTGGGTTACTTATTAAACAACCCTTATGTATCTTTACCGGTGTTGGGTGTAATTAATTACTTAGTAATCTGATTACTGTAATTTCATTTATTTTCCCTTGAAAAAGTAAGGAATACTGTATAGACTAGAACAATTCTATAAAACAATAGTGAATTTAACATCAAATTTGAATGTGAAAATGTATGTTTTTAATGTAACCTTCTCCCTTTAAATACTTTGGTCAGCTCAAGAATAATGTAGCCTATGCAATTTTATATTATTTACTTGAAATAATCAATAGAGCAGTTTCATGTCGTTCCTTGTATTGTTCAATGGTGGAGGTTGATATGGGATTTAGAAAGTAATTAGTAAGGAATAAGTAATCCAATACTTTTTTAGAGATACAGTAATCTAATTACACCGTTGAAGATGTAATTAGTAGCTAATTAATTACTTTTTTAGAGTAACTCACCCAACACTGATCTTTACTAGCACAATATTAAATACTGAACAGAATGAATACAGAAACAACAAAAGATGCTACTCCCATAGCAAAATATTTGAACTATTTTGGCTCTGATTTTAGGATTAGTATTTTTCTCCTAACTTAAAATGACATTTGTTTTAAAGGGTTCTCTTGTCTTTTTCTACAGATATGGACTTGCATTAAGTTTCAACCATGTCTGCTCACTTACTAACTGGTAAAGTGATGAATTCAACCTGCATTATTTAATGTTTCTTTCATTTATGCTATTTAAAAACATTGTTGGGTTTCTTAACAGGGAATACAGAAACTCATGTCAAACAAATGAAACGGGGAATTGCTGCACCCTGGATAATGTCCCTACCATAAGGTTTGAATAACACATTGACCTTTAAAACACCTGCTATTTTCAACTTCATAATACAAAGGAATGACAGGCATTTTCTGCTTATTTTGCAGCACAAGTGGAGCGAATTTTCCAGAAAACTCCCTATTCACAGCAACAATCAATGCTGGTTCATTTTTGTGTGGGTGTATTTGACTTTCAGATAATAGGCCTATATTTCACATCTGTGTATGGGGGATGCACTACATAATTCACATAATTTATAATTTAATTTGTGTACCAGTTTATATCTGAGATACTTTAATACATTTCACAATATCATATTATTAATTCCATAATTGAGTAGATGCATATTGAGTAGGCATGTCCAAACATTTGACTGGAAGTGCACAGAATGTCCATAAGACTCTCTTTATCACTTACAGTGAACTGAATTGTGATTTGAACACATTGCAGAGAAAATCTGTGTAATATATCTTCTCTTTTCTTGTCCCCACAGTTCTGATTTTCTGCATTTTCCACCATGCGCACATCCTGGACAGGAACAATGTTCATTCTCTTCTCAGTAAGATTGCTATGATCTTAGGCTGTGTGGTGTCTATGGGTGCTTTCATGGCTGGAAACTGCAATGTAAGTACAGATGAATACCCTTCACTAATTTCACTTCTTGCTCACGCATAGCTAATAAAGGATTCAGTGCTGATGTGATGAAAAAAATTCTCAGGTGACAAGAGCTTTAACAAGAGAGTCTAACAACACTTACGCTTAACAAACACACAATAATCAAGCTCCTTAACCATGTATTTTACAAGATAATAGGTAGCATAAGGCATTTATGTCAAGTTGATCATAGGTGGAGTCACAAAGCAAACTCTTCTTAGGCTTGTTTCCTGTAGGCGTACTCTGTGTAAATATAATAAACATGCATGATGTTATGCACATTACACATGACATAACTAGTTTCCACTTCATATTAATTAGGGTACAATGGGGCTAAAGACAAACTCTTAAGAAAAATGTGCTTTTCACTACTGCCGTAGTATGATTTCAGAAAAAATATATGTTTGTATTGAACATTGATGGAGCAACAGATTTTGTGTGAAAATAAATCATAAAAGTTGCTTCTGTTTAAAAATCTTATAAATGTATGAGGTGGCAAGGTGGGGCAAAAGGCACAAAGTATAGTTACAAATACTTAAGCTTAATACTTGTTCAAAACAATCACTTTAGCAAAGTTTGTACTATTTTCTGTTTAAAATATTAATAATAATATAATATTTTTTTTGTTCAATAAATATAGTCATTAAAATATGTTAATAAACACATATATATATATATATATATATATATATATATATATATATTAGGGCTGTGAAAAGATTAATCGCGATTTATCGCATCCAAAATAAAAGTTTGTGTTTACATATTAAATGTGTGTGTACTGTGTATAATTATTTTGTATATATAAATACACACACTTGCATGTATATATTTAAGAAAAATGTGTTATTATATATACAAATATTTATATATAATATAAATTATATTTAAATATATACAGTATATACATGCAAATATTTCTTAAATAAATACATGCATGTGTGTGTATTTATATATACAAAATAATGATACACAGTACACACACATTTATTATGTAAACACAAACTTTTATTTTGGATGCGGTATATATATATCTATATCTATATGTATATATATATCTCAATTTTTTTTTAATTTTTTTTTTTAAATACAGAAACAAAATTATTTTAATAAAGATTCTGAAAGCATTGAAGGAAATCCCATAATAATTTAATACAGATTAACCGTAGTAATAATAAATTATATTTTATTATATATAATTGCAGGGGCGCCTTTTACCCCAAATACCATACTTTTACATATTCTTCTGTTATAGAAAAATAGTTGCTTTAATTAGCTTGAACAAAACTGAAAATCATTAAGAAGACCTTTGTTTCCAAATATATTCAATAATTTTAGCGATTCTCATTTGCTATTTAAATCTACATTTTAAAAAACATCATACTGGATCAAATTAAAATCTGCTGCCTGCGATCGCGTCGGGTTAGCCAAATTTCCACGTGCATCTTGAAAAGTGGATGTTTTGGAAAGTGCAAGTAGTGGTCATTTAGTGAATAAAATAAAATCAAAGGCGCCTTTTTTCCCGGTGCGTACCCAATCTTCAACTACTATGTATTAACTTAAATGCATCATTTGATACAGTGCACTTAATGTGTGTACATACATGTTTTACATTGTACTCAGTGGCGTAGCGTCTGGGTATGCAGGTTATGCACGTGCATGTGGCCCCGGGCAGATTGGGGGCCCGCAGCGAGGGAACAGAGGAAATTACAGCTGTAATTATTTACATCTATAATTACAATGTTGACGCTTCCCTCACACCTTAACCTAGCCTCAATCCTACACTCTTAGTAAAAATGGCTCAGTTTGGTTCAATATAGAACCCTATAAGTGTTCTTGACTCAACTGACTTTTGCCAAAATGTTGCCGATTGCATAATACTTTGATGTTTATCAGGTTATGATTTTCTTCCTACTGATAAAGTATGTTTACATGCTGTTTAACTTATAAACTTTTATTACAATTAAAAATGAATAAAAAACAATATTAATTCAGACTAAACCCGTAAAATAATCCCATGACAGGAACCTCTAAAAGGTTCTATATATGAAGCTCCTGACAGAACCCTTTAAGCTTCTATGTAGCCTAGAGCCTTTTCTTCTAAGAGTGATACATATATACCATTTCAATGGGAGCAAGTGTTTTGCAATACAACAAAATAAGTACATTACCTATCAATAATTTTGAAGTACACCTAGGTGTACTTAGGTGTTAAAGACACCTAAAGTGATACTGAAAACTTTAATCTTCAATTTTTAAAAACAAATTTCATTTGAATTACTCCTCTATCTCAAACTTGTGATTCCATAGTCATGTTTATCTAAAGCAGAATGAACTGACACATTATCTCCTATAGTGAAACAACCAAATAGATGTTGTTTCCTGTGTTTTTCTTGCAGCCAATCGAGCTGATGTTGCTCCATTACCTGGGTGCTGCCCTGAGCTTTGTGTGTGTGTGTCTGTACATGACCATCTTGACCTTCCTCACTAGTAAATGTGTGATGACGGGGTGTGAATGGGTTCTCCACCCACTACGCAGCATCTCCACAACTATCCAGGTTTCTGCCACCATCCTCTGTATCCTTGTATGCTCAAAATATTTTGATTGTAATGCATTGTAATGCTATTTTTTTAGAATAAATTATTGTTCAGTATTTCTATGCTTACAAAAAGCCTAAGAAAGTATGAAGTGCAGGTGAAAATGAAGACCTATACTAAACACGTCACCGCTGTTTGCAAATACCCAAATTGTCTAGGCTATTTGGACACTGAAGAAAAGCTTTAAATGTATGAATGTCATTGCATTATGTAACACAATACCAAATCAAGGGATGTGTGTTTTATAGAAATAAAGCCTTGACACACATCCAGGAAAACATTTCATAAAAATAGGTTTAATGGGATTCACATTATAAATCAATAGACATAGGCCTACAGTTCAAAATGAAGATAAAAATGTATTTGAATACTTTATGGTTGTCAAGCATTGTAAATGTGACTGTCAGTTGTCTTCATACATCCACCAAAAAGTGACACCTGCTGTTTCAAAAAGTACATAATGCAATGCAAAAGTTTGTAACAGAGTGTCTATTTACACCAAGTGCAACTATTTACACTAACTCCGCCCACCAATGTCTGGTTGGGCTAGACAAAAACGGCTGTAATTTGTCAGCCGTAGGGAGTAAGTCGTGTAGAAGATACCTTTGACACGAGTTCAAACCAGCCTTTTGCCGAACTCGTTCTGCTGCCTTTATCCCATCGCATATCAGATTGGAAAGGCATTTATTTGCAATAAATATGAAGAAAATATGTGAAAGTAGAATTAAAGTGCCTAACGGTTATTTAATAATAAAGCGTTTATCGGGTAGGGTTAGGGTAAGTGTAAGGAGGACTTTATTGTCCTAATAAGGCGGCATTTATTTAATAAATATAATCATTTACACTCAATGTTATTACTGCATACTGATTTATAATGTACTAAAATACTGTGGTGCAAATAGTATCTAACTACTATTTACACTTGTTGCAAATAAATTACTGCTATTTTTACAAATAGAATCTTATCGATATTTTCACTTAGTGCAAATAGCTGCTGCCTTTTTTTTATGCTTTTGAAAGTCTTGCATAAAGTCTTATATACTTCACAATAAGGTTCATTGCATTAACTACCAATGAGCAATAAATCTGTTACAGTATTTATTAATCTTTCTTAATGTTAGTTAAACTATTCATTGTTAGTTTATGTCAGCTCAGGTCCATTAAATAATATTAACCTTTTTGAAAAGTGTTTCCAAAGTCTGTTGTGATCACTAAGGCTGCATTTATTTGATTAAAAATACAGTAAAAACAGTAATATTATTACAATTAAAAATAACCGTTTTCTAATTTAATTTATTTTAAAATGTAATTTATTCCTGTGATCAAAGCTGAATTTTCAGCATCCAGTGGCACATGATCCTTCAGAAATCATTCTAATATGCTGAAACCTTTCTTATTCAGGATTCTCTGATTAAAAAACCTTCTGGGGCAACCATAGATGTTTAAAGTTTTATCAAATATTACCATTATTAAATGGTTATTTAGTAATGAAATGTTTTGAAACAGTTTTTTCTCCATGACTTCTCTTCTCTTATCAGACGGCATCTTCTTCATCCAGGAGGATTACTTCTATAAGCACATCTCTGCTGTGTTTGAATGGTTGCTGGCTATCAATCTGCAGCTCTATGAACTCAGCTACTCCGTAGAGTTCTACTTTTTCTCCTCGTCAATGCTTTCAGTGCTTTTAGCAAAGAAAGAAGAGGAGAAATGTCTCATTTTGTCTTAATGTCGAAAAAATCCTTCAGAAGATAGATAGTTTTCTTAATTTTTCCATCATGGATTCATAATAGATGGCATGTTGTAACCTCATTCAAACAGTGGGTCTGTTCAGGAGACATTTGAAGACCTTTTTTTGAAGTGGCAATAGAATTATGAGGTTGCAAGCACTGGATTTACTTTGGAGCAGGATCCTCTGAATTTTCTCAGAGTGGAGCAACAGGCACTTTGAACTTCTCAGTTTTTTCCAAAGCACTTTTACTTTCAAAATACTATAGCATTTAACTGAGAAAAACACCTTACAAATACAATATTTGATCTCATATCTAGATTTCCTGTGAGCAAGAGTAACTTGGTTGGTGCATTCAGCTTAAATGATTGTTCAGTGTTTACCTCACACTTTTAATCTAATCATTCCATCCCAGGAAATGTGGAATCAGCTGCTGGCAGGAAGTCAGAACTGAAAATGTCATAAGGTATATATAGAAAAAGATAAGAATAACCCATTAATAGTCACAGGTTTATCTCAAATTAAGTTAGTTTCCATTATCCCTTATTATTGTGTCAGAACTTCCATTCAGAGACTCTAGATATAAGGGGAATTCAAGTAAACAGAGAACAATATAGATGGATAAGTGGTTCAATTTACCTTAAATTACCCAAAATATTTATTTGAAAAGGTCTAATTTTATAGACAAGATCATTGTCAAGTTTGATCCCTGATATTTTTTAACACAAAGAATTTCAATTAAAAACTTTATTTTACAAAACAAGCAACAAAGGGCTTATTGCCTCTGTATGATAGTTTGTTGATATTTCTAGA
Source organism: Squalius cephalus (assembly GCF_949319135.1). Taxonomy (NCBI): domain Eukaryota; kingdom Metazoa; phylum Chordata; class Actinopteri; order Cypriniformes; family Leuciscidae; genus Squalius; species Squalius cephalus. The sequence goes on from NC_137142.1 coordinate 28,159,077, forward strand.
TGTATGTAGTATTCAAAGCTAGTTTTCAGTGTTGAGATGCAATTATGACAAGCCTAAAAACAGACTTTACGGGTTAGAGGCACATTCACACCAAGAATGATAACTATAACGATAAAGATATAGTTTACAAAATCGTTATAATCACAAAAGAATTGCAGAGTCCAAACGGCACAGAAACAATATCGTTGGAATCACTTCCAGAACAACTTTTTCCAGTTGACGAACGTTAAAAACTTTGGCAATCAGAATCCATTCTGCATTCTCCAAACTTTCTAACCGGCATGCACTGCTTCAAGTCGGCCGCCGATCGGTCTGTGCAGCGCTGCATAAAGTCGAACAAGCCTAAAACTGCAGCGTACGATTATGTGCTGCGTTCATGGCATGTCGTAATTACTGTAAATAAAGCTGTGCGCTTTCGAATCGCTCTCGCAGTTCTTTGATGTCATACACCGATCAGTCTGCGCAGCGCCTCTTCAAGTCGAACAGACCTGTTCACACCTTAAATCAGCAGTGGTGGTCAGGTGGTACAGCAGCCACGTGGTACAAGTCGTAGCTCTCAGAAAAGTAAGAGTTCACACATTGTACAGTTCAACAAGCACATGAAGGCTTTTTACAGTTCAGAATCGTTACGGTAATTATCACTTGGCGTGAACACACCTATAATAGAGCGATATCGTCCACTGGTGTGGACGCTAATACAGTTATGGTTCTTGGTGTGAACGAGCCTTGAGTTTGAATGCAACAACTTACATGAACCAATTTTACTTAAAAATAAAGGTTCTTTACTGGCATTGATGTTCCATAAAGAACCTTTAACATCCATGGAAACTTTCCATTGCACAAATGGTTCTTTATAGTGGAAAAATGTTGTTTAGCTTAATAATGTTCTTTATACTAAGAAAGTTCTCTACTAAGACAGTACACTAAGAAAACTGCTCACTGAAAGGGTTGTTGGGTAACCCCCTTTTGAAACCTTTATTTTTAAGGGTGTATGCTGAAATCCAGTCTTGTTTTTAAAAGGGCAGATGTGTTTAATAATGTGTTGCTTAAAATAATCTAGAGATGTAACTCTTGCCTGTTGCCAAATGTCACATTGAATGTTTGACTGGAATGCAAATGGTTTCATAACATAATGGCCAGGGTATTAAACACACAATGGTATAAAAAGTCATGTGTGGTATACAACAATGCAATGGACGCACAAGTCGTTCAACACCTGCTCTCTGTAATTCTGACACACCCCATATTGTTTAACTAAGAAAACCATTCTTGCATGTAGTAGTTCACCTGCCCAGGTGAAGATTATATCGCTGTTTTTCTATTAAAATTTTATTTGACAGGTCAGGTTTAATGGGGTAATCATCTAAAAAATAGTCCCCTTGTTTGCATTTTCATTATTAAACAATGTAGTCTGTATATATGTATCAACCATGAAGACTTTAAATTGTATATATGTATCAACCATGAAGACTTTAAATTGTTTTGAGAACCAAATAATCTGACATGCATTAATTTATAGTCTACTTTGTAGCAACTATACAATCTTAACTACTTCATCATTTAGAATGGCAAAGAAACTTCCAGGACAGGGAGGAGAGTTACAGGACAGCTTGTTCAATTTTGAACCTCACATTCACAGTCAGGCTGAAGGAGTGACTTTGTTTGGAGAGGTTATGTACACACATTAAGAAAGACACTGATGCAGTTTAGGACTTTGGACCTTTGCTAAAGAATACAGCAGCTGTGAACAGAGCTTTGCAGAAATAAGCCCTAAAACCTGGAAATTAGTTGAACAATGAACAAGCATATTTGCACTTCGGTTTCATCATGCCGAAGTCGATGGGTTTTTGTTTAAATGCCTAAAATAAGGTCTGTGGTTAACACAAGCAAAAGATATATTCATATTTTATTTTATGAAATTAAATACCCCACTTGTAAGATTTTACTTGTTTTGGATAAGGTGGTTGCTAACAAGCGGCTAAATGGGACAGAGATACTTACTAATTCATTTATACTCGTGTTCTTGTAAACTATTCTATCTCAAACTTTCCAACTTGTAGAATTTAAATAAAGATTGAAAGTTGTCAGATTAGATGTGGTGCTGTTGAAGTTGTGTGACCGTGGTGTAGTAAATACTACCTTTAGCTTTTTACTATACTTCCGACTAGATTTAGGCTTCGAAAACGAATATAAATGGTGTTCATTTTTGGTTGGCCTACAAAAATACATCATCTCTGCATCCAAAATCGAATACTTCCCTACTGTATAGTATGCAAAAAAAAAAAAAATAGTGTGTCTGAATACTTATGTCATAAGTGAAAAGTCCCCGGATGACCTACTACTTCCAGCGAAGTTCTTGACACTTTACTATCCCTTGAGGCCACGGGAGAGGATTTATGAATGGCAGAGAAGTAACGCAACTGTCGTTAGTTAAGTAGATCACGTGACAGTAACAACATTCATACTATAAGTAAATCCAAATTCAATTGTAGTACCTACTCAGACAGTTCGTGATTTCGGATGCAGCGTATTCGTTTATCGTGAGTGGTGCCTCGTCAAGTGCCTGTTTAAAAGATTAGTTTGTGCTAATGACATTAATTACACAACACAACTGTTTAACTATAAGGAAGTGAGCAAACCTTTTGTATTTATGCGTTAACGTTTTTTTTGTGTGAACTCTGATAAAAGAGTCAAGAGAATGAAGAAATGGAAAAGGATTCAATTGTTAATGCAAAGCACATAACCTTTACTTTGAAAGAAGGTAATATACATCCTGGAATTACAGATAATAAAGATACATTATGAGCAAAATAAATTCACAATGGATATCCTCTCTTCTTTCACTGATCCAAAGAGTGGGGCAAACTAGAAAATGTCTACAGTATCAATGAGGGAAAAGGTGGAAGCAAACTTAAAAAGCATGTATGTCCAGGCATTCACTGAATACACTGTATAAAAAAAAGAAAAACAGCAAGCAGTAGTCCACATTGCTAAGAACCTCAAAAAACAACTGAAAGAAAAGAAAGGAGCTTGATTTTCATGGTGTTCCTCTCACTACATAGTTCAACAACTGCAACGCAAATATCATAAATAGATGGAGGGGAGAAACAAGCAAGATGCCACAATTCCAGCATAGCTGAAACAATAAATGACCACTCCAAATTCCAAACTTGGAGCATGACCAAAAGTAATCCTTTACAAACCTTTAAGATAGTCAGTCTGCAGGCGCCTCTGCAATCACTTCTCATGCCAAACACCTCTAACCAAAGCATGTTAAAACAGTTTGGGCCCTTAAAACGTCCGTGTGGATTAAGTTGTGGGTTCATTTGTTCATTCATGACGTGACGCGTGAGAACGAAAGGTTAAAGCAAAGAATGGCATGTCTCTTATCTAAGCCTTAGAACCTCTTCAGCTAGGTAAGTCTCGATTAGTCCTTTAAACTCTCTCAAATCACTAAAAATGATATCAGTAACATCTAGCTTAACTGCTATAGTTTTTCTCTCAGGTCTAAACAAGCAGACATCCCCTGATCCACACGATAACGGTGCTGATCATTTCAGGCTGGAGAGAGCACTACATTTACATATTTGATTTTTGTTTTCTTTTCTTAAAAAGGAAGGGCACTACAGTAGTTGACTCAAACTCAAAAGTATTAATGTGATGCAAATTTGAAATTTTATAAACCTACAATGAGTTGAAATTAGTTTTCTTCAAACTGAGTACATGTTCTTTGTTGTAGAGCCACTTTTGCTAGAGGTGTCGTCATGTGACTGGTATCCGATGAGGGTTTTGCTTGGGATACTCAAACGCTCTTTGTATTGTTGCCTAAAGGGGAAGAACAACAGATATCACAATGAATAAATGAGTCAAAGAGAAATCTGTTAGATATCAGCATATTTACATCAAATATCATCTAAACACATTCCACATTTCGGTGGAATTAGGGTTATTTATTTTATTCAGCAAGGACGCATTTCATTGATCGAACATGACAGTAAAGACATTTATAACGTCACAACATAAAATTCTATTCTAAACTTTTATTTCTATTCTATTATCTTGTATCCTGAAAAAATATATATATATATAATGGTTTCCACAAAAATATTAAGCAGCACACCTGTTTTCAACATTGAAGAAATGTTTCTTGAAATGCAAAAATATGCATATTTAGAATGATTTCTGAAGGATCATGTGACACTGAAGACTGGAGTAATGATGCTGAAAATTCAGCTTCGCCATCACAAGAATAAAAAAACATTTGAACAAACATTAAAATAAAAAAGTTCTTTTAAATTCTAAAATTCTAGGTATTTCACAATACTACTCTTTCACTACATTTTTGCTCAAATAAATGCACCTTTGGAAAACGTGTTCTTAAAAAAAAAAAAAAAGGCTGTGGAATGTGACTAAACGGTTGTATTTTGAATAAAACGTCACAACCTTTTTTTCTAGCCTATTTATCAGCTCGGCTCAAAAGACTTGTGAATGCATGCAGTGAATGCATGTACATGCTGACGTCTGGATCACGCAAGTGACGCGACCACTAAACTGCAGTGAGATCCAGTGAGAAGCACTCGAGTTTATATCTGATGCTAAACGAGTTCAACAACAAAACAGGAGAAACATTGTGCCACAACGATCTAGTTAAAATACTTTTCAATCCACAAGTCCCCAACATTTAGCATGGATTTGTAATGTAATTGTGAATATTAAATATATTAAAGGAGTAATGGAATATACTTACCATACAGTATTTTTGTTAAGCTACAGCAGTTTTTGTGCATCTGTATTTATACTAAATGTATTTAGGCTACTGTTTTTACTGTAGAATAGTTATTTTTTACCAAGGTAATGAGGTGCTATTCTTTTTTTTTTTTATCTGTGGTTATCATGATCTACAAATGTATGATGCTATCAAAGCGCAATGGTTCATTTGAATATTTCAAAGTCTCCCTAAAAAAATTAGGTTGTTAAAAGTTTACAGATATTGTTTTTGTTATTGAAAATAAATGTACATCCGCATCCCAACTCAAGCTACTGCTACTGTCAAACGTGCATTTCCAAGAGACAAAACATGTAGTAATATTAATAATTATTAATTAGCAACGCACCCTATCGTCATGATAGCGTCCCTGTTTTGGCAGTTGCCCGTCCAGATGGCTATTTTATCCCCCTTTGGCCTGACATTGACCACAGCTCCACACACGTCTTCACTGGCCTCATCAAAGGACTCTCCGATTAAACATAACAGCTGCAAAACACATGCACAGTATGAAGTTATGCAAAGCACACTGAGCCATCCACAAAACCACGAAAAAAGAAGAACTCTTACTGTCTCCATCCAGTAGCGGTCAAGGTCATTGTGTCGTTGCTGTTTGCTGAGGGTCATTAACCACCTTCCTCCGAGTTTATTCCTGTCATCCTCCCACATGGGTTTAATACCATCCTGAGACATACACAATCTGGACATCAGTGTTTTCTCATTTTTGCCAAGCGCTAATATTCATCCCTTTATTAGCATGCAGATAATTAAATCTGCAGTCACATGGTCAGAGTGATACCCACAGAAACTCAGAAATGCACCTGCTTTGCAATGAAATGTTTAGTTAATAATCAGCCACACATTTCAGTTCGGCCATATACACACTTCCTCATCTTACCTTAAATAAGCAGTAGTCACAGCCAAAACCAAGCTTACTGGGCTGCTGTATGTGATTGTATAATCTGAGGAGTGAACAGAAATCAAATCCATCATGATTTGCCACTCACATTTTCTTTAAGAAAAAAAGGGCAGTAGTGTCACAATACACGATAAAGGAAAAACACTTACGCCCAGAAATCTTCCACTGTGTCAAACTTGGAGATGAGACGCAGATTTTCTGTCCAACTTTTGCTCTTGTCATTTTTGAAATACCAGAGAGCCCATCTGCAGGGAGGCAAATAAGGACAGTGAGCACGAGAGTCTCCTTGTGTCACTCATATAATATTCATGTAGAAGCTCTCACAGAGCTGCTTCATCCAAGAGACGGCTCTTACTGTCCTGTTAACCAATGGAAAACCACGGCCACTAGGCAAAAATGAATAAAATTAAAATTGAATTGAATTAAAAAAATAGTACAGGTTATAGTATCATTATTAAATATAAATTGATCGTGTTACTCTGAACAGATGGCCAGATGTCCTTCTGCTGCTGAAGCTCAAGAAGATCTTTAGATCATCTCAAATCATGCTGGAGAACATGATCATCAGATATCACACAAACAGCGAGTGTTGCTTTCATTAAAGCCAATTCTTAGACATTCTTAAATTCATGTTACTTTTTCAATTACATTATTCTACTAATAACTACTGATAATATTTAATTCGTAATGGAAAAAAAGACAGTTTGATGCGTTTGTGAAAACATTTTCACAGTGGACTCAAGACTTTTGAACCCCATTGTAAACACTTTTTAAATACATGAATCATTTTATTCAGCAGGGACACATTAAACTGATCAAAAGTGACCTTTTTTTTAATAATGTTACAAAGGATTTCTAACTCAAATAAATGCGGTTCTTGTGATCCTTCTATTTATCAAATAATCAGTAATTTTGTAATATTTAGTCATGTTTCTTGAGCACCAAATCATTATATTAGAAAGATTTCTGAAGGATCATGTGACACTGAAGACTAGAGAAATTTTCACAAGAATAAATGACATTTTATAAGATTAAAATAGAAAATACTTTAAATCATAATATTTCACAATTTTACTGCAGCCATGGTGAGCATAAACATAAAAAAAAGAAAAAAGAAATTGTCTATGAGAACAAAAGTGAATTTTCACCTTTGACAATGTTTCATTCTAACCAGCTGCATAAAAGCAAAAGGACAGAGGAAATAATGCAGCTCCACTAAACACAAAGAGCTATATTAACAGTCATAATAAAGGCTGCTGTCATTCTAGAAACCAGCAGTAAGAGCTGAGTACATGACAGATGCACCCTGTCACTGATCCTAGAGTTATCTGTTGCAGCCCTGACCTGTGGTGAACTTTAAACTATCTATAACAGACCAGAAAGAAAAAAAAAGCACAACGAAAATTCTAAAAATGACTGTCATTAAACAAAACTTAAACGTTACATCTTGCAATTGCAACACAAACTGAAATGTGAATGCTGTACTTGAGTGAGATCTAAACACCCCAGGAATAAGCCACGGGCCGTGAAAGGGCTGGAATGAGACAGCTCAACATGTAAGCTCAGCACTTCCTGCAGCACGCTGGCGGACTGCAACCTCATCACTCATATGACTTTTGAGCTCGGTCACACCAAACACTACTGCCACAAAAAATGTGACAACGTCATGCAAGACTAGTTTTGAAAATGTCACAAAGATGTCAATGTCAAGTAGTACTTTATTTTCTCTGTTTTTGAAGAAGTCTCTTATGCTCAAAACAGTAATACCATGAAATATTGTTACAATTTAAAATAACTTTTCTATTGTCTTATATTTTAAATGTAATTTATTCTTGTGAAGACAAAGCTGAGTCACATGATCCTTCAGAAATCATTCTAATATACTGAATTTGGTGCTCACTGCTCAAGAAACATTTATATTTATTATCGATGTTGAAAACAGTTGTGCTGTTTAATATTTGTGTGGAAGCTCTAATCATTTTCAGGATTCTTTGATACACAGAAAGTTCAAAAGAACAACATTTATAATATTACAAAAGATTTATATTTTAAATAATGTCTTTACCATTCTTAAATAAATGTCTTTACATTGTCTGCCACTTTTCATAAATTTAACGCGGAAAAATGTACAGTCACACTTTAGATTAGAGTCTAATTCTCACTACAAACTTTTGCCTCAAACTCCTAACTACTGCTTATTAATAGTAAGGTAGTTGTTAAGTTTAGTTATTGGGTAGAGTAAGGGATGTAGAATATGGTCATGCAGAATAAGTAACTAACTAATAAACAGCCAATATCCTAGTGATATGCATTCTAATAGTGAGAATTGGGCCCTAAACTAAAGTGTTACTAAATATAAATTTCTTTGCAAAAAAATATATTTTACTGCCCAAAAAAATGTAAACGGTAGTTTATGGCTAGTTTTAGATTATCAACATTGGCTAAAAAATGCACTCTAATTTCTGAGATTTTGAATAAATATTGTCTAAAAAAAGTATTCAGTTCATTTCAGTGATTATGTGCTCTATTCACTTTAACCCCTAATGCACTAGGACTGATTTATGCTATCTGCTTAGTGTGGCATATGCTACACAGGTGATGTATATAGAACTTCAGATATAAATACACACAGAAATGCATGACATTTACCTGTTTTGCAAAGGGTGTTTGATGTACTGTTCAGGACTTGTCACAAGACTTGCCACAGGAGCCGTAGGACTTTCAGCACGGACTTCTTCATTTTCAGTTCCTCGCTACATAAATGCAAAATGACTTAATGAAAATGGGTTCATGAATTTCCCTGACCTTTTTTCAGTCACAGGAATTTTTATTCTACAAGAAGTGATTTCTATCTGATTAAATGTTTTAGAGCAGAGAAATTTCCATGACTATTCCCATTTTAAAATTCCTAGATATCCCCAGGTTTTTCCATGATGGTGGGGAAACTGATTACAAAAAAGTTCAGGGTCATTCATAGAGAAATACTGACAATCACCTCATTGAACAAGTCATGATCCTCAACCTGAAACTGACCTACAGCACATTCTGTGCAGCTGTCAGCCTGTCTTCACTGCTAAAGAGGCTCTTGGACTATCTGAGATCTTTCTTTGGGAAAATAGCAAGAAATACTAAATGGAAACAGATGTTTCAATTGCAAACTATTGGCTCAATGCTTCGAAAACTCAAGATAACGTTACCTGGGGCTGGTTGCAAGACTAGTCTTGAAAGTTAGTCATCAACAATTTCTCTTATAACTTTTTAAGTCAGTTTCATCAAAACGTAAATTGGCCTAATTTGATACCAAAAAATAAGACTGACTGCTCCTTGACTAACTGCGAGTGGGTCATGCTAGATCTTAAAGACACTGTCTTAACATAATACCTATGTGTGTGCAACTGGCCCCTGTGGTCAAACTTACCAGATATAATATGCGTGCTTGTTACCAAGACAACTAGCTAGATTACAGCATGTACTTAATGCAGTGTAGAGCAGATCACACACTATTGAGTCAGTAAGTGTAATTTCCAGTTCAATTTGGAGTCATACACCCTCTACTGTCCGCTAAGGTACAAGCTTCTCTAAACACATGCTGACTTATTTCAGCGATCAATGACTTTGGTGTTATTTACGTAATCAGACTACACGTAAATTCTTTAGTGCACATTGAAACGTCAGATTTAGTTGATATAGTGAATTATAAAACGTATTAAGCAGCCACGACTGAACACGCTAGCCGAACACAGTTAGCCATGCACACACGTGTCCAGATGTCTGGAGATATGATCTCTTCACGTGGAGACGAGAGAAAACCCGACACCATCCGCCCTCAAAGCGTTATGGTATCATTAGGCCGCTCTGAAATGACCCGGTAACGGGTGTGAGGACTGGTGAATTGTCGTTGCCCGGACCCTCCCTGTCTCTAAAGTCACCAGCAGCATTGCCGCCCCGAAACCATACTGAACCCCAAAACGACACCTCCAACTTTTAACACTACTGCTCACTGTTTAAACATGTCCCGCAGACAACACAATAGACGCTGGTTTACCATTGTTGGTCGCGGAGAAGCCCTAAATGAAAAAAAGCCCGCTCCCTCTTACCGGCTCCGAAGTCGCCATCTTGCCTGTAAAAATTCTTCTGACCGTTGGACGCTGCTGCGTCACGCACGCGCTCGAGAATCTACGGAAGCTGGTAGGGCTCTCGCATGCGGGAGACTGAAACGCTATTTTTATTTTAATTTTTAAATTTTTAAAAAAATTTTACATGTTTTTTTGTTATACATACAAACAAAACAAAAAAGAGAAATCATGAAATCTTAAAATTTAGTGTGAAAATTATTTATATATATATATATTTTCTTTTTTTCAATACACATTTTATTAAGAAAAGGTTACATTGAAACATGGTTGATAACAGACAAGTAACATGTGAACTTCAGGTAAGTTTACTAGCTATATACTTCTAGCTGAATTTTCAGTTGATGAAAGTATACACTCCTTTTTTTCCAGTGCATACTCAGTGTAAAAATAAAATAGTAAACTATGTATGATTTTAAGTTCACTTATACAAGTTCAAGAAAACTATTAGTTCACTGAGAGTAAAAATGTATTGGAAGTTAACAATGCCTATTTTACTTGTAGTATAGTTGCTATATAACGTTAAACTAAAACCATTAAACATTAAAGTAAAAACTAGTTTTGTACTCAGATTTTACTACTGTTACACTTAAAGTACACTTTTATTTTCTAAAAAGTAGGTCAGCTTACCCCCAATAAGTATTGAAATACACATAGTGCACTGATATGAGTATACTTAGTACATAAAGTATGGTTGGAAAATATACACTTAACTTTGCTTAAGTTTATTTAATAAACTGAACTTTGTAAATGAAGCAATTTCACCTAAAAACTGACTTATTACTATAAATATATAAGTTTATAAGATATGTAAACAGAGTGCCACATCAAAGAAGCCAATATGTATGACAAAAGTATTTAATAGGCTACTCTATCAAAAAAACGATATACTTTCTAATTGTATCTTAAGTATATTTTGATCAAAAGATTAAGTATAGGCCACAAATACTTAATCTGAATTGTTATATTATATAGCCTACTAGAATGCAACTTTTACCATATTTTCCTGTGGTAGAAATAGCGGGATTATGTTTTTTAATTCAGCATTACACTTTTGTATACGCATATACTTGTCAGTATAATCCAAGCATACTTAAGTATAATTTTATTAAGTATATCACTGATTAGCACATAAAATTTATTTAGTTAATATTCACAAAATTGGGTGAGTATTGGAAGTTTGATTCTTGAGTTTGTTTTGCAGATACATGTCAATGGAATTTTTGGACATTAACCAGCATAACATAAAAACTTCACAAAACTTGTGCACTAGAGTCATCTGAGGATGCACACCAAAGTTAATCAAATTCTGCCCATAGAGGGCACTAAAACTGTTTGTTGATGTTATTATTGTCAAGAGTTCTGGTGCACTGGTGGAGCACATGCTTGTGACATACTGCAAGAGCCATGCAAGTGCAAGTACAACTGAATAAATACATAATTAGGTCAAACAAATTTCCTGTCAGGAAAAAGTACCTTTTTTTCTATGGCAATTTCATTTAAATTTCCATGCAGTGTATCATCACTCTTTATAGTAAAATATTAGGGAATTTTTATTTGTCAGATTAGAGCCCAAGACAAAAAATGTCTTTGGTTCTAATCTGACAAATACAGATTCCCTAATATTTTAAATTGATTTTTGAAAATATCATGACTATTATGGTCCATGTTGACTAATATTCATGATATTTTCAAAAATCAATTTAAAATATCTGATATTCAAGATATTTTATCTTTGGTACTTTCATCAAAATGTATGATAGAAAAGCAAAATAAATGCTCATATGCTTGATGAACTATTGCTAATTTATCTTTATTTCTCATACACTGAAAAAAAAAAAAAGTTGCTGCCTTAAATTTTTAAGTACAATCAACTTGGTTGTTTAAGTCATTTCAACTTAATTTACATTAAACTGACTTAAAATGTGCTTTTTAAAGCAATGTAAAAACAAAATGTTGTCATAACTTATATAATTTTTTTTCTAGTGTACTTTGTTACTATGTCTTGTAGGATAGATTTCAATGTGTTTGGGTTGTGCAAAACTTCTTTTTTAAAACAGTTTTTAGTACTTTTTATAGACTTTGCATTAATTATAAGGATTTAAAACTCATTTAAAAATGTGCAAATGGAAAAGCCTCACGCTTCACATGTACTGTACAACTACTGTGCATTTTATTTTCTAAAAGAAAAATCTCAAAAGCTGGTGTTTTCTTTCCTTGACAAACCATTTCAAGTCACATAAACAAGTCTTCAAGTCATAACTTGTTCTTGTTTGTTTTGAAGGTATAAGAGGTTTAAAATGTCCACATTGTACAACAGTCCATATGAAGGCTTACATTCATACTTGAAGTTGAAGTGTGTAATTTTTTCAATGCTAAAATAAGTTTAATGTGCAACAAATAAATGAAACATGAATGAAAAAATGAAACATCCGAATCTTTGTGCTTTATGAACACATTACTCTGCTGTTTGAGCACCTCAACCAGTCAAACACAACAACTTTGGATCAATCAAACTATCTGGGAGACCGTTGGGAAACCTGTTTGAAAACAGTGATTATTCATGCATTTCTGTTTGGTGACACTAGTGGTGCAGAAATTACACACTTCAGCAGCATACACAGAAGAGAATTGTCAAACTGATAATATACATGAACAGGTTTTAAGGGGAACCACTTTTCCATTTCACAAAATATAAACAAACATTTCGGAGAATTCAGTTGGAAGACAATGCGAGAGTCCTAGAAGCTTATGTCCAAAGATACACACAAAGACCTGAGAAAAGGGAAAAAATACAACAAAGAAGGAGAACAAAAACATGCAAAAGACGTCTAACGTGAATATATTAACTTGAAAAGGAATGTAACAAAATGAATTGACTAAAGTTTTACTGTAGACTGTTGCTATGAGGGTCATGTTCAATCATCTGAACTCAAACCTAAAAAATGTCAGATAAAATGCAGGTTTTGAACAGCAACATGAAAACCAACCCATCATTGATGTAAATCAAAAGCTTGGAAATATGCATAAAATCAGTGAGCTTTGAATCGAATTGCATTGGTAATTCCCTTAGGCTATTTGATGTTCATAGTACTGACATTTCAAAGTCAGTCAATTACCATCAGGGGACTGTGAGGTCATAGTATTATTCGTGCCACATAAAGTCAAGAAGAAAAACACTCAATAACATAGCATGATCTAATGATGTTCAAGCAGAGTAAAACTTTCAGCATCCCCAAAATGAAAGATCCAACTAGTGCAGCACCTACATGTGATTTGTCAATGCCAAGGGACTCTGGTACTATGAATAAGCACCACTGAATGAGCACTAAAAGCCTTTCCCTGAGCTACAAACCCAGGCTTTTTTTCTTCCACATGATGGTTTTACACAAAAACAACAGTTTCATTGTTCAGCAAAAATATATTTAATTGAAGAGACAGTAGCGTGAACGTACAAATGCCACTCTGTGACTTCAAGTTCCCCAAAACATTGGGTTATTGTTGAGCTTTTCTATCTTTGTTGCAGCTAGAGTACTAGTTAAAACAGGTTTTCAGAGATAAAGTGTAAAATTTCTCACAACCTATATGAAAAGATGTTGTTTCAAGTGCTGAAATGAGAACAGCATTTTGGGTGCACAATGGTTTTGAACACTGACATACACTCTTTAGCACCTTGAACAAGAAATTAAAATGAATTTTGTGTAGCCGTATATTCACTTTAAAACTCGTGTAAGAGTAATGTAAACCTTTTGATTAAGCCAGTATCTTGACTAGGCCTCTGGATACATATGCAATTACGAAGTAATTCCTCCTTTTAAAGTTGATCTTCTCATTCAAAGCACCTAAATAAAACCGAACAAACTTTTATGTGTACAAAAATGCACAGACACTGATCCACCCCACCCTCCGCACCAAAAACGTGATTGATTTCAAAATAAAAAATGCACCATGTAGCAATAAAAATATATAAAATGACATATTAGGAGGTGTCATGGGATCACTTTAAAAGCACCGGTGAAAACATACAGTAAATTTGTTTGAATATAATTTAACACGCTTGAATTGTATAAAATGATTAAGTTGTTTTCAAGTCATGTTTCAACCTCTTTGGGAGATACAAAAAAGAAAAGAAAAGAAAAGAAAAGAAGACAAAAAATTGGGACCAAATAATATAAACTTTCACACAAGTGCCAGAAATGAACCAGTTTGGACACGTTGCCAAAATGCAGCATAAAACCTTCCATGATTATTGCTTAAATATGCAAAGTTTTATAATCATGACACCAAGCACATGCTGACTGTAGATACTAGAACGATGGATAAACCAAATGTGCATATTGGAAACTTCAAATGTCAAGTTGGTCTGAAGATACAAAGTGCTTTTTTAAAGGATGCCACATACTATGTCTCACAATGTACCTTCAAAACCAACACGAATACCCCTAAAAAACGAACGAAAGTTCCTGTAATAACCCATGTGGGTTTCACATTGGTCATTTAACCTTACTGTTACAATGGCACCATAAAATAGCAACTAGCAAGTGTCGGCCAAAAGAGCACCCGAGGCTGAGACATGAAAATAGAATTCACATTTCACAATGTCAATTCGGAGTGTTTACTACACACGTCATTTAAAGGATGACAAACTCCTATTGCAGTAAACAGGCTTGGACCAGAAATTAAATTACAAAATAGTTTTTGAAAATGATCAGAATAAATAATCACATTTACTATGCACTAATTTCATCTATATGTATAAAACCAGTTTTATAACATCTGTTCTGAGCACCATCTCTTTACAATAAAAAAAACAACACAGACATACACACCAAAACTCACAGTTAAAAACCCACAAACGGTAGTCGTAAAAGCTGAGATGAAGAGCACAAATTAAAAAAAGGGCGTGAAAAGATGAGAACTAGCTGAGGTAAGGCATTAGCTAGACAAGCGGAGAATGTCACGTCCAGCGGTTGTAAGGCCCAGTGACGTGCGTGAGGGAGTAGGGCGATGACATGACGACGACGTCACGAGAAACTGTTAGCGATTGACGGGTAGGGACCTGAAGCTTGTGTATCTCTTTCGCGCAAGTCTCGTTTTCGCTCTCCGTATCCGAATCCATCGCATTTGACCTATCGTTGAGTCCCAGACGCTCGGCCTCCTCTTTCTCCCTGGCCTTCTCGGCCATTTTAGCCTCCCACTGTTGCAGGCCGTGGCCCGGGGCGTTCAGGTTCTTGTGCTGGTAGAAGACCAGGGAGATGCGGGTGGGATGAGTGCGGTCGGGACGCAGGATGGGAGTGGTAGCGTGCAGCTCCCGTCGAGCGCATTCGATCAGGATGGAGCCGTGGGAAGGAGCCACCGCGACCCCGCCGATATTCCTGTCGAGGAAATTGTGTTCGCTGTCCGACCACACCTCCTCTGCTTTAACCACCTCTGGGGTCAGGGGTTGTGCCGAAACGGGCGGACAGGTCAAGCGGCTGTGGAGACCCTCAGCCATCGGCGGGGAGAGCGGGGTGGGAGCTGCCCCGCCCTGGAAGCACCGCATTTCCTCAGGCTCAGATTTGAACGAGGGTAAGCATTCCGGATTCATTCTTACAGGGTCGTTCGGATACGGGTTTCTGCACGGTTCGGTCATCTGCCTGATGGCCTCGTGTCCGTGTCTAAGGGGAGGAGGACCACCGTTGCTGTGGCCCGTTCTTCCAGAGGGATCATGCTGAGGGAACTTTGGGTGTGTGGACATGCCGTGGGTGTACGGGACTGTAGAGTGGAAGTCTGGGAATTGGCTAGACAATCGCATGGTGGAACATAAATTATGAGTATCCTTTTCTGGTGAATGTTCAACAGAGGTGTGTTTGAATGCTGTGGACAGAAAAAAAATAACAATAATAAGAATTTAATACAGAAACAAGAAGTAATAATAAGAGCTCCTCTACTTTAGAATCCTAAAACCACCAAAAGTTTTAGCGAATAAATTAGTAGATTACCAGCCTCTTCTTTATGATCAACTCTCAGGAGAAATGTATACTATTTTACAAAAAAAAGAAGCAAGTATTTAATTAACAATATGGATTCTGCAGTTAAATTAATCTCTATGTATATCCATATAAATCACATGATTGTATGCACACTTCAGAATCTCAGTGGTCATCCGGCTAGTTTTAGCTGCTTTTAGGAATAAAAAGAAACCCATTTCATTTTTAGTTATATTCGTTTTGAAATTTAATAAAGATTACATTTACTAGAGTTGTTAATAATTAAATACAAATTCATTTTACTAAAGAATTATTCGTTTTTAAAGATTAACTTTAAGTGAGTGTTAGACAGTGTTATTTTAGTATCGCCGAGATACTATTATAGTTGTTTATTAATATTTTGAATTAATTTTTATTTTTATATTTTCCATTTTCATATTAGTTAAAGTTTTAGTCATTTTGTTGTTGGTTTTATCTATGTATTATTTTTTAATTCATTTTCATTAAAGTTTGAGTTATTTTAGTACATGAATGTAAACTAAATGAAAAAAATTATATTTTCATTTAATGTTTATTTTATTTCAAGTAACAAATGTATTTTATGGTTTTAATGAACTATAATAACCCTGGTGTTAAATGATAGCAAACTAAAACTAATTAAAATATACATGTAAAAACAGGAGAAAATGAGAAAGCACAATCAGTATGCACCAACTGATACATAAAAAAACGCTAATATTGTCCAATAACAGATATGGTACTGATCATTCCTAAAACAATACTACACAACTAACTGATTTTTACACAACAGACTGACTCACGCTTTGGGACACCTAGCTCTAGTGCAGTGGTTCCCCACCCTGGCCCTGGAGCACCCCATCACTGCACATTTTTGATGTCTCTCTTGTTTGACACACCCATTTAACTTCTTAGAGCCATTACTAATGTGTTTGATTAGGGAGACATCTAAAATATGCAGTGCTAGAAGGCATAGGTGGAGGGTGAACCAATTCCAGGGTCATGCTAAGAAGTTGCGCTTCCCCTTTAAAAACATAAATTTCCTTGTAATAGTTTCAATTTATGTGCTGTTGTACAACCTACACAGCCCAGCATAAATGCTCCTGATAAATTTGTTATTAAAGCATCTACAAACCACTGTTAATTTTAACATAAAAGCTAGCATACTGTATGCGGGATTTGGCATGGCAGAAAGCGTTCCCTTTATAATCACTAAAAAGCTGTCATCTTCATCACGACCTCACAAAGTTCTGTTATGATAATAAATGAAGCTGTCTGCAAAATGAATCTCTTATTTACATAATGTCTACACTTTGTTTGTGATTATGAGAGGATTTGCTATCGTGCAGAACTCAGAATCCACTCACTACTCAAAAGGCTGGAGTTTTAGAAACGTTTGACGTTCTCCAGAGCGCAAACATAGATACGCACTTGATCGTTTGCCAAACCCGTTTCACCAATATGCTAGAATTACCACAAAAAAAAAAAAAACATCCTAGACCATCAGTTATGGCCAGCTTTTTTCCTCTAAAAGCAATCAGAAGCAGCAGCAGGAAGTGGTTTGAGTGAGAAAATTCCACACTAGTCTCAAGTCCATGGCCAGGGCCAGGGAAAGGCAAAGCCTTGCCTAAATTACACAGGCATTACACTACAGCTGGGGGAACTCCAGGACCAGGGGGAACCACTGCTCTAGAGGACATTGTGGGTGCTTCTCAAACATAAGACTGCATCCTAATGAGGCTGCGTCCTTCCTAGACCAGTTCTTCTGAGACTTCTCGGGTAGACTCCTCCTCAGCATTGAACGCTAGAATGAGATGCTCTATTAAGGCCTCATGGCTACGTCACACATGTTCCCACGTCCCACGGTCAAACCATGAAAATACTAAGCTGAATGAAGCTGAATAAAGGATTCAAAATGAAAGCTTTCTTCCAAGGATCCTTCAAATTGAGATGGCCTTCGGTGGTGCTTGATGACGTGGCAGCCTATATATGCAGCTTTACTTGGACACAACTTTCCATTTGAGAAGCACCCTTAGAAACAGGTCCTGGAGCCTCCCCAGCATTGCACTTTTGAATGTTTCCTTTATTGGACACACCCAGCTCATGTCATGGAGTACTCAACAAATCAGCTGATGATTTAATGATCCAAAACATGCAGTGCTGGAGAGGCTCCAAGAACGGATTAAGGCCCCGTTTACACAAAGGGAAGACGCAGATATTTCCCTGTGGTTTGGCTTCTCATTTACACTAAAACCCCATTTTTATCACAGAAAAACGATTATTTCTAAAAACTCAGGCCAAAGTGGAGATTTCTGATAACGCCGGTTATGTGTTGCCGTGGCAACTGGGAGAAACGGGGTTTTAGGTTCTCAAACGTCACATTATGCGATACTGATTGGCTTGCATGACTTTATCCTTCTCCCTACACTGCCGCCCATAGGTTTGGCACAGTTATGATTGCGCTCGACGGCGTATTTATGCGGGTTGATGTAAATTTAATTACAACTTTTTTGAAAATGATGTCTGCACGATGTTATTATTGAAAACGGAGGGGGGGGGATATTCGTTTCTCTAAATACCCGGCTATGTGTAGATGTGCCCTAAAACCCCCTGTATGCATTAAGAACATGGCATGGCTCTAAAGAAAGAAGACTGAACTGGAGATACCTTTAAGAGGCTTGTTCTTAACTTTCACAGGGTTGACCTGCTTACTATGCAGGCCGCTCAGTTTCTCAGCATGGGCTCTTTTAGCCTCCAGCCTCCTCTTGCGCGCTGACTTGACGGGCTCAGCCAACAACCGCACTTCTCTTGGGAAAGCAGAGAGGACCTGCAGTGCCCCAGTCTTTATCTTGGCCCACTGGCCCTCAACATGGCCAAACTCATCCGTGTCAGAGATCTTGTAGAGCGGCAGGACGTGCAGCTGCTCGTCCTCTGGAATGTTCCTAACTGCACGGTTATCCTCCTTGGTTAAAGTGCATACCTGCAGTTCACAGGAAGCAAATGCATATGAGAGTTTTTAACAAACATTTAAATCTGAATGGTGTCTTTAAAGAAAATGGAAAAAGAAAGTATTAAATTGACATTGTGACAGTAGAGGTGAGCCTCACCACAGTGCTTCCATTGGTCATGTTTTGTGTGTCTCTGTGGGCATGAGCACAGAAGTCCACACAAGCAGTCACACCAGAGAATGGTCGACCTTCCCTCCTGCCCAGCCGACAGTTGTTCCCCTGCTGATCCTGCTCCACCTGATGGATTACAGATCATTCCCATTCTTTTCTTACAAATGTACACAGAGCTCAGTTTGCTTTTTCTATCCATCTTATTTTTAACATAAGAGCAGGTGCGGCCATTTGTAAGTTGAATGTGTGAGGTTTCTGGTTTCATTCACTTCCAGTTATTTTTGCTGTACAAAAAAACGTTTTGCTCTACTGCGTAACCGTCCGTTACACCGCTTTATATTGCAAACTTGTGATCGTTTTCATATTATTTTAATTTATTATCATAATCGTAAACACACTGATTTGTGGCACAAATAAATTTACAGCACTTTGTTATTCTTCAGGGGCCGTATTCACAAAGAATTTTAAGGCTAAAAGTAGCTCCTAACTGGCGAATTTAGGAGCAACTCCTAAAAATAATGGGCGTGTCACTCGTAACTTTAGGACTCCTAATTTTTTTGACTAAGAGTAATTCACGAAGCATTTTAGCCCTAAAAGTAGCACCTAAGCCTGGGACAGCTTAAAAGAAGTCGAGAGGACTCCTAACTCACTAAGACCTATTCACAAACCGCTTTTTGTGGCATTTCACGTTGCGATGTTTTGAAATACGTATGCGGCGGCTACAGGAGCTTCCAATCGCGAGGGAACAATTTTGCATTGTAGGCATAACTAGAGATGCAATAACGCCACCAACAACAACCAAAACTAGGCTACTCATTGCATGTAAACTATTTGTAACGTTTCATTGTGAATCAAATTAAAATGTTCTTCTCTTTGCAAACGTAGGCAGAGGCATTTAGTGACAGATTAATTCAATAATGTTGCAAAGATATTGCATACATCCATATGTTTCATTAGGCTACTAGGCTATTTGTTTTGCCTTACTCTTTATTCATTTAGGCTATTTATTCAGTTATTCATCATCTTCCGTCCTTCGCACTACTTGTGTAGCGCACGCATTCTCAGACCTGTCACTCATCATCGTAGGGGAGGTGTTTGGAATCATTCCCGCGTTACAATCATCAGCCAATCAAGGTGGTCACTTCAGTCAAGCTTGTGCATGAGTAATGACGTCATCCATAGCAACGAAGACAAACTCTTAGTTTAGGAGTTGTCATTTTTCTTTACTAAGAGTAGGTCTGAAAGGCGTTGTGAATAACTTTTAAGAGAAAACTCCTAGCTAAAATATTTTAGTGCGATTTAGGAGTGCTCCTAGTGGTAAGATAAAATGCTTTGTGAATACGGCCCCTGGTTATTTACTGATAACCAGGCTAATGAATCAGGGGCCGTATTCACAAAGAATTTTAAAGCTAAAAGTAGCTCCTAACTAGCAAATTTAGGAGCAACTCCTAAAAATAATGGACGTGTCACTCGTAACTTTAGGACTCCTAATTTTTTTGACTAAGAGTAATTCACGAAGCATTTTAGCCCTAAAAGTAGCACCTAAGCCTGGGACAGCTTAAAAGAAGTCAAGAGGACTCCTAACTCACTAAGACCTATTCACAAACCGCTTTTTGTGGCATTTCACGTTGTGATGTTTTGAAATGCGTATGCGGCGGCTACAGGAGCTTCCAATCGCGAGGGAACAATTTTGCATTGTAGGCATAACTATGGATGCAATAACGCCACCAACAACAACCAAAACTAGGCTACTCATTGCATGTAAACTAATTGTAACGTTTCATTGTGAATCAAATTAAAATGTTCTTCTCTTTGCAAACGTAGGCAGAGGCATATAGTGACAGATTAATTCAATAATGTTGCAAAGATATTGCATCAATCCATATGTTTCATTAGGCTACTAGGCTATTTGTTTTGCCTTACTCTTTATTCATTTAGGCTATTTATTCAGTTATTCATCATCTTCCGTCCTTCGCACTACTTGTGTAGCGCACGCATTCTCAGACCTGTCACCTGTCACTCATCATCGTAGGGGAGGTGTTTGGAATCATTCCCGCGTTACAATCATCAGCCAATCAAGGTGGTCACTTCAGTCAAGCTCGTGCATGAGTAATGACGTCATCCATAGCAACGAAGACTCACTCTTAGTTTAGGAGTTGTCATTTTTCTTTACTAAGAGTAGGTCTGAAAGGCGTTGTGAATAACTTTTAAGAGAAAACTCCTAGCTAAAATCTTTTAGTGCGATTTAGGAGTACTCCTAGTGGTAAGATAAAATGCTTTGTGAATACGGCCCCAGAAGTCTTACACATTCAAGTAAAATAGCTTACTTGCAAAATAAGGTGTCTCGAAATCACAACATTATCAAGTCACATAATCAGCTTACATAATTAACATGTTTTGCTGTTGAGCCCTGCTTAAGAGCAGCTTTAACTTTGTTGTGACAGAGTTCATACCTGGTTGTGAAAGGCCTGAGGAGCGAGTCTCTTGTAGACAGGTGCCAAATCTGATGCCAGATTGTGCAAGTTTTTCTCCAACTTCTCCTCCTAACCAAAAAATCAAACAATGTTTTAAAGGCTGATTTAAATTACTATAAAGCTGAATAATACACTACTGTTCAAAATGTCTCTTATGTTCACCAAGGCTGCATTTATTTGATCTGAAAATAAAGTTAAAACAGTAATATTGTGAAATATTATTACAATTTAAAATCACTGTTTACTATTTGAATATATCTTAAAATGTAATTTATTCCTGTGATGCCAATGCTGAGTTTTCAGCATCATACTAGTCTTCAGTGTCACATGATCCTTCTGTCAGGGTTATTTGGTCATGTTTATTCTTAGTTTTCGTCACATGGACTTAGTCATGGAGACAAACATGGAGTTTGTCGTCATGGATGTTAATTTGATTGTTTACTCAGTTCAGGTGTGTGTCATTGTGTACAGGTGTTTGTGTCATTATCCTCTCTCTACTTTAGTTCAGTTCGTGTTCATTGTCGGGTCTCATTTATGTTGGCGTCAGATGTACGTCTGCATGTGAGTTGTATTGCTACCACTGTTGGACTTTGCCCTGTGTATTATTTAAGATTGTTACTCTTCATTTTCTTCGTCGATCGTTTGTATCACCACACAACCCGGTTACAGAAGAACTGACCCAAAGTGAAAGTATGTGGATTATAGCTTGTTTATTTGATCGTCTTCAGTCTGTGTTTCGTTACGGTTTTGTTTGTTTTTTTCCCATGGAATTCCCTGCCGTCAAGCTGCTCTGCCTTGATCAGGGAGATCGCTCCCTGGAGGACCATCTGGAAGAATTCCTGGATCTGGAACAACCTTCCCGGATGACTGCCTCTGCACGTTTCTACGTGTGGGACTTAACAACGCCACTCAAGCGCAGTTGTCTGGGGAATCTCCTCGAGGGAGCTTCGCTGATTATGTGGATCAACCTTCACTGCTGAGGATGTCACCAGCCCCACTCCAGACCCAGTGCACAGCCGGAACCCTACGGTCAGAATTAAGCAGTTTGAGCCCACCGCAGACTTCAAGGATCGAGGACGTGTGTGCCCAATATCGCCGCAGAGCCTGAGATGCGCGAGTCTGACCTGGTGCGCGTGCTGGATTCATCCATCGCTGAAGCAGCTTTTGGGAATCGAAAGGGCAAGGAGGAGAGCACCACTTTCAGCCCTTCTATCCAATGATTCTTCGTCGTCAGTCCCACCCAGCCTCCCTCTTCCTACCACAATTTATAGCTACATCCTCAGCCCTCAGCCATTCCTGCTACCCACTCGTACACCCTGTGTATCATTAAAGATTGTACTCTTCTTCGTCGATCGTTTGTCTCCCCACATAACCTGGTTACACCTTCAGATACGCTGATTTGCTGCTCAAGAAACATTTCTTATTATCAATGTTGAAAACAGTTGTGCGTTTAAAAAAAGGTTTCTAAAAAAACATTTATTTGAAATTGAAACTTTTAACATTATAAAGGTCTTGCACTTTTGATCAATTTAATGAATCATTGGTGAATACAACTATTAATTACTTAGAAAAAAAAATCTAAGTGTTTTAGAGGTTATTTCATTTAATGGATTTTACATTACATATAATTTCATGCAGCAAATGCTCTGTGCATTGCGACCACTTTTATTGTTTCTTTGATTTTCAATCTTGCAGGATGTTTCTAAAACCCTGGTTGCAAAGGTACGGTGTCACTTCACCACTGCAAATCAGGCACCGGTTTAATAGCCAATGGCACAGCACTATTTCAATGCACATTTTGCATCTGGTTAAACTTTATTGGGAGTTTTTGTATGAAAAACGACAAGAGTCATGCAACTGTTCTATCGATTTAAGTGCGAGTCTGAGTGATTTACTAGTATTAACTTATAACTTAGTGCCACTAGATTGCACCTGCTTCAGATAAACAAGGTAAATCAGGTATGCTCACACAGGATATTCTCATGAGAGTTGCACATCTCATTTAAAGTTACTATGACTTGTTGACAGGATTTTGAAAACAAGCATAATGATCCAGAACAAAGTCTTTCTTCCCACATATCCAGTGTGCTAGTGTTGAAAATCAATGAACTGAGAATATATCTCCAATGAGCCTATCTAATGCTCACCTCTTCAGGATAGTCCCCCTGTAGTCTGAACTTCCGGGGCGTTTTGCTGCGTGCAAACTTGCAGCCATTGAAGTACATACTCCAGGAGCAACCAAACGAGAAAGAGGCACCGGAGGTCTCTGGGTCCAGACCCTGACATGCACAGGTACGACTAACAGGAGAGATGAAGAAGATGAGGTAAGTTATAGTGCAATAATATACTATATTATAGAACTTGCTGGTGATGCTATTATTCAACAGAAAATTACATTATTTCAAGATATTAAAATTATTGCAAAGTCTTGATTTTGTTTTTGGGGTCTACTAGAATAGGTTTTCATGCTTGAATGTTCAAAAACACATTATTTTTCACATTTTACATTGTTGAAACACCTCTCTTCCCAGTCTGTCAGTAACACTTTTTAGTTTATGCGTCTATGAAGCCCCTCCTTCCAAAAAGTGCAATGTGCTCTGATTGGTCGATTGGACCAGCGTGTTGTGATTGGTCAACCACTTTGAGAGTGTTTTGGAAATGTCCCACCCCTTACCATAATCACTACTAACTCAACCAGGCCTCAACCGTTCTTTTGCGTATGCCTTGGGTGGGAATTATTTGTGAATAATTATTAATGTGGGATACTGTGACGTGTACGTTCCCAGTAGAAAACTCAAGACTACAATTGAGGCGTTTCAGGGAGTTCAGTAACTGCTTTGTGCTTTGTAACTTGCATTCTCAAACAGCATGAAAAACACACAATAAAGAATGTTGAAAATGTAAAAAAGCAAAATTATTTAGCTTTTATGACATACAACTATACTAGCCAGTTGTTTTTAGCAGGGAATGTGCAGTTACAAAATGATGATGTGAAGGAGTTGGTGTAAAGGCTTCAAGAAAAGTACTTCATCAAGAGCAACCTCCAAATGTTCTTTTGTATTTTTGTGAGGGAGTGTGTACGTGAATCATTCCCACACACTCTGTCCGTATGTTACTTGTGACTCACTCCTCATTGCGGTCACAGCGGCGGCTAGTGGGCGAGCCATATTTGCAGAGAGTCTGTGTGAGCTCCTGGTACAGGCTGTCAGCCACACTGCGTGGGATCCCCTCCCAGGCCAGGATGAGAATGACTACAACTGCATTCTGACAGCAGTGACCAGCACGCTGCCGCACAAGACACAACAACTTCTCTTCCTCACTTCCTCTGCGTATGATCTGCAGAATTTAAAACATGTGCAGACAGTATATGAAGGAACAGACATTTCAACAAGCTCTTCTTCGTATTTCATATAGGTCACTCACCCACTTAGCGATTGGGCAACCCTGTGAGCTCCTCCCCTCTTTACCAGTATACACCACAACCTCCATGCGGACTGCATTGCCTTTCTCGCCATATCTGTGATGAGAACAGTGCATTGAGTTCTGTGTATGTTAAGCACTATAACACGGGTTTTCAAACTTTTTATTGCAAAGGACCCCCAAATTTGATGAAATGCAAAAAAGAAGAGCAATCAGAATTCAGTTTGCAGATAGTAAGATGGGTTATATTATTTATAATATTTAGGGTTAGGGGTCTGAAACAAACGCTGACAAGAAAGTTTGAGAAATATCAATATAGTGTCATACTTATGGATGCACGGGTGATGGGAAATAGTATTGCCAAAACGTCAGACTGCAATAATTATAGCAGTTCAGTAGTAACCTCTCAACCTCTGAGGTGAGAAAGAATCACTCTATGGGCCCCTTGAACCCAGTTATGGGCTTCCTGTTTCAACTTCTAGAGAGCATGAAAGTGTGTTTCCACTAAAACGCATCTGTGGTTGCAGTCTATAGCTACATGTATACTTATCTGTCAATGTCAGACACATTACACAACAGGGTTACACAGTCAGTATGATTTGGTTGTCCTGTGCTAGAGTTATAGTTTTTAATGTTGCAAACACATAAGCTACATTTCCATGCAATCTAATAGTCAGTAATTAACTTTACTAATAGATCAACAAGAAAAGTGTGGTTATAGCAAATTTTCTTTGTAAAAGAAAACTGTTTTATAAAACGAAACTTATCTGTAAAAACTACACTAATACTTGAACAATAATAATTAATATTATTACTTTTCAAATATTAAAAAAATAATTAAAAAATAAATATTAAGCAATAAAAGCTTCCCAAAATTTCAAAATACAGTTTGTCAAAATAGACTATGTAGAAAAAAAATAATAAGAAAGATGGGAAATTTGACACATTTGACACACCCAAGATAAAAGGTAAACATGTTAAAATAATACATTTAAAATAAAAAAAGAAATGTATGTAAATATAAAATAATGCATTTAAATGAATGAAAAGTTTTAAATTTTTTGCAGTTGAGATCCACTTTACCTGTTCTCCATAATTTCTCTCACTGCTGCTACATTCGGGCCAGATCCAAGGTGAGTGTAGTACGGACCCTCCTCTTTCTCAATTATTTGTTCTGTAGAGGAAAATTGTGATCGTAGATGAATTGAAAGAACTTCTAGCAAACTTTTATTTCAAGTTATGATATACACAGTCACAGACTTACCCACACAGTCACAGGAGGGCAGCTCTGTGGATTGTTTAGAGGGGGTGTTGAGGAGATTCTTGGTTGGTGTGTCCAAAAACCTCATTGGAGACTCCAAAAAGTTGTTGAGCGTGTGCTTGGTGGGAGTCTGTTCTTCAGCGTACGCCTCGTCACCATTCTCCAAATGTACACTGGGTGTGGACAACACCGTAACACCTCCAGACTTCTCCACTTTGTAAAATCCATTTTGATTCGTGTGCAAGTGCTGATGATCATTTAAGCCGTTTGCTTTACGGTACATGATCCCTGGGCTTTGCGGCAAGTCTTGACGGGGTTCACTGGCCATGGTTTGCTGAGGTTGTTGTTTAGCACCATGATTTAGCACATCGTAGTTTTTCGATACCTGAGAAATCATTTGTTGTTCACATTCATGCCTCGGCCACTTGCTAGCACCAAGATGGTCATTTGTATGACTGTGAAAGAGTCCGTTTGGTGGCAGTAAAGAATGACTTGCTCCATGCTCGTATTTAAAGTTAAAGCCATTCTGCTTACCAGAACCTACAAGGTCCAAATGCTCTTTTTTCAGAGAATTGTTGTAGTATAAGAGTTGCCTGTTCTCATGATGAGCCTCCGCAATGTATTTTTTCAGGTCAATCTGAGCTTGTGGAAGAAATGGACTCCTCTTGTGCTGTAACCTCATCTTTTGTTGCGAAATGGCTTTCTGAATTGCAGCCTTGAGTGGGGTTTTCCTGTTGGGCGTCCTCTTGGCCAGTGGAATCCTACAATGATTGCCCTCAATCTCTGCAGCTTTCTTCTTCGACATCCTGGGTTTTGCTGGTGTCATTTTAGGTTTCTTTTGCTTTTTCAAGTGCTGCCCCAAATAATTATGATTGTATTTTATTGTCTGAGTAGGCATACCTTTCGGGGGACTGTTTTCCGAGACTTGCATCTGCCTCGATTCAATCATGAACGCAAGCTGCACCAATTGAGCCGCAACTTCCTCCTCATCCCTCTTTCTCGAGATGGGATTCGCTTCTCCATGCTTATACTTCTTAAAAGTGCCTTCTAACCTATCAGCTTTAAAAAGTGCTTGGCCGTTTCTTCGGTTTTCCGCGGTATATGATAGCTTTTCACATTCTGAGCTGGCCACCAGAAGATCCTTCAAGGAAAGTTTTCTGGGGGTAGTGGCACAGCGCTGACTTTGACTTTGGGTGAAGTTGTCCGGCAAGTTCAGAGGGCTGCGGATGACAGAAGTCTGGTTCAATGATGAACTGATTACCGAGACCTTGTTAGAGAAAACATCTGAAACTGGTTTAGCCTCTCGAAGAGGTACGTGGTTGCTTGAAGCGGAGTATGTAGATGTTTCTCGCTGAGCGTCCTGACTCAGGTTCTCTGTTTCAAAGGGCACTGTTTGTGGGGTAGCTGCCAGTTGGGTCAAGGCCTCAATAGCTATAGCCTGATCAACGCTAATATTCCTATGCTGGACCAGAGACTGGACACTGGGTAAAGATAGTGCAATATTATCATTCTGAGGAGGTTCTTCAGGACTTAGTCCTTGATCTAACTGACACTGATATGGTTCTTCTTTTGGCTCAGTTTTTAAACACATGTCTGAGGCCTGAGGTCCGAAAAGCCTCTTCTCTAGACTTTTCCTATCTGTACTGGAGAAGCAGACCACAGCTGCTAGTGTAGATAAAGCATCCTCGTAGCACTCGCTAGATTCTAAGTGCTTTGAGTGCTGGTCATCAATCTCAACCCATTGCTCCTCCAGTTTGATCTTCTTCAGAGGAACAGTCTGTTCTTGAACTGCCTCTGGTTCGTGACTTTTGTTATACGTAGATCTATGGAATATGGCATGTGGCTCGGTGGGATCCACATGTCTCTCAGTGTTTGGTTTCATGTGTTCAGCACCGTTATGAGAGGTTAGAGAGATGGTGTGAGGGAGAAGTACATCAGTGGTCCTGGGATCCTTTCCAGGAGGTTCTGGTGACAAGCCGTGCCCGAGAGGTGTGGGAACATCAGGTGGAACATTGTGTGTTAAGGATATGTAATGCGCCTCTTCCTCTGGTGCCGGACAGGTCTCTTCCATCTGCTCTGAGCTTGTGCCATTTACTGAGTTTGCCTCTGACTCAACCTGCAGTGGAAAAATATAGAGATGCTTCAGCATGTTTTGGCTGTGGTGTGAAGCAATACATACAGCAATTGGTCATTGCAACTTATGACAGCTGGTGTCACAGTGGATCATCGCTCAGAACAGGGTGATTTAGCAATGCATAAAAAAAATGTAAAAACAAAAGTTATTCATTATATTACAATAAAAGAAACGCAAAATGTCCACTGAAACACTGAAAGTTCACAAAAGTCATTACTGTCTTAAACTTAATACATTCTTCAGGTAATCGAAAGCCAGATTTACTCACTAGTCTATAGTTAACATTAGCAAATAAACATTCTATTACTGATCAACACTGTCCCATCATTGCTAATATACATTTCTCCAATATTCACACTATGCTGATCAATTAAAGGGTAAGTTCGGTATTTGACACTTAAAGCCCTGTTTACAGATCGTTTCTGATGAAATAGAACGGTTAAGATTAAAATTTGGACACATGCTGCTGTCCCGAGAATTTTAGGTTTATTTCGCGTTCCCCAAAACCTCTAGAATGGGTGTATAGGTGCACTGGAACAATCCTTCATAAAACGCATTAAACTTTCGTTTACAAAGACGTGAAACTCACCGAGTGGTCAGGGGTGTTCACTGATATGCTCACACAAAAATCGCTGCAAAAGATGCTTTCCAACAGGTGTTTTACCATTCGTTGTAAAACTGTGGATCTATTTTTCCAAACGCCTCACACCCGTAGATTCTTCCGTTGAGAGCTTGAATAATAGACACTCCAGCCCAGTTGGTGGCGATAATGCACCTTTGCCAATTGCAAGCAAACCGCTGGCATTTCATTGAATACACAGAAGAAGCAGAAGAAGAAGCGGCGGAGTAATACCGTACCTCACACAGCACATTCAATACAAGTCAATGGAGTTGGACAAAAACTACGATAAAACCTGTTGGAAAGCATATTTTGCAGCGTTTTTTGTTTGAGCATATCAGTGAACACCCCTGACCACTCGGTGAGTTTCACGTCTTTGTAAACGAAAGTTTAATGCATTTTAGGAAGGATTGTTCCAGTGCCCATAGGCTGCCATTGTGTAGGTGGGGTGGGGGGGGGGGGGGGACAGCAGCATGTGTCCAAATTTTAATCTTAACTGTTCTATTTAATCAGAAACGATCTGTAAACAGGGCATTAAGTGTAAAATACCGAACTTGTCCTTTAAATCACCATAATAACAACATTTGCTGAGGAATGTATATGGATCAGGGGGCATGATTAACGTCATTCTTTTATTATGATTTTATTATTATTTTTTAAGTTACAGTATCTAATTTTTAAATAAAAAATAAAAAAATTTATTAACGAAAGAGTGCAAAAAAAAAAAAATTTCCAAACCATGGCTTTACTTTACCCAAATATGCTGGTAAAACTATAATAATGATTTATATTTTAGACCTGATACGTCATATTCGTACAAAGAAAAGTAGCATGAAAGCCAAAGAAACCCCAAATTTACATAATTTTTTCATCTCTGCCAGTATGCCTTATGTGAATGTGTTGTTTGACAGCGGTTTGTGTTCATAAGGGTGTTTTGCTTCATCACGACATCCAATGTAAAACCAAACCTATGGAATGCATGTACATTTACACATTTGACACATGTTTTTATCTAAGCAAGTTAAGCAACTTATGTTGCATTCACGATATACATTTTACCAGTTCATGCATTCCATGGGAATCTAACTCATCATGATCTTCGTCTAGCTATTGACCGCACTAATTTAAATATACCACAATGTGAACATTATTGGAAGCACTCATTATAGCCTCATTATAGTTTTTCCATACCAACCAGAAAGTAAAAAAGAGGCAATGAAGAGAAAAAAAAAACAGCACGTGAGAGTCTTCACAGCACGCCTGCCTTACTGTAACGCAAGTACCTCTCATAAAACAATTTTACTACCCGCGTAAAGCAGTGTGCATTAGATGATTAAATACTTGCAGGAGTCAGTCAGTCACTTTGTATGGAACTGCGGTTTTCATGTTTTTTTTTTTTTGTATTTAGGCAAGTTAAATTTGTCGCTCAGTGCAGTGTGTAAATAATTTCAGCAGCAACAACAATGTAGTATTCAGGAAAACTCCTTCATATATCATTAACATTTATGCCAGGAGAGGGCTGATGCAATAGAGGGGTCGAAACAACAGTGAGGCAATAACTTGGCAGCCGCTGCAACTGTTATTACTAGGGGGAATAGGAAGAGAATGGTAATCGGCTCCTCTGATGTTCCCATCTAGTACTGAAACAAAAGCGGTCAGCATCAGATGCTGAGTAAACTACTTTCAATAACAAAGTAGTTTGGATGGGGACTTAATAGGAGCCCTATGTGAATGTTTAGATCTTTTGCTTCCTGCAATGCAGAAGCCCAAATGTTTGTTTTTATCAGCAACCTGCTCATGCCTGCTGATCATCTGAGGTTTAATCAGTAGAACATGAGCAACACTTTAAAAGCACAATGAAAAGGAAACTCTCCAGACATGAAGGCTGCAAATTAGATGTCGTTTGTTTGTGCAAATTCTGGGTAAACTTGCAAAGTAAACGACAGGAAAGACAGCACTGATAGACCCGAGCTCTTGAGTTTTCAGTCTCTTCCAGGAAAAGCTTGCAGTTAAAACCAGACTTTTGTAGATGGATAATAAAGATTGATGATGGATAGATACAGTAACAGCGTCAAAAGAGTTGAGCCAATTATTCCATCTTATTTAACATAAAAATCATTAGGCCAACTAATGGTCAAATTAAATACTGTGATATCTTTTTTCCTTGTTGACTGGACAATGTAATATAAAAAGTGAAAATGTGCCATAGGGAGCTATCTAGATCTGTAATAACCTTGGCGAAATGCAATATTGCTTGATTAAAGCAGTAAGCCACTTGAGGCTGTGCGTCACAGTGACGTGTAAAGAGGGTAAACATGGTAAAATCACTGTAACTCACTGTTTTAGGTGGCTTATTGCAATAGCAATAAAATAAAAGACACCAATCAATGAACAGTTAAAATTAAATTTAAAAATTACTCTTATTCAAAAAGACAACATGCAGTGAAATCTGTTTCATAAATGCATGTTATTGATCTTGTTCATTCATGAAACATGACACAAAATAAAGTGTCAATAAAGAACATGCAGTCCGAGTAAATTTATCAGCAATTTACAATGAAAAGCACTTTAGACACCGGCTCATCCATCCAATCAGTTACCTGACAAAACTTGTTTACAGTGTACTGTAAACATGTATTAAATCGTTTATTAAAATAAGTTTTATTAATACATTTAGCAATTAAGTTAAGTAAAATTTTGGTAAATTTGGTTTGGCAAATAAGGGTGCAGTACTCTCAACACATTTCATCTTTAAATCCATTTAAAATCCACAGAAAATTCAGCAGAAAATGTGGAAAAAAAACCCCACAGATTGCATCTAGGCTTGATTATAAGCAGACCTACAACAAGCAACTGCTCAAATTACAGTATCATGGTAACCGTGTACAACACTTTTATGTTTATAAATAAAGCAAGAAAGTATCAAGAAAGCAAACCAATCTCTACAACAACTGTACATTAAAGTGTCCTGAAACAGTGCAAAATGTGTTTTTTATTAAAAACATCATTAGGAGGGACGGTTTGCTCATTCGCAGCACGTCAAACGTTAGTCTCTCACAGCAGTGTCTCCGCGGCTTTGTTCTTGATTTGTTGTGTCTGAAGCCTTGAAAACTCAAAAAAGTCACACTTGACCTTGTCCCCTTTTCTCCCCCAGACACACACACACACACACCCCCCTAGCAACAGCACACGTACTGCCAAAATCCTAAGAAGCCTCCCTTAGGAAGCGTTACCAAGGAAAGTTAGAGCAGAAGGGGAGTTTCCAACCCAAACAGAGCGAGAGGAGGAGAGACCTGACACCCCGCGCATCTCACTTCCATACCAGCTTCCACACCACACTCATTCAAAAACACAACACTCATTCAAAAACACAAAACGAGAGAATAGCAGGGAGGGTAGAAATATCACACGCTGCAAAATAACATCTTTTATCACGTCTTTATCATTAAGCAGGTACCCGGAAAAGTTCACCATCATCCCGAAAGCCCGAACGTGCATCTTAACGGCAAGTTGCTCAGTTACGAACCCCCTCTGAACACATCAAAGGCCAGTAGCTTTGCTCAAACTGCTTTGAGTGCACTCTTTCACAGCGCCGAGCTCTCGCGGTTACGCGATTTCTAAAAACGTACGCTTCCTTCCTGGAGCGCGTGTGTAGTTTCTCTGAAGTTATGAGGTTTCTTCATTCATACGCTGCTGCTTTCCTGTTTCAGAACTTCACTACGGAGGAAAAAAACTCACGGCGCAGGTGAACGCACACTCATGGCTGCGCCTTAAGCCAAGATAAACTCTTTAAGACACTGATTTCAGATTCTGCATCAAAAGTCCCGTGCCTAAAAATTAAAGAAAGGAAAACAAAACATAGAGGTCTATTACCTAAGAAACCTTGTTTTTTTTTTTCCCATGTTTGGAAATATCCTTGCACCCTACCTGAAATAAGAACCAAAGCATTAGCTGAACCACATTACTGATGCAGCAATAACAAGAGCATAAACACACATACGAGCGCACAAAGCATCCAGCGCACACACTCTCCTCGGAGCATCTGTCTGAGACAATAGCCATTAAAAGCCAGTCTGGGGTTTTACCTTCTCATTCCTCAGAGGCAGACCCTCAATTTTGGGCAGCATAATCCTAAAAGGTAGCCATCTTGCCTCCCTCAGCTTCAGAAGAATGAGTGGCCGTAGTGGCAGATGCAGCGTGAGCAGCACAGGTTTGCATGATCAGTGCAGAGGACAGAAACCTGACGCATGCCTCTCGCAGACGCAGACAGCAGCCCGTCAGCCAATCGCGTAGGGACTCTAGCGGCTTGTAAATGTATCAGCCATGCCTAGACCCTCCTAAACAAAGGATCCCCTATGTGGTTTCTTACTCTACAAGTAAGCACGAGGGAGAGCGTTAAGCTGTGGTTCGGACACTCACGACACCGGACTGGAGTTCAAAGCCAGTGGAGGAGGGAGGAAAAGGGGTCTTTGAAAGCAAACGCACTATTTTTAGAAGCACACAAAAGTTCCCAAAGAACATTACAGGAAGCATTTTGATCTTATTATATTACTGGCGCTTTATGTGAAATAACTAAATATAATCTATTTCTAAATATTATATAATTTTGAAATGGATTAATAATAATAAAAAATAATAATGAATATAAATAATACATAATATGATTAAAACAGTTAGAATTACATTTTTATATTTATTTTAATTGTAAGTTTTCTTTCTAACAATCTTATATGTATAAAGACATCATAAATACAATAATTATATTTAATATATTATTATTTATTATAATAAGTATAGGAAAAATGGTCTTTGCAAGCAAACTCACTATTTTTAGAAGTAGCTTACATTAGAAGGGATTTTGATTTCATTATATATATATAATACATAATTATCACCATTAAATAATAATAGTAAATATAATGATAAATAATAATCTAAAAAATAGTTCTGTATATGTACTGTATATTTTTTATATTCATTTATTTATAATAAGTCTAAAGTTATTCCAATGACACACTCAGAGCTGCAAACATCATATTTATGTCTTAAAATAAAATAAAAATCATACATAACCTGTTACATTTATGGGGCATTTAACTCTATTCTAGCAATTAAAATAAATCTAAAATAAAAACATATTCTAAAAAAACGTATAAAACAGCTTATCCCCTCCATGATGCAATGCAACATGGATAACATGTTAAAAATAACACAAAGAACAAAGCTAAAGAGCATAGTGTGACTAAGCGTGGTGCCACACAGCTGTTTTTGTAAATGACGTCACGGCTACGCTCGTCACGCTCTCCTTTTTCTGTGAGGATGTCAGACGCTTTAGGGCAAGCATTCGCGCTCTCTCTCTCTCCATGGAGACGCTTTTAGAGTGGATGTGACAGCGCAGCCGCAGACCCTCCACCGCTGCACTGCAGCTGTCACACCATGTACTGTTCAGCCCAGTCTGCAGGCACACACAAACATATGGCTGAGGAGGTCAGATGAGGACAAGGGAACGAAAGAGCTACTTTTAGCACGAGCGCAGCTATTGAATACAAACACCAGGGAGCTGCATACAAATGCAACTGTATTATTTCATATATCTTAGATATATTAACTATTTATGCATGTGTACATACATTCGATTTTAGAATTACTTGTCTGTGTGTGTGTGCGCGCCTGAATTAAGCATTGTAGACAGTGCATTGTTTTACTGAAAAAGACAGTATCAGGTGTCTGTCTTGTTGAGTCAATATAAATGACTGTTTGTAGTAACTGAAGGTGGAAAGACGGGTTATATTTTGAATTAATGGCAGTTGAATGTTAAACTGGTCTGTCTGGATTACTTAGTTTCTATGAATGTGACCCATTCCTTTTTTACAATTAATAGCAACACATCTACATTGATCACTTCACTTTTTCGTGGTTTTTACAGTTTTTCAAAAACTGTTTCTATTTTATTTCATTTGTTTTATTTAAAAAAAATAAAATAAAGTGAATCTAGTCCATGTGTGTCTAAACTAAGACATTTCAACTAATCCTCACTCTAGATGAAACTTTACTCCAAAGCGTAACCTGGATAATAGACTGACCGTCTCTCTGTGAGCATGTGTCTAAAGCAGCCATCCATAATAAGTCTTCCTGCTGTGCCCTATGATAGCTGAGTATTGTTGCAGCGCTTTGTCTAATAACAAGTGCGGTGGCTGATGGAAATCGGTTTGAGTCGTGCAGTGAGTCAGCGGCCTTGAGACAGTTTTCTTCACGCTTGCATCAACGGACAATGGAGTTGTGGTATTCTCATTGACAATGGACATAAAGGCTGAATCTGGTTAATATTCTGATGACTGCTGAAAGCTTGATAATAGTACAAGTGACAGTGCATTTTACATGTAAAATCAGTAGTCTTCTTGTGACTAATACAAATATTAATCCTAGCATGTTTCATCATGTCCTACCCGTTGACAAATCATTTGCCTTACAAAAAATTAAGTACTATCCCTTTAAATCTTAAAGGGATAGTTCACCCAAAAATGTAAATTTCATTTACTTGCTTTCTTGTCATTCCAAACCTGTACAGTGATCACAGCTGTCTCTATCCACTTTCATTGGATGGAAAAGAGCAACCTGGACATTCTGCAAAATTTCTCCTTTTATGTTCCACAGATGAAAGAAAGTCATACAGGTTTGGAATGACATGAGCATTTTTGGCTTAACAACACTTCCTGGAACTCCCCCCCTTCTTGGTCTTCCCTCACGTGTACCTGATTGCCAATTGCAGAAACTTGTCCATATGGTGAGCTTTTAAAAGCTGCCCAGCCCTCATTAGTCACAAGCAACCCATCCATAAAGTGCTGGCAAACAACCCCTACGCCACTGCAATGTTTTTCATCTTTTGGAGAAAAAACTGGATAAGCCTCAAACCTGCTGACATAATCAGCTAGTTCAATTGCAGTCAATTTAATGAAAATGTAAATTTAAAGAAAAAATTTTTTTTTCTAAAATAAAGTTTGTTTCTGAATTAAAACATTTTAAAATACTGACTGGTAATGATTCAACTAACGATTTGGGTAATGGCAGAAAGTTTCCCCCAATCAAAGAATCACCAATATATGGTGTTTATAATGGTGGAAATATTCTCTCTTTCAGGAAAGCATGACTCCATGCTTGGATATATCCCTAAAGTCATACACATTAAATTAACCCTAGGCGACAGGAAAAGTCAGGCTGTGCACGAGGCGAGAATCCTACTCCCCTCTAAAAGGCACCAAGAAGCAATAAAACTATGTATTTATTGAGCGCATACAATCCTTCATTACATGATCCCTGGAGCAGGCTAATATGCACTGTTTATTATGCAGTGGGAGAAAGTCTTGGAAAGTGTGTTCTCTTAAAAATTCACATAATGATCAAGAAAAAGCTCAATTCTGGCCATCAAAGTAGTAAACTTGCTGCTAATTCTGCCCGCATACATCCTATACAATCAGTTTTTGAATGTAATGAAAGTGTTATGCATTTCTGCATACGAGACAACAGAAAATATGTAAAACATCTCAGTAGCAGTTTGCCCTATCTCATTCAGAGCGGATGGATTTGTTTCCCGAGATTTCCTCAGTCAGGAGGGAAGTGTGTCTGAACACAGGAAGACTAACTGGTGGTTTGCTCTGCACTCAGATAACAAGGAAAAAAACAGAGGGAGAGCCGACAAAGCCCAGCAAGGACAATTTAACAGATGGACTTGGCTCCTATAAATACAAATATAACACGAGGATAGTTGCCTGATCACCATCATTGTGCTTGTGTCATGACTATATTTTAAGCTATGATGATTCATATCACAAACTAAAACCTGTCCAGCTCTTAGGGAAGGATTAGCCTGAGTGAATAGTCTAAGAACACCTGGGACTCCTCAAAAGAAACTGCATGATTCAACCCATTCGCTCGCTCAGAGGGCTGACATTGAAATTTAAATCACTATTCAACTGTAAAGTTGTGAGGACTGTGGAGAAATTTTCCAGTACTACAATACTCCTCCATGGCAACTAATATGGTAGTGTAAAGCGGTTTAAGACTTCCCATTTTAAGTATTGACAGACATTAATCTTAGGTTTGCTTGGATGTGATGAGATATTTTGAGATGAGACATGCTGATTGCTTTAGTTTGGACTTGAACAAGTTTACAAAAATCTGTTTATATATAGAAGGTGCACATAAGGCTAACACAAACACAAAACACCATCATGGTAACAGATGACTCTAAAATAATGGAATAAACATTCATTTAACAACATAAGATGAAGCATAAAACCCTAATGTAGACTACATAACTAATAAGAAAAACTAAGAAGAAACGTAGTTATTACAATGAAAAAACATCAAATGTGAGCTGCCACAGAGAATTCTGGGATATGTCCCATTAGATCTATTACAGTTTTGCATTATTACAGTAATGGAAAGGTTAACCAATTAACAGGTTTTTACCGTATCATTTTTTACCATTAAAATTAAAAATTATTTTTACAGTATATATCTCACAACATGACTCTATATATTTTAATAAAGTCATACTGTGAGATAAAGAATTTTTCCCTATTATCAGAAACAAAGTGCAATATATAAAGTCACATATCCTTTAATGTGACTTCGTATTTTGCAATCGTGACATCTTTTCTTTTCTTCCTCATTTAAGTAAATCAAAAAAGAGGATGAGGCCTGGTTGGGTTGCATTAGTAGTGTGTTGAAACATTTCAGAAAAATGCTCGAAGTGGTGGACCAATCACAACACACTGGTCCAGCTGACCAATCAGAGCACACTGCACTTTTCAGAAGGAGGGGCATCATAGAGACGGTGGGCCTTTCCAAATACCTACACTTGCAGTCTTTGCACTTAACCACTTGTCTACTTGCATGACGTATTTCCTGTATGTGGCCCAAGTGTTCAAGTAGGCGTGAAGACTGCAAGTGTGTGTAGAACGTTTGATTACCCAATGGGACACACTTATAGTATTGCAAAAATGCAAGAGTTTACAAAGCTTTATTTTGATTTTCAATACTATGCATTTTAAAATAAACTTATAAATGTCTGGTCAGTAGTCCCTATGTAACAGAAGACACAATTTAAAATTGTGGTGCTTCGAATTAAGTGATAAAAAATACACAGCCTACTCATTTTGCACCAATAAAATTACACTTTAACAATTTGTTTTACTATCAAATTATTACCAAATGTAATATCTAATTCATTTAGATATCTAATTTACAGTGGAATGTTTTCCTCGCTATCTCGCGATTTCGGGGCATGCGAGTTTCCAAATCTAATGCCTGATGGGATACGCTTAGCCTCGAATACCGCTCCAGTGCAATATTGAAGATAGTGTGGGTTTAGTGTGCATTCAGCGCACTATGCTTTGCCATTTTTTTAGACATGGGACAGTCTTGTGGACTTACTTCCTGTCGTGTGCACGCGCTCTCAAGTGGCCAAGATCGCAAGTGTGGGTATTTAGAAAGGCCCATCAACTAAACCGAGCGTTACTGACCGACTGGGAAGAGAGGTGCTGCAACAATATAAAATATGTGAAAAATTATGTTTTTTGAGAATTCAAGCATCAAAACCTACACTATACCTTAAAAACAAAATTAAGACTTAATTAAATGGTATTATATCTATGATAAAATAAGAACTATTTTATTACAATAGTGATTTTATATCTTATTTTAACTTTATATCACAATCACCTTTTTTATTTTTACTCTGAGGTGGAAACAGGCTTCCATAAGTTATACTATATTCAAAATCAAAACAGATTCATAATAATTTGCGCAGCCACTTACTGGTTCATCCAAGCACCAAATGAAACCTATCTGATAAATATACAAATGTACACAAGAATTGAACATTCTTCATTTGTTAATCAAATGCACTTTTAGAAAGAAAATCAGTGCAATCAGATGTCTGTGGCCCAAATAAAATAATAAATGAAAAAGGCCATTCACTGTGTCATGATGCATCAGCATGAACACAAAAGTGGCTGATAGTGTCATATGATCTTCTGGGCTTTGATTTTTGCTGTTTGAGTGTCTGATGGCATCATTACAAGGTGTTAAAGAAGAGCAGAGATCGTATCACACTGATCAGAGAGAGGGCTGATGCAGAGGCATTGACTCATACTGATATTTCACGATTCGTTTGCTCACTTTCTTACACTTCAGCCTCCTACTAGCTGTACTCATGCTAGCTCCTGCCAATGGTCCTACATGGGTGCATCATTACAGACCCTGCCCACAGGCTCCAGGAAAATCTTTCAAAAATTTCACTGGAGATTTAAATACATGAACATAACATTAACATCATCCTACCTTTTTCTCAATAGTTTTTATAATAACAGCTCTAAAATATGACTGCATGAGCCACATTTCAAAACACACATCTGTGATTGCAGTTGAATTGTATACCAAGTACACAGCCATTAAAAAGGCCATAATATTATTAATTAAATGACAATAATGCAATTACACCTTAAACATTGAAGACTTCACAACAGATTTTATTTATTTGAAGATTTAATTAATGGTGGGAGGAGACCAATTAACTTGCTGAATTTAATAATACAGAAACAATTAGCAAGAATTATAAAAACTATAGACGTGGGCCATTTTCTGTTTTCAAACTTGGTATACTGAGGAAAATTTTGTTCTTGATTTCAAAAAGGTCACCTAAAGAGAGCTAAATCAAACACTGAAACAGAAAAAATGAGAGCCAAATGGATTCAGTATAGTTATGTTGGTTATTTTAGCAGGGCTGGACTGGTAGCCGTATCAAAAAATCCCAAATTCACTACCTGTAACAATGTTTTCTTTGGACTGGTGAAACCCAAGTTTGCTTTAGGCATTCCAAGTTTGAGTCCCAACGCGTGGTCCTTTGTCATTGCCGTCTCTCTTCCCATTGCTTCCTGTCTCCTCTATACTATTCTATCACAGGCAAAATGCCAAAAAAAATGTAAATACAAACCAGACAGACCAACACGCCAAATCCAAACATACCAGAGGGGCTTGTCAATAAAAATTTGCTTTGACATGCAGCTGCATCTGGAATGGAGAGTGAAAGGGGGAAATAGCCAACCCAAGTAAGGGGAAGTAGGGATCTCACCTATAGGGCACCAAAATGGTCAGAAACAGCATTGAGAATAATGTCCTGAGGCATGAGTGTGAGTTTTGGTGATTTACTTCTGATGTAGTTTATTGACAGATTAAGTGCCAGTCATACAGAGGTAAAACATACAGTGTGTTGTTTAGGTGTTCTCTCCATAGAGATAACACATAAAAATAATAAAAGGATAGAAGCATTTTTGATAATCAATGAGTCAGTCTTTTTGACATATTTGTTTTTGTTTTTTCATAATGATAAACGCAAAGGGCTAGATTTACTAACAGCGTGGCTAGCGCAAACCCTCTTTTGCCGTTAAAAAACTACCGTCAGGATTTACTGAAGACATGCAGTGAAAAATTAGCACTGAAAAGGTGTGGACAGGATTATTTTTGCGGCTGACCTTATTGTATATGCATTTGTAGGAGTTTCACTTTTTAGACGCAAACTTTATGAGAGGACGAGAGTATTTAAATGAATCATGCAAGGGTTTAGTAAATCTGGCCCAAAGTGTCAAAGCCAGGAGTTTTACCGCTCAAGCTGTCAAGGTGATGACTATCTGAGACACAGTTAAAAATACATCCAGTACTTATATCTCAACATTTAAGAGGCTGTTAAAACATAAAATATGTGTGGACCTCTGATAGTGTTTTAATAGCCCATGTCTTGGATATTACTGTGATTGTCAACATTTGATCTTAAATCCTCCAAATTTCCAGAGTAATCTTTCCAGATACATCATGAACCAGATGCTCAGTGAAAACATCAGAGGCCAAATGGGCAGATGCTCTTGAATTTGGCATTAGATGTCAAGGTGATAAGCTGATATCACGGCAACTATATCAGCTCAGTTCTTTGGCTAATCAAGTAGTATCTGGCAGGAGCTCTGGAAAAGCAATGAAAGACTTGATCACCATGGAAAAACAAAACAAAAGACACACTATTATGAATAATAACAGGACAAAAAAAAAAAAAAAAATCTAATTGGCAAACACATAATATACAGATAATATACAGGCTATCAACTCTCATTCTTGGACCCAATACACCAACAAGAGAACCATTGATTAAGGCAGAACTTGGACGTTAATAAGAAACCATACTTCTTAAATATCATAAAAAAAATTAATGTAATTTCCCGTTTGCAAACCCTGTATCCTACTTACTGTTAGAAATCTAACTGATTAGCCTATGTTAATCACATATGCTACCCAAGTTCTTAGCCTACACATAATAGCATCCTCACATAAAATCCTCAAAAAAAATAGTTTAAAACTTGGATAAAAAAAACTAAAAAAAACTACAACGAACTTTGGTCTTCAGTGATGTTTCCTTGAGCAGTGTAGTAGATTCAGAACAAAAATGAGAGATCTGTTTTATATCTTTTGTTAACTTGACTCACATGGATAGTCTGGATCAATTCATTCCACTGAGAATGGTCCAGTAGTTTTCCTTGATCTGCTGTGTTGATTTTGTGTGTGAGATCTGGAAAGTTCAACTATGTAAATGGTATTTTGGGATGTCACCACTGAGCTCCAACATGTAGATCAGTTTGAATTGATTTTGCTCCACACACAGACAAGATTTCTATGGTACATTACTTTAGTACTGTGTTTAACCCTTACTTAATGAGGTCTTAAGGTCTTTTCTTTAAAAAAAATAAAAAATAATAGGTCCCTTTATTCTAAAAGAAATGCATGTGAGGAAGGAAACATTCAAGGAAACATTCTGCCTGAATATGAAAAAGGTTTAGTCACATGCAACCGCTGGCTTAGTGTGACACTAGTGGTCGAACGTTTACAGTGCAGGGCTCAATAATAAGGATTTTTTCTACTGGCCCGATTAGGCCAGTGGTTCAAATTTTTACTTGCCCAGTTAAAATTTTCACTAGGCACTGATACCAGCACTGACCATCAAAAAACCTATTTCGGACTACATTTGTCCACATTATGGCTAATATATTCTAAATTTCAGATTCTGTCACTTCACAAACCTAAAACAATGTCATTAGTAGGAAGTCATTGACTCTTATCAGAGAACGAAAAAATATGAGATTCGGAGATTGGATTTAAGTGATACATGCATTGCATGCTTGACATGAGATGGATACTCACACAGGTACTGCTTCTACAAAATGTCCTTT
The DNA here is from genome assembly GCF_949319135.1 of Squalius cephalus. Lineage (NCBI taxonomy): Eukaryota > Metazoa > Chordata > Actinopteri > Cypriniformes > Leuciscidae > Squalius > Squalius cephalus. The sequence goes on from NC_137142.1 coordinate 28,201,182, forward strand.
ACCATTGTTAAGGGATACTGATCTGTGTTCTGCAGGGGAAGCAATTAAAAAAAAACGAAGTTTGAAGTTTGTTTCCTGTCAACGGTTCAGTGCACACAACTGCCACAGACAGCTTGGGTCATGGATATTAATTACCCTACGTGCCGTTCACCCTAACGGATTTGCTGTAAGGTGGATATCATTTATCGCTTGCAGCTCACGGCCAGAGCAACCAGTTGGCAGACTCTACTGATAGTTTTAAAAGTCATAATTTCAAGACATTTCTTTTCCTTCACAATGCAGCCAAGAAAAATAAACCTCTTAAAATAGAACGATTAGGTCTCAAAACATGAGGAAGACCAATTTGGTCAATTCTAAAAGTGACGTGGCATGTTATGATGTGGGTTGGGGGTCAGTTATAATAATTGTTATACCCTTGCTTCTCAATGTCCGGAGGATTTGACAAGCCAACAAAAATACAGGGAGAATTTATAGTTGCATGGATGTCAAAGTAATTTATTCTCCACATAGCCAATTGAGTCTTGACATTATAGCACACGAAATTAGTAAAAAACATCCGGTGTTCAAAGCAAATCATCTGTGAACAAAACTAGCAATATAAAACATGTGTTGTAGGCCACAGCTTTAAAACAAATGGAGAACTTGAGGTTGCCATCTTGATAAGCATACTCAATCCAAATAAACACTTCCTGGAGAAGAGAAAGTCACCATGGTTTTCTGAGAAACTAGGTAGAGTTATCCCATTCAGGGTAATATATACTGTAAATATATACAGTTTGCCTGTAACACAAAGCAGAACCCAGGGGAGGATGGGCTGCTGTATCTACCTTTGGGACTGGACACACAAATCCTCCAGCTACAGAAAACCCCGTGATTTAAGGCTACGCCTACATTAATAATCCGGATACATTTGAAAAGAGCGTTTTCGTTTCCAAACGCTCTCTGTCCACACTAGCGTTTTCCAAAAGTTTCTCATCCAAACTGAAACGTCGAAAAACACTAAATTCACCTTACTGCACAAGCGTAAACCTTCAGAAAAGCTCACTGAGATGATACCAGACCAGAACCAGACATGATAAATTTATCAAGCAATTCTTCTGGCAGGATAATTTTATTGAGCAAAATATCCCATTGATGCGTCCAGGTTGCACTCACAACACCATAATATGTTTGGTCTAAAACGCAACTGCTCTCATGTTTTGCCGCAGGGCAGCAATTGCGAGTACATTTTCTGTCATCTTTGCAGGACTGTGATATGAAGAGTGCGCAAAGTAACATATTTTAGCAACTGTGTGTAAGTGCATAGCACGTAACAGGCACAATGCAGGTATAAACATGAATCGTTTTCAAATACCTCCGTTTTCACAGTCCTGACTACAACGCGTAAAATGGCATTTCGAATTCATCCACTTTGGAGAGCGTTTTCAAAAAGATTAGTTTTCATTAATAAAAACATTGTCTCAGTTTCAAAACGCATTAGTGTGGACAAGGCCTAGGAACTTTCCGATCAGCGCTTAGTAATACCTGAACTCATGATGTGGTCAAAACACTTCTTGAAAGCAAATCAGGACATGTGTGACAAAAACTGAAGCCACTATATTCTGAAGCGTTACCTTCAGCATCCTGCCTGGCTTCAGTGTGCCGTCAGAACTCATTAAAACCAGAGCTAACTGAACCAACAGCCCTCTTACCCTTTGTTTTCCCCTGATTTCCCTCTTCCTCGTCTGTGCCAAGCCAAGCAGCCCCCTTTGCCATTCACAAGGACATGGCAGTAGCTCCATCTCTGAGGCGTGCCAAAAAACATCATGCAATCATAGGTGAAACATTTTGAACTGATAGCTCATGGGGTGTCTTTGTAGTTGGAAGTGTCACAGCTGGCTGGCAGATGTGCACACCCAGCAGAATTTGTTTTTAGTTTGAATATGTCTTATAATTAGGAATGGAACAAACATGATCACAAAGGCCTGCTGATGTTAATAAGAACAGACATGAAGTTACTGAGATTTAATCTGAATCACAAACCCTGCATAGTTCAACCCTCAGCAAAAGCTACAGTATGAAAAGTAAACAAAACACACATCTCTTATAATTGTTATGACTATTCTACAGTGATGAAGGAGACATGTTGCGGCACAGGCTGTGAGATGTGGTATGTGATCGCTTCTAGCCCAGAGGTCATTTTGTTCAATAACACTAATTTAAGAAAGACACAGCAAAAACACAGAGGATTACATAAAAGTGACACCTGATGTCTCGTACTGGATCGCATATTACCCAGCATGTTGATTTTTTCAAGTAATTATTATTGCAATAGATAAACTTCTTGTTTACAAGTCAGAGCACATGTAAGTCTTACCCATAACCACTATCAGGATCATCTGATCCAGTTTGACAGCACCAGTGTTTCATGTTTGTTAACTTTTGATTTGATTGTAGGTGTGGACACAGGCTGATCCTGATCTTCTTGTCTGGAAAGCCTCTTTTATACCCAAACAGACCGGATTTAAACTGTTCACGAGGTAAAGTAAGAATATAATACAGAACTGTTTTGAAATATCTTTTGGAGTTCAAAAATATGACTGATATTAAAAAAAGAAATCTTACATTTGATGAAAAATTATACTTTATTGGCGACAATTCTAGTTCAATTTATTAATTTAATCGGAATGGGTAAGATATTTTAATGTTTTTGAAAAAAGTCTCTTGGTTTTGCTCACCAAGGATACATTTATTTAATCAAAAATATAGTAAAACCGTAATATTGTGAAATATTGTTAAAGTAACTGTTTTCCTCTTGACTATATTTGAAAATGTAATTTATTCCTGTGATGGCAAAGCTGAATTTTCAGCATCATTACTCGTTTTCAGTCGCATGATCCTTCAGAAATCATTCGAATATGATGATTTGGTGCTCAAGAAAGTTCTAAAGAACTTTTTATTAGTACCATTATAAATAACTTTACTGTCACTTTTGATCAATTTAATGCATCCTTGCTGAATTAAAGTATTATTCAGAAAAAAAACACATTTTCACTGACCCCACTACTTTTGAATGGTAATGTATATGTAACTAGAATACTCATTGTTTATCTTACATCAAACAGAGGGTGAATTACATCACTGAAGTGAATATTTCGCAAGCGTCAACATTTCCTCTTGCACTTATTACCACTTTACCCATCATGTGACACCCATGGGCAGATGGATACACAAACAACAACTGCTTATGTAGTTAATTACATAATCACAGATGGCCTTTCCCATCAACCCTTTAAAGATAAAGACACACAATCCCCAGCGAAATAGATATTCAGTCCACAAACCACCCGCTTGCATCCAGACACTAATGACAAGCTAACTAAAGTCTGACTACATAACTATGGCAGATGTGACCTTGGCTGAACGCTGGCCTAAATTTTAGGGAAATGACTGATATGTTTACAGACCTCAATCTGGTGTAATCCCGTCATCATCCCTGTCCCTGACAGACGACTACTAACAGACAGACATTAGAGAACAGACCCAAACACTCACAAACTGACAGCAACGATTATATAATTGTGTGAGAGTGAAACCAATTGTGTGACTTTTTAACAAGTTCAAAAATTTCAGATTGAACAAAACTAGCAACTATATGCACAAATGCCAAAATGTTGTGATTAGTTACAACGTCATTTTGCATTTGACAGACACTGTTATCCAAATTGACTGCATTCAAGCCATACATTTCATCATTTCATGCATTCCCTGGGAACCAAACCCATGAACTTAGCGTTGTTAGCTCCATGCTCTAACTTGCAGGAAGGCTGACTAAAATGACAAAAACATAGGAAGTTATATATTCTCACAGTTCCTTATTGGCAAATTTGACAAAGGGTCTAAAAATACAACTTTATAAAGTTTGATAATTAGCGCTAATAACAGCAATCCAATTTAACACTAACTAGAAAGTAAATTTAATTGGGAAAGCTTTTATGTTGGCTTGACAAAGCCTAGTCTGAAAGTTTTATAAGCTTCCTAACATGACTTATCATGTTGTTAATATGACTTATGTGTCTAGCATTATTTTACATTTTGTTAACATGTTTGTTGCATGTTTTGCTAGCATGAATTAGGATGTTGCAAACATGTCTTGCCAAAACAATTTAACACATTGCTAGTATGTTGCAAACATGTTGCTAATATGTTTTAGCATGTTGCAAGTAGGTTTTATTTAATTTTTTAAAAAGTTTATTATTAGCATGATTTGGCATGTTGCTAGCAGGTTTTAGCCAAAGACTAAAAAATATGGACGATGCACCTTCACTCTTCTCTACTTGAGAAAAGTGATGCCGCTAATGCCCCAAGATGGCACTGACATCTTGCACTAATTATATTGTTCGGAGCCCGAGTCTGCCAGTAATGAGCGTGAAGTGGAGCCGCGGTATCAAGGTCCCTTCCTGCGCCCATACTCCTGCAGAATCAATCACAAGCACACGCCACTGAACTTTTTTTAAGTAGCCAGACTGCTCCAATTTTGAGTCTGCTGATTGTAGTACAACTGAAGGCTTGTTAAAATAAGGTAATACAACTACTATCCACATAGTCATATCCTTAAAAAAAGCCCATTGGTGCCTCCATGACTACTTGGAAGCTGTCAATCACAGCTGTCAATCATGATGTCACACCCCCGTTTTAAAGCATCAAATAACTAACTAAAACCAAACTTATTTCAAAAGTGAACACTTAAAAACTGCATAAAATGACAGAAACCATCTTTGGAAAAAAATCATTGTAAGTGTAATTTGATTGTTTAATTTGGCTCACATCCCATTTGTTTACATGGAGAGGATGGGGTTTATGACCTATACTGCATCCAGCCACCTGGGGGCGATCAAAATGCTTTGGCTTCACTTTTCAGGACGTGAGCAGCACCCCTGGTTTTAGCACGTTGTTAGCATGAATTAACACATTGCTGACATGATTTAGCATGTTCCCAGAATGTTTTATGTTGGCTTTGTCAAGCCAACATAACTAAATGAACAGCTAGACTAAAAAAATACAGGAATTCAGTCTTAATCAGCACAATGACATAGTGAAAACAATTATCATTGCCTGAATCAAAACTGCATAAGACATACATCCAAACTGTCAAACTACTGAATTGTCTGTGGGACTTGTCAAACACACCAATAAGGGTAGGACACGCTGTAACATGGAGACTTGGAGCATATGTAGAGTGCCATTCATTCTCTCACACACAAATATGCACACACATAGACACTTAGGCCACGTGCAATGTTCACAGTGAATCATGTGATGGGTTTTGCCTAAAACAGTGCTCATCTATTTCTTTTATATTTTCTCGAGTCACTGCAGTCAGAAGACAGTGATGATGATAAGTGTATGATCAGTAAGTCAAATTGAGATAACAAAATGTCCAAATCTGTTTCAAAGTCTTTATTTAAACCTCTCCAGCCTAGTAATGTCATTAAAGTCCCCATGAAATCAAAATGTAAGTTTTTTGGCTTTTAGTATGAATATGTTAGCCTTAATGACAAAATTTGCATTTAGAAGATATAAGAAGTCAGAAACTTAGTTTCTCACTTCCACCAATATGGATCAATGATTTTGATGTCATGTTTGCAGCCATGTCTAATATAGTTTTAAACTGCCTTATCCTCCAATAACAGCCTTTTTGCAAAGACTCAATCAATATTTAATTCTGAGCCCTGAAAATGCAAGGGAGTCATTCTGTTGAAGAATGCGGCTGTCAATCTTTTTCTTAACCAAACCACGTTTGAACAGAACCATATTTAGACTGACACCAGCAATCCTGCTGCTATGTGAAAGTAGATCACCAGACAATCCCCACTGACATTTCTTGGAGTGATTTAAATAATCAGGAACCTTCAGAATTAACTTTATCACAACTTTTTTAAGGCGTTCTCCTTGTTACTACCTCTGTGACTGGATGGAAGTTTTGCATCACCCCATAGACATTATTGATGTGTAAACTGATGTATTAATCTGTGTGACATCACAAAATGTTCAAAATTAATTCTAAATAAATGTTTGTTTGTTTTTTTTACTTGTACTAATAAAGGAAACGCTGTTTTTTTTAAACAATATGACCATTTTAATTGACTGACATTTGAAAGTAACTCTAAACAAGTAAATGTTGTACAGAGCATCCTTTGCCTTGACTTGAATAAAAAAAATGTTATGGCAGGGGTCTCCAGTCCTGCTCCAGGAGGGCCACTCCTTTAGATCCAACCTTAATTAAATACACCTAAACCAGTTAATCAAGGGCTGAATCCGAAATCGCTCCCTATACCCTCAAATAGGGCATTATTTGAGGGGTCAGCCATTTGTAGAGGTGTCCGAAACCATAGTGGACGTTATTGAGTGCACTCTTTCAATCCCAAATTGCACCACAATAACGAGTGTACAGCCGATGTACACTCAACGGCTGTCCGAATTCGCTCACTCGTTTTCATTCACTCCTTCAAGTGAACTGTATTAGTGGACTAACATAGGGAATAGTGATTGAGAGTTTAGGGATAGGGGGCGATTTTGGATTCAGCCACGGTCTTACTAGGCATACAAGAAACTTCCAGGCAGGTTGAGGCAAGTTAGAGCTAAACTCTGCAGGACGGTGGCCCTCCAGGACTGAGTTTGGACACCCCTGGGCAAGAGAGACACATCAAAAAGTTGAAGAGTCAGGTGCCTTACCTCTCTCGTACAGATCATGAGGGGCTTTTTCCTCAGCTCAATACACTTCCTGAGCTTACAGATCTGATGCCCCGTTTTTCTGTTCAGGCAACTCCTGCATTCCCCGCAGTTCATCTTGCGCAGACAAGGCACGCAAATGCAGCAGCGACTTCTCTTCTTCCTCTCCCTCCTCTCTTGAACTCGAAGTAAACGCAGCTGAATATCCTCAAATTGGAGAGGAGGGTTTCCTGACGCCCTGTGCTCAAGAACTGACTCTGACTCGCTGTCAAACGAGGACTGGGTGCTTTCTGTGCTACTGGAGAGCGATGCCGTCGCCTGAGGCCTATGGCCCATTTCACAAAGAGTGCTGTTGTAAATGGTTGTGCTCAGCGAGAGGAGAGAAAGCGCTCCCTCTTTCTTCATCGACATTTCAGCATCGTCAATTTCATCTTTGGTGTCTACATCTGCAGTGCTTTGAAACTCACTTTTTTCCTTCTGGAGAGCATTTGCAGTGTTTTCAAGTGCTGGAGATCCATTGGAGGATTGACACACTTGGGAGGCCACAGTCTCACCTGCTTCTGTAGAGTTTTCTGGAGTGGTTTCAAAAGAACTGTCAGGAAATTCCATGTGTGGAACAATGTGCTGAACCTCCTCAACCTGACCTAAAACATGCTTATCTGACAGTGAAGGGGAGGGAGTCGTTGGGCCTGAGGTATTATTGTTGTAGGCAAAGTCCACGTTATTGACGGGGTCGTGCCTCAGAGGGTCATGCTGCTCAACAAACGCTGTGTTTGAATGCTCGTTAGAAGCAAGGCAGCTTTCGTTTTGTACATTTTCTGTGTTTGCTTTTACCTTCTCCTCCTCTGCCTTGTCAGTGTCGTGAACAGTCTCTATGTGCTCCTCTGTTTCCTCTGAGCTTATATTAATGCTCTGTCCCTCTCCAGTGGGAATAACAGCACCCTTTTGTTGTCCATCACCAGTAGGATCATGAACTTCTGACCTAGCATTGGTATCCTGTTCCCTGATCTCCTGATCTCCCTTTCTTCTTGTAACCACCCTCCTGTAGGACTCAACTTCCTGTAGGACGCTTGAGACACTATTCCTTGGTGTCTTTCCTTTTCCATTAAGTTTTGACAACAAGCCATTTTGTTTCAAAGAACCACGAGTGTGCCTGGGTCCTTTAACGCTATGAACATTCTTGACTGTCCTCTTGCTGGGCTTGCCGTCAACAGTCCTCTTGGCCCCCTTTAGTGCTTGTTTTTTGTCTATGGCCTTCTTGATCTCACCACTGGCTTTGAGCGAGTTGACCGTTTGCCTCCTAGTCGTGGAAGCTTTCACCCTCCTAACATTTCGCTTTTTGGATGCACAAGATGACTTCTTGAGTGCTTTGGGAATATGAGGCATAGCTGAAGTTAGTGAGGGTGAGGGAGGAGGAGTTCAGGATAGCCGGCATGGAAAAGAGTATGAAGATGACTCTGGACAACAGTACTTTTCAGATCTTTCAGGTAATGTTCCCAGTTTCAAGTAAGATCACACTGACATTTTTCCACTGTTGGCATATGGATGTATGGCTACCTGTGGAAAGGACAATTCATTATTGAATTATGTAGCATGTAGCCTCTGATTACATAAAATCATGCATGAAAATCTTGAAATCCAAATTGGGGATTGTGGCTTTCAGTGCATATTATTTATGGGCTTTGAAGCAATCTATATGCTGGTGTGCTCCTCCATACACATTTAAAATATACAGTCTTTCTCTTCTGGAAAACTGAAAAAAAATATTGATGGCTGTGTTGCAATCAGCTCCCTAGTTGATCAGATAACATTTATCTTTAACTAAGTTGTTCCCTTAACAGACATTGCATCACATTTTTGAAGTGTGAAATTGCACGAGCCAACTCAATACATATCATGACGAACGGCATACGTTTTTAAAAAGCCAAATCATTATTTAACTATATTTCGGCATAAACGTTTGACAGCAGTAAACATAATCTAGCAAACATGTATAACATTTTACGGCTGAAATGTGGTGACATTTTTGCATGTTGCTGGAAATAGAGTCATCAGTCTCAATATGTAGTGAGCCAGGATCCTTACCAGTGCCCAAACTGATTCACCACCTAGAGAGCTGATTGAGATGCACCTGATGACACATTCTGCACTATGCAGATTTTTGTCCAATCAAATGCTCTCTAGAATGAGAATGCCCTTCCCCTGATAGAGCCTGCACAGACTAGCAAGTAAGAAATCATGAATTATGACTGTGATGTAAAATAAAGAAAGACCTCTGCCTGTTTAAAAAAGGATGTTTCCATCAATGTTTTTCAAATAAATACATAAACACAGTACAGAACAATGAGCTGTCAAGCCATTAAAATTGGGTCATTAACTTCAAGCTAATCAAGTGTAAAGTCATCTACAGATATCATGATGCCTGAAGTATGATATATTTTGATGACTGTGTGTGCAGGTGCAAAGTATATGCTATATTACTCCTATATTAGGGAACATCCTCACTAGAGTCCAAACACTACACTCAGGGTGTAAATAAAGTAGGCTATATATGAATATATTTCAGTATGGAAAAAAAAGAAAAGCAAAATAGAGGATACTATTAAATAAATTTTGGTATACTAAAGGAGATATGCAGCCTTTAAGTACAAATGTATTTAGCTCACAAGACAAATTCTGATGCTTGGCGAAACGTCCCATAGTATTACATGGTTATTAAACAGTACCATAGTGTTACAACAGCTTTTGGACATTGGCATGTTTCTTTTGACATGTTCCATTATAGTACCTTAAATATGATGGTAATCGTTTAGTGCCATAATATGGTAATTATTAAGTACCACGGTACTTTTTGTAAGGGATAATCTCATTTACATGTTCATTGTTTTCAACTGTTTGTTTTCATGTGTCAACTCGGAATCTCCCTCAAGGGAATAAAGTTTCACTACCTGCCATGAGTTAAATGCAAGCATAAATTAGGCAAGTGTGAGGTGTTTATATCCACAAAGTGGATCTAAAGACACAAGTTTACACACTGGCTGTGTTTAAAACCTAGTGAACTCCCTACCTACACAGCATTTCTGTGCGTCAGTCACAGACGAGTCACGCGCCTACGATTCCCAAAAATGCTGTCTAAGTAGGGGACTAACTAGGTTTTGAGACAGCCGTTGTGGCTGACTAATCGCTTTTAACGTTCTCACACGCTTATCTCTAACAACAGTTTGTTTCGTTTTCTATAAACTGCCCAACAAACTTTAAATACGATATGAATCAAATAATAAAACAAGAGGGCTTTAATCCGTGGGCTGCTGCATTGTTATTTACACTTTGAAGGGAGTTGAAATACTTTACATACCGGAGAGACAGATGCACTGTCTGAAGGGCTAATAATATTCCCCGCCTGTACGACACGACCGATCCTTCAGCATTTCTCTTCGATGGATCTTCCCTAGGCACGAGTGAATAACGTCTTCACAATATAACTATGAACTGTGACACTGACATGCTGCCACAGAGACTAAAGCACCTGATAGAAGGCAAATCCTTCTTATGCCAATCCATTCACGGCAGCCCTGCCAGACTCGACCTGCACTCTCCAGTCAACTTCAGGATATTTAATGGACGTCGGCGTGAGGTGGCGGGAAAACCCGGACTGGATTTCTCTTCTCAGAATAGACAATCTGTGCTGCAATCAGATCTATACATAGACATACAGTATATATGTATCTATAATTAAAAAATCAATTAAAAAAATAATCTGCTAACTCTCTGCGCTGTAAGCTAACTGCTAAATGCGTGTACCACGTTTCGAGATGACGTCAGTATCACTTTGACATCGTCACTTCTTGACTCATCAATCAAACATTTGTCTGTGAATGAGCGACCTTTATCTGTATTTACCTTTACAGTCTATGGTACTTACAGTGAGGCCCTACATTATCATAAATGTATTATTATTGTTCTTGTTGTTGTTGTTGTTATTATTATTACTTTTAATTACATTATTATTACACAATTTCCATATACTGAAAACAAGTAATGATCATCGTCATTATTATTAATATTTTTTTAATAATATTATTATAAAGGCACAACATTGTCCGGTGCAGACAACTCCAATAATATTTATGTACATCCATAATAATAATGATAGTAGTCATAGTTAGTTTATTTTTTTTAGAAGTAGTTTATTTTAAGTAGTTTATTTTATAAGTAAGTAAGTTTATTAAATTCGCAATGTTCAATGTACAGATAATACATTCTCAGAAAAGTGAATTAATTTTTATTTAACAATGAAAAACTGACAATACGCAGTATTGGCCAAAAATCATATAGAGACAATATTGTATCATAATAAATCTGCTAAATAAATGTAATGTAGAATCATTTGCAATGTAAACACAAAATAAATAGAATAGATGCGGTGCTGTCAGGGTGCTGTGCGTTGACACGCAATTACGTATTAATTCTGCGACAGGAAATGAACCAGTGAAGGACATGAAATGGACGAAACTGCAGACAAACACGTGAAAAAGAAAATGTATCACTGTGCCTTGGTTTATGTTTTATGTAAGTACACAGTCTATATTCGTATAGACCTAATGTAGAGCGAATAGTTTTGTTGTCGTAGACGTAAAGTGTTCACGCTGTGTTTGTAACAGGAAGAGCTGTCAGCTAGCTTCAGTTTCACACAGGTCCATATACAGTTGTGCAACCGATGACCTTGCTTTTAGGCCGGATTTATTTTTTCTGTGTACAAGTATTCAGGTCAGAGCTGCTGAAGACGTTTCTATTTGTGAATGGTGCAAAAGTTCGCTGTAAATTGCATGGGGAGTGAAATCTGTGTATTATTATGGCTGGAATAAGCAACAGTAGTAACCAAGGTAACAATATGCAAACATCGTTATTGTGTATTTTAATATATTTCGAGTTGCTGCGCGTTACGCAATATTATCAAATTTAACCAAAGTTGTGAAAACAAGCAGGCCAGACAATGAGGCACTAAAAGAAAGTAGCAAAAATTACCATGCAATTACCATCGGGTTTTGTACATTTACCATGTTTTTTTTTTTTTTTTTTTTTTTTTTTTTTGACGTACGTATCATTGAGTACCATGGCCTGGTTTCACAGATAGGGCTTATATTAAACCAGCATTAGGCTTTAGTTCAATTAGGACATGAGACAAAAAATAGCAGTGACATATTTTTTTTAGATAGGTCAGTGCAAGTTGCTTTCAGTTAAAACAGCTCAAACGTGCATTTTAGTCTTAAGCCTTGTCTGTGAAAAAGTTAGGAGCCAGAATAAATTGTTTGTATTGACTATTGAAGGATTTATCTTTATATAAGTATTTATACAATAGCCAATATCAATAGATTTTCATATGAAAATGCTCAAACTGTTCTTATTAAGGCAAAATAAAATTCATTATATGGTTTGTTTCTTAGCCCAACCTGTAACGCGTTCACTTATCCTGATGGCACCTGTACATGATTTGGTTTGTTTTTCTAGTTTAGATTTAGAGAACTGAGTCTGTTAACATTTCCCCAAACCAGGTACTCATAAAGTAATACATTTATTACAACCCTGTCCAACTGTTTATGACTTATATGACTTTCCTGTGCGCATAGTCCAGCCTGTGGCACAGATCAGCTGAGACATAATAATATCAATGCGCATGTTTGCTTACCTCATTCCAGAGTGTGCTGAAGACATGAATATACTGCAGTCCTGATAGACGGCCATCATGACGACAGAGGCTGTGATCCCAGCTCCTGTGCAGAAAGACTACCACTACTGGTTGCGCTCTTTCACAGCTGGAGGTGACGTTTCAATCACAAAATATTGATGTACTAAAGAATCTACAATCAGCTGCTCTTGCATATCTTGAGCTATGGGAGTATGCATTATAGTATTGGAGTTAAATTACTTGTATAGGGCATAAATGTGTGTTTTTCCACCCTTATTATTGTGTTTGCATTAATTTCTCAAGTCTTTTAAACCCCTTTAACATAACAAATTTTCTTCAAGTACCCCCTTCGATTTTAAGTTAACATTTCAATCATTTATCAAACCATTAGCATATGTATGGTTCTCTGATGTCGGTTAATAGTCACATGACATGCAGGTATACAAATGAAATATTTAATCCTTTTTTTAGGAAGTGTTTTATGATTGTTTGGTCCCAAGCACTTAGTGTCTTTAACTATGTATTAACTTTTAAATTGATTATTTGATTATTGACTTATAAATACCTGCTTGTAATTTCAGCTGTAATTAATTTCTGCAATTTCATCTATAATTACACTGTTGACCCTAACCAGACCACCAAACTTGTCCCTAACCTTACGCGTATCCCTCCTCAATAGCAGCAAAAGTGTTTTGCAATACAAAATGAACACAATAAGTACATTGTGCCTAAGAATTGTCAATGAATGTAAGTACATGCATACATAAACACACCATTAATACAGCATTTTTAATCGTTTTCACATATCCAAGTGAAGGGTGATCATTTTGATAACATTGTCGTCTGTATGTAGTACATTCTAGTACATCATTGGCGTGTAAACGTACCCTCAATTGTGACCGATTGTTCTATTTTAAAGTTATTTATTTATGGATTAAACTTTAATTAACTGATATTTTTGTGTTCACAAAGGTATTGCAGGATGCTGTGCCAAGTCCACCATAGCGCCTCTCGACAGAGTGAAAATTTTACTACAAGCTCAAAATCCACATTATAAACACCTTGGTAAGTTAAAACCAAAATGTTTTTGATGGATAGATATTATTAAAGAAACTTAGAATACAATTAACCAAATGGTTGAACGTGTGATGTTATGTGTGTTTTTTGCAGGAGTGTTTGCCACACTTAAGGCTGTGCCAAAAAAAGAGGGTTTTCTTGGACTATACAAAGGAAATGGAGCTATGATGATCAGGATTTTCCCATATGGAGCCATTCAGTTTATGGCTTTTGATCACTACAAAAAGGTTTCTTTTGTCTCATAGTCATCATTTAGCAATGCCAATCAGTCTTGGGGAATAACAGACTGAACATAGCGACATTTACTAACGTAACAATATTTTTAGTAGTGTGACCGTTGTTCAGATGTTCAAAATATTGTAGCTTTTCCAGTACTAATTTTGCGAGTTTTGTCACATCGTATAACACAAGTAGTGTAAAAATAGTAAATAATCAAACACAATCTCCTAAACTGTCCTCTCAAGTGAAGCACTAGTCTGCTTCAGTTAAGAGATTTGGTTCATACAGATGATTCATTTAAATGAACCGTTTCAAGAAAAGGATTCATAGAAGTTGAGGTAGTTTGTGTGGGATGTTTTATGTGTTTTGTTTTGGTATTACATTTTTTTTATTTTATTTTATTGGTTGTATCCATTGTAAATGTATCTGTACATTTGTTTCATCTTTTTTTTAGTTGTTTTCACTGTAAACGCATCTATACAAATGGTTTGCATGGATCAATTACAATTACATCTTCTGATGGTTATATAGTTTAAATTAAAACCTTAAAAAGCTTCAGTGTAGTTAACTACTTTTTGTCAGTTGTTATCTTTTTTTTTAACTTCATATTGTAAGTAGCTTGGAAAACTGCAGTTTCAAATGAGCTTACATTGATGTTAACAGAACAGTGATTTGTACTAAAGCCGAATGCACGCTCTGTTTAGGTTATGTAATGCTTGTAAAAAGCTGTTTCGGATGTACTTTCAGTTCCTTAACACACAACTTGGAATATCTGGGCACATTCATCGGCTTATGGCGGGATCTATGGCAGGTTTGTGATTCTTTTCCATGACTCTTTCTTAAGTTACTCCATGATGAGTGTTCTGTCTTTATCTCCATTGCATTCCTTCTGCAGGGATGACCGCAGTTATTTGCACCTATCCACTCGATGTTATCCGAGCACGCTTAGCATTTCAAGTGACAGGAGAGCATCGCTACACTGGCATACGAAACGCCTTTCAGACTATTTACCTTAAGGTATGAAGGGTGGAAAGGGGTTTAATTGAGAAGCCATCTGTGCTTCCCTTTTGTGTGACAGTGTTTTATCTTTAAAGGAAGGAGGAATCTCTGGATTCTACTGGGGTCTGACCCCCACAATCATTGGCATGGCTCCATATGCAGGTTATTGTCTTGATTAATTTACGTGGAATGTACAGTACAATAGGCAAAACTGAGCCCACTTCCTCATGTCACGGTTTTCTCTGTATTCCAGGCTTTTCGTTTTTTACTTTCGGTACATTGAAGACTCTGGGACTGACTCACTTTCCAGAGCTCTTAGGCAAGCCGACTCTTGACAACCCTGATGTTCTCGTGCTGAAGACTCACGTCAATCTGTTGTGTGGTGGAGTCGCCGGAGCAATTGCTCAAACTATATCGTATGTTTATTCTTATAAATCCCTGGATTGTTAATTATTGTTTTTTTGTTTTTGTTTTTACAGCTGTTCTGTAGTTTTAAGTTAAAGACCGAAACAAAATTGTGTAACATATATACATTTGTGTTACTGTACATACATTCTACATTTTGTGTAGAACATTCTGTCTTAATATTATTAATATGCGCAGATATCCACTAGATGTTGCCCGGAGGAGAATGCAGTTGGGTACATCACTGCCTGATTTTGATAAATGTCGGTGAGTATTTTAAGTTTTTGTTGCCTTATTGACTTACAGTGAGGTATTCATCTATTAATAGAGACGCATCAATAGTCAAATTTGGCTGATAGTTTTTTTTTATATATATAATTTGATACCTGCAATAAAAATTATGTACTTCTACAGAGATATATATATATATATATATATATATATATATATATATATATATATATATATATATATATATATATATATATATATATATATATATATATATATATAATTAATAATTTAAATTAACTGTTTTCTATTTAAATTTATTTTAAAATGTAATTTATTCCTGTGATCGCAAAGCTACATTTTTAGCAGCCATTACTCTATTCTTCAGTGTCCATACACACACACACACACACGCATATATCTATACACACATACACTTACAGATACACATACATCATATATTATTTGTTTGTGTGTGTGTTGCTAATATATCATGTTTTACTGTGTAGCAATTAGATCTCCACAGCTTGGACTCAGTTCTCACCAGCTTATATCTGTCATCACTAATATGTTTTTGCTTAATTCTTTTGAGCAGCAGCCTCACACAAACTCTGAAGTATGTGTACACCCAATATGGCGTTAAGAGAGGACTGTATCGTGGCCTGTCCCTCAACTACATCCGCTGTATACCGTCACAAGCCGTTGCCTTCACCACTTATGAGTTCATGAAGCAAGTTTTTCACCTAAACTAGAAAAAGCAGTGACTTGAAGCCCAAAAGGAACAAGTTGAAACGACCCCTGGCAACATCACAGCACCTGCCATTGCCATTGCCATTCCAGTCAGCAGTCATGTGAACTCCAGTTCTTACGAAACACCCACACAAATGGCAAACCTGTGGCTTTGCACGCCCCAGAAACAGTCACTATGGATACAGAGACAAAAGCTTGCTTTTCCATTATGCGTGGATCAGGAACATGCCCCCTAACAACCGACACTGGAAATACCATAGACTTGCGTCTGAAACTTGCCTGTATGAAGCCATCCCATCTCATATTGAACAATATGACTCATATACACTCATATACATTAAGCAAAACACAAAATCACAGTAGAGTTTACCTATGTGGACAGTTTCAGTAGGTATATCACAGTGCTTTTAACTATGACTGATGATGACATAATTTTTTTTACATCAGAAACCTAAATATGGAAGTTGATTTTTCTTCGCTAAATTTGATTTATATGTAGCTGTTTATTTCAGTCACCTCAAGTCTTATTGGCTGTTATTTGTCTCTTTTAGTGATCAATATGACTTACCTCTACAATTCAGTAATATAGCGAATGGGAGACAGTGTATGTAATGTTTATGCAGTATTCAGTCATGTTCGCATGCAGTCGTTACTGTGGCACAAACTATATCTGATCGATGCCTTACAGTGCAGTTAAATTCACAAGATAGCAATCAAGTGAGAATGTGTGTGGTGATAAGCATATCACAGCTGAAATGTATATGAATCTGTTAAATTATTGTTCTGATTTGTGATGGGGAAAAAAATGGGTCCCTTGAATAAAATAATGACTTTGCCTTTCTATATGCACAGGAGTTTTATCAAATAATTCTTTCTTGCCTCGGTTATGAATCTCTATTTACTACTATTATGCAGTAAAATAAATCCACTATATACTATTATTATCCACTAAAATGAATTATTTTAAAAAATAGAAAAAAAAATGTATGTATATATACACACACACACATACATGTATAAAATGCCTTGTTTTGTGTTTACTTTTTTTAGTTTTGTAAAGGGAAATGAGCACCCTCAAACTTGCATCATTTTCCTTCCTGTTGTAGTGTTTGTTGCCGTGTGGTGGCAGTCTTTCAGTAATTCGAGTCCTAAAGCCTCTTTGAAATTGTGTTTTTGGGTTCATGTGCACTGGTCGTTTTGCTGCATGTTTCCAAAGATAAACGGGAACTCTTATGAATATATGTGCGTATGAGTACATTCAACCGAGATTATCGTTTTATGACAGATCGAATACGTGTATGAGTACTAGTCATGATTCAACTGTCACATTCAGGTTAATCTTCTTCACCAAGTGTTTTAAGATGAATCACTAGAATATAAAGTATGTTCTTTTCTGATTCTTGAGAACTGAGTAGAAAGTTCATCTTGCTGCTTTGGATAAATCACCTTTATTTATTTGCGTCATTAAAATGTATTATATTTGTGTAATGAATGGATACAATGCCAGATTGAAATGTTATGCATTGAACAAATTAACATTTAAAGAAACAAATACATTTTATTTTAAAACCATTTTCTTTTACATGAAAATAAAAGCTTTTAGTCTTGTGCTGGAGTTTCATGCCTTTACAAACTTGACATCGAGTGAGATTTCCCTATCGTTCCCTAATTTATGCCATGCATTTACTATGGTACAGGGCAGGCCTAGCATTCGATTTGCATTTCCTCTTTTATTTGTAAGGTACTGTTGTTTGATAGCTTGTCTTATTTGACTGGAAAATATGTTATAAACAAAACACTGCTTATAGCAGATATGCCCTATCAATGTTACCGTCCAAGTAAAAAAGAAAAGAAAAGTAGAGCCCACTGTCAATCCCCCCTGTTGGCTATCTTGAAAAAAATAATTATTGGAGAGACATTAAAGCACTTTACAATTATTCGCTTTACACTACCGTTTAAAGGTTTGGGGTCAGTAAGATTTTTTTTAAATAAATACTTTATTAAAGAATTCTCAAAGAAATATCAGTGTTTACACAAAAATATAAGGCAGCACAACTGTTTTCAAAATTGATTATTGAGTAGCAAATCAGCATATTAGAATGATTTCTGAAGGATCATGTGATGAAGACTGGAGTAATGATGCTGACAGGAATAATACATTTTAAAATATATTAAAGTAGAATGCAGTTATTTTCAATTTATATAATATTTTACAATATTTCTGTTTTTACTGTATTCTCTGATTAAATAAATGTTTTTTTTTTGTTTGTTTTTTGTTTTTTTTTAGCACAAGAGACTTCTTTTAACAACATTAAAAAACATCCTACCAACCCCAAACGTTTCAACGGTAGGCTAATGTTAATATACATTTTATATATTAAATATAACTTAAACAGTTGGTATTGGTATATTATTTAAACAACAGTTTATTGGTATATTATTTAAATAAATAAAAAAGAAAGAAAGAAATTTATTTCGCAAAACTCAACATTTGGATGTTTTTATCAGCAGAGTGTCAGCTGGTAAACCACAGGACAAAAAAAGAGTCAAATTCAAAGATAAGCGTGAAGTAACACCTTTAAGATAAACGAGAACCAAAATATCTGATAAGCATGCCATGCAGGACATCTTAAAAACTGGTTCCTCTATTATGAAGCATAGAAAGCGTAATATGTCGAGGTGATTTAGAATAATTAATATAGTGCATGATGCAGTTCACTCAATGCAAGTAACTTAGTTGAAGCCTACCGCAAAGCTAACCATGATCACATCAACATATTTCCGTGTGTGATATGTGCGAAGTCGGTGGCTGGCTTGTGTGAGTCAGTTAAAGAGAGAATGGGAGTGAGAGGGGGGAGAGAAGAGGAAATGCAGTCTGTGTGCGACTCTTGAAAAGTCCATTCGATTTCACTTGCAGCGCTCATCTCCAGCTTGACAATGCCCAACTACACAGTGACTATCGCCACCGGCACTCAGTGGTTTGCTGGAACAGATGACTACATCTACATGACCCTGGTGGGATCTGAGGGATGCAGTGAGAGAACCCTTCTGGATAAACCCCTCTATAATGACTTTGAGAGAGGAGCGGTAAGAAACTAATGGTCTTTACCTGCAATGAATATGCGGTAACACTTTATTTTACAATATCTTGTAATAATAATACATTTAAGTAATAAGCAACATCTACTTACTATAGGGTTAGGCTTTGATTTAGGGTTCAAACCCTAACCCTATAAGTACATGTTGCTAATTACTTAAATGTATAATTATTACGCTGTAACAAGAACAGTGTAACCCTTTATTTTAAGGTGTCTTTTTTACATTGTGATTATACATTATGTACTGAGTTCTATTAACTACATGTACTATAGGGTTTGGTTAGGTTTAGTGGCATGTAGCATAATTTATGTATTACTATGGTAACTACATGTAACATATTTAACAATGACACTGTAAAATAAAGTGTTACCAAATAAAGTGTAGCCCTATGTGCAAAGATTATGTATGACTATATATTAGACCTTTGAGATCATTTTAAGGAGTTTGTTCCATTGTATCTGAATTATATTTAATGTGTTGTGCGATTAAAAAAATGCATGGCAGAAATGAATTGCCTTTCTCTTTGTGAATTAAATGTGCAAACCTTTATAGGCTTTTTTTTAAGGCTGGTATTCTTTCACGGCGGTTGATTAATTTGACTCAAAGCATATATAGACCACAAGTATGCTGATTAATAAGTGCTTGGAAAAAATAGGTATTTTAAAAATGGCGGATCAAATTTTGGGCATGTTTTGTCCCATATTTAATGATTATGGCTTCATGAGTAATCAAAAACAATCAAAATCTCTTCATAACAACATAACATCTTTATTATCACAGTTGAAGTCCACTATTGCATGTGTCATTGAAAGACTTATATGTACTGTAAGACTGTCTATTGAAACTATGCATGTCTTTTTTGAGCAACTGTTTTTAAATAACATCATACATATGGTGTAATTCAAGGTGGACTCATATGACATCAATGTGGGAGAGGACCTGGGTGAAATTGAGCTGCTGAAAATCGAAAAGAAGAAATACTGGGTGCACGATGACTGGTATTGCAAATATGTCACGGTGAAGACACCCTATGGAGATTACATTGAGTTTCCCTGCTTTCGCTGGTTAGTTGATGACAAGGAGGTGGTCCTCAGAGATGGCAGGGGTAGGTTCTGATTGGCTGTGCACATTTTTTCTTGTAATAGAGCGCTAAACTTTACCATAATATAATGTTTCAATGTTTGCTGTGTTTCAGCTCGATTGCCACAGCATGACAAGACCGGATTGGCGAAACAACACAGGCACAAAGAACTAGAACAGAGACAGAAGCTATACAGGTTTGATGCAACTTTTAGAAAGAGGTTAACCACTATACTAGTTCTGGTCTCCAGGAAAAATTCTTTCCTCATAAATGCACATGCGATCAAGTCTATTTCAACAGACCATTCGTTTTCTTCTTGTCACAGCGCTTGCCTCATATTCATAGAAATTCATAGATATCACAGAAACTTTCATGCACTGCATTTTGTTTCAGAGTTTGAGGGGAAATCAAAACGTCAAACAATGACTGAAAACGTGTGAGTGGGATTCAGGACAAACTGGATGATACAGTCAGGAATATAAATTATTAAAAATAATATTTGTGATATATACATAGGATAGTCTATGGTATATATATATATAGTACACTATATGTTTATATATAGATTTTTACACTGTTTAATCTTTACTCTGGTAATAATTCTGTGTATTTCAGAGTCTTTATTTGCATCGATGGTTCCATGTAGACCTTTTAACATTCATGGCCTTCCCATTGCACAAAAGCTTCTTTATAGTGGAAAAAGGTTCTTTAGATTATTGATATGTTCTTCACACTTAGAAAAAAGTATTCTTTTAAGAACTGTTTAAAAGGTTCTTCTTTGGGGAACTGAAAATGTTTCTTCTATGGCATCACTGTAAAAAAAAAAACCTGTTGAAATTCCAGGGTTAACTTTCTTACACGCGACCTGTTGAAAGGGGTCCTATTGTGCTTTTCCACTTTTTCAACTTTAGTTAGAGTGTAATGTTGCTGTTTGAGCATAAAACAGATTTGCAAGGTTATAAAGCTCAAAGTCCACTCCAAAGGGAGATATTTTATTAAACAGAATCCCCTTTTCAAGAACTACAACTCGATGAAATCATAAGGTTTACTCATTTGAATAATTCCCACCCACGAAATATGCAAAAAAGGGGGACGAGGCATTAGAGAAGACAGTGTTGTCGCTATGTCAAAGAGACACTGTTTTGTCCACCCCATTTCCAAAACAATTTTTTTGACCTTCTAAGGCTGACGAACTTAAAGTGGTTTAAATTTATTTTAAACACAGTTCCTGAACATTAAAACCCACATTTGTATCTGTGCACTGCACATTTTTATGGAGAACAGCTTGTTTGCTAGCTTCTGTAACCTCTCGCTTTTGTAAGACGGTTCACCGCTCCTTAGGAAAATTAACCTTGGTTTAGTGATCAATTACTGTTTGTATTATCTTAGTTTTCCGACAAATATCACTATTAAATGGTATATAACATCGTATCTATAATTTATAAGAAAATTACAAAAAACATACCGCTCTGAAACGTCCTGTGAAATCCGTGCTTGCAAAGTCTGTGCATGAAATTCGTTCAGCACAGTCCTCTTGTTCGTTAACATTGTCAGGGTCTGAATCGGGCTCGAATTGGTTTGAAATTGACGCCATCATTAATATTTACACTAGAGAAGAACTTGCAGTTATGGAGAGGCCAGCTAACCAATCACAGCACATTTCGTATTTCGGAAGGAGGGGCTTCATCGAAATCAGTGTGTTCGAGCCAGACTGGGGAGAGAGGTGCTGTAATAATGCAAAATATGTGAAAAAGAATGTGTTTAAAGCATGAAAACATATTCTAGTACATCCCAAAAATAAAATCAAGATTTCGTTAAAGGGCATAATAGGACCCCTTTAAATAACATTCTGTCTCGTTCTTGCGTATCGATTGAATTTATATTCCTGATTGTACCAAGTTTGTCCTGAATACACTTATGGTCATTATTCTGACCATAATCGTAAGAATAAAGTACTCTCTTCACTCCAAGTAACACGTTTTCCACCATTGTTTGACATTTTGGTTTTGAAAGCAAAATACAGCACGTAAACATTTCTGTGACTGTACAAAGTGTTTGAATATTTAATGAGGCAAGCGCTGTTCAGTTTGTTGCTAAACAACTATATGATATATTTAGAAATTTTAAAGAATGACATGACAGAAGTTATATTTGGGTAGACTATCCCTTTAAAAGGAGAGTTTAAAAAAGAAAATAACCCAGGGTTAAGTGTGAAAAGCCTACTATAGAGAACACTAATTATAGGAACAGAAATCTGCATTTGTCTAGTAACTCAAAGGATCAAATCTGGGACGTCTGCCGATGACACTATCACTACCTCATATCTGACCACACTGCCCAGGAAATCCAGTTTTTAAAAGCAGAACCTTATATTTATTTCATAATATTGACAATAAATGATTTGGTGCTGATGTAAAAGAGTTTTACATTTTAAAACATGATTTTGTTCTTCATGTTGAAGATGGAAAGAGTGGCATCCTGGCTTCCCTATGAGTATAGATGCCAAAGCCCATAGTGAGCTTCCACGAGACATTCAGTTTGACAGCGAGAAAGGAGTGGACTTTGTGCTCAACTACAGCAAAGCGTAAGATTCATTTAGTTTTCTGGTCTGTTCAGTCAGATCACTGTTATTTACATAAAGGGAACGTCTGTTTGTATTTATGCACATTTGCATGTTTCTTTTAGAACTCTGTTTGTGTTTTGCATGTATCTCTAACAAGGTCTGAATACACATGCATTGTTTTTGTGGTATTATACATTTGCACAGGCCTTGCCGAACTGTGTTAGCCTGTAGCTACTACTATAAGAGTGTGACTGTTAAAAGGGGGAAATTGCAGATTCAGTAGATGGTGTTGTTGATATAAATAGTTTTGAGAAGTGTCTTTCTCAGTCACAAGCATGTACGTGCTTATCACCCATATCTGCAGACACACTGACAGTCAGATTATTACAACAACAAAAAATGTTTCATGCATTAGGTGCAGGAGCTCTCTGGTTCAGTATGTGGGTGTGAGAAACTGACTTGGTAACGTTTGTGAAAACGAAGTGCCCCTAATTATACTGAATGTGCATTTGATGTGAACATCACATCTTTAAAGTGTAATTTAAAAAAAAACTTGACTTTCAGATAAAATAATAGCAATGAAATAAAAGTCCACTTGAGAGTATTTAGAGAAAGTACACTTTTATGACTACATTTCTTAAAGGGATAGTTCACCCAAAAATAAAAATTCTGCCATAATTTACTCACCCTGAAGTTGTTCCAAACCTGTATGAATTTCTTTCTTCTGCTGAACACAAAGGAAGATATTCTGGGTAACCAAACAGTTGATGGACCTCATTGACTTCTATAGCATACCAAAAAAAAAAAAAAAACATACAAAAAATAATAATACTATGGAAGTCAATGGGCCCATCAACTGTTTGATTACCAACATTCTTCAAAATATCTTCTTTTGTGTTCAGCAGAAGAAAGAAATTCATACAGGTTTGGAACATCTTGAGGGTGAGTAAATGATGACAGAATTTTCATTTTTTGGGAGAACTATCAATTTTAATACACTTATTACATTTGAAATCATTGTTAATCATAATCTTTTGTCACTGTAAAGAACTACATGTATTGTGTTGACTAACATAAAGCACATGTAAAGTACTTGATTATAATATCAACTGTAGTTTGATATTCAATATTACATGGTATAATTGTTAATATATTTTAAAATGACTAAATTTCAGTTTCATCATTTGAGATTTGTAATTACAAATATATTGAAATACGTGAAATGACATGTTTTGTTTAACATAAATACTTAGTACATTCTGAACTATATTTCAAAGACAATAGAAGTATGAAATTACATATAAAGATGGGTCAAAAGTAATTGCATTTAATATAATTTAAACTGTAATACATTTTCAAAATTGCAAATAACATGCAATGAAGTGTACTCTTTTAAAAAGTATGCTAAAGTGCACTTCTTTTTCACAAGGGTAGACTATCCAAAATCCTGTGTCAAAATTGAAAATGGCATAAAATTGGCCTAATATTAATTTACTCAACTAGCTCAAAATTTCTCAAAATAATATCAACAAATACTGTATCTCTCTTTATATATTATTACAATATATAATGCAATATAATATATCATTGCCCATATGTAAAGCGTTTTTATATTTGGCTGTGTTCTATTCCTTAGGATCGAGAACCTTTACGTAAACCAGTTCATGCACATGTTCCAGTCCTCATGGGGAGATTTTGCAGACTTCGAGCGTATATTCATGAGAATTAAGAACACAATATCAGGTTTGGGCAGTCAGTTATTAACATTTATGTAATGATCTGTTGAAGATTTCCTCTATGACACACATCCAGCTCACAAACACTTTCATTGTTTACCATGCATGAATCACCTCTTTGGAATTTGAAGCACTGCTTTTGTTTAATCATTAATAACGGTTAAATACCTAGAGTACAATGTTTAGTTTTTATGTTAGGTTTAATACTCTATAATTTAGAATAATATACCAAATAGTTCTGAGTGACAATTTTAAAGCACACAGCTGCTTCAAAATTTCATTTTTGATATATGAATGTGTATAATTTATGTAATGTAAAAGTATCTTCAGGTATATATTAACCACAAACACTCTTTTATTTGCCTGCTTGTGTCTCTTGCACAGAGTATGTGATGCAGCATTGGAAGGAAGATTTCATGTTTGGATACCAGTTCTTGAATGGCTGTAACCCAGTGGTCATCAGGAAATGCACAGAAATTCCCGACAAGTTTCCAGTCACACAAAAGATTTTGGAGAACAGTCTGGAGAGAGGTCTCACGCTGGAAGAAGAGCTCAAGGTTTGCAACACACATGAACAGGTTGTGTCAGTTCAACATACAACAACCAACATGATAGAGAATGGGTTTAGTACAAGCTAATTTCTTGCTTTTCAGGAAGGAAACATCTTTATCGCTGACTATGAGTTATTAGATGGTGTTACTGCCAATGCTACGGACCCATGCACCCTTCAATACTTGGCTGCACCCATCTGTCTGCTGTATAAGAACATTCAGAACAAAATCATGCCAATTGCCATCCAGGTATCTACACTTAAACACAAGTACATATGCAGGAATCATACCAGACAGTTATGTTTCAGTTATGCAGACACACAATGCATGATAAGATAATTTCAGCTTCTGCATTTCTTTTTTCACACTCTCAAGCTACCGTTTAAAATTAGACAAACTGTTCAGTTAGTAGATGCTTTTGTTAAAAATGATTTAAAACAGGACGAATACAAGCAATTTAACATAAAGGAGACAAATGTTTTATTGAAAACAGCTATAAAAAGCTCTCTCGATTTCACTTTTTCTCTCAAAGAATGAAAACAGCTTTAGTGATGAAAAACACACTGAACACTAGGCTTAAGCCTAGTCCTAGACTAAAATGCATGTTTTAGCTATTTTAACTCAAAGCAACTTGCACTGACATATGTCAGAGCCAAAGTTTTGTCTCAAGATGCACACCATTAATGTTTTTGTACACAAGCATGTTTATAAAAGCTACTTAAATAACCTAACTGAATTAAGGCCTAATCCTGCTTAATTTAAGCGCTGTCTGTGAAACATATGTGTGATACACTCTTCATTGATAAAATGGCTTTTATTAGTAGGTATACTATGCTTTTTGCAAAAATATGTTGCGATAGAAGATAGAAGATGGAAAAAGAAATGGCTTAAAAACATGTTTGTGGTGGGCCGCGGGAGGAAACGGGCGTGTTTTCAAACCACGTTTTTGAGACTGTATTCAGCAGTTTTAAAGATAAAATACTCAACAATGGTCTTAACTGATGAATTTGCTAATGGTTTGTCTCAAAGCATATTCAAAACACATATAGATATAAACCATGTTTAAAACTTGATTTTCACCATATGAGTCTTAATAAAATGATTATTTCCTATGATGGCAAAGCATTATTATCAGTTTTTAGTGTCACATAATCCTTCAGCAATGATTGTAATGTGCTGATTTGGTGCTTAAGAAACATTTCTAATTATTATCAATGCTGAAAACAGTTTTGCTGCTTAACATTTCGTGGTGGCAACCGTGGTAGTTTTTTAAAAAGAATTACAGGAAGTTTGTGGGTGATGGGGGGGGGGGGTATGGTAATTGTACTGTCAAGCACCAAATCACATTCAAATATACCACATGGTGTATGCCAGGGTTCCTCAAATCCGACTCTAGAGGGCCACTGTCCTGTAGAGTTTAGCTCCAACCAACTCTAATCAAAGGAAACTTGAACAAGCTAATCAAGGTAATTACAGCTAGGTGAGTTTGAACAGGGTTTGAGCTAAACTCTGCAGGGCTGGATTTGAGGAACCTGTATGCGCTACATATACAAGTTTTCTGAATTTTCATAGCTTTGTATAAGGTAAATAGTGAAGGAAGTCATGCAAGTCATATATTGATTTTATTGAGTGAATGGAATATGAGAAATAGTGAAGTCTCACATGCACACCCTTGCACAATTTGAAAACCATGGCTTATGCGATTGTCTATAAAATGACTTTTGAAAATGACCTCTTTTTCATTTGGATAGCTGGGTCAGACACCAGGAAAGGATAATCCTATCTTCCTTCCAACTGATGATGAGTATGACTGGTTGCTGGCCAAGATCTGGGTGAGATCTTCAGACTTCCACATACACCAGACAGTCACACATCTTCTCAGGACACATCTGATATCTGAGGTCTTTGGCATAGCCATGTTCAGACAACTGCCGGCAGTTCATCCTGTTTTTAAGGTAATTCCTTGTTCTCTCTATGGAATTTATTCTATAACATTGGTTTGAATGTATATGCATGGTTGAGGATACATTCTAAAGGCATCTTCTGCTCTTCCAGTTGCTGTTACCTCACATCCGTTTTACAATTGCCATTAACACCAAGGCTCGTGAGCAGCTAATCTGTGAGTGCGGACTTTTTGACAAGGTTAGTTTCTCTCTTTCTCCACAGTTCACTTCCTCCATAAGCAAACTCTGTCTAGAATGTTCTCTATATGGGCCAGATTTACTAACAGATTGCGGCAGCACAAAGCCTACTGTCAGGATTTCCTAAAGACACGCAGTGAAGAAATTGCGCTGAAAAGGCGTGGGCACAGTTATTTTTGTGGCTGACCTTATTGCATATGCATTTGTAGGAGTTTCCCTTTCAAGCGCAAAATTTATGAGAGGAGAGTATTTAATTGAATCAGGCAAGGTGGTTTTACCAATTTACTGGTATTTGCACCATTATTTAATGCCTTAAACCAGACGCTAATTTGCGCTGCTCTTCACGTCATCAGTAGATCACGCACAGAACTTTCCACTCCCATCTGTGCTTTTATGGGATGGCGCTCTCATGCCAATTTGCCAATTTAAATCTGTCCCAATCATTTTTTTAAACAAACTGGTTTAATAAATGTTTCAATGACACACTTATAAAGATGGTTACATTTTTCATTCCTGAATTAATCAGTATTGATAAGCGAATCGGCTGAAAGATTCAAGACTCATTCATAAAGACGGGCTGCATCCGAATATGCCTATTTCACTACGCAGCATGCAAAAAACAGTTTGTGAAAAGAGTAATATATCCAAATTCACAGTATTCATAAAACAGTTAGTGAAAAAGTTCCGGATGACATGGTAGGTCACATAACAATGACAACATGACAAATGTAATACGTCTGGTTTAGTAGGCCTACGTACTTAGTGAGTATGTGATTTGAGTATGTGCCAGTGTTGTTGAACAAATTGGTTGATTGAATAATTCAATAACTGAATTCAGACAGTCATTGTAACTCATAAAGTAACTCACAGTAACTCATAAAGACAGTCATTTGTTTTGTTCCTGAAAGAATCAGTATGTTTGAACAAATCAGCTGAGTAAATGACTCATTGATTCACTCATAAAGACAGTCACTTCTCGCTACCTATTGGTATAATGATGTAACATCCAGAAAGGGTGACTGAAAAAAATTGAGGGTTTTCTCCGTGATGCCATAGAACATGGGTCACCAAACTAAGGCCCGCGGGCCGACTCAGGCCCGCCACCCCCCTTTGACTGGCCCCCCAGCCCCTCTGCTCCCCGCTACTTGAACCGGCCCTATGAGGCAATCCCCAAAAGTCGTCATGGCCTATTTTTTTTAAATTGCTTTTTGGAAAATAACAACATGTCTGCATCTGGTATTTTGTTTATTTTTTTACAAATTCGAATTTTACGCATTTTCGTCACCTGACATGCTCGAGATCAAACAGTGACAGACAACGCACGCGCAGAGAACTGTCAATGTTCAGGACAGCAAAATGGCTAGCGTTAAATTAAAAAGTTGATAGAGAGTACAGAGTTTTCAAAGAACAGTGGACCAACGATTTTTGTTCAGTGTAAGGACCGTGCAGTTTGTATTATATGTAAAGAAAGTGTGGTGGTTTTCAAAGAATATAATCTGCGTCGTCACCACGAAATCCGCCACAAAGAGTATGCTAGCTTGCGAGGGCAAGCAAGAGAAGACAGGATTCGGAGGATGGCTGTGCCTGCACATAGTAGTGGGGATGGCTGTGACAAGCTAGTAATCTCTACTACACAATGAGGCCTGCTGGTGGTCATTTTGGTCTGGGTCATACATTTCTATGTTATATAGCTGAACCGGCCCCGGACCCCCATCACAGTCAGGAACGATAATGTGGCCCCCAGAGAAAAAAGTTTGGTGACCCCTGCCATAGAAGAACCATTCTGTTCTCCAAAGAGCATTTCAACGATCAGTACTTAAAAGAACTATTTTTTTTTTGTAATGTGATGCACATTTTATTAATCTTTTTCTGTACTCTATCTCTGTTTGTGTATCACAGGCTAATGGGACAGGTGGAGGTGGCCACGTAGAACTGGTCCAGAGGTCCATGAAAACCTTCACATACAAGTCCTTGTGTTTCCCAGCGGCCATAAAAGAACGAGGCATGGACAGCCAGGAGGAACTGCCCTACTACTTCTACAGAGATGATGGCTGCAGTGTCTGGGAGGCTGTGACAAGGTATGTTACATAGCTGATAAAAAGAAGAAGAAACATTCAGTTGTAAAAAGGAATGAAAAAGACTCAATAAAAACTTTTTTTGTTAAGTAATTTGATATTGATTTGCTCTCTTTCTAGTTTTGTGACAGATGTAGTGAACATCTACTATGACAAAGATGAGACAGTTCAGGGTGATGAAGAGATCCAGGCATTTGTGAAAGATGTTTGCAGCTTTGGAATGCAAGATTTTGACAAATGTGGTAAATATATTCTTAAAACAAATTCAAAAATTGCATGATGCAAAGGGAGGTACACTTGAGTATACCTTTATAAAGAGTACTTATTATAGAAAGAATATACTTACTTTAAGGTGGAACTAAATATAATGTTGTCAGACAAGTGTACACTCTTTAAGTACACTTAAGTGGCCTTTATTTAATTTACATTTTATTATCTGCACAAACAGTTTAAAAAAAAAATTTAACTTCAAATAAATTTGAAGCCCACAAGTGCACATTCAATACATTTAACACTTTCCCAAGGGTGAGTATGTTCTTTATAAAGGGTTAAAGGGTTAGTCTCACCCTCATGTTGTTCCAAACCAGTAAGACTTTCGTTCATCTTAGAAAAACAAATCTTTTTGATGAAACCTCCATTGATAGCTACACAACTACCACTTTGATGCTTCAAAAAGTTCATAAAGAAATCGTAAAACTAATCCATATGAATTGAGCAGTTTAGTCCAAATTTTCTGAAAATGAACAAAAGTCTTGCGGGTTTGGAGTGACATGAGGGTGAGTAAATGATGACAGAATTTTCATTTTTTGGTAAATTATCCCTTTAAATAGCTTTCTTAAGAGTATCCTGGTGACAGAATACGTGAATGACATCAGTAATTTTCAAGTTCCTCTTTCAGTTCACTGATCAGTAGGTGAACTGAACTACAAATATTTTAGTTAGCAAATATTTAACTTATTACTAGTTAACTTATAGGGCTACCGGCCTTCAATTTTAATGCATTGCCAATGCATTCTTATGTAAATGTGTCTGACCTCTATATGAACCCTATACTGATGACAAGTTGTCATTGTTTGCAGAGTTTCCCAAGAGTTTACAAACCAAAGAGCAGCTAGTGGAGTATCTAACTATCGTCATATTCACTGCTTCTGCACAACATGCCGCAGTAAACTTCGGCCAGGTGACATTACACACTATGACGTTTCTGGCATATTTTGTTGTAAAGTGAAATGAACAGCAAAACTAATATCCATGTTCTGACTCTTTACTCCAGTTTGACTGGTGTTCATGGATTCCAAATTCCCCCCCAACCATGCGAAAACCTCCTCCTACAAAGAAGGGCGAGGTGGATATGAAGTACATAGTGGATAGTCTGCCTGATCGAGGACGCTCCTGCTGGCATCTGGGCGCTGTGTGGGCCCTCAGTCAGTTTCAAGAAAATGAGGTATGAAATAAGTGCATATCCACATGAATACACACAAGCTCAGATGTGCTATGTGAACAATGACAGATTCTGAAATGTATGATTTTTGCAGCTGTTTCTAGGTATGTATCCAGATGAACACTTCATCGAGAAACCTGTGAAAGAGGCGATGGTGAAATTCCGCAAGACTCTTGGAGAAGTGACCAAAGTCGTCAAGAGCCGAAATGAGGGGAAGAAGCTGCCTTACTACTATCTGTCTCCAGAAAGAATCCCAAACAGTGTGGCTGTGTGATTCACCAGTCACACAGAACCATGCAGACCTGCCATGCTAGTAGTAAAAAGTGTTTTATCAGAGTGTTTTATGGGATAAAAAAAAAAAAAAAAAAACATTTTTATATATATATATCAAGGTTGCTATGTGTAATGTAAGAGAAGTTTCGTAATAATAAGAAAATATGCAATAACAAAGTTGTAGCCAGAATTGATTTTATCTTAATATCAGCCATTTGCTATGTTTTTTTTATACTGTTTATTTTACCCATATGCATATTTCAGCAACAGTTTCTTCATTCTTGATCATTACAGGGGGGAACTTCTTGAGTTTAAAACAGCTTATTTGCTTATTTGTATTTGTTATTTTAGTGTCATTGTTATATATGTTGCATGTAGTTACTATAGTAATAACTATAAATTATGCATAATTACATGCAATTAACCCTAAACCAAACAAAACCCTAACCCTATAGTAAATACATGTTACTTAATATTACCCAGTACTTAAATGTATAATTACAGTGTAACAAGGACACATTCAAATAAAGTGTAACCCAGATTAATTGTATCTTTTTTTTATTTTAAGATTGATTGTTTACTTTTAAAGTCATGAATGTCTACTAGTTAATACTCTATTGGATAAAACATGATACATTGAGAGACACATAAGCTTTGATGAGTCTGGATAAATTGTCTTCTGTGAATAAATGGGCAGCTTGTTTTACAATATAGTTTTGTCCAGTTGTCACTGGTTATGTATTAAAGCCAAATTATATCAGGTCACTAGGATTAATTTCCTTTTTTTAGTTTTTCTTAAAGTTATTTACTTCAGTTTGGTTACTGAGAAGAGAAAAAATCCCACTTTGATTTATATTTTCTTTTAATTGTTACATTAGCATTTGCACATTTTACCTCCGGAGCAGTCTACACCATTTCAGCATTTAGCAATTGCAGGAAGTTATTGCAGAATTGATTCGTTCCGTATTTTGCATATAAGATAGAATCCAGCACTGCGTTTGTATGAATAGCACTACATAAGTAGGCTTATCATGGCCAGTAGCATCACATCTCAGAATTTTAATAAAGGACCCTTTCAGGACCCAATTTATTTCAATTCAATTCACATTTATTTGTATAGCGCTTTTCATAATACATAGTTTCAAAGCAGCTTTAAAGAAAATGCATGTGTCTACATTACAATTTAGCGATCTGTTATCAGAGGTGACTGTGTCCAAGTACATTCAGTACAAGCACAAAGTACCAAGTACAAATCACTGTCAGCTATCAATGTATTAATTTGAGGCAGAAACAATGTTACTATTACAAGCTGTGAACATAATGATTACAATATTTGGAAATTTAGCATTGGTGCATGTTGATTAAGAGTTAGTGTCATCTCTACTCCTTGCAGTCTCTTCACTGGAGTGACCCAAGAGTGGTCAGACAGGAGGACAGGGAGTGACCAAAAAGAGGAAGTTCTTAGAGCACTGATGGAAACAAGTATTGTAGCCTACAACATCTGCTCAACCCTGTGTAGTTCTTATGAGAGAGTAAGACTCAAAGATAATCATCAGGATTGGATGTTCCAATGGATGTACTTAATAATCAATTCAAGATGTGTTTTGCAACATAAATAATCAAACAGCTAACAATCACCTCCAGCAGGGTTTGCATTCA
The DNA here is from genome assembly GCF_949319135.1 of Squalius cephalus. NCBI lineage: Eukaryota > Metazoa > Chordata > Actinopteri > Cypriniformes > Leuciscidae > Squalius > Squalius cephalus. The sequence goes on from NC_137142.1 coordinate 28,233,879, forward strand.
CAATTAAGATTTTATTGATTCAGAATCAGCCTTTTTTCTAGAAAATGTTACCATTTTATGGTTTACAAGATTTATCCACACAGTATATTTTATGCTTCTATTTTTGTCACAAGATTACATTCACCCATTCATGATAAACCGTTAAAAATGGCATGTTTTCCTGCTTTCAGGAAGTGCTGCATTGAGATCAGTTTAAGTCCGCTTCGTTTATGTGAAACGCTATACAGTCTATGGTGAAACGCCATTCACGCGCATCAGAAGCTGTTCTCAGATCAGAGGGACTCTAGCGTGGGTGTCGCGCGCCTCTGTCAGGTGACTAGAATCAGCTGATTCTCTGCAGACGGAACATGGCCGACCTCTCAAAACACTGAACTGGTGATGGGACGAATGACAGCGCTGAGCTGCCCTTGACTTCTCTCACTGCTGGATTTGTGAGATTTTGAGGTGAAGGAAAACACTACAGAAGATATTTTACCACAGTACATATATAAGGTAAATCAGTATGTCAAATGAAATCAGCAGAGATTCAGACTATAAGTTGCTAGCACAGCAGCTAGCCTAGTTGCATGACAGCAGGGAGAGCAATCACATATAAATGCATAAAGCAGCAAAATATCAGATAATTACGGATCTAAAGTGCATTCAGGTGTATGTACTTATATTTCTAACCGTTTAAGATTTGAGGAAGAACGAGATTATCGCTTCTGCATATGCTGATTTTTCATTGACACAGTTATAACGTTTTAACTTCTGAAAGTTTCCTCCTCAGGATTGTAATTTGAGAGATAAGTAACTATGGTTTTTACTTTACTGTATATCACTTGTTAGATAAATACAAAATCTCTAGCTTTAAATAAATAAGCATTTATCAGCCCCTTGTGAAAAAGAAGTACACTTTAGCTTATTTAAAAAAAGAATACTTATTATGGAAACAATATACTTGAAAAGAATACTTACTTAGGACACCTAATTGCATGCAATTTACAAATAAATAAAAATATGTTTTATTTTCAATTTACCTTGAGTGTTTTTTGGCCTGCTGAAGTAATGATTAGGCCTAAGTAGCTAAATCTTTATTTCTAGTTTCATAGTTATTTCTATTGTGTACTGCCGAATTTAATGACAAGCATTTATGGTAAACTAATATAATCTTTCATTTAACTTTTACTGAAACTTTTTTGTCATGTACTTTAAATATATTTAAAATTACATGTTTGAAATGTAGTACATTTAAAATTTATGTAACGTCAAATAACACTAAAATGAATTATAATCAAGTATTTTACACAAGCTTTAATATGTTAGTTAACCCAAAGAAGTGTATGTTAGTCATCAAAAATAATTGTACTTATTTAAAGCACAACAAAACCATTATTAAAATGAAAAACAAAACAAAACAACAACTTTAAAATAAAACATTTAATTTGACATAATTACAAAAAGTGGTAAGACACGGTCATGAAAGTGTACTCTCTTTAAGAGCACTTTCATTTATATATTATCTGAAAGTATGTTTTTTTTAAATAATATTCTTTTAAGATTTATAGTCCACCATCATTATGTGCACTTCTTATTCACAAGGGACAGTGATGAGTCCTATATAAGTCATAATGTCCATTGCATCAGATATGTATTCAAGTAAAACTTGTGATCTTCTACAGATTAAACCAGCATGTCTAATTTTATGGAGAATGGCCCCAGTAATCATAATGGGGAGGCTGAGCAGGTGTGGGAGAGACCCTGGACAGTGGAAGAGATGCAGAAATCCAGCACAAACTGGTCACTGGCTGCAGATTCAGGGGTATGAAGTGGAATGCATTCATATTTCATATTCATATTGTTTGTGCTTGCTTGTACAGATGGTTTAGAGTGAATGTTTGTTTGTATCTCTGCAGTTATTTCTTTTTCTGCAAGACTTCTCTCAAAGGATGCTGTCCAAGACACATGAGATTGAGAAGCAGTTGGATGGTCTTATCCGGGACACTAAAGCCACAGACAGCCGCCTACATACAGTGTTTAATGACTTCCTCATGCTGTCCAACACACAGTTCATTGAAAATGTATGTAAATTTTTTCATGATTTTGGCTAAATGAGAATTCACTTTGTATGTGGATGCAAAGCAAAGTAGTTCAAGTTTCACAAAGTGAAATATCACACTTGTCCTGAGAGAATATATGGGAGAGTTTGTCAGCTTATGATATTTATACATTTCCAACGTTCCTCCCTTGAGACTCAAAATGGCCCAACTGTGAATTCTTTATTCAGCATTTTTCTTAGCTCATGTCAGTGAGATTGTGAAATTTGATAAAGAACAATAAAAGTGTAAGCACACACAAACCCTGTTTTTTGATCTAATTATTATTTTTTATTTTTTACTCAGAGGGTTTATGATGAAGAGGTGGAAGACCCTGGACCAAAGCCAGAAATCATGGAGAGACAGCCTGAACAGGTACTGTTTGGGGACGTTTCTCTGGTTATTTCTGCTATGATTTCATATAATGTATTATTTTGAAAACTTCTCTGACAATGGTTTCAAGCATTCCTACCATTTCATACACATGTAAAGGAGAAGACAAGGGAACAGAAAGAAGCGGAACTTATTCCCAAAGTCCAAGAGGCCGTCAACTATGGCCTGAAAGTCCTGGAATCAGCTTTCGAACAGCTCGACATTAAAGCAGGAAACTCGGACTCTGAGGATGAGGAAGCTCTGGAAAAAGTAGAGCCCATTTTGGAAGCAAAGGTAAAGTGTTTCCTTAGAGCCCTTGAGCACTTACTGGATTATTATTACACATGTAATTAGTGGTGTTTGGGTTAGTGATGTTAATGTGCTAAAAAATCCCAAAGACTCACTTTGAAAGTTGGCATGAAACGGAAGTTGCAATAGTCTTTTTATAATACATTTTTTATAATTTTATTAAAGATTCCATGGGTACATGAATAAAAAAAAATAGTGATGTGCACTGATAATTAATTTATAATAAATAATGCAGTATTCCATACAAAAATGTAATGGTCACTTTTGATTTCATGGTGATTTTAAGGTTTTGAGCCTAAATGTATTTTATTGGTAGGACCTGTATGTGGACAGGCCTTTGCCATACTTGATTGGGTCCCAAGCCTTTATGGATCAGGAGGATGTTGGCCTGGGAGATCTATCCAGTGATGGTGACATTTCCCATTCATAATCTTTAGTAGTTTTATTGTTGTTGTTGCAGGTTGCTTTTAACTTCTTTTGTTTGCTGTGTTTTTTTTTTAGAAATGTCTGTCGGTAGTGACAGAGACAGCGTCATTGAGAGTGATATTGAAGAAGGTGATGAGGTGAGAGAGGATAATATATATAGTTCACATACATTTACATGAATTGCAACATTGGCATTTAATGAACATTGGCCGAGATACATTTTCTCTACATATTTTATTTATTGAATAAATGTTCTATTTTCAAAAACATTTTAACCAAATTTTTTGACAACATTACATAAATAAATACATATATTTATATGTAATCTTCAATTTGGATTCTATTCCAAAAGCTCTCAGATGAATATTCTGACCAGGATGAGGAAGTCCATGGCAACTTCAAGAAAGTAAGACTTATTTTATATAATAAAAACAAAAATTATTTTCTACTATTCTGATGGTTTATTTACAGGTAAGGGATTTACACTATATTAGGATGTAATGCATTAGGTAAAGGATATATGTGAAATATATTTATGCAGATGCTTTTACAGGAGTGGTAATTATGTTTTATAGATATGGAATGCCACATGTAAAACAACACAAGTTATAAATCAAAAACAACCCACTATTGTCAGATTTACTTAAGCTTTTAAAAAGAGGTTTAAACATCTAATAATTTAAGAAATACAAAAAACGATTTCAATTAAGTGTGAAAGGTAAATATAAATCTTAAATCTACCATCGACCAGGACATTTCTAAATAGCATATTCTCTAAAAAAGAAGTAAAGAAGTAAATGAGACAAAATTGGGCTTTTTTTTTCTTCTTCATAAAAAGATTTATTTTACATCCAGCCCACCATCTATAGAATGCTGTAATTCTATAATTCATCCCATAGAAACCATCCGTTGCTAGTTATGATGATGCTGATGAAGAGAATGAAGATGAAGATTCTGACATATTTGGAGGGTCTGATAAGGATGAAGATGAACTCAGAAAGGTTAGCTTTGTATTTTCTGAGCACCTCAGACATGCCAAGCAAATTAGTAAAAATGTGCAAACTAGAACTTCAATTTCCTGTGTCCCATGTCTTTCAGGACACTGGTCTACCATCGTTTGCTGATGAACTAGCAGCCAGAATCAAGGGAGAGACTCCACATAAGCCAGAAGCAGATCGCACATGTATGGTCACTTAGAACATATATATTTGACTGTTTTATTGTTTACCACATTTCCATCTTTCCATTCAGTTTGTTTTCTTTCTCAAGTTTATTTGTGTGCATGTACTTGTCTGTTCTCAAGCATTATCATCAGGCCCATCTATCACCCAGAAGAAGAGTAAAACAAAGAAAGAGCCAAAACCTCAGGGTATGAGTGACTTCATACCATGTTTATTCATTCTGCTGTACTTTGCACTCTGTAGACTACCGTTTAAAAGTCTGGGGTCGGTAGTATATTTCTTATGCTTACCAAAGCTGATTTATTTGATTAAAAATATAGTAATATTGGGAAATATTTTTTACAATTTAAAATAGTTTTTCCTTAATGATCTTAATGACCCCAAACTTTTGTACGGTAGTGTACAATATATACACTTATGAATCATCAAATTTTATTTGTATTGTTTTTTTCAAAACGACTATACTGCTACTAATTTTTTGTATGTTTCTGGCAATAATATACCATAGTTTCTTTGAAAAACGGTAGAATTCTGTTGGATATGTCTAGTAAAATAATGGCATATATTTTATGCATATGTAATTACAGTGGAAGATGATCAGGATGAGATGTTCAAACCACCAAAAATGGAAGATGAGGAATATTCTCCATTCGGTGGGAAGGGTGGTCTCTTCAGTGGAGGCAAAGGCCTGTTTGATGATGACGATGAGGTTGGTTAGAGGAATATTAATGTAGTCAACATACAAAATCATACAAATGCAACTAGAAGACATGGTTGCAATCTTTGAAAAAGTAATTTCATATGCTTTGTTCCTTAGGGAGATCTGTTTTCTGATGCACCCAAAAACGAGCCGGTGCAAAAGGAAAAGACAGTGATCCAGGCAACAGGTGAGACTTACTAATTGTCACTCCTTTAGACTCTTATGCTGTCTTTTATTCAAAGTCAAATGTTGGATAGTCCTACTTGATCTCTCAGACTTATGACCATATAGTATTTTTTTTGTTTGTCTGATGACATTTAAAGAAACAGAATAGCAGTACTAGCATTACGTTTTGAAGTTGGCATGAAATGAAAATTCATTCTGTTTTCTAAATGCATGTTATTGAGATCAATTCGTCCATGCATGTTTTATTTCTTAAAAAACAACAACAATTTTGACCTTGTAATTTTTAATTCAAATATCATAACTCACGACGCATGCCAGACCCTTTATTTATTTATTTATTTATTTATTTGTACTATTTTTGTATAATTATCCGTTGTTCTTGCCAACTGATTTCCTGCTTTCATTCCGCAATCTCTTTCTTCTCACAAAAAAATAAATTAAATAATAAAAAATGTAAATTAATTTCTATTTATTAATGTATTTTGTAAATAGTCATTTAACACGCATTGTGTAAGGATCTTGTTTTTCTATAATGACTGGCTGACTGTGTTATCTTTTTCTTACAACCTGTATTGTGTACCTTCTGAAACCCACTGTGTTGACAACTCATTTACCTAATAGTAATCTTATATTTTTCATTTTCTTTTACAGAGCCTCTTAAAACTAAGAAAATCCCTACTGGTGCTGTCTCCATCTTTCCTGGTAAGCAATAACTGCATTCAGTTTGCATACTCGCACATTGTTTTGCATAAAAGTTTGCTGTAGTTACTAATGAGTACGATATTTTCATACCCCTCTCACCCACAGAAAACAAACTGTTTGGCTCAACAAATGATTCAGAGTCACTAGAGAGCAAACACAGTCAGAGTTCAGTGAAGCCCAAAGTGCAGGCAGCTCCAAAACGTGCCTCAGTTGGGGGTGGGCTCTTCGATGATGATGATAATGGTGGTGATGACGATGATGATGACTTCTTTAGTGGAAAGACGCATAACAAATCCACCCCTGGTAACATCTCACATTTGCTCTTCAGTATGAAAAATGACTGTTGTTTTGGGGGATTTTTAAATGCGTATCTTTGTGATTAGGACTAGAGAAGAGAATGCCAAAGAAAACAGTAGACCTGTTTGGGGAAGCTGATGAGGAGGATGATGATGAAGATGGAGCTATATACACTGAGAAAGCCAGTGCAGCTCCTCCATTGCAGGAAAAAAGAGTCGAGGGGGAGGAGGAGACCCGTCCTCCAGAGAAAAAGGTCTGCTTGTCAATCATCATCATTTTATTATGGTTGTTGTTACTGCTTCTATGCTGATTGTGCTTGCTTGCAGCCTCCTGCTGGTGCCATTTCAATGTTTGGGCCCGGCACTAAAAATATACTGGAGGGTCTGAAGAAACGCCGGCCTTCCACCAGTGAAGAGTCCTCCAAATCTGAAGAGGTAGAAAACTCTTTCTCTCTTAGGGTGTGTTCACACTTGTAGTTTGGTTCTTTTTGGTCCGGATCAAAAAAGAAATTGATACATTGAGTCCTGGTTCGCTTTGCATTCACACTGTCATTTTTAACACCAGACCTAAAGATGTATATAAAAACATATATTTTGCGACGCAACTTATCGAACATCCAAAACAATGCGCTTATTGTATGCGTGTACTAGGGATGCTCCGATCTCCGGCCGATAGATTAGATTTATTTTCGATATAGATATATTTCTCAGGTCTGTGAGGTAGCTTATACGCTGAGTTTCGGTTCATTTATGAGACAAGCTCCAGTTCACGCGCCGGTGCCTCCATGTCCTGATTATATTGTCTGCTATATTGTCTGCTGCTTATTTATTAAATCCAGGCAATTGGTTGATGAAACATTGATTTAAATTAAGATACAATTTATACAAAACGAAATTTACTTTAAAGAATGGCTTTCTACAAATCAAAACTTAATTAAGTGGCCAAAATCATGTCTGACCCACTCCAAATGATGTATTGGGCATCTTATGATCCTATCTTACCCATCTCATGTGGTTCCCTTTTCATATAATCAACATAGATGAAATAAAAAAACTAACATTATATTATTTAAACATAAATATAAAAGTTTTTAAAGTTATATTTAAGCGTCACACACACCGCTCCGCTTTTCTCACATGTGTGTGGCCTATACATGCTTGTGTGCATGCATATGGGGGATGGGTGCGATTTTCGAATAATAATCGAATAATACCCAGTGATCTTCGAATATTATTTTTGCTTGAAATACCCATCCCTACTAATGAGTTTCATCAAACTACTCCAATTTGTTCTTTTAGGAGTTATATATTTTTTATTATTAATTTTGTCCTGCTCAGATTTGTATTGGACAGTGTTTAAATAAACCTTGTGGGCTGCATCAGACTGCTCCATTTTCTCCATTTTGTTTGTATTTATCTTTGTATTAAGCATCGGAATCACCATGACAAGAAATCGGTACTTGGTATCGGCTGCAAAAATCCTGCTCGGAGCATCCCTAGGGTGTACATATCTTGGTATTTTAAACAGCTGAAAACTCACAAAGAGCTCAGAAAATGTGTAAAGCGGTCAAAACAGCGGCAGGAAGTCCTCTTGTTGCACACAAACGAAGATCTGCTGCAAGGAGGCAGCGTTTCCAAACCTACCACGTGTGAACACTCCCTTACTCTCTCGTTGTATTATCTCGTTTTTTTTAACATTTAACAATTATATATATATATATATATATATTATTTTTTTTTCAGAGTGGACCTTCACCTGAAGCTGTCAAATCTTCACCTATTCTGGGAGCATCGGAGAAAGCACTTAGCAAGAGTCTGTTCTCAGACGAAGAAGACTCACAAGTACATCACTTTTCTATAGTCATCATACAGAGTCTATTTGCAGTTTTCTGATGTATTACAATTAGTGCTGGGTCATATTTAATATTAATATTAATATTGCAGTTATTTTGTATTACTTTATTGCTATATTATAGGATTTTAGTAAATCTAAAGGCCCTGATATAGTTTGAAATCAAAGAACGAACTGGTGTGACATAATTTCGAAAAAAAAGGGCCTGTTCCCATGTGTTTACTCTGATCGGATAGCCATCTGAGCGTGAGAAGACCAGGTTTAAATGCCCTCCGAAATGCTTTCGAGTCGGATTTAAATCTAACCGCTCAAACCACTTTACCACTGAAACTGAACAAGTGTAAAAGCATCTGTTTGTTGAAGCGACATATGAAAATTTTATTCCCAAAATAGTAAAGAAATAAACATGTAAGAGCATCTTATAGACTTCCGGCTCCATATGACAGCGCTATTGCAATTCGTTTCACCACAGATATGGACCACGTCAGATGAGTAGATGAGTATCTCTTCAGCAAGCCAAAACTGCCACAAATAAAACTGAAAGTTCACCATCGCATCCTGAAGCTCAACACACAATCATATTCATTAAAAGTAATGAGACTAAATTATCTTTCTCTCGTATTGCCATCTTTGATTTAGATATTTTGATGTTGATGTGAACTGATGTTAAACTTGCATATTATGCGGGAATTGAAGATTGGATTTATATTTGTTTTGCGGAGACCCATTTATGTGGCTAATTGTAAATGGAACAATTTTAACAAATCTGATAGCTTTCCGATCAGTAAAATGCATGAAGTGACTAGATGTAAACAGGCCCTAAAACAGCTTGCCAAAGGTGTCTGGCTGGTAAACACCTACTGACTACCATTGGTCCGTGGCGATTACATAATAGGTAGGTGTGGATCTGGGGCTCCGCCTTCTTTGAGATAAAACTCTTCTCCTGTTAATTTCTTCTGTTCAGTCCATTGTCAAACGCGAGTAAAACATGAACACACTAAAGAGCTACTTTATAATAGAAATTTAAGTTGTATTTAATTAATAGACCAACTGACACCTGTTTTTCATGTTTAGTCCTGAAACATTGCTTGCTTTAAAGCAATCTATTGTAAAGTGCTTTATAAATAAACGCGACTTGACTGGAGTGTCGAATTGTAGATCCGGTGTAAACAAATGCACATCGCTATGATCAGATGCTTTCTTAACTGCTGTTTTCTCACACGTAGACATTTTATTTTGTTATTGAGAGGAAGGTGCAGCACATATTTACATATTATTAATCTAAACGCCGTTCCCAAAAGCAAAAAAAAAACAAGTTTTAAACCAAGCAGCTTTCTGTTGGTCCAACGTGGTCGCCTGTCCAACTTGTACCCTATGCGAAATCTGTATAGGAAATTGTTTCACTCTCGTGTAAAATTTGATTGATTGAATGATTGGATTTTCGCCAAACACGGTAAATGTGATAAGTTCAAATCAGTGTTGATTTAAGTGAATCAGTGTTTAATAAAAAATTATTAATAAAATTGATGACGGATGTTTTAGGGTACTAATGTGAGATAAACCTTGAGAGTTATACCTTTTAAAAATATTTGTTTTCGTTTTATCACCCAACCTTAATTACAAACTGACTCCTGATACTTGTCACTGATGTATTTGCTGGTCTGTTTTTTTTATTTTTTTAGATATTCCCAAGTGAGACTACAAGTAAATCAAAGCCTACCACTCAGAACAAGCCCAGTAAAGCTCCGCTCTCATTATTTGATGATGAAGAAGAGGAGGTGATGCTAAGCAAGTTTAGTTTAAAGTGATAGATTGTGGGGAAATCTGTATATATTTTAAGTCTGTTTTGATCTTTTAGGACCTTTTTTCATCGACACCAAAGTCCAAGTCAGTTCAGGTCAAAAAAACATCTCTACCAACCAAGAAACCTCTATCCAGTTCACTCTTCAGCGATGATGAGGTATTTGTGAGTTTTAACACCAGTAAAACAATTACAAAAGAGTCAGTACAATTGTAAAATACAGGAAATGTTGAAAATGCCATCTTTTTTTTTTTTTTACTAACATTTTTATTTGTTCATTCTGTTTTATCTAGTCAGTTTTTCTTATGATGCATGCGGATATCACATGACATAGCACAATATTTGCTTTATTTTTTTTTAATTTGCAAGGCAAAATATTTGCAATATTTGTCTATGTCAGGATCATTGGATGAGCTCCAAGCCCAGCAAAGAAACCCCAGATGTGAAGCCCAGTGGAATGAAGTCAAGCGTTAGCGCCCCCTCCAGGCTACCCAGTGTCAAAGCTCCACAAAAAGATGGCCTATTTGGTGGTGATGATGATGATCTGTTTGCAGCCACTAATGAGTCGAGGTTTGTGGAGCAGTGAACATACTAAAGTAGTAAGAGAAACACTAAATCATTATGCTGTAATGTATTTTTTGTCCTCGCAGTATCAAGCCATCTCAGAGAATATCTCTCCTGTTCGAGGATGAAGATGATGATGAGGACAAAGAACCCCTTTTTGGCTTCAAAACACCTGCAAATAAAACTCCTTCTGAACCGAAGGTAAGTTGGCTTAAGTGTCCAAATACTTTTGGAGCTACCATTTGTGCTTTTTTTGGAAAGAAGTCTCTTATGCTCACCAAGGCTGCATTTATTCGATCAAAAAATCCTGTAAAAACAGTAATATTGTGAAATATTTTTACAGTTTAAAATAACTGTTTTATATTTAAATATATTTTAATATTTAATATTAATATATATGAAACCTTTAATATTATTATCAATATTAAAAACAGTTGTGCTGCTTAAATGGGATATATCTAGAATTCAGAAACCCTTGTTTTTAGCGACACTGGTGGCCGTTAAATGAACTGCAGTCTGCAGCCAGCAACTTGTTGCTCGTGCACACGTAACATACATGAGACTGAATGTGATTCAAGATTACACTGTTATGATGTTTGATTATGAAGTATATTTGAGACTATAGACTATAGATCTGGCTCTGTGACACTATAGTTTGAATAAATCTCCTTTCTTTGCATGACACATTGACATTACAGTACAGAATGGCTGAACATTGTATAAGCATTAATTTTGTGTGTCAGTGCCATTGAACGGAAGAGAGTTTTTCGGAAGTGCGTGTAAACTTCACATCCTTTTGATTTTCCCGGCGAAACTGGCCCGAATCCTTCACATAAAAATCAGTCTAAAGGCTTTCATAGACAACCATGGTCATCAGGGAAGATCTCGTTTTTTAAGTTTCATTACAAGCTTGTTCACACATTCGCAATAAAAAAAACAAATAATAAATGAAAATTCTTACATGTAGCCCCTTTAATATTTTTGTGGAAACCATGGTGCGTTTTTTTTGTCAGGATTTTGATTAATAGAAGTTTCAAAAGAACAGCATTTATTTGAAATAAAAATCTTTTATGACAATATAACTGTCTGTCACTCAGTTTAATGCATCCTTGCTGAATAAAAGGATTGATTTCCTTTCAAATAAAAGATTTTATTTGCCTTGTCATTAGTTAGTAGCTGAGAATTGCTCTGTGTTCCAGGCTTCTGGTGTTCCCTCTCTGTTTGAATCTACGGAGGAGGAAATTGTGCCCAATGTAGCTAAAGACAAGATAGCAGTGGAGAAGTCGTCTGTGGAGAAGAAGCCTGTGGAATCTATTCTGTCCTCTGACGACAGCACTGAGATTAAGAAGAAGCCGGTTGGAGCAGTAAGCCTTTTTGGTGGGATCGATGTATTAGGAGACAAGCAAGATGCAAGTAAAGTGAGTAAAATGTTTGCAAAATAATTCAGTTATTTTTTATGTAAATATATTATATACAAATAACAAAATAAAAATGAATAGAATAAAATAATAAATACTATATTTACACCTATTATACTCACAAAAAAGGTCACAGAACTGAAGATTTGTCTCTTCCACAGAAACAGACTAAGAATCAAGAGGATATTGCTGATGGTGACGAGCTGCTAAAGGAGGGTCCACCGCCCATGGAGAGTAAGGGGACCAAGGCCAAGAAAACAGCACTGAGTCTTTTCGATGATGACGATGATGATGATGATGAAGATATGAACACTGATGAAATAGTTCCTGCCCCTAAAACATACAAATCAACAGAAAAGAATGCACTAAAGGTTAGCTGTTTCAGATTCAGCACTATGAGGTGTGAATTTGAATGGAACTTTAAGTAGGTTATTTAACGTTATTTAATTGATTTCGCTTGTGATCTCAGGATCATGGGCCCCACATGAAGAGCACAGGTGTGTTCCAAGATGAGGAACTGCTTTTCAGTCACACGCAACAGAGAGACAACGACCCTGATGTAGATCTCTTTGCCACGTCTCCTAAACCAGCTGTAAGCTTTTAGACTTTCCATAGACTTTGCCACTTCATGGTGAGACGGTGGTTTCTTACTTAGGTATTTTCATTTTACAGGTGTCATCTCAGAGCTCTGTGAAACCAGTTGACCCCATACTGTTTGGGGATGAGGATGAGGATGACCTCTTCGCTTCAGCAAAGCCTAAAGCTCCACCGGTACTGTTTTTCCCTAACTTGTACATTAAACCCTCTGGTGCTCATAGTGTGCCAGTCAAAATTGTAAAAAAAATTTTTTTTTTAATTTTTATGTACTATATTTTAGTTTGATAATGCTTTTATTTAATATTTTCTATTTTTAGGGTATTTTATGGTACTAAATTATATTTATGCATTAGTTCGAATCCATTTATTACCTGTTAACCACTTTGAGCATAGACCTGAAACTTAATCTGTCATAAATCTTGAACGCTTTGGAGCACAAACTTAAGGTCTGTTGTTTTTTTAAGGAAGATGTCAGATTATTGCTGAACTTTAAAAAAAAAAGTTATAGAAGTTTAAGTTTATTATTGTTAGTGAAAAATGCACAAAAATACTATTTTACATTTTTACATGAAATATATACTGTATGTTCTAAAACATGTTTTACTTTAAAAATGTGAGAAAATCAAAGCCATAAATCTAAACAAGCAAAATATGAGGTTCAGAAATATTTTTTTGGGGCGCAGCATAACAAACTTTTTACTAGATGAAATTTGTTTCCCATTTATTTCCAATGCGGCCGTTTTTTATAAGTGTGACTATATTTTTCAGGACCATTTAAGCTTTTTGAATCATGTCCATGATTTTTTTTGTTTTGTTTTTGTTTCGTACCATTCCGATGAAGGAAAGAAAAAAACCCATAATATTTTTCAGTCATAAATGACAGTAAAGCACGAGAGGGTTAATATATATTTTTTTTTTTCATGTAAATGGTAATACTTCATAAATGCTTGTACAATATTATCCACATACAGAAAGTACCAGAGAAGCCCAGCAAGCCTAAAACGACTGAAATGGACAAATCAACACTGACATCAAGCAAGGTATGCAAAGAAATAAATCTGCTTTTATGTTTTTTAATTCATCTTTATTCAGCAACAGAACATTTATGCGAACACCATTCTGTTTATATGTAGCGATTAGAAATGTAATATATATATTAAATATATTTTTTTCATTTTGATGCATTTACATTTTTATTAATTTATATATTACTATATTTAGAATTAATTACGTCTTGAGTAATAGAATACTTTTTATTTTATTTTATACATTTACCACATATAAAACATATTTTGGAAGACCTCCAGAACCTATAAAAGTGTTTTTTGTTTTTTATTGGTTGACATAAATGTAATTGATATTATTTAATTGCACAGGACCCTACAAGCCCTCTAAAATCTAAAAAAGCTTCCTCACGGATTGGAGAACTTCAAGTAACGTTTTTGAAAAATAAAATCTCTATACTTTTTATGCTCCATTTCTCTCATTGTTAAAACAGTGTTTTTTGTATTTCTATATTCTGTGTTTTTTACTTGACATCCTGGCATGATCTTTCTTAGAAGTCTAAGAAAAGCAAAAATCTTGCTTTTCATTGGGCTGTTTCACGACTCATCTATGCCTTTATCTGTTTAAAATCTATATTTCTGCACACCATATATTTTTGCCTGTTAACATTTTCACTTATTCTGGTATACCAGAACATTTGTAGCTTTGCCATAACATTGTTTCGCTCTATGCCAATGCTGTACATCATTACTGCACCAATAGGAAAACTAGATGCAGCACTCTGTCAATGTGCTCTTTACAGTATTTGCAAGGCAGCAGTATATTGATACTTTCCTTGTTACCAACATTGATGACATAGTCCTAATATTTGCGTTCTGAATTGTATTTCTTTCTTGCAACAATTTAAAGCCATGTTGACTTATTTACACAGACCTAAAATGTGGATTTTTTAACACTATTCTGTTGCTGCCTTGCAAGCACTTCTATGTGCTTCAGGAAATGCAAATCTAGTGTACTTCTAAAATAGTACAGACCAGTTCCTCACTGATCTTGGCATGTGAGCGAAGGGCACTGTGTGTATTCACTAGGTTTGTCACAGATTAAAAAAACATGCCTTGTTTCTTTCAGGCTAGCTTAGCTGTCAACCCTGCCAGCCTTCTGCCAGGCGCGGTGCCACGGATTCCAGGAGCTGTCAGCGTAATCCCTGGCCTGGCACCAGCTTCCCTCCCTGCAGCTGCCAGGCCGCTGCCAGCTACCGATACTATCCCTGATCATCAGACCTCCAGTGAGGGAGGTGTGAGCTTTGACTCGCCTGCTCAGGTCAGCACGCTACAGAATGCTAACAAGGTGGGTCAGACTGCAGGATGTATGTTTTACACTTTGATAGGTGGCATGAAAAATGGGTTGTGTGTGTGGTACGATACCATGTAATACCTTGGTATCGATACTAAATTGATACAAGAGGGGACAAATAATGATATATCTCTAGTTTTCACAAGCCACATTCCCACTGTTTTTGCCAATTTAATATGACTAAAAATAATAAAAATTATTATGGTTTTGTTGTGATTGTTTTTAAAAATATTAAACTAAATAATAAATATATTATAATAACAATATTGCACTGTCAAATATTTTTTTTTTATTTTGTATCATTTATTTATTCCTTTATTTATATTTAAATTATTTTACTGTAAAATTACAATGCTAATATTTATGTTAATTTTTCAAACAGTAACCCATTGAGCTTTGAATTTTGGTGGGTTGCTGGCAAATAGAAATATGCGCTGCCGGTTTCAGAGTGAAGCTCGGTACTGTGTGTTCATTTACACTCATGTAGCTCATGATATCAGGTGTGTAAATTCTGCAGTGATGAAATTATGAAATTAATTAGCCTGCGCAATTTGACATTTGTTCTAATCCATATCGCGATATCGATTTTATTTCAATTTTGTGCAGCCCTAGTTGTGTGCCATTGTGATGTAAACTGCTGTTTTTGGTAGTGTCCATTCAGTGGCTTTTTTTCTAATGCAGGGTCGTGCTAAAGGCGCAGTGCGACGGCGGCCGCAGACAAGGGCAGCAAGACATCTTTCAGCACAGTACTCTGAGGAAGCTGTTGGAGAGAGCACCTCTTCACAAGCTAATGAACCAATTATGGCTGCTTCACTCCCTACCTTTAACCCCGTTTCAGTGCGACCCACAGCGCTCACTTTACCCGTCAGCACCCCCGCTGCAGCCAAGAGCCCAGATGAAGCAGTCAGGCCAAAGAGATTTCTCGATTCTGCAGACGATCTGTTTAAATCGGATGATCTCTTTGCCACAAAGCCTGTTCCCTCCTCCAAACACAAAGAAAAGACCCCTGAGGAGGGCCAAAAGAAAGCTCCTAAGACGGAGGCCGTCATAACCTCAAAGAAAGATCAGGCCTCGTCTATTTTTGACAGCCACGAGGATGATCTTTTTGCCACAGTGAAACCGAAGCCTGTCCAGAAAACCAAACAGATGTCCTTCCTAGATGATGATGATGATATTTTTGGAGCAGGAAAGGGTAAAATTACAGATAGTAAAAACTCCAAAACAGAGGCCAGTCCTGCAAAACCAGACATTTTCCAGGTAAATATCACACAGTCTTTCATTTAGTTTGGTATTATAAATCAATTGTGGTAGTTGGGAGTGGTATGACTGATTTATGCTTCTCTATTGACCTTAAATGTTTACAGGATGAAGTGAAAGAACCCCTCAAGGGCCAGAAGAAGCCTAAGGAAGTGTCTTTGGATGCAAGTTTGTTTGATGACAATGTTGATATTTTTGCTGACTTGACTGGCGCCACAAAGCCAAAGGAGAAGAAAGCAAAGAAGAAAGTGGAGGCAAAATCTATATTCGATGATGACATGGGTTAGTTATCTCTGCAAAACACACTTCACTATGATTCTTACCAGGGGCCTCATGTATGAAACTTTGCATAGATTTTATCCTAAAAGTTTTCAGATTTGTAAAACCGTACATCCCAGAACCTGAGAAAAATTACCCAGTCAGCGAGCATTTCTCCTCCCCAAAATATTAACATATGGAGCTTACAATGCATAACCTCATATGCATATCATTTCCAAATGCATATTCCCATCCATTTGATAGTACTGTGTTTGATGAAAAATAAAGTTAAAATATTAATATTTTGAAATATTATTACTTCTTTCACACACTTTTGACTGCCAGCGAATCATGATTTCATATATCAGACCCAATGTCATTTTAATTTGATAAACATTGGTTTTGAAGGTAAATATGGTCAACTTTAAATAATAAAGACACTCTTAAAAATGCTTACTGGTATCTGCTTCCTGCTCTCATCTCACAGATGATATCTTCTCGACTGGGACTACGAAGCCAACGGTAAAGCCGTCCTCCAAGTCTAAGAAGAGCCAGCCCGCCCAGGATCCCGTCGCAACTGTGGAAACGGGCCACAATATTTTTGACGATCCCCTGAATGCGTTTGGGGGAAACTGAGCCTCCTTCATAACCGCTGTTTGTTTAACTCTGTAGCGAAGTTCATGGCCTAAATGAAGGTAGATGTAATCTAACACTGTTGTTAATAATGTAAACTCTAATAGGTAACTTTTACAACAAAAAAAATATATACAGGAAAAAAAAGAAGATTGTAAGTGTTTTTACCTCTAATGCCATCTGTGAAGTCATCTGATTGGTAAATGATGTAGCAGTCATCAAGTGGCATTGACATCTACAACGGTTAATGTGTCTTTTATTAGCACTTTAAACATGAGAATTGTCTGGTGAGGTGTAAAAGACATTCCTCTTATATTGTCAATTGTATGGTTAAATTTTCAAATGTGGTGCCATAACTCCAAGCCTATGCGCCAACATAAGTGCTTTTGTTGTTGATGGTTTTTATAACTTGAGCTAAAGTTTTCTTGTGTTGCATGTGAAATGATTTTTGGAAACTAAAGAAAATATATTTTATGAAACGTACTCTTGAGTGTGAGTGCTGGAATTCAAACACATTTGTAGAGGACCAAACATTTTTCTTAATTTAAAATCTTTAAAGATTCCAATGTTATACGTTGGAACCAGATACAGTCACAAATTGTGTTGTTTGACGCTGCCAGGGTGACCGGGGTAACATCCGGGAGATGGAAAGGGGAGTCGCGAGCATGGTCCCGCCCACTCTGCGTTACCATTGGACGAATGACTCTCTTTTTCTACAACGGCTAATGTCATTCGTTCTCCTCATTGTCAATCAAGAACATCACAATAGGCTGCCTCCTTTTCAGTTTTTTTGTATTATTTAATGGGGCCTTTGAGCCTCATAACATCGGAACAAAAGCAATTGTTCCTGGCTCGAAAAAAATAAGGAATCGTTTTGACGTTTAGAAACGGCAAAGGTGGAGGAGGAATTGGTAAGCATCAACGGCATCCGCGAGTAGTTTGCTGGGCTGACTGTGCTGCTTTGCTAAAACTAGCTAGCCACTAAAACCGAATTAAAGCACCTTTTATTGTAAGTTTCTGTCGGATAACAGTTCAGAGACTGTGGAGAATCGGTCGCGTTTACCTTTAGAGGTAACTACCTAGCTTTTGGCGTGTGTTGTGGCTGGGACTCTGATCCAGCTGTCCCTCCCTGCAGATCTCCTGATGATGCTGCTGTCAAGGTAAGATGGCAAATAGATGTACGAAGCGAAAAGACCGAGCTAGTCGACTGGACCTTTTGGATACTTCATTTATTAGTCGACTCATGACGAAAATACTTTGGAAAAACATAATTTGTAGCTTTAAAGGCACTTTTGTGTTGTTTAGACTAATTTTAAATAAACATTCTCATAATATCCATTGTTCAACATAAGTAAATGGGCAAAAAGTGCTTATTCAGTATTCAGTGCTATAGATAGATAGGCATATATACAAATGTTTGACACACACATACACGTATACATATCGTACCGGTCAAAAGTTTGGAAACATACGATTTAAAAAAACATTTTTTTTTATGAAGAAGTCTCTTATGTTCATTAAGGCTGCATTTATTTGATCAAAATACAGAGAAACAGTAATATTGTGAAATATTATTACAGTTTAAAATGACTTTTTTCTATTTTAATGTAATTTAAGATATAATTTATTTCTGTGATGCAAAGCTGAATTTTCAGCATCATTACCAGTCTTCAGTGTCACATGATCCTTCAGAAATCGTTCTAATATGCTGATTTATTATCAATGTTGGAAACAATTGTTGTTCTTAATATTTTTTAACCTGTAAAACTTTTATTCAGGATTCTTTGATGAATAAAAAGTAAAAAAAACAACAACAACAGCATTTCTTGAAAATAAAAATATTTTGTAACAATATACAGTATCATTCAAAAGTTTGAGATTAGTAATTTTTTTCTTCTTTTTTTGTTGAAAGAAATTAACACTTTTTTATTCAGCAAGGATGTGTTAAATTTATAAAAAGTGATAGTAAATATTTATATTGTTAGAAAAGATTTCTATTTTCAATAAATGCTGTTCTTTTTAACTTTTTATTCATCAATGAATCCTGAAAAAAGTATCACAGGTTACAAAAAAATATTAAGCAGCACATCTGTTTCCAACATTGATAATAACTGATGAATATTCAGCTTTACATCACGGAAATAAATTATATTTTAAAGTATATTAAAATAGAAAACCATTATTTTAAATTGTAATGATGAGCATAAGAGACATCTTTCAAAAACATTAAAAACTCCAAACTTTAACAAACAGTATAGCCCATAACAGTATAGTATATATAGTATGTTTGTATATTCACCAGAACATTCTTAAATGCACCAAGTCACGTTCTTTGTATAAACTTTGCTAATAAAGAGATTGTGATTCTCCACAGCCCAGAGCTCCATGCATGATGTGTTCCTGCTGTGACCGAGGCAGCATCTCAGCCTTCACTCCTCCACCTTGGGCTGGGTTCATTATTGTCTCATCCTGAGCCCTGTCCTTTGCGGTAATGACTGACAAGAGAAACCCACCGTTTTTCAATGATGACAACGTAGGTGTGGTGCACTACAAGCTGCCCTTCAGCGAGACCATGGAGCTGTTCATTGAGACTTTGACAGGGACCTGCTTCCAGCTACGTGTCTCTCCATTTGAACAGGTTGTCTCAGTCAAGGCCAAGATTCAAAGATTGGAGGGTAAGCTCTGTGTCCTCTCTTGATTCATTACACCGCACGATGCTTTGATATAAAGGTGACGTTACACTTGATTGGACACCATGATTTTGGTCTCATGATATTAGCATGAGTTTTCTATACTTTGTGCTTTAGTGTGACACACTATACTGTTTTAAACTGCAAATTTCTTACTCCTAAATAATTAGTACCATATACAGTACATGCTGTTTTATGAGCTCATATTTAAAGGGATAGTTCACCCAAAAATGAAAATTCTGTCATCATTTACTCACCCTTAAGATGTTCCAACCCTGTTTGAATGTCTTTCTTCTGCTGAACACAAAAGAAGATATTTTGAAGAAGGTCAGTAACCAAACAGTTACTGGGGACTTGACTTCCATAATATTTTTTTTCTCCATAATATGGATGTCAATGGGGTCCATCAATTTTTTGGCTACTCATATTTTTCAAAATATCTTCTTTTGTGTTCAGCAGAAGAAATAAATTCATACAGGTTTGTAACAACTTGAGGGTGGGTAAATGATGACACAATTTTTATTGTTGGGTGAAATATCCCTTTAATGAGGGATTGTGTCAAATATTTCAGCTTTGAATTTTTTTTTATTGGTGACGCTACATGACCCTTCATCACATGATCCTTTGGAAATCATTCTAATATACTGATTTGGTGCTCAAGAAACCTTTATTATTCCTATCAATGTTGAAGACAGTTGTGCTGCTTAATATGTCTGTGGAAAAAGAGACATTTATTTTAGGATTCTTTCATGAATTGAAAGTGCAAAAGAATAGCATTTGAAACAGACTTTTTTATGACATTATAAATACTGTCACTTTTGATCATTTTAATGCATGCTTGCTGAATAAAAGTATTAATTCAAGTATTAATCTAAAAAAAATCTTATTGATCCCAAACTTTTGAGTGATAGTCTTGATTTGACAAGCAATTAAAAAAGGGGGTGGTCATTTCATATTATTGTAGGTTTTCTAATTCTAATGACTTCAAAAGTTTTGTTAATGTTGTATAAGTAATGTTATGCATTACATAACCACACATTCCATTCATCTGAAACAATCTTTATCCATTACAATCCTCATTTATGTTCATCTAAAGAGAAAAATGTATGCATTGTAATAAGAAATGCACCTTAGTCTGTGCTGATTGGATAATGATTTAGAACAATTAGACAATAAATATCCACGTCGTAGTCCACGAGTAGTTTTGAAGACAGGATTTATTCCAAGTATTCCTGGTCTGATGTTTTCATTCTGATTTAGAGCTTCAGAAGAAATTGAGTCGTTTATTAACAACTGGCACACTCAGTAATTGCGTTTGTGATCCGCCCATGCAGTTACAGATGAAACACGTCTTAACAGTTTAACACGAGCAATCAGAAAAGGAGAAGAGAATAAATTGATTCTCTCCCTTCTCTTGCTATCAAAAGCTGCTATTGTTATTACTCAGTAACTAAAGTTGCTGTTCCTCTAAAGCATCATGTGGCATGGTTGAAAACAGCTTTGTTAGAACGAGAAATGTTAGTATTCTTTGAATGAAGAGCTTTTATTTGTTTTGGGGGCACAGCTAGTTTGTCTCTCACGACTTGCGCGTGAGCAAACGTTGGGCTTAAAAATTTAGGACTGAGAGTGCTTCATTTATTTCATTTAGATCACCTGGTTCACTTGTAATTTTGAAATCAATGAAACAGAAAAAACATGAGTTGAAAACCGAGATGGGACATTGCCATTCTAGACAACTGTTTTGTACATCAGTGGGTATTTAAACATGCCAGTCCTAAGTAGAGATGGTTTTCCTCCCAGGATCACTTCGATGTGTTAGACAGCACTAATTTCACCAGGTCTGCTCTCCCCTGCAGGAGTTAGCTTTATTAAAGATGAGTTTATCAGCCCTGTGGATTACAGGTGAGGAATGGCCTAGTTTTAGTTCTGCTATGTGCTTCTTTTATGGCTAATCTTAGATTCACTATGCTTTGCATCTGGAGCAGAATATTCTGACTTTTTTTCTCAGAATTGCGATATATCTTGTAATTTGGACTTTATAAATCGCAATTACTAATTTTATCTTGCAATTCTGACTTTTTTTCTCAAAATTGCGATATCTTGTATCTCGACTTTTTAACTTGTTATTGCGAATTTCTATCTTGCAGTTCTGATTTTTTTTTTGTTCTCTCAGAAGTTTTTGTATCTCAATTCAGATTTTTTTTCTCGCGCAATTGCTAATTTTTCTCTCACATTTCTAACTTTTGTCTCAGAATTGACAAAATATGTATCTTGCAATTCTGACTATAAATCAGAAAAAAAGGTGAGAATTGTGAAATATAAACTCCCAATTGTGAGAAAAAGTCAGAATTGTGAGATAATAGTCCCAATTTACCTTTACCGGAAGCTAGCATCCATAAGTCCAGTTTCGGTGTGTTGAGGAAATCCAGATTTGAATATGAAATGTTTTTTCAAACTTCTGATTAAGATTAGACACATGGAGGTTGTGTTTAGTTTAAAAAGCATGAGTAGGCATGTCTCTGAACAGTGGGCAGGTCGCACACACACTAACCACTCTGACTGTCACACTCCTGTCTAGAAAACTACCCCTTCTGGGAATGGATACCAGTTTTGTGTTGCATGGGTGCGTTCTGGTGTCTTATTGCACTTTACACTCGATGGACACATCTATTCACTTAATCACAGGCCAGTGAAAAATTTAAGTGGTAAGCTTATCTTCATGTCCAGGTACAACATTTGCATTCAATGGTCCTAAGAATGAACGGCAATAATGACTTTAAAAAAGCTTGTTATAAAGCAATTTCAGGTTTTTAAGGTGCTTTCTTGTTTTGTTATTTATTTTCTGACCACTGTGATATTTGCTAGATCTGGAGGTGACATGATTGTTGGTTATTTTGTGTACACAGGGGGGCAGATCTGAGTCGTATTTGTTCTGCTGCTGTCTGAGTCACCCTGCCCCATTGCTTTTGTTTAATTATTTTGAATTGATTCATTTGTTTCAGTATACACAGTTAAATGTTCCTTGTTTAAATTGGTCAGATGTGATGACTCAAACCTCTGGTTAAAGAATAATTGAACTAAATAGTTATATCAACATTTCTATAAGATTCCCCATAGTTAACAAACAGGTAAATAACATTAGTCATTCCACACAATTATATTAATAACCACAATTGGAGAGATAATAGTTTTATTCAGCAAGGAACCATTCAATTGATGAAAAGTGACAGTAAAGACATTTATAATGCTACAAAAGATTTTTTATTTAAAATAATTAAAGTTCTTTTTGAACTTTCTGAAGGATCATGTGACACTGAAGACTGGAGTAATGGCTGTTGAAAAATCAGCTTTGCCATAACAGGAATAAATGACTTTTTAATATATATTAAAATGGAAAGTTTTTACTGTATTTTTAATCAAATAAATGCAGCCTTGGTGAGCATGAGACTTCTTTCAGAAACATAAATGAAATCTTACTGACCCCAAACATTAGTTTACATTCTGTGAATCTCAAAGGGAAAAAAATGACCCTGTAATGAAAGGTCAGTAATCATATACCCTTATGTTCTTCTAAATGTCTCTTTCTAATTTCTCTTAAAATGGGGATGGAAGCTGTCAAGCTCTAAAAAATGACAAAAAGCACCATAAAGTGCAGAAATAGTGGTCCACATGACTGCGCTTTTTGAAGGCAGTCTCATTGAATGGCTGTAATTCTCAAATCTAATTCCAGTACATTTGAATGCAAGATGTTTTTGTGGTTTTGCTAATCTGTGCATTTGGTTTACAGTTGTTCACGATTTGCAGTCATAAGGCCTTACAGGGATGGTTCGGAGTAATATCAACCTAGGGTCCTTTGCACCATGACCTCGAGCCAAACACCCCCCCAGAAGCTTTTTCTGATGTACTTACAAACTTTCCTATGCCTTGTTTTATAAGTACAGAACCTATTTGTACTGCTGTAGAAGTTTGGTACCATTCTGGGCATTATTAGTGGGGTAATTTACAAGATACAACCTAGGATCCATTAGCGCCTGCACTAAGCCATCCGGCTGATATCTCTAAATAAGCTCTTACTTTAATAATGTTCGACCAAGGGAAAAGAGGTTTCTGGGGGGTGTTTGGCTCGAGGTCATGGTGCAAAGGACCCTAGGTTGATTTTACTCCGAACCATCCCTTTAACAAAAGGCCTCTATATTGAACTAAAAGGACATCTTTAAGTTATCCTTTAAATCTCTGTCTGTCTAAAAAAAAAAAACGTTTGTGAGCACTCAAGGGTGTGAAAGTTCTGAATGCCACCGGACATTGATTTATACTACAAATAAGATTTCAATGGCCAGATGTTATTTTCTATGCCTTTTCTGTACTCTATTTCCCTCAAATGATTGCAGTTCAGAAACATTCCATTTGGTCAACCATTAACTGCAATCAGATGTTCCCCTCATGCTCCTGTTCTATTTTACAGTTGGTTTTTTGTTTGTTCTTTTGTCAGATGTGCTGTTAGATGCCGTAATTGCTTGTTGAAAGTTTATTATAGTTTGCTTTATAAAAAGATGTCTATACATACATCTTACGACATCTGTTTGGTCACAGGCATCCCGGTCTCTCAGCAGCATTTGATTTGGAATGGTATGGAGCTTGAAGATGAGTACTGCTTACATGATTACAGGTGAGTTTTCAAACTGTTTTACTGCTTTACAAAACAGGATCCAGGATGTTATATTACAATAAGTAAGCTCAACTACCGCATTTTCCACTGAATCTGGCAAGGTGCATTTTGAAAAATGAAATTATAATGATGTAATCACCCTAGGTCGTTCTAAACCCTTTCTTCTTTTGTGGTACACAAACTGAGGTGTTTTGTTGAATGTCCTAGCTGTTTTTAATCTGTGAAATGAAAGCATATTTTGACCCAGACAGCACAAAGGTATCATAAAAGTAGTTCATATGACTCATGCTCTGTATTCGACGTCTTCTGAAGCCATACGATAGATTTGTGTGAGGGACAGAGTAAGTTGTTATTCGTGGAAAACCTCTCCGCCACGGCTCTCGAATCTTATTTGCTCTTGAGCAGCTTGGACGTTCTTCAAAAAATATCTCCTTTTATGTTCCATAAAAGAAATAAAACCATATGAAAGAGTAAATAATGACAGCATTTGCATTATGGGTGAGCTATTCCTTTAAATGCAGCCACTTCTCTCAAGAGCAGACTGGCTCAGTCTGGAGGTCACAGATGGTGGATTTCTCAGAAATTCTTCTCAGTTAATGTTCCACATGGAGGCTTTCTGGGTAGATATTGTGTGGCTGGATGGCACTCATTGTGCTTCAAATGTTAAGTGAAGCAAATATTTATAAAGGCAGAACTGTAACGGTTTTTGGTTTGTTATGCTACTGTATGCTCTGAGTTTTCCTATGCTTGTGTTTTCAGCATCACAGAGGGCTGCACTCTCAAGCTGGTGCTCGCCATGAGGGGAGGGCCTGTAAACACCAGACGAGGTGCGTTTCCACCGCCGACTGGGATTTTCACAGTTGAAAGTGTGTTAAACCTGTCGTTCTGAGCCCCAGGTTAATGTAATCCTGATTCCTGGCTTTCACACTATTTCTAGTAATTTACCCTGGGTTAGTAACTCATCATGTGTGATTTCACACTTGTGCATTCGAAAACCCCAGATTTGTATATGTTTGAGTTTAATAACATTGATCTGAAGCTCTGTCTGTGGAAATATCATAAATCTGCTCTGGTTGTCTTAACTCTATAAAGCTGTGTGTATCATATTTGAATCATTGCTTTCTAAGGCTTCTGCATCATTAACATTGTCAATACCTTCCCCAAAAAACTATCTCCCCCCTGGTGGGTTATTTATGACCTTAGGAAGTAGAAGGACTAAGAGTTGCAATGTAACTGATTTTTTTTTCGTATTGTGACGTACATCCGAGTAAAATGAAAAAATTGTTGAGCGGGACTTGGTTCTATCCATCAGTTGTTGATTGGATGATGACAGATGATGATCTGAATGCAAACTTTTTTTTATTAGATTTTTAAAAAATAATAAAACACATGCTTTGATGAATTGTTCACAATAAGATCATTAAGATGCATTTCGATTTTTTTTTTTTTTTTTTTTTTTTTTTTTTAATTCCGACATAATATAATTTCCAAAATGTCTGCCTTCCTGTTACAATATTTTTAATTTATATTCCAAGTATGCTATATATAGCACTCTATGTATGTGTGAGTGTGTGTGTGTGTGTGTGTGTGTGTGTGTGTATATATATATGAAGAGTTCAGATGCAAAAGCCTCTAAATGCCATCTGAAATTTTCTTCTAGAATGATCATTTTTATCAAGCTCGTATATTTAAGTTCAATAATTTCACTTAAATGACAATGAATAGGTAATCTTCATTGCCTTATATATTTTTTTTTATAACTTGTTTTTATTTATTTTTTGGCACTCAAAACTACCACAAAGAAAAAATGTTTCCTTTATGAAAAAAAAAAAAAGTTGCTTCAAAGGTGCATTGGAATATATTTTTGCACAAAAAAGATTATAAAAGCCTGATATATCAATTATGGTAAATATACATGTGCAAAATATATTTTCAGTTTCTAATCTTCTATTCTCTATTATGTTTTTCTTTTAACAATTTATTTCTATGTCAGGATTTAAAGAGTTAATCTTTAAAAATATACAACAAATACATTAGTCTATTCAGCACTCAAGTTAATGTGTTTGCAATCGCTGTTCAGCACTGTATTCCTAAGATGCTGAAATAAAAAGCAACACAGAAAAGTAACGCAAATCACGTGAGTATTTAATGAGGTAACCACTGAAATAGTTTATGATTGGCTGTGGAAAGTCTTGACTAGTGCTACTGCAGTACGGGCCTGCAACAGTTTCGTGAAAGCTGGGTTTGTTTCCACTTTCTAATCCTTCCTTTGTGCCACTATACAATGGTTTTAAGGTCAAAAACAAAAGCTGCTCATTACCATTCCAGGAGGTGTGCAGGCGCACAGTTAGTTAACAATCTGATATTGATTAGTGTGACCTGCATCCTGTTTCTTCTCGTTACCTGCAGTGACAGTGACAGATGACTCGGCGAGGGATATCGCTGACTGCCTTGATGCAGGGAGAGAGGAGATGTGGGAAAAGTCTCTGCCTAATAAACAGGTCACCTTCCTGGTGTACCGTGAGGGAGATCAGCTCAATTTCTTCCGAGTTGTGGATAGGGGAGATGGAACGCTCACACCTGTGTCTGAATCATTGAGGTCAGTTCAAAAGAAGAGAAGTTACTTGCCAAGAGGAACACACTGAACTCTGGTTCCTTTTTTTGCAGATGTTTCCGAACTACAGTTTTCCTGTGTCATGTTGTTTTACTAATGAAGACATGTATCAGCATTTACTGGCAAACTTCACAGTCTGTTAAGTCTGCATAATTAGCATCGCCAAATGGACTTCCAAAAATAATTTCCCCAAAATAATAATTTTTGTTATTTTTTTTTTATAATTTAAAGTTCCCCTTTTTCAAATACTACCTTTCATGCAGTGCTAAATATGGCTGCTTGTGAATGTAAAAGGTCTGTAAAGTTTTAAACGTCAAAGTGCACGACAAATAAAGTTATATGTCTCCTAAAAGAAACAAAACGAGTCATCAGTAATTCCAGTCTCACTTCCTGTTACATACCTAAGTAACGTCAAGTCAAGTCACCTTTATTTATATAGCGCTTTTTACAAAACAGATTGTTTCAAAGCAGCTTTACAGTGATAACAGGAAAATAATGCAACAAATTTTGTTTCTGCTGTACAGCAGATCTAGAAGAAAATAGCGCCATAGTCCAGCTTTAGTAAGTTCAATGATGGTTCATTTTTTTTAATTAAATTGTTTATTAAATCATAAAAATTATGAATTTAGTTAATTTATATACCGTATACAAAGCTGCTCTAGAGAAAACAGTGATGTCATAATCCAGCTCAGTTCAGTTCTCATATAAATGGTGTCAACTCAGGCAGATCAATAATATTGTTGAATATTAAGTCCCCAACTAAGCAAGCCAAAAGCCAAAGGTGACAAAGGCGACAATGGCAAGGAACCAAAACTCCATCAGGTGACAGAATGAAGACCTTGGGAGAAACCTGGCTCAGAAATTTGCATAATGCCAGCCTTTTGTCTTCATTGACTGCCCGTAAACAACATATACTTTAACACAGTAGTTGTAGCTGAGGCCTGGAAGAGTTTGGTTTGTGATGTCAACTATTTTTAGTGCTGAGAATCCACTTTGCATGCACTTCTATAGGATGAGGACTCGCGCTGGAATTGATACGGTAAAACTGACGCCATTGTTTCTATTCGTAACACTGTGTATGCAAGTGCCGAAGAAGCTCCGGAGCTGAAATTCAGATATGATATGCGTTTAGTTTCCGACATGCGCTGTAAGTGGCAGACCAATCATATCAGACTAGGTCATGTGACCAATCAGAGCAGAGTAGGCTCACAGAACGGAGAGGTTTAGAGAGACTAAACCAAGACTCTTTGAGAAATTAGGTCATGTACAATGTATATTGTAAGAAAATGCTGTTGATACATGTAAACCTATTGTAGGAGACCTCCAAAACAAAATAAGGAACCTTTAAAATAGCATAATAGGGACACTTTAATAAAACTGTAAAATGTATCTTTTGCAAATCTCAAACAATCTAAGAGTTCCTCCTTGTATGTGCTTGTTTCAGCGGTGCCTCGGTACACAATGTGTACACGGAGGAGGAGGAAGAATCAGAGAGTGCATCTTCAGAACAGCAGACTCTGGAGAACTCCATCACAATGAGCAAGATGAAGCTGCTCAAGGCCAAGATGGAGAATATGAACCTTAACAAAAAGGTAACAAAATAGACGGACTAGAAGTGCTATTCATCTTTCTTTTTTCCTCCTCCACATATTCTAGCAATATTATTTTATCATGAAGTGCATGAACCTTCTTACAGTCGAGCACATCTGATTAGATTTGTCAGTGGAGAAGTATGGAAGTGCGCGCAGTTCTCCAGCTGGCTTGAGGGAGTGTCGCCCATCCCACGCTGTGTCTGATTAACTGGCGCAGTAATAACCACAAGCTCAGCAGATTGGCATATGAAGTTAATTATTCACATTTAAATATGCATAGTTGTCAGTAGACATGTCTTAGTCGCAGATATTTGTTTTTATCTGTCTAGGAAACCTTTGCTGTTATTGCTTACACTCTTACCATAGTTGATAAGTTTGCATGTTTATGTACTGTATGCATTGCTCCTGCCAACATCATAGAAATGTTTTGATGTATTAAGGTGTAACATGAAGCACAGTTTAATTGGTTACAGTTACAAGCAATATCACAGCTTGACACATTAATTAGGATTCAACTGATGTGCTATATTTAGTTTTTCAACATGATTAAATGTGTGTACAAAAATAATTGAGCTATTTTTTAACAATAATTTATTAATATTTTATAAATAAACTAATTTTTTTTTTTACAGTTTTGAGTCATTTGTAAAGCTATTTTTGCAACAATGCCAGACTTCAAATTATATATTTTGGTTTAAGATATATTTGGTTTACCAAGTTCCAAAAGTGTTTATATTACAGATTCCGCAGGATTATCCAATAATAGTCAGTACCTCAGTTATTATAATATGAACTATTTTTACGGATGCACAATATATTTGTACCATCTTGGTTATCAGTTCATTTTTGTTTTTTTAATATAGTTTTTATTTATCGGTATTGGATATTTAATTGTGCATGCTCATGTCACCTACAGTACATTTACATTGAGATTACCTTTGCTATCATCTAACCTTAAAAAACACTAATAATTTAATAACGCTCTTAAATGTATCTCGCTCTTAAATGCAAATCTCAAAATGAACATGCATTTTCATACCGTACATTATAATGCTGTGCTGCATAAATTCACATATACCATTTATAGCAGTTGATTTTCGTTTTTAGTGTTTCATTTTTTATTTATTTAGACAAAAGTGTAAATATTATACATTTAATATCTGCCACTGTTTGGCCATAACTAAAAATCTGTATTGCCTAGAATTTTAATGATGCATTGTGAATTTGTTCATTAAATTGCTTGGAAAAATGACTTTAAATGAGATATATTTTTACCGTGGTTCACTCCGCTATATAAGATTTTGGTCATACCACCCAGAATCCAGATCAGAAAGGAATGCGTATCAGATCTTCTCTGTTTATATGCTTTCTTTGGCTTGATGTGTGTGTGATTGTTTTCTTGTGTCTTTGTCAGCCCAAGAAGACTGCTAAATTAAAAGTCAGACCTCCAGTGGGTCCGCGGCCCTGCAGCGGTTCGTTTGGCTCTGCCCGACACCACCGAATGTTTCGTGTCCTTCCTCAGATAGGCCACGCCTCGTCAACGCATCTACCTCCGATCGGAAATCAGCAGCAGCCTGCAGTTTCATCCCCTGCTGCTGGCACCTCCCGCCAACTATTCGCATCTCTCTCAAGTCCCACTTCCTCAAGCCGCGCTCATCCTTCCTCTGCAGCTTCAGGCATATATATGCTTCAGGCTGAGGAACCGTGGGATAATCCGGTGCCCAGGAAGATCAGACTCCCTCCCAAAGTGTCCAGATTGGATATGAGAGGGCCTAAAGTCATGCGAGACTGCGTGTACCCACCTGTATCTCTTCTGTCCAGCCCTGGAGTTCAGGATGAGGTGGATCTCCAGAATGACATACTAACGGTAACCGAGAACTCTGCTGTAATGGAGCCGCCCAAAGCTGTTCCCTTCAATCTTCCTGAGCCCCTGAGCCTGGACGTATCCTCTCAGCGTGAGCAAGGTCTGAACTCTATAACTCTGCCGGAACCCAACACCGCAGCTCCTCTTCTTTCCCAAGCCATCAACTCAAACTGGAGGCTGGCATCCCAACCTGACCTACACTTCGCCGGTGACTCCCTAGCTCCTCCTCACATACCACAGCACTTTGAGTTTACGGGTTCCACCATGCAGCCCAGTCCAACACATGCTCTCCTCAGAACCAGCAACAGCCCGTCGCTTCCGGTCGGCTCCCCCTCACGGACCACATCTGTATGTGGGCTCAAAGTCGACAAGCGCTCAGAGGTGATTTCCAAAAGCGAGGCCCGAGATATTACAAAGATGGCCAATAAAGCAACTAAAGAGCCATTGGGCACGGTGAGCAACGCAGAGCTTCTGGCCTCCCTGGCGGGTGGCAGAGGTCAAGAGGCCTTGGCTGGACCGTATTCTCTGGGCAGGTTATGCGCTACAGCCGCCCCCCTACCAACCAACATCCATCTGTTGCAGGAAGACCTGCTGAGAAGGATCTCCCCACTACAGAGAACAGCTGGCTACACGGTGAGTTTGCAACCTTGACTTCTGCTTCTGCTTTTACAGATCTCCTCCTTTAAACTGCTCTACTTTAAAATGTTCATTTGATCTCAGTTGGTTGCAAAGAGAAACGATGTTTGCTTTATCTCAATATTACATGTGAATGCTGTCATGCAAATTAATGCTACTAGTAGAGCGTTTGTCCTGTCATGAAAAGACGCTTGCTGCACATTATAAAGCGTGATTCATTCGTTTAGGCATTTCAGCTAATGAGAATAATGCTATAACAATCTCACGAGCGCTTTATAATGCAAAATCTTTGTGAAATTGTAGTATCTAAAATTTTGATATCATAACAACCTTATATCCAGCTAAATAAATTTGATATATAGGTTATCAGTATCGTATAAGGTTTTGTCATATCATATTGTCAGGTCATATCGTGTTAATATCATGTTTATACTGTGTTAAATAATCGTGATTACAATTTTGACCAAAATAAGTGAGCAATTTTACAAGCAACTTTGCTTTTGATTAGTTAACTGATGTGCTATATTTTATTGAACAATTTTGTTCAAACGTTACGTGTGTGTGTACATTAAGAATTCAGAGCTATCTATTTGAATAATTTATTAATATAAGTATATTTAAATTATTTTTATATTCATTTTATTTATTGTCAAATTAATTACTTTAACTCAAAATGACATGCAAATGCTGTCGAGCAAATTAGTACTATTAGTAGAGCGTGTATCCTGTCACGAAAGACGCTTGCTGCACATCGTACACCATGCAAGACAGATTACAAGTGCAATTCATTAGTTTTGGCATTTCAACTAATGAGAATAGTGCTGCAACAATCTCACAAACGCTTTATCACACAAAATCTTGTCGTTGCAGCCGTCAAGCTCATCAAGCGGCCTCTCCAGTTCAATAAAGAGATTAGGTGAGTGGCTTGACTTAAACAGTGTGCTGTTCGTGTGAAACGACCCATTCAGAACACCATCTTACAGTGCTGCCCCATGTCACTGAGAAACTTTTTGTTGTTGAGAGTAATGCGTTCGTGGCAAGCCTTGGCCATTTGTTACACTTTTTCCACTCTTCACTGCTTCATTTTTACGCCTGTCTTCCTCAGGCTTGTGAAACCCATTTGTAAATGCACAGTCCACTGCTTTATTGTCATGCTGTATATGTCACTTGTTTGGCAAACTTCTGAGTTCATAGCTGCCTTCGTCCTAGCTCAGTACGAGTGTTCAACTTGGGGTGCAGTATTTTGAAAATACTCTATACCCTACCGTTCATTCAGATTGATTTTACAGGATGCATTAAATAGATGAGAAGTGACAGTAAAGACACTTTTGTCACAACTCTTTTCAAGATTAAGAAAATAAGAAATGGTTCTTGAGCAGCAAATCAGCATATCGGTCGATGAATTCATCTGAACAATATATCAGTCTATCTTTAATTATCATTTCCTGGAGGTCAGGAGGTGTATTTTAAATGAGCGCAGCAATGGACTGTCAGGCTTTTAAATATTCACCATCATAAAGAGCAGAGCATAACAGCTGACTGAAATCATGAAACGGGAAATGAACACCACAACTCAGTCACATAGATAAATATTCACACAATCACATGTTTAAAAAAGCATGCATGCATGCAAAACACACAAAATAGAAGCACATCTTATTCTTCACTCAGACGTTTGATGCGTAGAGAGACTTCCTGCGTGATTGTGCACTTAGGAGCCTGGATGATGGTTTTGCAACAGGTGGTGCTGATACATTTGGGAAATGTTCCCTGACATTTTACCGCCAGTGTTTCAGAGCATCTGACTGGTCTGTCACATCTCAGATTGTCACTGGCTCGAAAATGCAACAGTGATGGCAAATAACAGAATAGATAGACCAGCAAGTACATGACTGGAAATCCAATCTCACGCCCCAGTGCTTGGTACGATTTTGTCACAATGTGAGTCTTTCTGTAGATTCTTATCGTTGTGACCGACTTGTGTAGAAATAAACAGGGAGGTTTTGAAGGTACATGGGTAGTTTTTCCCCTTTGAATCCATATTTTATTGGTGTTGAAATTGTCTCTCTTGTTCAATTCCTGTCATTGTCTGTGTATGTGGAAATGTTGTTTTAGGCACTTCAACACATCACTTGCCCCCGGTGAAGGCTCCCACTGGAACAAAGAAAAAGAGTTCAAAGCACTGCTTCCTGTGTGGGAAGAAGACTGGTTTAGCCACCAGCTATGAATGCAGGTACAGTGCATTCTCTCTACGTATCCCGCTCAGAGTTTTTTTTCCTTTACAAGAGGGTAGTTAATGTGTATCTGCAATCTAAAACGGAGGTATGCACTTCATTTTGAGCGTTTGCACTTGACAAGACGGAGCTATTTCTGTTCAGAGGTGACAGTAGTTCTCATAAATGTCATACATCATTATTGCAGATAACACCTTCTGTGACTTCAGTTTCTCTATGTTGACCTAAAGCTTTGAATGAGACAAAGTCTTATATGATGCATCTTTGCAAAGGTCTAATTAGAAAGCTGTGCTTGTTATTCTCTCCTGCGCTGTATAGAATCCATCCAGCTAAACTGATTAAAAATTAAAAAGGGCTTTCTTTTCAACCTGACTGATTTGTTTGTTCATAGCAGGGCTGTAACCACCATAAACACTGAAAGGGACACATCCCCCAATATTTAGTTTGGTGGTAGGCCTGTATGAGTTTATGGTTTATTCTTAAATGATTATATTTTAGAATGACTTCTTACTTGTCCTGCTGTACATACATACATACAGTATATATACACAGGCACTTAAATTGTTACAAAAGATTTCCATTTCAAATAAATGCTGTTTATTTGAATTTTCTAGTCATCAAAGAATCCTGAGAAAATAATGGTTGCAGTTTCCACAGAAATATGACAGCAACTGTTTATTATTTACACTTATAATAATAATTAGTATCAGTCAGCATCAGGGCTCGACATTAAGCCTTGTCCTTCAGAAGAATTTATTTTTTTCTGTGGTGTAGCCTAAATGTAATTTATTCTGAAGCAATATTCCCATCAGTGTTCTATTAGTTCTTACTTAAATCAGCATATTTGTGATATTTACCCTCTTAAATTGATGTCTTGGGCATTTTTGTAATTTATGTGTTATTATAATGCTCAGCTTTCATGTAATTTTTATTTTATTTGATCAATAAATTCAATTATAATAATAATAATAATAATAAGACACTATAGGGTGGTTACCAATTAATTTATATATATTTATACTATATATCGTAATCTAGATTACATATAATCAATACTGAATATATATATTGATATTAATATTTATATTTATACTATATATTGTATAGAAACTCAGGTATTATTTTGTCAAGATGCTGTGTTTATAAGAAAAATAAGACATGGTCTTCTAAAAATAAAGATACATGATCTCTGTGTGGGATGTTTAGAAACAATTCCATTCGGTCCCTCTTTGAGCTTTGTTCTGTTTAGTTTTCTAACAGCTTTAGTTCCATTCTGAAAATCAATGAACATCCGGATGGACTCCAAACACCATTTATTCAGCTCTGAGGAAGAAATAACCGAAGTGCATTTTCTCTCACATCTTAGAAAAAGGATTAGTTGGAATGGTGTCTGATTATTGCAGTTCTCATGAAGATATGTTTATTTTTGTCTAAGGTGTGGCAACATCTTCTGTTCCATGCACCGCTACTCAGAGACCCACGACTGCACCTACGACTACAAAAGCGCAGGCCGGCGCTTTCTACAGGAGACCAACCCCATCATAAGTGCACCAAAGCTGCCCAAAATATGAAGGCACTGCTTGGGTGAGAGAAAAAGAGACATGATATCCATCAACTATTAAAAGAGTGAAAATCCTTGATCACCAATCTGTGCTTTTATCACCATGTTTTCTTAAAAATATAGTAGTTTAATAAAAACAAAAGGGAAAAACAGTGCTCGCTCATTAGCCGTTGCCTTGGAAAACACACCTATGTTTGCTGTTTGTAAATTACTTCATACTTCACAAACAAAAAAATACAAAACCCTGCATGTAAATAGTTTTTAAAAAACATTTCTACCGTACAAGCAAACTTTTAAAAATAAGTCAAATACTTTTAATTAAGCAAAATACACAACTACGTATATCTATTTGCATATGTATTTCTGTGTGTTTCTTTTTTTTTTTTTTTAAATAGAACCAACAATCACTTTTCATGACAAGTCTTGCAGAGATGCACTTTAGTAATGAAAATATCTCTTGTGGAGATTAGGTTCTGTATTGGGGTTGGGGGGTGATAGTGTGCTTGAACTATGTGCCGTTTGTTTTTTGTAAGTTTCCTATTAGAACTTTCTTATATTTCTGACACATTACTCCTCTGTCCAGTAGCACTCTACCGAACACCTCTTATCATGGAAAATGCCAAGCACTGCATACTCGTGTTATAAAAAGACTGTTTAACCTTGATTCACTTTGAATATGAAGTATATATAGGCTCAATAAGCCGTACACACTACACTATGCAGTTTGACCATGTAGCATTCTAAACCAACTTTATAAGGGCTTGGCATGATAAGATGTGAACAATTGACTGGTTGCCATGATGAACGATCCTTTTTGTACCTTAGTAATTAAAAAGCTGCTCAGACGGCAGCTGTTGTTATTTGCATTTTTCTGTAATTGTCAGTTGATGAGCCTAATAAAATATCCTTGTGTTTCCTTTGATTTTGCCTTCTTAACATGGCATTGTGGTGTTTGTTTTTGTTGCATTTGCTTCATAACAGCAATGTCGTTTGGGATTCCATGTACTAGAATGAGTATAATTACTATTATATATTATAGTATAGTACTATTACTTTGACTAAGTTGTGATCATACTTCTACAAGTATGAGCCCATTTAGATGAGTACAGTTTCTTGACCGAGTAGCTAAACCACTTCTGAACTACTTAAAGCTGTCCTATTATGATTTGTTACATTTTCAACTTTTACGGTGTAATGTTGCTGTTTGAGCATGAAAAAGATCTGTAAAGTTACAAAGCATAAAGTCACTCCAAAGGGAGTTATTCTCTATATCAGTGCGCACTGTTTCTAAACTCCCTGAAACGCCTCGATTGTAGTCTTGAGTGTACACATGGAACGTACACGTCACAGTATCCCTAATTTAAATAATTCCTGCCCAAAGGCCTGGGTGAGTTGCGTTTGTAGTGTTTTGAAAATCCCGGGTATGATGAAGGGCGTGACATTTCCAAAACACTTGAAGCGGTTGACCAATCACAACACACTGGTCCAGCCGACCAATCAGAGCACATTGCGCTTTCAGAAGGAGGGGCTTCATAAAGACAGGAACTAAATAGAGCGTTACTGACAGACTGGAAGGAGAGGTGCTGCAACAGTATAAAATATGTGAAAATAATGTGTTTTTTAACATTAAAGTATGAAAACCTATTCTAGTAGAGCCCAAAAAGAAACTTAAGGCTTTGAAAAAGGGCATAATAGGTCCCCTTTATAAAAAAAAAAAATTCTCTTTTTTTTTTTTTATAATCTACATTTGGAGTCCTAAACTAAAAAAAAAAAGACTAATTTGTGCAGCAAACAGATGGTGTTAGAATGGTTCATGCAGTTCTTCAGCTGAATTATGTGACACTAAATGAAAGGAAACAGGCGTTGCTCAAAGCAGAATGTGAAAGCTGTGGTATTTGTGTAGGAGCTTTTATTAGTTACACATTTTTATTTTACACTTCTATGCTATTTCAAAAGAAAACACCTCCTTTAAGTACAGTATCACACCATAGAAGAAAACAGATCTCATTTCCAAATGAATTTCTTGTGCTTCTCCTAGTCCAGTAGCCCTTTAAGGAAACATGCATCTTTTAATACAAGAATATCAAGAGGAACTTGTTTTACAGGTTGAGTTTTACATGTTACACCACGTTACACGTTACATGACACATCCACACACACACAAACGTTTAATGGCCGAATTGTTCAACTTTATTCATGCTTGAACAATTCATAACCACAAGTATTACAGAACGATGAATCAAAGCATGTTTAGGCAATGCTCTGATCACAAAACGTTGTAAACCCTTTCAAAGCATGACAGCTTTTAGCCGTTCTCTCATCTATCATGACACATAGATCATCTGTTGTGTTTCTCCAGAAGAGGCAAGGAGGAGCAGGGCACAGCACACCCATCCCTGTTTAATCAAGACTATTATAGTCTTTGTCCACTTTGATAATGATGAAAAAAGGAGCATATTTGAATCATGTTCATAAACAACAACAACAAAAAACCCAATGTGAACTCACACCCAGTGCACCATTGTAATAATGAAATCACTGTATGGAGACATGAGCCTCAGACAATGAGAGGAGAAAAACAAAGGAATCATCACCTCCTCCTCTAGCACACAAAAAAAGTTCAATTTCTTATATTTGAATATGAACATAAGGGTAATCAATGAACCCACATCACCGCATCAGCTATTTGAACACTCGAGACATTAGCGCTAGTACATGATAGCACGCGCATGCCCTCTCCGATATTTTTTTCTTTTCTCAGCCCTATTTTTCCACCCCGAACGCGGAAGTCGGTGGACGTGACGCACGCTATCAGATGGGGACTATGAAATAAAAACAAAAACATCGCTTGATACAGTCGGGGAAAGACGAGGTAAGTAAATATTTGAGCGAATCACATAAACCTGCATTAGAGAGTAAACACTGCACCGCTGTCACTGTAACACCACACACGGTCGTCCTTAATACGCCGAGAAATAATTAGTATCTTTATGGGGGATTTGCATATCAAGTATAGGAAATATATGCTATCTTAAATATATATTTGACATATATCAATCTCATGACTTTTTCGCTCAGCACTGCGGAAGGCACTAATAAAGACTTGGTTTATTGTATTAGCTCGAGTCCCTTCATTATTTCCAGTGCTTGAATACAGTGCTGAACGTTCTCTATTGTAATGCCTGTTGTCTCTGCCTGGACAGTGTTATTAATGAACAGACCAAGAAAATGCCAAAGTATTTGTTTTAGCGAGCATGTTGCACTTCGTAGAAATGAAACTGTCCTGAAAATGAGGTAAGAAAAATAACCGTGGTGGTCTGCATGCAGCTGTCATCCTCCATATCGCGCCATCAGCGAAACTGTCTGTTATATTGTAGGCTACGACTGAACTATTGCCAGTGAACAAAAGAGAAGACTGAGATGTAACCTCAGACTCCAGAGAAAACAAGCGCTTTGATTGCATTTGTTTTGTTGTATGCATAATTATTAATGATTGAAGGACTCGTTTTCGCAAATCGGTTCTTTTGAACAGCTCTTTTCAAAGAATCAGTTAAAAAATGATTCTATTTCGTCATCACGCGACCCTTTAACACTCAGAGTGGTAGGCACCTATTGCTGTTAATACTGGTCGATTTTTTTCGATTTCGATTGTGATTTCATGTGTTCCAGTTCTGTTCTTTTGCAAACATGATTCAGCTTTTAATTAATTAACATATAATCTGCATTTAACAATAATTCAATTTAGCAATTTATCACTCAGGTGAAACAGCTTTGTATGTTTTTACTTAAAATGCTGCACAAACATAAAACTTTCCAGTATGTTTCATTACCTACAGTTATTTAGATGGTTTTCTGTTCAATTAGACTGTGGCTGCATTCAAAATCGCATACTTCCAGTTCCCTACTATATAGTTGGCGAAAAACAGTATGGCTGCGTCCGAAATCACATACTCTCTTGAGTAGGTAGCCTACTTATTTTGAATAGGTAGCTAATTACTTCACGGTTGCTAAAAAATATTTTCTATAGGCTTATAGTATGAATGTGTGTAGTATGAATGTAATCCGGGCATACTAAATTCGCCATGTTGTCATTGTCATGTGACCTGCAGCATCAGTTGCACCGCTTCAATTGCATTCACAAATCCTCTGCACACTTGAGAATATCGCTAGAAGAAGTTGGTCCGGGTACTTTTTGCCTACTCATTTATGAGTACTGTTAATTCGGACATACTTTTGTCATATTGCTTTTCGCCCACTAGGGAAGTATGCGACTTTGTATGCAGCCTTAGTGACAAAATAAGTATGTCCGAATTCACAGTACTCATAAATTAGTAGGCAAAAAGTACCCGGATGACCTACTACTATAAGTGAGATTCTTAAGTGCGCGTACAATGGACACTTTACTAGCCCATGAAGCCACGGGAGAGGATTTGTGAATGCAATTGAAGCAACGCAACTGACACTAGGTCACATGATAATAAAAGCATGGTGTAGTAAGTCCAGGTTAAATTCATACTATACACACACTCATAGGCTATATAGAACATAGCCTACTGTTTTGTGAAGTTTTTCGTGAAGTAACTATTTAAAATAAGTAGCCTAGCTACTAAAGAGAGTAGGCCTATGTGATTTCGGACACAGCCAGTGAGTTTTTCACTGGAGAACCACTCTCGGACCGAATCAGTCCGATTCATGAATAAAATGTTCAAACCTTTTTGAGAACCGATTCAATTGATTGATTAAAAAGATCCGACTCCAAAGAACGATTCATTCCAATCGGATCGGATGCCGCTGCTGCTACCCAGTGTGGCCAGTGCGCTTGGATTGCTGTAGGTCTGTTGATGTATGTATCGGCTCAATGCAGTATGGATTACAGCGCTACATAAGTGCGTACTGTAAACATTTTGTTTAGCTTTTGCTAGCATTAGTATCTTATGCATTAGTAGGTTTGAAGGGTGAATCAGTCAGTGACTGTGGTGTCAGTCAGAGACATTCATGCGCGCCTCGTCTTTCACATTCGAAGAATGCTTTCAACTGACAGTTTTGTTGAGATGTTGATATCCACGGTAAGCGCATAATTTTGTCTCTGTGTTTGTATCAACTGTAAAACACTTATAGGAGAGTCCGAGGCTAGTTGTCACTCTATTTAATACAGTAAATATTTCTATCAGTCAGTATGTTTGTTTTTGAAAAGTCAATTTCTGTATAGACATGTACCTCAAAGTCTTGACAAGAAACAAAGCTGCTCAGTGATACAATTATTGAACACGTTGTTGGGACATGCTGTCACACTGTGGGGTAAGTTGTCACACAATATCCTGCTTATTAAAGACTTTTCGCTAAATGAAAACACTAAAATAATTATAGCATGAAACGCAAAACAATTCATGAAACAGCAAACGTAAATAATACAACATTTAAAATGCATGTTACAACTTGCCCCAATAAAAAAATGTCATAACAACAGATTTATCAAAAAAATTCTTAAACAAGCACTTGTTAAAAATAGTTACTTATAAATATAGAACTAGGCCTGGTCTATCTCTTTGATTGAAATAATATTTCCTATACTCTGAATTAATAATATTGGCATATTGCCAATTAAGGTGGTAGTTATAAAATGCAGACATTTTTTAAAAATAACAACTATATTTGTACCATTAGTCTTGTCACAGCTTGCTGAACAGCCTGCCTTTTTTTACACCTTCTTATCACTTTGAAGGCATCACTGTTCTCTGAACAACAGAATGTCACAATAGATAAAACAGTAGATGGCTTTGCCACCTCTCCCAGTTTGCACTTTCTGATTCTGTT
The DNA here is from genome assembly GCF_949319135.1 of Squalius cephalus. Classification (NCBI taxonomy): domain Eukaryota; kingdom Metazoa; phylum Chordata; class Actinopteri; order Cypriniformes; family Leuciscidae; genus Squalius; species Squalius cephalus. Next base: position 28,274,535 of record NC_137142.1, read on the forward strand.
TGCTTGTTTTTGGAAGTTGCATAATGAGGTTTCAAGAACTTCATATGGAGGGATGGGCTTCAGGAGTTGCCTCCTTTACAGTGAATTTTGCAGAGAAGGAAACATTTCACCAATGTTGTTCATCAAGAAAGACCTTTGTGGCTTTGCACTGTATCAAGATTTGGCTGTGACTTCCATGTTGTGAAATGTCATGTGTTTATGGTTTTCATGGTATCTGTGTGCGCCCTGTTTTCTGGTTGCGGTGAGTGTCTTTTCGTATGCGAAGCTGTAAATGAATATGTTAAGTGATGCTGTACATGCATAGGGTAAAACTTTATATAGTTTATTCTATATTGTACGACATTAAAGTGCCCCTACAATAGATTTGCATGCATCGAAGGTCAAACTCTTTTTCTCAAAAAACAATTTTTCTCATAATATACATTGCACATCACCTCATTTCTCAAAAACGTTTAAAAACGGTTTGTTCGACGATTCAGTCTCTCTAAACCCCCCTTTTCACCAGCCTACTCTGCTCTGATTGGTCAGATAGCCCAGTTTGTTCTTATTGGTCCACCACTTACCACTTAGGTTATTGGTGTCAGAAACGAAACTTCCATTACCATATCTGAATTTCAGCTCTGGATGCTTCCTCAGCTCTTATACAGTGACACTAAAGGAATCAATTCTAGCGTGAGTCCTCATCCTTTTGTAGTGCTTGCAAAGTGTTGAATTTTTTGCTAACGTGTATTGCACTGCTGTCTGCAATTTGAACAGATATAGCCAAATGTGTATAACACAATTGCTACAGCATAGGCCATTAACACTATGGGATTAAAATGAAGTTGTTGATTATGTATTGGACCACTTACAGTGTTATATCTTGAAATGTGTTTCTGACAGAAAAATAGAGGCTGCTGTAGCTTGTTAAGTAATTAGATTCCTGAAATTGGTTCGACCTCAGAAAGCCATTTAATTACAAAAACACCTTTGTCTAAATTACTACTACATTGGAAAATTCTAATAGAGTGAATGCCGGTAAAACGGACCACTTTTGTTTTGACAGTCTGTGTATTCATGTGCATGCTTTTAAGACTATTCACATCCGCCTTTGTGCTCAAATGTGCTTTGTGCACTTGACAGAGCTCCAGCATTAGCCAAGACACTTAATGGTTTATTCTAAGAATGTAGGAAAATCCATTATAACATCTAATCTAATACTAATAGATGCCAATATATATATATTTTTTTAGAATACCACTTATTTGTCCTCTCTGGGGACATTAGTAATTAGTGGAGTTTGCTACGGGAAACATCAGTATCATATTGCTCATACATACATTTTTAAGATGGTCAAGAGCCATGTATCCACAATGACTTTTCATGATCTTCAAATGGATGTGCTGTGATGTGGGGTTTTAAAAACGGCTTCATAAACTTGTGTGATCTCAATAATATAGCCAAGGCACGTCACCAGGCAGTGGTGCTATTTAGAGATGGGAGAACATTTACCTTGTTTGACTAATCTGGACACATGCTGCCAGGCTTTGCTGTCTCATGACACTTCTCCCTCAGCTTCATGGCCTGTGTTTGGAATAGCATACTAACATACTACCTCTACATCATCTGCAGTATATAATAAATATACTATGCGCAGTATGCTATTTTTCTGTGTGCATGAAAGTATGTTCAGTACTGCGTCCCACGATACAATGCACTTGACAGTTCTCTCAATTTGAAAATTTTTTGATCAAACTGTCTAAAGCTTGTACAAAAAAATCTATTAAAATGCAAAATATCTGTATTTCACTTGGATTGTGATAGGAAGTTAAAGGTGCCCAAAAGTAGAAGTGGGTTTAACTGGGAGCAACCATGTTTTCTTTGGATCTCCTTTGTACTTTTTATTCATTTATTCATTATTCACTACATCCACAATTGCAAAATCCTAGCAACAGAAGCATGTAAGGCAGAAGGGATTAATCTGAGATGCCTCATTCAGATCAACAGCATGCTGCTGAGGTTGTTAAAAGAAGAAAAAATACAGTCAGATGGTCGGTCAGATGCAGTTTCTCTAACATTTATTTTGCCTGAACATAGTTAAATATTAACAAACTCTCTTTCCAACAAGGGCAAAAGTAAAGGACGGATATTACAGCATAGCAAGTGGCATTACTCAGGCATCACTGCAGAATTTAGAAGATTAATACATGCAAATACTAAACTATTCTAAACAACCTCGGCTAGGAGACAGAAAAAAAAGAAAGTTCTTTCAGAGGCGATGTAAGTTGTATTACATTGTAGTGAACAATTACAAGAGAAACATTTTTTCTTCTGAATGAAGTGCATTGATAAATGGCGCACAATAACACAAGAAATGTATATTAGGAATATTGCTTTCATTGGGACTTATTAAAGACCACATGAAAACAATTTTTAACAGTTTCTTTCAATTATTTCCTTTTGAAAAAGGAAGTTTGGGTGGGATATATTGAAGGGGCTTGTACATTTAGTTTTTTCTTTAAAAAGGTTTGAGTTACATCAAATATATTCTCATTCTATCTAGAGATTATAGAAAACTATGTATTTTTACGTTGTTTTTCAGGACATGTACTACTATTCAAAAGTTTGGAGTCCCTATGGAATTAAATAAATTGGTACTTTTCTTCACTAAGGACAGATAAAATTAAAATGAACTAAAATATTAACTAAGAGGGTTGCCAAACATAAAAAAGTTGATGGTACCAGCATTTCTGCAGTACCGATAGTACCGACAGTACCAAGTACTGGGTCTATTTGGTACCCGCTGACAGATGCTGCTTTCAAACGCTCTCATTAGTGTTTGTCTGAGCGCTCTCCGAGTGTCAAATGTTTTTATGCAAAGCATGTTTTTACAAGCGTTAAGTATTGTAGCCAATCTCAATCATATCTGTTGACTGCATAAACGCAATGACCTATCAGAGTCAGTAAGTTAGCCAGAATCTGCTTAACACCGCTGAATCCAAACCTACAAAGTGTTAACACAATGTAAATAAGAGATTCGTTGTCCAATTAACAATTAAAAATTATCTTTTTTTCTTCTTCTTTTTTTTTTAGTTTCTAGCCACCGCAATGACAAAAATGTCATTGCCCCCAGAATATTTTGTTGTATGAATATCTAAACATGCAATGTATCAAACTAAAGAACCCTCTTTTTTTATACAACAACATAACAACAACAACAAAAAATTATACTAGCTTCATGCATTCTTTTTTATTAACAATTGAATGTGGGTAAGTTTCATAAAAAAGCAACATTTTGTACAAAAATACTTTTTTCAAAGACTACAACGTGCTTAAGCAATGCTTTTATTGCTTGTTTCTGCTTTTTTTTCACGTGTTTTGATCCGGAGATTCTCTACTCTGTTAAGTTGCGTAATAGCGCCCCCTTACCGTATAACGTAATTGATACAGAGAACCGCTAAGTTTTACTGGTATTGATACTATTACTGACCACTGAAATTTTGGTACCATGACAACCCTACTAAAAAATACAAAATAATATGTTCTTAGCTTTGAATAGTGGTGAATAGTGGCTGTTAAATCTGTACCATCACAGGTAAAAATTTTATTGTAAAAGTAGAAAACAGTAATTTTATAATACATTAATAATATAATTTTTTACTGGATTTTTATCAATGAAATGCTGCATTTGTGAGCAAATACAAAGAAATATAGGGAACTTAAAGGTATAGTTCACCCAAAAATGAAAATTGCTGTCATCATTTACTCACCCTCAAGTTGTTCCAAATATGTATGAATTTCTTTTTTCAGATGAACACAAAATAAGATATTTTGAAGAATGTGGGTAACTAAACAGTTGATGAACCCCATTGACTTCCATAGTATGGAAAATAAATACTATGGAAGTAAATGGGGTCCATCAACTGTTCTTCAAAATATCTTCTTTTGTGTTCAGCAGAAGAAGGAAATTCATACAGGTTTGGATGGAACAACTTGAGAGTGAGTAAATGGTGACAGAATCTTCATTTTTGGGTGAACTATCCCTTTAATAACTAATAGATATGGACTAAAAGCCACAAAATGTTTGATAGATTTGTTGAAAATGTCACCTCATAGGTCGCTTACTTGTAAAGTTTGGACCACAGACAATTGAAAGAGACGACTTTTGAACCAAACTAAAGTCATATCAGGATTTGTACATATTTAAAGCTGATAGAACATTGCTGCTGTACTTCTTCGCCTGCAAGACATTGTGTGTGTGAGAGATTTTGGAGCACTGGTTCATTTGAATTCAGACTTGCTGAATAAGTAAATGATCACCTTCCTTGTTATTAGATAACTTCATACTGCATTATACATTTTCTTCCACAACACTGCTATCCACTTTTCCATTTTTGATGTAAGAGCAGGTGTGAGCTTCATTAGGAACTATATTTATTTCAGTTAGATTATTTTAGCTCTAAAAAAACTCTGTTATTCTGCTTGATGTTGCAAACTGGTATTTATTATCACATTATTTTAATTAATTAACATAATCATTTACAAAGAGCTGAATTAGACTTTCCATTACGGTTTATTTGCTTTTTTGCTCTTCAGTTCTGAATTAGAGCATTTGGCAACAGAAAACGAGTTTTAATAGAGATGGAGTGTACAGCTCTTTGGGCCACTCAAAGAAAAAACAATTATAATCCACTTATGAAATGATGAATCGCAGTGCTGTTCAGTCATCATCACTTGTGTGCTTATGATGATAGCCCATTCCTGATTAGTTTGTACACCACCAAGCAGTGTAAGTGTAAGGTTATTTATTTCACAGTTTGGAGCAGTTTTATTAGTCTTATTTCATATATATAAAAAGAGAGACCTAGTCAAGTCAAGTCACCTTTATTTATATATAGCGCTTTATATAATAAAGTTTGTTTCAAAGCAGCCTTACAGTGATAACAGGAAAATGATGCATTTTAGCTGTTGTTCAGCTGAAGTCAGTTCAGTGTTGATTCAGTTCTGTTGTAAAGATCATGAATTATTAAATTAGTTCATTTCATCTATAAAGCAGTTATGCAAAAAAAAAAAAGATGTCATCGTCCATGCTCTGGACTTGGATTCTGGTTGGATTCAGATTGTCTTTCCTTGTATTCTTTGGTATTTTCCAAGCAAATCTATCCAGCTTCTCTTCAACTTCAAGAGGTTGTGACATAGATTTTTTGTATTATGTTCCTTGAGGTATGCTTTTTTGGATATCACCTTTCATGTAGTGTGTAATATAGCTGTGAATGTAAAAGGTCTGCAAAGTTTAAAAGATCGAAGAAAGAACCAATTCTGAACTGCCTGAAATGAGTCGTCAGTAATTTCAGCCTTATTTCTTGCTCGAACTTACCAGTTCAGTTCTCACACGCTTTATGAGCAGCGGCTTCATGTGCGCGCGTGTCTCAGACAGCGCTGAGAAACAGTCTCTCTGACAGCACGCGTATATAGCAAAATTAGTTGTATTTCACTGCTTACTACGCTATCACTTGTTTTTAAACCGCAAAACTTAACGCATGCAAACGATATGCTTTCGTAACTGTGTAGCACAGCAACGTGAGCGTAACAGTCCAAAATCTCTACCGGCTGAAAAATTTCTACCAGTTAATCGTGTCTACCTGTAAATTGCCCACTCCTAATACTGTTCCATATATAATTCTTACTAGGTTTCTATCATTATGAATGTGCTTTGAAAAAGAACAGCTTTGGCTTTTTTTGTGTGTTCCACAGGAAGCAAATACAAGTGCAAATAACCACTTAATATTTTAACTTAGGTTTAAAGTAGTAATTAACATTACTGGTTGCAGCACATGCTGTGTTTTTATTTTGTTATTGTTCTGCAAATGGCATTTTCCTCTGATTGTGGCAGTAACCTTAAGTTTTATTAAGCGAGGGAGCAGGAAATTCAAGAAAAGATATTTGGTTCTAGTGTATGATAAAAAATCAATGATCCTGATTTTTGCACTTTCGTCTCAGTGCTCAGTGCCCTCCCCGCTGTCCCTGCTAGTGTTGGAGACCGAATGACTGTGGACCTGTGGATTGATTCGGGCAATTTTCTAGAATCACACATTACTTTATTGCCTTTCTTTTTATAACAAAAAAATGGACATTCTCGTTCTCCTGCAGTTGTGAAAATGACTATTAACCAGAATATTATTTAACATTGTAATATGTTTTTTAACAGACCTTAGAGGAGGCCTACTACTATAATTCTTTTAATGAAATAATGTGGGTGCAGATTTCGTGTGGGTCTAGTCCAAGCATAATGCTTAACAGATCATTAGTTTATAAACATTCAAATATAAATGAAAGTATATAAATCAAAAAAATATAATATGTAAGATGTACATCATTCAAAAGTTTGGTGTCAGAAAGATTTGTTTAAAATAAATGAATACTTTAATTATGCAAGGATGCATTATTATAATATGTTATCTATATATCTTCTATCAGGCACACATCAAACACCTCATATTTTGTACGAATGGTGCAATGGTGCAAACATGGTTTCATAAACTGTTTTAAGTTGCTTGACTGAATACTGCCGGAAGGTTACAAGGAAACCTTTGCATGACCCAATTTAAATTCACGCATTATGCTTTAATTTTGCATCCGAGCGTTTATGCGTTCAGAAACAAGAACACGTCCTGAGCGCCTCCTTTTGCACACTAACCATCCATTAACATTTTGATAGAAGAAAAAGCAGTTGCTGAAACCTAGCCGCTATTTGAATTTTCTTCAGTTACAATCAGTAAAATCACATAATAAGATAGTGACACCATCTGTGCTCTGTTTTATACAAATTTGAAATTTTTCACTACCTCTGTGCTTTTTAGGGACTCTTTTTGATGTTTTGATGCAGTCTGCAGTTTCACCTTCCTCACTACATTTTCAAGGCGTTTCATCTCCTCTTGCAAAAGATGAAGTCATCCGCCATCCAGTTTCCTCCTGTGCTCTGCTCTGAATCTGTGTGGAATATGGTGAGACGCTTTGACAGAAACTACAACTAATGCTGAAAATCTGGGAAAGTCTGCTGTCTCCATTAAATTTGCAGGATTTGTCTTCAAAGTGTGAGGGAGGTTTACTTTCTTAGAATGCCCATCCTCTTTGAGCCTGCAGAGAGCCTGTAGCCTGTGTGTGTGTGTGAATGTGTGTGTTCAAAACTGCATGTACCCTGAGGTCATGTGTTCCTTAGTCTCACGAGCCCAAACTTTCACTCTAGCATGAAATCCAGTTCAGTTTTCAGCTTGTTCTGATCAAGTACCACCTAAAAAGGTCTGATTGACACAAAAACCACCAATCACAGTTTGTTTAAAGGTGGGTTCGTCTGAAATAGCTTTACTTTGCAATTGAATTCAGGATTAAGGAAACTGTTTAATATTGTATGACGTTCTGACGTTTTGCTAATATTTCCTTTCCACCGCAGATGCATGACAGAAATCCATGTTTATCTATAATAAACCGACAATCATATAAAAGCTAACATACAAACGTGACAGTAATGACTTTATCTTATTCAGACGACTTTAGCGACAGCAGATCTGACAGCATTGAGGAAGGAGCCGGTCAATGGCGTGACACTTCGCTCCATAAATTACAGCGTCCCAAAAGGACAACGAGTTTACGCGCAAACATTATGATAATTTATTCTTGAGCTTGAATGTGAAATGAAGGAATGAAAGTACTGCAGCACAGAGTGTGTGAGGATCAGCAGACTTTCATCAGTACACATCAAGTCCGGTTTATCCCGCTCTAATCTCTTAACAGTCTGTGAGGATGTTCCAGCACTGGCAGAGTTTGTGTCCCGCTCTGATCTTGAGGTCATGTAATATAGCACACTGTTGGGGTTTAAGCCAGTAAGTCACTTTTTAAGCTTTGAATAATTATCTGATATCATCACTCCGGTCACATATGACACAACCTGACGTTATCCATTTGGTTAAAATCCACTGGATGTTAGATAATAAGGCGTGTGATTGTGCAATTGTTCAGAGAAAAACAGCAGAGATTAATCCTGTTGTCACTTGCTACTGGAAACAGAACATTTAAAAAATGCAACTAAGGTGTTTTAGAAAGTGCAAGACGGTAGAGAGATTTCTGTCAACACGATTCCCCTTCACACTGATATGCGAAAATGACTAAAAAGGCTGTATTATGCATGCCAGTGGTTGGCGATGTCACTTTGTCAAGAAAAACCCTGCAAACATGTAATACGTATGCGTGAATATGCATGTGCATGATGTTACTATTTTCACAAATTCATGTTTTTGTTGTTTAAATGGAGAAGGTAAAGGCATTGTTTTCAAAAGCTTGCATACTCAGCCCCCCAAAATGCAGCTGTCGTGGAAAATTCAAGGAAAGATATTGAACTTTTTCATTACCTCTGTGCTTTTTAGGGACTCTTTTTGATGTTTTGATGCAGTCTGCAGTTTCACCTTCCTCTCTAAATTTTCAAAATGTTTCATCTCCTCTTGCAAAACATGAAGTCATCCGCCATCCAGTTTCCTCCTGTGCTCTGCTCTGAATCTGTGTGGAATATGGTGTTTTATAAAGTGCAAGAGAGTAGAGAGATTTAGGATATATTTACACGACAATGGTGTACTAAAAACAGACGACAACACTGTCAACACGATCCCCGTTCACACAGATCTGCGAAAATTACTAAAAAGGTTGTATTATGCATGCCAGGCCAGTAGTTGGCGATGTGACTTTGTCAAGAAACACCCCACGAACAAGTAATACGCTTGCGTGAACACGCAATACGCATGCACGGACACACAATACGCGTGCGCATGACGTGACTGTTTTCACAAATTCACGTTTTTGTTGGTCAAGGCATCGTTTTCAAAACCTTGCAGTTTGAAACCCGTTTTCAAAAGCTTGCTTTTTCAGGCCCCCAAAACACAGTTGTCGTGTAAATGAATGGCCAAAATGCATAAAAAGTTTTTCGTTTACAGTTGAAAATGGTGTCGTGTAACAATACAAAAAACACCTTAACAAGAAGGTCAAGGTCTTCAGAGTTACTTGCAAATTATAGGTGGATGAGTTTGATTAGGGTCTGAACTAAACTCTGCAGGACAGTGGCCCTCCAGGCTGGTTTTGAGGAACCCTGCCCTAAACCTAACCCTACACCTAAATCATTGCTGATATTACTAGCCTTGTTGGAACATTTGGTCCCCGTAACATAAGGGCAGGTGTTCTCAACTCTGGACCTCAAGATTGACTTTCCTGAAGAGTTTGGAACCAATCCTAATCAAAAACGCCTAAACAAGCTAATCAAGATCTTCAGGATTACTAGAAAGTTAAAAGCAGGTGAGTTTGATCAAGGTTAGAGCTAAACTGCAAGAAAGTGGACCTCCAGGGCCAGAGTTGAGACCACACACACACACACACACACACACACACACACACACACACACACACACACACACACACACACACACACACACACACACACACACACACACACACACACACACACACACACACACACACACACACACACACACACACACTGACCACTGAAGTGAATAACATTGATTAGACCATTACAATGGCACCTGTCAAGGGGTGGGATATATTAGGCTGCAAGTGAACTGTCAGTTATTGAATTTTATGTGTTGGAAGCAGGACAAATGGGCAAGCGAAAAGATCTGAGTGACTTTGACAAGGGCCAATAGCGATGGCTAGACAACTAGGTCAGAGCATCTCCAAAACTGCAAGTCTTGTGGGTTGTTCTTGGTATGCAGTGGTTAGTACTTACCAAAAGTGGTGCAAGGAAGGACAACCGGTGACTCAGGGTCATGGGTTCCCAAGGCTCATTGATGCACGTGTGGAGCGAAGGCTAGGCCGTCTGATCCGATCACACAGAAGAGCTACTGTAGTTTACATTGCTGAAAGATGTAATACTGCCCATGATAGAAAGGTGTCAGAACGTGCAGTGAATCACAGTTTGCTGTGTATGGGGCTGTGTAGCCGCATACCAGTCAGAGTGCCCATGTTGACCACTGTCAACCTCTGAAAACACCTACAATGTGTATGTGAGTGGAACTGAACTGGAGCGACGGAAGAAGGTTGCCTGTCTGATGAATCACGTAGTAAAATTAATATATTAAAAGATATCTTTATCTGAGTTAAATTACAATGTTATCTTTGCATTTCTGTGCCTCTGATTTCGATTAAAAAAATTATATTATCTGATATCTACTATCTGATAACCTCTTTTTCAAATGGGTATCTTGACTGAAAACCTATAAATTTAGAGTATGTTATAGCTTGACAAGCTTTCCCAACGGACAGTTTCTGTATGTAAACACAGATCATACATGCAGAAGTTTAGCTGTTTTCAGTCTGGAGGAATGACCATTGGGAACGTCTAAATGTGTCACCTTTACAGCTGCATGGATGAATAAATCTGGGTTAGAGTCTTGGCACTCAGCGTTATCTCACACACTAGAGACCACAGCAGAAAGATTTTCTCGAGAGGGGAAACACACAGGCTCAGGCCCATCTCTTAGATGGATCCAATGCTGTATCGATCTCATACTGTATATTTTCCAGCTCCAGCTGCTCATTGATGGATAGTCCTTTCTGGAAGCTGGGTAATTTACCAGCCTGATCAGTTCAGTGCACAGAGCAGCTTCTCTCTCTTACTGTCGTAGAGTTAAGGCCTATTCACAACAAGATAACCATGACAATAACCATGTTTGATTTTTTACAAATTTTACTTTATTTATTAATTCATATAATTATAAATCCCTCTAAAAATCAAATTAATTCAAAATCAAAAAAGCAACCAAAAATGCCATTGTTACTGATACACATCTACTTACAAGCAGTTTTGATTGGTTTATTAAAAAAATCGGCAGTCAGACAAGATTTTAACTTCAAACGACTACAATAAATAATACTCTTGACACTCATCCTCATAATCTCATGTTCAGATCCTGATCCCCCCTAAAAGTGTGGTCACGTTTAATGTTCTGGGAATTTTCATGTGCGAAATGCAGGCGTTTCAATAGGAATCCACACGATTTGCATTTTGCAGTGGTTTCAAGTTGGTAACAAGTATTTGGTGCTTGTTTTGAAAGTGATCTCTGTGTGAGCTGTGCTTCAGACATCACTATTTTATTGACGATAGACCATGGACCCTTTTTGTCCATGAAATTACAATGTGTCCGCACCTTAAAGTTGGCATAAAACAGAAGTTGCGATTAGTCTTTTCTTCCCTTAATGTAGCCTGTATCCAAGTGAAATGGCTTCTCAAATGAGAAAAACTGTAGGGAAGGACTTAATTTTGTCCATCGGAAATTTATTGGATTGTTGGATTGATTGTCCCATCCTCACGCCAGTAAATGCATCATCAGAGAAGAGAAGAGATGTTGCAAGAGAGAGGGGAACTTATTTTGATTATTAGTGCACATGAATTAAAAAATAATGATGTGTACAGATAAATATTTTATATTAAATAGTTCAGTATTCCATAAAAAAAATGGTTGATTTCATGGTGACTTCAAGACTGAAGTCCCTGCTTTGGATCCTGTGAATGCTGGATGTCGTGAAGCATACGGTACACTTCATCACATGCTGCCAGCAGGGATCAATTGCTGTTCCTCTCAGCCCTTCTTCCTTTCATGAGCTTGAACTTGATGACAGGAGTGTTTCTGATTTGAGCTGAGGCAAATATTCGGATCTATTTGTTATTCTCTTTCAGTTTGTATGTAGCTCTGTAATCAAATCCAATGCATATTTCTTAACTATGCACAGTATAAGACTATACTGTGTCCATGACTACCTTTAAGACTATGCTGTTAAACCATATTTTAGTATATTATTTATTTTTTAAGTATATTATTTATCATTTTATCTTTATCAATAATTTATCACAGTTTTGCTCTCTGAAACTCCACAAAAATAATGTGTGTGCTCTTTGAGGCATTGCAGCCAGAGAGAGACATATTTCCCTACTTAATGTCCAGATGCTAACCATGACAACTAGTTTTGAATGTTTTTTCTTTCTTTCTTTTTTACAAAATCTCAGTGGTGTTTGTGCAAAACTCCCTAGGTGTGTCCCAGTTTGCATACAAACATTCCAAAAAGAAAAAGCACTTCAAATCCCAGATGATGCACTTAATTAACCGCAGAAAAAGTTTGGACACTTCATACACTCAACTGTTGCAGCTTTCTTTACTTAGTGGAAGGGAAACGGCTATCAGACTCAATGCTGGATGACAAAATAATCTTTTATAATTCATACACTTGACAAAAGAGTAAGTTCATAGTGCATTGTATAAGTACTTAGTGTATAGTGGGTCATTTTGGGAGACAACTTCTTTCGCTATTTGGTTGCTAAAAGGTTCTGAGAGGTTTTTAGTCAATTGCTATGAAGTTGATAGGGCGTTGCTAGCTGGTTGCTTAATGGCCCACTCCAAATCTCTATAATATTCTGTTCTCTAGATGGCTCTAGTTTCACTTGCATTGTTAGGTGCCATTCACACAGAACAAGTTTTTTATGGTTAAAACGTGAGATGGAGGTCAGTGGACTACATGTCTAGAGACACGTTTTTTAAAAGTTGAGCTTCTTTTAACTCAAGCGCTGCATGTTTAGAACACAATGTCATGCATGAGACGCTGCAAAAGACATGAGCGCAATGGTCAAACACATCCGTCATAGAAGAACAATGGAAAAGTGTTGTGTGAACAGCCCTTTAACCTGCAGGGGCGGTCAGTTCAAGTTTGGTGAACTCTTATCTGTGAATTTGTATCACATGAAGACTTGAAGACACATGAAGACGTGAGGTCATGGCGTGACCTTTTAGCTAAATTAAAAGAACATACATTTACCATTGCTCCAATCGGAATTCACCACGCATATTATGTTTATGTTCAAGATGGTTATGTAAATTTGCCGTGTTGACCAACAGAAAACTGCTTGGTTTGAAAGTGACTTTGCAGTACATCTATATGACACTGATAAAGGACCATTTTTGCGTGAGATATGGCTAATATGGCCGAACCTTAAAGATGCAGGTTTGCAGGGATTACATTTTTTATTTGTTTATAACTGGAATTTATTATTACATAGAATTTATGTTTTTAAATAGGCACCACAGAGTGTGACATCATATCTCATGTATCACTTATCTTCTGTAGCACAAATGCTCGGGATAAGTTACACACCGAAGATAAATGCTTATGTTTATTGGTTTGTTCAAACCCGAGCAGTAATCGTAATAATAGTCGTTATACTTGCTCTTTGCACAATACACACAGTACGTGGCATGGGACGTCAGACAGACATTCTACCCTGAAGTTTCTGGTCAGTGCATGCATAAAATAGACATATTCACTTTGCACCGCTCATTTAGATCCAGAATTGGCAGAGACCTCATGCATTAGTCATCATTCTGCAGGCTTCAAGACCATGATTATTATTATTATTATTATTATGAAATCAGATTTCAGGAAAAGCTCAAAGGGTAATGACCACTAGTTGCTTTGCAGTAAAGCAAAAGCCATGAGATTGATGTTTTTTTGTCTGTCTTTTCTTCCATTGACACTCAAGATTTGTCTTAAGCTGTTTTACTGATCGTGACATCAAAACTCCATGTATACCTACAAAAATGACACCAGGACATTGTAGATCCATCAGCATGTCACACGTCTCATGTGCTTGGCAGTAAACCATATCTTGCTGCCTTTGTTTTAGAGAGCTGAAAATGATTCTCGCTCGGCCTATTGATCCGACGGCACATGAGTGATTGCAGTCACATGCCCTCTGCTTTAATGCGGTGTGATTAGCACAGGCTGTTGATCAGTCATGTGGAGCAGTTTCTGCTCAGATAACTATCCTGCTGTGAACCCTAGATCCATATGAACTGACCAGCTGTTCTGTGAGCAGCTTATGAATTAATGGCACTTTTGATGCCAAAGAGGGAGGATTTTATTCGCTCCTCCCCCATGTGTTGACCATTATAACAATATCATAATATTAGATCATAATATGCATGCACTGATAATCACACAACCAAATGTGAAAAGGACTTCAATCTGTTGTGCATACAGTAGGATCCTAAAAACTGAGACTAGGTTCCACTTGTTAAACTTCTCCTTATAGGTGGTTTTCTTATTTAATGCAATATTTTTCATTACTTATTATAAAGTTTCAGCATCACAATTTCAGTGATTGGTTAAATTAGATTCTGAAGAGTGTCTTGTACTTCAGTGGAAGCAAGAACATATCCTGTGCTGTTGTCACATGATCAGCCTCAGAAAGGTGCTTGTTTGATCATGATAGTGATGTGGAAATAGTTTAGAATCTGATTTTTTATTATATATTTTTTATAAATCATTACATTTACACTATATATATTTTATAGTATATATTTATATATGTAATGTTATATACTGTATGTGTGTGTGTGTGTGTGTGTTTAAAATGTTTTTGAAAGAAGTCTCTTATCTTCTTATCTTCACCAAGGCTGCATTTTTTTGATGAATATATTGTGAAATATAAAAAAATATATTTGTTTTCTTTTTTTATGTATTTTACAATGTAATATATTCTTGTGACGGCAAAGCTGATTTTTTCAACAGTTTTGATCCCTCGGGATTCTTCAGAAATAATTTAATATGCTGATTTAGTGCTCTAAATTTAGTGTTCTTCTTATCACTGTTGGAAACGGCTGTGCTTCTTAATATTTTTGTGGAAAGCATGATACATTTTTTTTTGCAGGACGCTTTGATGAATAGAATGTTTAAAAGAACTGAATTTATTTGAAATAGAAATCTTTTGTAACAATCCATTGGTAGTGTACATTCATATTTATTTATTTTTAATAATTTTATTTAGTTAATCATTTCATTTAATAGTTTACCAAAAAACAAAAAATCAACAACAAGATTTTCATTTTCAGTTTGAGATTCTCTGAAACGAGATATTCAGTACCATCATGTACTATTTGTCACGCTGCATGCATTTGTCTTTTTGGCAAACCGTTTGCAACAGTAGACAGGGCTTAACGGTACGTCTTCATTGTTCAGTGCCAAACTGGTGGATTTGGTCTGATGCCAGTGGTCACTGTGGAAATATAGATGTAAAGTCTTACCCACACATCACAACCGTTGGCATGGTCACAAAATTGTGAGAAACTGAATTGCTGTCACGGTTGCAGCAGATGGTGGTAGAAGTTAAACTGCCTTTAGAAGCAGATTTTGCATTGTCTCAGCATGGCATGAGCTCTTTGTTCTCCTTCAAGGAATGCGTTTCATTATGGAGAATATTGGAGCTGATTTGTAATTGGTGATTTAACTTTTAACTGCTGCTTCTCATTTCCTTGCTTCGCTGCATGAGACTTGATGTTTTTGTAGTTCAATTAATATGCAGCAGTTTTTCTGACTGCTTAACGGGATTTCACCAAGTGGGAAGTTTTCTTGATCAACATCCTTGTTGGTCTTAAATAGAAATTCCTATTAACCAATCAAATTTCAGTGTTTGGATTAGACTCCAACAACATTTTTATCAACCCATTATTTCATTCCATTTGCCATCTGATGATTATTGCACACATAAAATGGATAGCATTTTCTTGATCTGGCAAGCTCATATATGACAACATCCAGGAGTTAAAGGCTTTATTTTATCTGTTTGTTTGTTTATACAGTCCACCGTAGTATGTCATAAAAGTTTTGTTTTCAACATACTTAGTTAATACAGTGAACACTTCTGATGATAATCGTTGCCAAAGTAGGTGACATCAAAGGCGGCAAATTTATGAGATTTATACATTTATAAGATATTCATAAAAAAATAGAAATAGTATATTTAAATTCGGCCACCAATTTTTTTCACACCTTTAGATTATGTTTTATTCACAAAAGTCTGCACTTTTTACCCGGCTCAGTTAACATTGCACTATTACTGTCCACAGAAAATGGTTAAAAGTGTAAGTTAACAGATTTTCAACCCGCTCTGTAATGTTACAATTTCAGTAGTATATGTAAATAAACAATGTTTACTCTTTCTCTGTGTTACCTGGGGTGAGAAATTCCTGTTTATTTGTCAGCAACAACTTTTGACAGCTCCAGGGCTTTCGTGAAAACTACAGATTGTACTTTTGCAATAGTGTATCCCCGCCCACGGACAGACGGATAAACAGAGGGTTATTAACAGAACAGTTCATCAAACTATTTCTACTCTATAAACATAATTATGGTAAAAATACTATGGCAACAGCCTTCTTAAGTGCATGTGACAGCATTTTTCTTCAGAGGATTGAGCAGAAGGTGCTCCACGTTCCTTTTCTTCCTAATTAATTGACGGAATTAACTGATCGTTTCATCAAAGTACAACTTCATTTTCTACTGTAAAGCGGCTCTCCAGTGTGTTCATGTTTTAACTCGCGGACGTCTGACTGCGACCGACTGAACAGGTCTAATGAACCAGAAAAGATTTCAGCGTGAAAGAAGGCGGAGCCTCCGCGCACACCTACTTATTACGTAATCGCCATTGACCAATGGTAGTTCTAATGTGTTTAGCAGCCGGAGCAAACTTTTCCGGGATGTTCTCTTTGGCAAGCTGTTTCGAACTCCCAAAATGAACTCCAAACGAGCTACGTTTCGGCCTGATTTTGTATAGTGAAGTATATCGGAGCCTTTATCCCTTTAATGACAATTCATTTACAAGAGATATTTGTGTGCATTTTCTGTTCATCATAACAGTAGGAATTCATAAAATTATGATTCAATGTTTGGAGTATTAACTTCTTATTTCTTTTTTCCTCTGTGTCAGATTTGGATTAGTGGTTCTTTCCATCATGCCGGTGCTGGTGGACAGACTTCAGCTTCAGAGAGTGTGAGCTCCACTGAACTGCGGGGATGAACATGCCATTGCACCAAATCTCTGTCATCCCTCGTGATGTCACTTCCTCCCGGGTGTCCAGCAGCGGGAAGGGAAAGGAAAAGGACAAACAGGTTTGTCTTCCACCTGATAAACATAGAAAAACAGGCGGCACTATAATCTGTGACCCTTAAACCTTCATCCTCATTGCGGCTGAAAGACAGTATCCTGTTTTCACAGTTCTGAACATTTAGTTTGACCTCTCAGAACTCGACATGGAAAAGAACGGCGTTTAGAGACAAACCTTGTACGCACACATATTCCTCTGTCTGGGCTTTAAATGCTTGTTTCTGTGAACTCAACCTCAAGTACTGTTTATATTGTGCTTTCGTGGAACGCCCCAAATTTTGCTAACTACTGACACAGATTGTAGTAAGGGAAGTGGGCAAAGTAGAGGAAGTCGCACATACACAAGAGCGGGTGCTTGTGGAGGGGGGCGACTGGTTTCCAGTAAGTAATGCAGAAAGGGATCTTATGTGAATGTGTGAAATGTTATTAGTGAGTAGAACTATTAAACAAAGTGTGATTGATATTAAAGTGCCTGCTGGCTTTGTGTTGACTGTTAAAGAGGTCATTTTTCTATTTTTTAGGTTTGGTTCATGTATGTTAGTCAAAGGTTTCTGCACCTAAACAAGTCATAATTTAGTTAAAATTATCATTTTATTCTTCTCTTAAACCTAGGAATTACTTGGGATGATATGCCTTTAAGACTTTTTTTAAGTGACTCGAGTGAATGAATCATCAGTGTGCATTATTTCATTACTATTCTTTGTTATCTTTCATTTCAGGATGCACCAGATTTAAAAATTCTGGCTGACATTTTAAATTATGGCAGATAACCAACAAATGGCCAAAATCAAATTTCTGTATGATTCTTTCTAAACAAATTCAAAATAAAATACAAAAAAATGCTACAAATGAATTTAGGCATCACAACATAATAATGTACAGTATTAAAAAATGGATTTTCATTTTGAGATTTTCGAAAGATTGTATTTAACAGTGTTTTTAATTTATTAGAGTTTATTTTTAGTATAAAATAGCTCTTGTCATTAGCTATTCTAGTGTTCAGAAAGAGATGTTTTTCAACTTAGTTTCAATTCAAGTTTTCAAATATATATATACACATACACTGCCTTTCAAAAATTAGGGGTCGGTAAGATTTATTTAATAACTAATTTTATTCCTGTGACGGCAAAGCTGAATTTTCAGCTTCATTACTTTTGTTACATTACTATTGTAACATTATAAATGCATTTGACTTCTTTACTGTTTTTAAACATTTTAATGCATCATTGCTGCATTAAAGTATTAATTGAAAAATCTTACTGAACACAAACTTTTAAATGATAGTGAAGTATATGGAACTCATATATCTCCTTTAATGAGATATATTTTCTTTATAAAATGAATTTTATGGAATGGATATGATGGTTTCATCATGCCAGTGAGAGACTTTTGGAATCATTGGATGATTCTATGTTTCAAATATGGGGAAGCTCATCTCATCAGTATAATGAGAGATAAACTGGTCGATAACCTGAAGCCTGGACTGGTTTGATGTTGTCCAGCCTTGTGGCTCATGATATTTACGTATCTGAAAGATATTTGGCACTAAGATTTGTTCTGAAAACTGAAGACTTATCTTACTGAAGTCTGAGTCATAAACACTTGGACCCAAAGGAATCTTAATATTTACCCTCATCATTTTTCAGCCTGTGCAGCTGTGCCAGCAGCTCTTTAGCAGTGCTCTTTCGCCCTCTTCTAGCCCAGCGTTCTGTTTGAGCAAGGCTGGACGGTGACACTAATGAGTGTTGTTTCGTTGGTGGGCCTGAGGCCGGTGGCCCATCAGCTGTTTGTTTGTCAGAGCCAGGCAGGAAACAGGAGACAGGCTGTTTTTATTCTCCTTTTTCTTTTTCTTTGGCTAAACGGCCTCAAGTGACTTAGGGTGCAGGAAGTCTGTTCAATTCTAAATGGCATAGTGTCAATCATCATTCACAGACTACTTTTTAAGAATAACTTCAGCAAAGGCTCTGTATGTGTAAATTTATAGCGTTTGGCAGTTGAGTCTGACCTAGAGGCATTTTGATTATTTTTGTAATAGAGTTGCAGTTCTGCGTACTCTGTCCCGGTATGTGGGGTCTTGGCAGTCTGTCAGTTTGGTTTGTTGCAGTTTTATTTGCTGCCTCACTTTTTTGTGACAGGACCATCACAAGTTTCTGCCTGACTGGCATTGGCAAAGTGCCACCCATTTATATATATGTTTCTTTTATTATGGATCTGTAGACTAAAGATGCTACTGGTAGAGATTTAGGCAGGTGTTGTAGAGTCTATGAGTTAATATCATGAAGAACATGTCCAGGTCAAATTGTTTTCTAAAATCAGAAGAATATTTGTAATATTTATAATTCTATATAATAATATTAATTCATTTCAGTAATGTGTCTGAATGTTTTAATTCTGAGTTGTTGTTTTTTTGTTTTTCTTTAATGTTTTTTTAAAATTATTATTCTCAGATTCTCCATGTAATGTATGGGGCACATTGATATATGTGCAGTATAAAATTTTACTACACACTCACACACACACACACACACACACACACACACACACACACACACACACACACACACACACACACACACACACACACACATATATTAGTATTATTTATATATTATTATAGTATTTATTATTAAGAATGAGCTTTTTTATATTTTCAGGTTTCATTTTAGTTTTAGTCGTTTTGTTGTGCTTTTTTCATTTTTATTATTTTTTGTTATTAATTATTTTTAATTAGATTTAAATTATGTTTATTTCAATTTTAGTTTTAGTAATTTTAGTACTTTTAATTTTTTAAAATAGTTTTAGTTAAAGTTTTATTTAACAATAACAACACTGGTGTATGTAATATATTTTATATTAAACATATTAAAGTATATTCTATATAAAATACAATATATTTTATATAATGTAAAATTCTCATATTAAAATAAGCATAAATTAATAGCAGTACATTAATAAGTACTTTACAATTTATATATATACACAGTACAATAAATAATGCCATTATAGATCATTATTTTACAATTTTATATGTATATATATATATGCTGAAATAGGATGGTCATGTTCCTGACAGGCTTCGTGAGACTCGCCCTATATCAGTCCTGACACTCAGTGTAGTTTATGAGGCTCTTTTGATTGATGTTGATTGGTCAGATGCATAGAGACGGTTGATGGGCCATTAAAAATATTCACCAAGACACGATAATCAAACCCCACATGAATTTAATGACCTTAATCTTTCAAAGCTCCATCAGTGGATTATGCTCCGTTTAGTATGACCCTTTTATGCATAAACACAAAATGTTTTTCAGCAGGTTTGAGGAGATTGTTCTTACATCCTGTTGCCTAATATAAATGATTATGTTTCCCTTCTTTCATTAATAATATCCTAGAATTGAGCTTCACACTAAATCTCCTGGAGTCTAGACAATTCTTTGCTCTTAACACCTAGAGTTTGTCTTTCATGCAGACTGAAGAGTTGGCACCAGCCACAGTATGGTTTACCCCTCGCTCAGCATACAGATCAGCTGGGAGGCGTATCGCCATTAGGCAAAGAAAGCACAGCCCATCTGCCTGTTGCAGACAACTCCTCCTCTGTGTCTCAGTGGAAAGAAACCCTCATTCCCACTGCTTTAGATTCAGCGCCAGCTGCCATTGCGGATGCAGTGCTGTTGAATGATCCGAAATGAACAAATGTCAGAAATATCAGGTACATAAAGCACACTGTTATTTCTTTTGCTGGTACAATCTGTTCAACCTCACATCGATGTCATGTTGGTCCTATGAATAAAATCGTGTCTAAGGCTGTCAGTGACTGGTAAAATCTGCCACCATCTTTCTTAAATGGATGTCAGGAGGCATTAGTATATCTCAATGCCTTAAATACACCATTAACAGGCACAGATGGAGTCTGCAGGCTAGGGTCCTCGTTTTTGCCACTTTTATCGAGAGGGAGCCAGGCTCAAACTTTGATTACCCACACTTAAAAGGGATAGTTCACCCCGCAAAAAATTAGCTTTCATCATTTACTCACCCTCATAGTCATAGCATTCCAAACCTGAATGACTTTCTTTCTTCTACAGAAGACAGAAGAATGTTTCAACTGTTTTTGGAGTTAATGGAGACCCCATTGATTTATATTGTATGTAAAAAAAAAAAAAGGTATCTTAGTATCTCTATTTGTATTCAACAGAAGAAAGAAAGTCATGCAGGTTTGGAATGATATGAGGGTAAATAATGGCTTGTTTTACATTTTGGACGATATTTGTTTATCGCCACAACATGTCAAAGCATGTGCACTAAACAGTAGGCCATGTCGCAGAATTACATTATTAATTTGATGAAGGTACACTACTCTCTAATTCTCACCAAGGCTGCATTTATTCGATTAAAAATACAGTAAAAACAGTAATATTGTGAAATATTATCAACATTTTCAATATAATTTCTATAATTCAATGCAATTTTCAAATTAGTCATCTGTCACATGATCCTTCAGAAATCATTCTAATATGCTCATTTGCTGCTCAATAAACATTTCTTATTATCACAGTTTAAAACAGTTGTGCTCCTTAATATTGCTGCTTAATGTTTTTAATATTTCAGGATTTTTTAATGAATAGAAAGTTCAAAAGAACAGTTTTTATTTGAAAGAGAAATCTTGTGTGACATTATAAATGTCTTTACTGTCACTTTTCATCAATTAAAAGCATCCTTGCTAAATAAAAGTATAATTTATTTTTTTTAAAGTAATTACTTAACCCAAACTTTTGAACTGCAGAGTACACTTATAAAAATGTTTGGTTACACTTTATTTTAAGGTGTCATTGTTACGGTGTAATTATACATGCAAGTACTGAGTAATGCAATTATGCATAATTTACAGTTATTACAATGGTAAGTACATGTAACATAATGTTTTTATGAACGTGTACCATGGTAATACCATAGTATTGTTTGAATCACCTCAGAGTCCAATGTAAATACCATCATATGTGATAATTATTCAGTTGTATAGTTTATATCAAATTACCATGATATTACCATCATATACAATCACTGTATCATGACACTGCCTTAGCAGGAGGGGTATGTGAAAATCGCACGAAAAGCATGGAACTGTTCTGAGGTTTGTGCTCAAGCACTAACCCTAACCTCTGGACACAACAACTTTTTGGAAGCTGTGTGTTGTACAGCATGACACTTTCATGAGCAGATGCTCTGCACAGTAATCTCTCATTTAATAATCTGACAGACGTGAACAGAAGGAGACAGAAATTCAACTGCCAATTTGGCATTAATGCAAACAACTGTATTTATCTGTGAAAAATGCAAATTTGCAAGTCTCAGTATTTTGAAAAATCATTTTGTTACCCGGAGGGCAGGGAATCTGGCCAAACATTAACATGGCCATATTGTCCAAATCTGTCTTCACTAGAATGCTGTAGTTTGGAGGGGTTTTGGATGTTAATAATATGCTAATAAAGATCAGAGCCTCACAGCTCTGTAAAATAACATGAAGCCACCAGGATGCTTCGAGGGAAACGACGGGATTCTGAGGGAGCGACAGGATTTTAATGCCAGTGCTATCTTTGTAGGATGCTTTTAAGCTTCGTCAACACTCTAATCTCCTCGAGAGAGACCAAGGTGCCATGTGATTGCTAGAGCAACTTGTTTGTGTCAGTGTTTGACATTTGCTGTGATATCAGCATAACTCAGAATGTGGTGTTTAGTGCTGGTTCAGAGTAAACTGTCAAATCTGGAATTTCTTTTGAATCAAGCGTACTGCACGCTTGACTGGAATGCTTATTTTCCAACATCCAGAGTCTAAAAAAGCAGACTTAATGAGATAACATTAGGACGTACACTGTAAAAAAAATATTTTCGAAGTTGTAAATAGAGTACTGTACATTGTACAAGAAAATACTATTTCATTCTTTCTAAAAAATTTGTTTAATTCAATGTTACTTGCCATTTCTTTGTAATTAATTGTAAAATGTACTAAACCGTAAAAAAAAATATATATATATATTGTTGGTTTAACTTAAAAAAGTAAGTAATCTGGTTGCTTTAAAAGTTTGAGTTCATTGAAATAAATAAAATTGAGTTAATACAATGAAGGAGATTGGTTTAATGAACAGAAACTCAAAATATTATGTTATCTGAACCTCTGAACCTATCTGAAAAAAATATTATGATAAATCATGATTTTTTTTTGCTTTTACAGTGTAGCAATTTCTGAATGAAATTTGTTTCTACCAATTTGTTGTCAGTGTATACAGGCTCCCTAACTTCCGGTGCAGGATCCTTAAGGGAAAGAGGATCACATTCCCATTTGAAGGACTTGAAGCGAAATTTGACCCAAAAAGTGAGAATTGTTGTCAATTACTCACCTTCATGTTGTTCCAAACCCATAACATTTTTATAAAAGAAGATATTTTTAATGAAACCTGTGAGATTTCTGTCCATCCATTGTAAGTCCACACAATCAAAAATGTGGTGCTTCAAAAAGTTCATAAAGAGATCGTAAAATCGCATATTAATTGAGCAGTTTAATCATATGAAGAGAGATCACTTGAAATGATGAACATATTTAATTTAGGCTTTTATTCAAATATAAACATTGACCACCGCACATACATAGATCTCATCATACAGAAGCTCAGCTGTACTTGCTTGACGTGCAAGAGCAAACACCTCATTGGTTCCCGTGCATGAACTCTAAAAAATCATGAAATGCAAATGCAATAAAAACATTCTTACTGCCTTTACAGACAGGGTAAGTTGAGACAGACAGGAAACTATTGGAAAGAGAGACAGGGAATGATTGAATTTGCATTCTGTAAAACGAAGACTCTTTCACGCATCATTAATGAGCTCTACCCACAATGCTATGGCTGTGATTATAAAAGCTTTTATTTCTGACCATTTACATTTAACTTAGGATGGGAAAAGAGGATGAAACCAAAACATCCATTGATTTTACCACACTTCCCAGATTGCGAGCTTCTTCTCGTCATTTTGACAAAAAGCTCTCATGAATGTGTCTATGAGCAGAGAAACTGACATCTGAACACACACTGCTGGGGGGCTCAGTCTTTCTGGGCCTCATAGTTCACATCGTTCAGAAAATTCTCCCACTTTCAGCACAGCCTCCGGGGGAAACCTTCTGATGCTACACACATGCTGCCTTAGATAAAACAGGTGGAGGTTGTGCTTTCAGAATATTTTTTAACCTAGGGAGCATTCGAACTGTGTAAACTACCGTGGGAGGATGAAAGCACATTTGGTGTGCTAATTATATTCAGTGATTTAAATGATGGCATGTTTGTTAATTAGAAAATTAAAGTAGCCTTCATGGAACTAGCTAAGTGCACAATTAGGCTCTGTTCCAAAGCCCAGTGAGCTAGCATGAAATAGCATGAAGGAATATTGGGTAAACTGTCCATTTTTCAATAGATTAAACCATGGGGTGCCCAATCCTGTTTCTGGAGATCTACCTTTGCACCCCTGGATTAAACCATTTTAATCAATAAAAAGTGACTATAACGTTCAAATTTTGGGGTCGGTACAATTTTTTTTTATGTTTTTGAAAGAATCTATTATGCTCACCCATGCTGCAGTTATTTGATCAAAAATACAGTTAAACAGTAATATTGCGAAATATAATTGAAATAACAGTTTTCCACTTGACCATATTTAATTTATTCCTGTGATGCAAAGCTGCATTTTCAGCATCATTACTCCAGTCTTCAGTGTCACATGATCCCTTTAGAAATCATTCTAATATGCTGATCAGAAGCTCAAGAAATTTCAGTTCAATTCACATTTATTTGTATAGCGCTTTTCACAATACACATTGTTTCAAAGCAGCTTTACAGAAAATACAATTAAGAGTAAGTTGTTATGCGACTGTGTCAAAGTAATGTCCATAATGTCAGATATATAGTTCTAAGATAATACAAATCATTTAGTTAGCTAACATGTATTCAGTTAGGCAGAAACAATGAGCTATTAGTACAAGTGATCTTAGTGATTACAGTATATGTGAAATTTGCCGGTTTTGTATGTTAATATTTTTATGGAAACTTGTACACTTTTTTCAGGATTCAATGAATAGAAAGTTGAACAAAAACAGCATTTATTTGAAATAGAAATCTCATTTGACATAATGAATGTCTGTACTGTCACTTGACAGTAATCATTTCTTTAAAAAAAGACTGACAACAAACTTTTGAATGGTGGTGTGAATACAACATTTCTCTTGCCTCATCGGCCATCTTGAATTTTTACTTTGTACTTGTTTTTTCACTGTTTTGGAAAAGAAAATTCCTTACTGATAT
Organism: Squalius cephalus; assembly: GCF_949319135.1. Classification (NCBI taxonomy): domain Eukaryota; kingdom Metazoa; phylum Chordata; class Actinopteri; order Cypriniformes; family Leuciscidae; genus Squalius; species Squalius cephalus. Next base: position 28,299,846 of record NC_137142.1, read on the forward strand.
GTTTGTGCTCTGAATATTGTCATACTCTTTTTGGTTGGCGATTTGCTCATCCTTGGGGATAACTGGGACCAAAAAAAACTGTAATTATTTTACAGTGTTAGTACATAACATTCCCTCTTGTTCCCAATATAATCACTTGAGATTTCTGATGTTGAAAAACATAATTAACTTGTAATGAAGTAAACCCTCTTGGCTCCAAGCCTCTTGGCAATGAATTATTACAACAGAATGACTTTAAATATAGGTTGTTAAAGGTTTATTACAGAAGTGGTAGTTTTGCCTTTCATTCATTTGGTGATTGTCTTGCAACACTGAAAGTGAGAATTTTGTGAGATGGTGAAACATATTTTCCATCATGTCTGAGAGGCTACAGAAGGACTGCCAGTCATGCAAAATCAAAACTATTCATTTGGTCTGTGTTGTCAGGCCCAATTGAGCTTGATGACATCACTGAGGCAGTCAGACAGCAAGGGTTTCTGAAATAAACCACATGTGCATTGTACCCTGTATTTTTCCCAGGCATCCTAAAGAAATGAAGTGTGAAAATACCAATGTTGTTGTCAGCATGACTTGTCTGTGTTGTCCATCATTCTGTTGGCGAGTTGCTGCATTGCTGGTGTTTCTTTCTTTCTCACACTCCCTTACTTTTCCTCTTTTTCCTCCCTTATTTTCGTGGTGATGCGGCAGTTAAAGATGTGGGCTGAGATGCTAATACCCCCTAATTAACCCCAAAGCATAATTTTCTCTGTCTCCTGCTTTTAACTCGTGTCCAGTGAGATGTGGCGTTGGCTCCTGCAGCACTGCCTCAGTCATAGTGTCATATAGCCAGGTATTTGGCTAAAAGTCATCGTAGCAGGTTAGGGTTAAAGGATAATTCCGGTATTTAACACTTTGAGTCTATTTTGTAGTTTGTTTTGGATGAACTAGAGTGGTGGACAAAGAAATTTTGACAATGGTTCCTGTCTCGACTTTTTGACTATTTTAGAATTGCCCATGACCGCTTTAGAATGGGAGTCTATGGCCATGCACAAACATGTCCTTAAAACAACCCTTAACGTTCGTTTTTCAAAACTGTGCAACTCACCGAGTGGTTAGTGGTGTTCGTTGATGTTCCAAAACAAGTAGCGAAGCGAAATACAGTTTCTGTCGTGTTTTATTTGGCATTTTGTAAAATCCCATTGATTTCCGTTGGAGGACTCATTGCTCGTTGATATTACTGCGCTACCGGAAACGGAAAGGGGGCTGTTTACATTTGGTTGTAGTCTTTTAGGTCTTTTCGCTCGGCTCAGAAGGCTAGCGTGAGCAGAGCAACGGAAGTTACGGAAGAGCGGAAGTTTATACGCGGTTGTGAGGTATCTGAAAAAATAGTTCCACTATTGAAAAATAAATGGATTGAAATCATACATTGCGCCGATATATTTGTTTTTAATCATCAACGAACACCACTAACCACTCGGTGAGTTGCGCAGTTTTGAAAACGAACGTTAAGGGTTGTTTTAAGGACATGTTTGTGCATGGCCATAGACTCCCATTCTAAAGCGGTCATGGGCAATTCTAAAATAGTCAAAAAGTCGAGACAGGAACCATTGTCAAAATTTCTTTGTCCACCACTCTAGTTCATCCAAAACAAACTACAAAATAGACTCAAAGTGTTAAATACCGGAATTATCATTTAACCCTAACCTGCTACGATGACTTTTAGCCAAATACCTGGCTATATGACACTAGGACTGAGGCAGTGCTGCAGGAGCCAACGCCACATCTCATGTTTTCTGGCCAAAAACCAACCACTTAGACAGGAAGAGGCCACTTGACCATCATGTTATGCTGCCAACAATAGTTTGTTTTGTTGTTATGTGCCAGAGTTATCTGAAATAGACTATTCGAATTCATTGTACTTACATTAGGAATGCACTGATAATAAAAATTCTACTACTTCAAAGTCTAACTTTAAAATAAATTGCTCAAAACTAGTAACTATCATATGAATATATTTGCTTTCAGATTTGTATGTAGTCTTAACTTTTTAGTTATATTGAAATATTTCATTAAAAATTACTAAAGCAACACCAAGTAACTTTTGCTCTCGGGGTCCCCCTACAGTTGGGAAACAGTATTGTCTTCTACTACTGTCGTAAAATCCGTCATGGTTACACCAGGGGATACACGTGCATTTGTTGACAAGCCGATACCCCCGAACTCTGCAGAAGGAGTTCTCACGTCTTGCAGACTGCCTGCGTTGCGTGTGAAATGTCTTCATCCCAGGTACAGTGGCATATATTTCAGCATGTCATATGAATATAATTTCATCATAATTTCAGTCATTTTTTTCAAACGCCAAAAGATCGCGTAGCTCACGTTTACAAGCCAGCGTCATTATAGTAGCCTATTGGCTACTGTTTTACAGAATGGATATGCTAATTCAATTCAATGTTTGTGTGGTAGGTAATAGCCATATATCGTCAATATTATAATATCAAGCTACCATAGATGAATCTGCAAAGTTGAAAAAATCGATTTGCATTATAGCCTGAGGCAAGACACTTTCACCGGAAAAATAAATAAACAAACATGACTATCAGCCTGCAGTCATTAGGCTAGTTAGCCTAAAAGATGATTTTGTCCGTCTAATCATGTATTATTTACTTGCAAGAATGTAGCCCCTACCAAACTTGTACACGCCGTTTAGACATAGGCTTACTTCTGACTTTTTTTTGTCAATATACTTACTAGTCCAACAGCATGATGGCCAAGTCAGCATCGGTCGGTCACTCGAATTTTGTAGTTCTTATATTAAGGCACTAAGTTCCGTAGTGCCAGTAAAAGCGATACAGACCCCGTCAGGCTATGGCAGACGTGTCATTCAACCTATTGTAAGTCGATGTACCATCACAAGAGTCTTGGAAATATATTATGAAGGTTGAAAAACTACATGGTGTTGCTTTAATAATGTTATTACCAAAACATGAAAAATGCTATTTCAATGATATGCTATTTCAAGTGAATTTAGGCATCTTAACATTATTATGCGCAGTATGAAAATTAATGTTAATTTTTTGATTTTCTAAAGATTATATTAACAGTGTTAGTGTTTTTAAAGATTAACTTTTACGTGAGTGTTAGATGAGAGCAAAGGTAATGTTAAAGTAAAATTATTTAGCATATGCAATTATATATTAGTATTAATCAGTAATAATTATATAATTATATTATCAAATTAATATAATTAAAATATTAATTATAAAATAGAAATAGAAACAAACTACATATAAAATATATATGTGTGTATTATATGTGTGTGTGTGTTTAAATTATATAATTATTATATTTTTATAATAACTTTTATTTTATTATCATTACAATACGTTATTATATTATAACTAATAATTATTTATTTAATTTAAATATTGAATTCTTTAATCAGTAAAACATATATCAGTATCGGACGATAACTGATATGAAACCGATATATATCATGCATCCCTAACTTCATTGCCAAGTGAACTGATGAAAAAACCTGTGTGTCTTTACTCCTGAAAGTTGCATAAAGTCTGTCAATCAGAGATCAATGAACTTTTTGCAGTCCTTGTGCTTGCTTTCTCAGGCTGAGAGACTAATTCAGTCCTGGCCTAGCTGATGTCAGGATTCTGAGATAAGACAGCCAGTCCTGTCCAATCTCTCGCAGCTCAGGCAACCCTCCAGCTCTGGCTCTAAAAAAATGCATTTTGTGCTTTCTTTTCCACCCTGGCTAAGCAAGCACAGTTTCACGGGCATCTCCGAGTGGCGCCTAATTAACAGTGACACGTTGATTGCCATTTTTTTAGACTCCCACGACCTAGCTGATTTGCTCACTCGGAACTCAATTGCTGTGTTTCTGAATGCTGTTTAAGAGGGACTCTGCCAAGACAGGGGAAGAAGGAGACGCTTTTAGACGCCCCCTGCCTCTCTGCCATCTTCAAACACTTGCCTCTGAGAGAGTGTGCCTCGGAGGTCCATCATTTTCCCAGCGTATAGCTATGATTATTCGATCTAATTGAGAAGATTAGGGTCGTTTTAAGAGCCTCGCATACGTAAATGTTGCAGTGTCAACTGTTCACAGATACAGATAGCCCTCCTACTGAACAGTTATATAACTTCATGGCAGAACATACCTATTTTATTCTTCAACTTTTAATCTGACTTCCATAAAGATTATGCTTCAAGAATGTCTTCTTGCCCATTCTCTCCATTAAGCTTGATCTTATGCCCTTAATAATGGTTATTTGTCCTTAGCTGCCTATTTATCAGCATCACAACATATTAGACATGACTGAACATAGTTTATCTGCACTGCCTGTTTTATCAAGAAACAGTTTATTCTGTAATTTAATTGAATTAAATTTGTTACTTTGTAGGGTTGTCCGTATTTTCATACTGAGTAATGGGTGTGTTTTGGGATTTACGTGCGTTAAACCAATCAGAGTCTCATCTCCCATTCCCTTTAAATGCCAGTTGCGCTCGTGCCATGGCAGATTTGCTATTTACATGACGAAATTTGATAGTGGAAAGACCGAACGCGTCTACAGAGCGCAAACGGAACTGCTCGTGCGCGAGGTTAAAGTGCGCAAGCAGACCATCTACGGGACAAGCTGGATTCCACCATATCTTTATGTACACAATAATTATCTTTTACATTGTAATCCTTTTATTTGAAATATTTGGCATGTTTGTGTGCTGCTGTGCGTCCCTGTGTGTTTAATAAGCAGAGTGTACGCGAGTGTATAGACCTGTCTATAGGCGCACATTACTAACGCGCTCATTAAATAACAAACAAAAAAAATTTGTCTATTTCTGTTGCCTCAAAATATCAACGCGCCAACAATGTGCCAGAGCACACCTCGTTTTCAGACCAGCACGCCCATGGGCGCACAGATGGGCGCACAAATGGGCATTTGCTATTTAAACAACGTGGCGCAGGACGTGAAAATGATAACTGCGTCGGACTGAAACTAGCAAAAAACACTTGCGTTGCGCTTGGCGCTGCATTGCACCAGATGTAAGATAGGGCCCTAAATCAGCAAGGGCACATCAAATGAATCCAAAGTGACAATAAAGACATTTATAATGTATTAAAAGATTTCTATTTCAAATAAATGATGTTCTTTTGAATGTTCTATTCATCAAAGTATACTGGAAAAAAATATTTTCATCATTGATAATAATAAGAAATGTTTCTTGAGCACCAAATCAGCATATTAAAAGGATTTCTGAAGGATCATGTGACACTGAAGACAAAACATTTAGATTTGCCATCACAGGAATAAATGACATTTTCAAATATGTTCAAATGGAAAACAGTTATTTTAAATTGTTATAACATTCCACGATATTACTGTAAATATTTATTGTGTAAATATGTTGATGAGGGAGTTTTGAATTTGTTTTGCCATGTCTCCCTCATGCTAAATATTCTCATCTGTTATTCAATGATATTGTAGTATTCGTTCTTCAAATCCACATAATCCTGAGTGTGTCTCTTGCTGGATCAGGACAGTTGATTAAAAACTTCTGTTTGCTTCGGGAGGCTGGCGTGTTGTCATGAAGAAAGAGGGAGTGGGAAGGTGCGGGAGAGAGATAAAGACAGAAATGAGAAGAAGGCAGACAGACATTAACAGCTTCAGACATGTGAGCTACACTGACTTTGGTGGTTGCTGGAGTAAAAAAGGGTGTGAATTTTTACCCCCTTGAAGTCAGCATGAAATGGCACCTTTCTTCACGAGGATCAAAAGTTTGAGAACTAATTTAAAAGTACACTTTGTCACGTCACTCACCCATGTGTGTCTCGTCATATGCGTCAGATACTTGAAGTGTGTATGGTGTGGGAGTGGCATAAGTTGGCTGTCACAACAATCGCGTGAAAGGTTGATACGGAGCAGCTCAATCTCAAACCTCCAGATAATCACCTGTTTAAAAAAAAAGCCAAACAGAAGAGAGTCTGTTGGAAAAAAGAGAAAGCGACAGAGCTCGTAATAAAACAAGAATCAACATGGAGATGGAGAATTGAGGGATTTGAAAAGCGACACTTTTTTTTTATAACCCAGCCGGTTATAAGGTATTTTATTGAACATAATAAGTTGGCATATGTAGCTCTCTAACAGAGTTCATTGTAAAGCATTATTTATTGTGAAGGCTCATTTCATTATAGTTGTCGTAGCACTGTGCTGGGATTTATTTTCAAGGAAGTACCGTGTCTATTAATGGGCAAAGTTACAGTAACGTCTTCAGATAGTCAGCTTGAGATCATTTCCATCTAAACTGTTATATCTCTTAAGCCTAGTAGTGAATGTTTTATGAGCAGTAGGATAATCTCTTTTTTTAGTTATGAGAAAGAAGCATACTCATACGCACAGTCACGCAGAGCCGAAGCACACCCAAAACAATGTTCTTCCAGAAAAGGTTTTAAATGCTAGAGGGCCAAAAGTTACATAGTGTACCTTTAAAAAAGGAATATTGTTCATCAAATTATGTCACTAGCATAATAATATGACTGAAAGACTGATTTGTGTTTTTTGAAATACTTAAAAAATAGGCGTTTCCCAGTTGCAATTGCTTTAGAGAAAATAAAAGGACATTCAGTTTAATGCAGGTTGGTACTTGATTTTAGTAATTGGGAACTGTTTGGATGGTGAAAAGTGGGCGTTACATAGCAGAATGGAGTCGGATGATTGGAAAATAGAGGGGTTGATGGCCAAGCTTTTTTACAATGTGTTTTTATAATGCGCACCAGACATACACACACACAGGAACATGTATTAAATAATTAAATAGAGTAAATAGAGTTACAATGCTCAGTGCATTCAGTGAATTCAGTATTAGTGCACATTTTGTAAGGACATTAATAGATGATACTTTACAGTAGTATTTTAGAGGGTTTACCATAGTTGTTTTTGTTTCATTTAAAATTGACCCTCCCGTGCGGTGCTCATTACTGCTCCTCTGAAGCAGTTTGGATACTCGCTGCTTTTCCCCTTGGAGAGAAACTGCCATAGAAATGAAGGGTTTGTGTGTCTGGTAAATTGGGTGAACCGGGCTGTGATGCACATGCTGCAAGGTCTCCACATGAGAAATGACAGCAATCAGGATGTTACAGTCCACTCTGCACATAAATGCAGTAATGGACAAAGCTGCTGCCAGGCCTGAGAAGTATGAATGTTTCAAAATATCATTTCAGAAATGGAAATATATCAATTTAGGAGCAAGAATTATGCATTGCAGTGGAGGACTGAATTACCATGGCAACCACTTCCATATCTGTCACATAAATTCTTTAGAAAATGGTTCACCAGAATAATAAAACAGCTTTTTTTTCCTCTCAGGTTATCAAGTGGCCAGACAAATCTGAAATTTATTGTGAAGAAAGTGTTGTACTTGCAAGCTTACTTAAAGATTGCACTGGTGTTTGGGTGGATGCCAACGTGTTGCTGTGTGGTTGCTATGGTGTTCTTTGCGGTTGCTTATCAAAAGAGCCTTCTGGTCTCTTAATATGGTCTGGGTCCTCTTCTTCAATGTTTGAGCAGTTGAGCAGTTTAATCGGTTTTGTTATCCATATGAATTAGAAAAATAATATCACACATCCCCTTACACATAGAATAAGTGGTGCAGGATGAGCTATTCACCGAAAGTCTGAAGTCTGATTTTGGTGAATGTAGCTTGATAGCTGGAGCTATTATAAAAATCTTTTGATGTAACTATCTGAGATTTTTGGCAGTGTTATATTCAACGCAGGCTCATGGGAAAAACATGCCTGTGGTGATATTACGTTGCTTTATGCATGTTTCGCAACACTTTAAAACTGAAATGTCCAGCGCATTTAGTTTTATCCAAGACAGATGAACGTAAAGTTGTTGTAAGTATCATGCCGTTTGGTCTTGTGAGAGGCACTAAAAGATTAATGCTCACGTTTGAAAATATGTCCCACCTACACTAAACCATTCCCTTAAACTGACCTTTAGTGTTATCAAAAGCAAATGTGATATAAAGTGCAATGCTGTACCAGGTGGGCTACCGAACAAGATAACTACGTCAAAAAGCCATAGATATGGAGATGGTTATGTGATGCAAATGTCAAAATGTTTCGTTTATAAAACAGACACTATGGTAAAAGTGTTTTGAGGTCAAATCATAGTATTGTGCAAGGATTTTCCCCCATAATCATAATTAGCTTGAAAAGGAATAAAAGTGGTTGAAAGTGTTTTTAGTGCCTCTAGTGTTTATTTTAGCTGGAAAATGTAGTGAATTTGATACATTATAGAATTTTTGCAAAAATGTAGGTTGAGGCACGTTTTCCAATGTTGGTTATTTTACTATTATTTATACATTATAGTGTGTATTAAAGGTTTGAACTAGCTTTTGTTTTTTATATTTTTAGTTTTCAAAATTTTACTAAATTAGTTTTTTCTTTTCTACTTAGCATTAATTTTTTATTTCAGTTTTAATTTGAGTAATTTTAATATTTAAACTTAAACTTATTTCAGTTAGTTTCTAATTTTTTTTATCTCAATTTCAATTACCAAAAACTATTTTTTTATTAGTTTTTATTAACAACACTGAAAATTTTGATCATCTGCTACAGAAAAAAAGGTAAATTTGATCAGATAGAAAATATACAGCACAGCACACTGAACAGGCTGAAAGCTCTAGGATTTTACATTTTAAAATATTGGTCTCGGTGCAGGAATTTTGAAAACGCTTACAATAACAGTATGTTGAGTTTGTCTTGCGAGCATAATTACCTTCAGGTTCTTGTTGGAACTATTAGGCTTGAGACTCTGAGCTCTCTTGCTTTCTAATTTCCATTCTGAATATGCAGACAGATTCCTCTAAAAGGATTTCTGTTAACGTCATAATGCAAAAGTGCAGCACAGTCTGAAAGCTCTGATAAGCAGTGTGGAACAAATGAAACTGAGGCTGACTAAAGAAGAGCTTTCAGAAAGATGTTAGAGCCAATGCATAAAGTAGAATGTATTAGACCCAAACACATACTCAAAGAACAGGCACTCAGAGAATAGTGTCCTGGAAAAACTTTCATGCTTAATTTTTCTCCTCATAATCTCCAATGCACTTTGAAGTAAAACATGTAACTGGGCAGCAGCTATCACAGTGTCCTGGGCATCACTTGGACCCTGCTGTGGCGTTTTAGGACAGCAGACACATTGTAAGGTTTGGTGCATGATGATGACATGACCAATTATTTTAGTGGAAGGCTCTTGAGAATATGTCTGAAAAAGACTGAACTTTGAGACTGTATGAATGATAATGCAAACCCTGCAATGATATTTTAAATATTGATGCATTGCGCAAGCAACATCTTCTACATTATTTCTTTCAGATTTCTACTGAATCGGTTATGTGATGATTAATAAAGCTGTTGTTGACCTGAGAACTGATATCACTGCCCTTTTATCTTTTTTATACCATTCTAAACCATAAACAAATCACTGCGTTCATGAGTTGTTTGCCAAACCTGTCATGTACCAGGAGGAGACGCATTCCTGAATTTTGAGTTATGAAAGGAAGACATCTTTATTCTAGTCTCTTGTCTGACTGCCTACAGTTCTCTGTGTCTGCACCAATCGCTATTCAACCGAGACCAGACAATGGAAGTCCTTCACAGCTTGCTCGAACAAGATTAGCAAAAGGACTAACCACCCATCACAATCTGCTCTGGCTCTAGATCGAGATTGTTTAAAAATCGAATAGGAATGCTGAATTAGAAGTGCTGTTTGTTCTGTCTAGAGTCTGAGAGAAAAAGAAAGGGAAGTATAGGTACATTTATGGATGGGTTGCAACAAGGTGTAGCACTTCTCTAAGGCAAGGGCACTGGACAGGGGGTAAAATTAAAATAAAGTTACTGTGGGTCTCATGTAGGGAGGGGCCCTGAATGCGACTTCAACCGAGGAGGACCCCCAAACCAATGATATTTACACAGAATCACCCACAAACCCTAGTGACGCCCCTGCTCTCAGGCCTGGTAATCTCTAAACTGACTTCTTGACATAATGCTATGGTCTAATTGATCCAACTGTCCGTGAGCGGTGGTACAAAAACATGGAAGCACAAAAGTTTAGTTGACAAATAAACAGGGAAATCTGGTTGCTGGTAACATGGAGGAGGGGTACATATTGTTAATTTGCATTTATAAACCAACATAACAATAAAAAGTAGGGGTGGGAATCTCTAGGCACCTCACGATTCGATTCGATTCATTTCGATAGCCATTCAGAGGGCTGCAATGTGATGATAAAACGCTTATCGATGCATCTTGATGTATCTTTTTTTTCTCAATACATGGTTTATTTTTTTCTCACTTTGTGACTACTTTGTACTTTCAAAGCAAAGTATTTGTAATGATCTATAATGAATTTAGTTTCAAAAACTGGTTGGAAAAACAGCAAACTTGTCCTTTAAATATTCAGAGCAATGTTTAATAAATTGCACTAAAGGCAGTTGCAGTGAAGCGCACAACTAAAGGAGTAGATAACAAAAACTCTTTAATGAAAAGTTTTTGATTAGTCAAAAAAGGGAACACGCAGGAGAATCTCAAAAAAATATAACACAACCAAACATTGATGATACCGGACAAAGGAAGAGAATAAAACTCAGGGCTTAAATACACGGGGAACTTAATAAAGGTGAACAGAAACAGGTGTGTGGAAACTAATTCACAGCCAGGGAAACAGAACACAGTCAAAACTGACTATACTGTACATTACAATTACATTTGTAAAGCATAAAACACATTATTTTACTACTGTAAAATGATTGTGATTTTAACAGTAAAATACTGTAAAAATGCTACAGTGAAAAACTGTTAATTGGTTAACAGAAAGTTTCCTTACTATATACGGTAAATAAATATATGATAGATCTAATGGTACATTTAATGTCATTTTACTGTAAAATACCGTTAAATTGACAGTTTAGGGAAGTAAAAACGAACAAGTCATTGTATAATTTACAGTGAAAAAACGTAAATTGACATTCCCACAATTCCCTGCGTGACACTTCACATTTGATGTATTTTTGTTGAAATAACTATGTTTCGTCATAGTTTTCTTAGTTTTTTTATAATCAGTTATGTACATTAGGGTTTTATGTTACATTCAATAAACAATTAATGTTTATTGTATTTTTAAAATTTCATGTGTGTTACCATGATGGTGTTTAATGTTTGTGTGAATGACACTGTGCACCTTCTAAATATATTAGTATTAACTTTCTTGTGGAAGAACTACTTGTGATGAGCTTGATTAATCATGTGACTCTCATTACTGCTGTGATTGTTGGTTGTCAGTGTATTACTATGGTACAAAACAGATATTAATACTTCAATAGGTCGGTAAATTAACATTATATCAGATAATGAAATACGGTTTATTACTGTAAATTTTAAGTTAAATCTGTAAAACCTAAAATGTTGCTACTGTATTTTTTACGGGAAATTTCTGGTAACCACAGCTGCCAGTTTTTTTCCGTAAATGTAACATTTTTTTTTTACAGTGTATGGGGAATGCAACATTTCCATCAACATGTCCAAAAATCACGGTGGCTCTGAGCCATCAGGTCTTTCTTATTAGTGAGGTGTGTTTGTGCATGGCATCAGTCACGTGCCTCAGAGACAACAGCACAAACCAGACAGACCAGGAGAGCTGCTTCATAATGACTGTGAGGCGTAAACCTGTCTTTGAAAGAGAGGGTGTGTGTGCACGTGTTAGAATGGATTGTCCATGGGGGGCCATGATGAACCTCCTGCTGCGATGGAGAACAATTTGTGTTCCATGAAGTCACACGCAAGATTCTCAGCTCAGCCTTTATGGCTAATCAGCCACGTGCACAGATAGACCTCAAGTGGTGCTCAGGCACCTGCCCTTCTGTGACTAGATAAGTGATACTAGATAAGTAAGTATTAAGTATTAACTAGATAAGACTAGTTAAGTGGCCTTTTCTAAGTCATAAGGGCATTTTTTTTTAATACTTTAGTTTTATTTAAATTCGACCCATGGCATCAATTCTCAATTACATGTGTGCCCAAAAAACGACATGAAGATCTAACTGTGCGAGACCGCATGAGCCCTCTTTCCCTCCTCCTCTACATCCCTCATCACAGCCACCGCGCAAATAAAGCACAGCAGCATTCACTGGTGACAGCCAGCTAGGTGACCATAGTGTTTACCCTAAGTTTCGCATTGTTTGTCGCTCCTGTCAAATTAAACCACTGTTAAAATATCTACATAGAGGCAGCCTAACTAGGCAATAGCCATACATTAAGCTTAACAACAAAAAGCAAATCTGACGTTGGTGTAAATTAATGTCGTGCTGGGTAGAAAATGGCACCAAATAAAAAAAAAAAATCTGCAAAATTCAAGATATGAATTTATGAGATTTTTTCTTTAATATCATGTGATATAGTTAAGCAATATCACACGAGCAAAAGTGCTGTTTTTCCCGATATCAGCACGATTGCAAATGTAATTTTAATATTTAGATTTTATCATTTTACCACATATAATTTTAATAAAAATAAGTTCAATAAACAATATGTCGATATTAATTTACACCTTTAAACACTGTAATGTAAATTTTGACTGTTTTTGACTTTTCACAAAAAAAAAAATTAGTTCAATCCAAAGCACAGAGAACAGTTGCAGAACTCTTTGAATCACTTATTATGCCTTGCTGCCACCTAATACAGTTTCATATAAAAGTATTATATACAGAACAGTAACATTTTATTTAAAAAAAAAAATCATATTGTAACATATAACAACACAATAATCAACATGACTTAAAAATGCTATATTTGGAAATAATGAATCATTCTAGAATGTTTGGGATTTAAAAAAATCTTAAAAAGGACTTACTCTGAAGACTTTTCTGAGTATGAATAATATCATTTTTATTTTTAATATTATTAAACATATTAAACAAAATATGACAATAATATTACAATAATACTACTTGACTTTAAAATAAAAATCATTTAATAAAAAAAATAAAATAATGGTTACATTTTATTTTAAGGTGTCATTGTTACAGTGTAATTATATATTTAAGTACTGAGTAATCTTAATCAACTACATGTACTTACTATAGGGATAGGATAGGATTAGCATTTGGTTGAGGGTTAAGCCCAATTTATACTTCTGCGTCGAACTCACGGCTTAGCTACGTTGTAGGGTGTGTGTAGCACGGCGTACCCTGACGTGCACCTCTCCAAATGTAACAATGCGTCAATTCTACGCGGACCGCAAGCGCTGTGATTGGTCTGCTAGAACCCCTCCCTCGGGTTTCACATGGTCCCTCTGCATGCGTCAACGGACAACGACGCAGAAGTATAAATGAAAACCAACATGTTGCCTACAGCCAGAGGCTGTCTGACGTATAAATCAGCCTTTAGTTGCATGTAATTATGCATAATTTACTGTTATTACTATGGTAAGTACATGTAACATATGTAACAAGGACACTGTAAAATAAAGTGTTACCAAAATAATTTATTTTATAGTACAACTGTAAAATTACAATACTAATGTTTGTGCCTTACTTTTTTTCATTTTCAAACATTAAACTATTGAGCTTTTATTTTGGCGGTTTGTCTCCAAAAAAATAAATGCACTGCAGGTTTAGAGATAAACCTGCCTGTGCCTACTCTCTAAATCTTCAAACTGTGTTTATTTATCAAGCGAATCAAGCCGCTCTGAGACTCTGAAACACTGTGAGCTGCACGCTTGTAAATGAGCACAGTGCTCCTGCTAATATTTTAGCTTGTTTAGCTAAAGTCACATCAAAAGCATCAAGTTTTCATCCATATTGCAATAATGATTTTATTTCAATATCATGCAGCCATATTACCAAATGCAAAGCAACATTTTCGCAAATAACTAGAACATCTGAGCATTGCTGTGGTGATTTTTTGCACAAGAAAACACCATTGTAAAAATCTAGTTTTGATTTCTGAAACTCTAAACAGTATGGTTTCATAAACACCTTTCATTTGCACGACTTATCTTCATAGTTTAATGTGTTTAGGTGGGACGCACCTGCACTGTGCTGAGGTCAGTCGTTTGCTGCGCTCCAATGGGAGTTGAAGGGTGAAGATAGCTGCTTGAGTTATGCAAATTACAGGATCACACATTCTACAGTCGTATGTCAGGTGGCTGAAATCAGCGCCAAGATCAGTAGATGAAGGCATGCCAGGGTTTACGCCATAAAGAAAAAATGAGTTCTAGAGAATGTGACGTTCATTCATATCCTGATAAGTTACTGAGAAGTTTGTCATTCACTGAAATATTGCTTCTTCATCTAAGGGAGGTTATGGTTTGATAAGAAGATTTTTTGTTGTTGTGAGATTTGTATATACCAACATTTAGAATGCTAATGCATGTGTTCCTCAGCAGTATTACAGTATTTTAATATGCTTGGTCTTAATTCAAATGTATGTGTAATGGTCACCAGCTGGAGTGCCCTTGAGAGCCACCAGAGGGCACTCCACAACAGACTATTGTCATTCCTCCACAAACTACATCTCCAATAATTCTCTGCCTGGACTCATTGTTTTCACCGGTATCTCATCTTCTTGTTGCTCACTCTATATAAGCCTGGTTCTTTCTGTCATTCCCTGCGAAGTCTTGTTTAGTGTCACACTGCAATTCCAAGCATTCTCCTGGTTTTCTTTATCTTGGTTTTCGATCTTCTGTCCGGTTTTCTTGGTTTCCTCTGTTTTTGCCTGTTCCCCTTTGACCCTGTTATTGTTTGGACTGATTACCCGGTGTTTATGACCTTTGCCTGTTTTCGACTACGATTGTGGATAAAACTGCATTTGGATGCTCAACCTTCGTGTCTCGGAGCAGTTCGTGCGCTGCAGATGATGTATTTGAGGAATAGTAAATGAGAGTGGACTACTTTAGGAGAGAGATGACATTTTCATTACCACTTTGTTAATTTATGGAGGCTTGGGTCTGGATGGAGTAAAGTACCTGTACATATCCAGCTGTCTCTCTCTCTCATGGTTTTCTCTCTCCTGCAAGAGTTTATTCTAATTAGACTTTTTCCTTGATAATTCCACATATTGCACTGCAATCAGTTACATTTACGACATTGGCTTAGTTAGCCTCATTGTTCCAACCACTGATAGCTTATGGCACCTCATAGATTAACTCATTATTTTCATTAATTGCAGCAAATGAGGTGTCTGACCTTTTTTCAATAATTTTTGCTCCTTTTTACTCACCAGATACTTTAAGTGTGTTTCACTAATGTGTGAAAATGAAAGAGTAATGGTGTCTTTGTCTGTAATAGGTTCCCTTTGTAAAGAGCATTTTATGCACAACAAATGTCTTGTGCTTGATACATTTCAAAAGTATACTTGCGTGAGAGATACATTACTGGTTAAAAGTACTTGACTGAATTTCTATTTCATATCTTAAAAAAAATTGTTTAATCTAAAGGTTTGTGCATAAATACAGTTCTTGAATTTGTTTAGACAAATGTAAATGGTGCCTATGCATGTTTTTCATTAATTTCGAGACAATTCAAAGGTTTTTTTTTTTACACCCTAGCTGGATAGCCGTTTTGTTTTGTTTTTTGTTTTGTTTTTTGTAATTTTTTACCTGATAGTGAAAGAAAAGCAGCTGAGCTGGAATCTAGACAAAAGGTGAAGCCTTTTGTCTCTAGGCAAGGCAAGGCATGGTTATTAATATAGCACATTTCATACACTATGGCAATTCAAAGTGCTTTGCACAGAAAGGAATTTAAATAACCACAAAGTAAAAGCAAGGAAAATAAAACAGTTATAAAAGGAATTAAAAGAGATAGTTATACATAAGTTATACATCAAATGAATTAAAAGAGTAAAAAGATGATACATAGATAAACTTCTCATCTGGTAAAACACCAGTGTATCATATTTTTCACAACTCCCAGTTTTTCTCTACGATTTTCCCATGGTGATTACACAGTCTCTACATAATTCCCATACTTCCATTTGTGTTATTTCATAGTCGAGCATAAAATAATAATAATTATTGAATGAAAATGCTTTATCTGCATGTTTGGATTTTAGTGTACCGTAAGTAAACTCTGGGAATGAACTGACGGGTAGAATTAGTAATGGCAGAGACAGATGGAGGCAGCAGTATTGGCGTGTGTGGGATGCTGGCATTCTTTAGCAGTGTGCGGAGAAGACATCTGCATGAGATGTGTTGTCAGCCATTTCATAGAGGTTCACGGCTCTATGAAGCCTTGCACAAAGGATGATTAGGCTTGAAATGACTTGTATTTAGTGACATGAAATGAACTTCTGAAATGAGAAGTCCCCTTTTACCTTTGAGTTTATTCACATCAATTTGTTCATGTTTCAGCTGCATTTGATGTTTATGGTTTCCTGATTAAAAGCTTATCCAACACCATTTATCTTATACTTGGGACTATCAATAAGAAATGAATACTTTAAAATTCTTTCTTGTTTATTTTAACATTATATCCACATCGAGTCACATCAAAGGCATCAAGTTTTCATCGCATTTAATGAGTGCTCATTAAAAACTCACCAACTCACTATGTGTTGCAAGTCATTTCAGATTCATTTTGATGTGCCTGAAAGTGGTGTTGGGTTAATAGTTTGCTCTCTAAGTCTGAACCATTTAGCCCAATTTGTGGACCTGTTGTACACTGCCTCATGTCATGTGACTTTTAACCTGTATTTTGCTGCTTTTAGGAGCTCAGTGAGAACACAGTACACCAATTCCCTCTCAAAATTTATTCACAAGTGGAAATATTAATACTTTACTCATCATTTTTTCATTTATTAGTCATTTTCTCATCCTAATGTTTTTGAGAATTCACCAGCTCTTGCCTTTTCATAGAAAACACCTCAGGTATTATTAGATGATTTACAAACATTGCACATTTTATTGTGGTTCTTACCATATAAAAAAACAGTAATATAGGAACTGAAAATCACTGATTTAGTTTTTACAGTAAATGACTGTTTGGTTGATGGGAAGTGAGTCTAGCTATTTCCACTCTAGAGATACACTGTTCGATTCTCTCTCAAGGCCTTTTCACATGTGGCCTTGAAATGATGAGCAATTCCGTCGTATTTAATCAAAGGAGTTCCTCGCCGAATCTCCCTTGTGAGTCTCATGAATGATCTTTATTAATGACCCAATCTGGATCCTAAAACGCTGCCCGCAGACTGTACCGAAGCACACACAGTCCCTACCCGGCTTTCTAGCGTAGTCATTGTAGCAAAGTTAAAATAAGGTAAAATGTTAGTAATGATTTGAGTTCTACACTGTAGGTGCAGATGGCATTGATTTCATCCAGACAGCCTCAGGGTTTCTTGTCTTTGCTAATGCAAGTTGTTTCACTTTCATTCAGCCTGAATCAGTCAGATAGACAAGCTTGCACAACTACAGTACGTGCTATTTCACTTCCTGTTGGACTGTTAGCCTAGCCCTAGAAAACATTACTGGCAGGACTCAGTTACAACATTTCAGACACAACATCATATCACTTTTAAAGGACAACATGTACAGAACATTTTGACCCTTAATCTTGTCTTAATGTCATCAAAATGAATCAAAACTGTGGCTTTTAATCCATGACTAATTCATGTCTACCCTTACGAAAAAGAAGTTTATTCAAGTGTTCTATTAGTATACTTCTTTTAAACTAAAAATAAGAAAGTATACTTTCAGTCTACATTTTATATACTTCTCAGAAATATACTTAAAATTACACTTAAGTATACGTCTTGTACTATGTCTGAGATGCGCCACGCATTACGCCATCACATTGGAAAGGTCACGCGTGACGTAGTCGGAAGTACCGACCCAGTGTTTACAAGTTTGGAGTAGGAGGACCGTTCAAAGTTATTGTATGTTGAATGACACATATTTATATGTATTTGTGTCAGTTTATTGTTTAAAATGGTCCTTATGTGTGCATATCCTGGATGTTTAACAATGTCACGCATGACCTTTCCAACGTGATGACGTGATGCGTGGGCATCTCAGAGATGGTACAAGACGGGCATTTATGGTTAAAAAGTATAAACATTTTTTTTTTTTAAATGACCGATCACTTGGCTAGGTAAGATCCTGACTTTCCCGACTGGGATCGTGTCGAGCCTTTGAAGCTGCATTGAGACTGACATTTGGACCTACAAACCGTTGGTTGCCATCGAAGTCCATTATATGGATAAAAATCCTGGAATGTTTTCCTCAAAAACCTTAATTTCTTTTCGACTTTAGAAAGAAAGACATGGACATCTTGGATGACATGGGAGTGAGTAAATTATCAGGACATTTTTATTTGAAAGTGAACTAATCCTTTAAGCCTTTTATGGGAATTTAAACTCGGCATGAAACGAAAGTTGCGATAATATTTTCTTCCCTATTGTGACGTATATCCATGTCCGGGACTTATATCCTTGTCTGTCGGGACTGGAATTAATTAGATCATTGGATCATTGTGGTTTCCTATTGCTGTGTCCTGCCCTTGTGACAGTAAACACATCATCAGAGGAGTGAAGAAATGCTAGAGGGAGGGGAACTTAGTTTGATTAAATATTACAAGGGTACATGAATTAAAAAGTAAAAATAATGATGTGCACAGATAAATCATTTATTATAAATACTGCAGTATTATAAATCATTTTGCTTTAATTGTGAATTTAAGGGTTCAAAATGTTTAATCAGTTTCTGTTCAATTTATAAAGTAGGGAAGATTAGGTGTATGAAGTATTTTTGGTAACTTGTCAGACCTCTTTTTTTATGTCATTTTTAGTTTTGCTTTCCCCCCCAGAAATGAAACAGTGAAAATAGCTAAGAATGAGTCATAAACAGGGACAAGCATTTGACATTGAGGAAAGATTCAGGCTCTATACAGTAATCGACTGCATGAATAACAGCTCCTGACCTCTTGACCCCTTAGCTTGTATTTGTGGACGTCCTTCAATCTGCCCCCTGTTCGGATTGGCTGCATTCATCCCGGGATAGTGAAGATGTCCATCTGTGTGGGTTCAGCGTATAGATACAATCTGCCAACCACTAGGCCAGCGCACAGCAAGACCAGTGCCACAATCTTCAGCGGAATAAGCCATGTAATGCCTTAAGTCTGATTACAAAAAGCTTTGTCATACAGTTTTAGTCTGCATTACTGCAGGAATCATCGTCATCTGTATGGAATGGAGGGGAATTCCATCCTGAGCCCATATGCAGTTCCCGAATGCTCTCATTACTTTGTGCTGGCTGCTCTCAAAGATCACAGTCTTGAGTCTGTGAACCCAGTCTACAAGCCATTCCCATCAGCGGGACTTTGAAAACTTTCATTCTCTCCACCATAAAGGCTTTGGGATAAACACAGCCTACCCTGGGAATGGAGATGGAACGGCTCTTTAAACTTTGTTTATGCTCATCTCACTGAAGTAGGTCATTTAATAGTGTCTAATCTCCCTTAATTACACTTATAGGCTGCCAAGGTTAGACATGCAGACAGAACTGCCAAAGGCCCTTATTGATTTCACTTTAAATTAGGGAAATTTCATGCAGTCAGGCCAGTCTGAGACTTAACAGAAATCAGCAGGTAAAGACACTTCAGAGATGTTATCCGTTCTTTGTGATTTCACCTCAAAGATGCCCCAACAATTTGCTGTTCTCAACAATATTGCCATTGTTTTAGAACCTTGTGAGCTGTTTTGATTTCTGCCTTTATTGTAGGCAGTCCTAACGGAAATGTAATCTTGTAAGTGAGGGTTTTGGAACATTCTAACTGTGCCTTGTTCAAATTGCTTTCCTCATGTGAAGCGCACTGGAAACTTGATGCCCAATCCTTTTAAAGTTTGATGTAGCATGTTGCTAAGCTAACAACAATTGGGAATTGGGAAAATAATACATTAAAATATTACCTTTAAAAATAATGATAATTAAACATTTATAAAAATAAAAGATTTTCTGTAATTAATTCTTTTTACACTTTACACAGTGTATGTTTGCTTTTTGCTTCGTCTGCCAGTGTCTTTCGCAATACATTCTGGGATTGATTTGTGAAGGGTGCATGCAAAATAAGTTATCCTAGAAGGGAGGTTTTCGAGCAGAACCGTAGTGCCTCGCCTTTTGCTAATTATTTCTCAGAAATCTAAATAACCTCACCTAACCCCTGTATTATGCATGGACTTTTTTATAGATTGTATAATAGTGAAACTTCAGAAATGCATTGATTAAAAAACCTAGTTTGAAAAATGTTCAGCTCCTGTTATAGATAATCTTTGTATTAATCTTTATAGTGTGTTAAGCTTTTTCATGTTATAAATGGCGAAAAGAATGCTTTTTGCTGAATGTTAAATGTCAGTGTTAATGTCAATGTGGGATAGAAAAGAAAACAAACATTATTGTTCACTTTCCTGTTCTGTTGACGGGAATCTCTTCCCTATTTAGTTATGATTAAAAAAGCCTTGTTTCACATCACTTCCCATAACATCAGTTTCACTTTAATATACACTGCTAGCTTTTTGGATGGAAATGAGCTCTCAAGAGATCTCATACTGGATTAATGTGCCTATAAGGCCATGAAATGAAACTGTATCATAGAGAGTCCAGCAGAGACACCTTATACATCCTTAAACAGCTACTTATTTATTATAATTACGTTAAAATATTCAATTAAAATACATTCATTGATGCTCAAAGAGTATTAATACTCATTTTTTTGAGTATTAATACTCATTATATTTTAGAATTTAAAATGTAGTTTTTTAATATGTTATTTTGATAATATTTAATGTTTTAAAAATGTTTTATTATATTTAATAACAATTTAATATCAAAATGAATAACATTAACATGTTTAAAGTTTATGAATTGCTGCTCAAAGAGTATCAGGGGCAGTTTACACAACATTATTTTCAACTAAAAACTGAAAATGTTTTATATGAGTATTGGCAGTGCATTTACATGACAATGGCATTTTGTGGGCCTGAAAACGCAAACTTTTGGAAACGGGTTTCAAAGTATACGTTTTTGAAAACTACACTGTTATCGTCTGTGTAAACTACAAAAATGGTGACGTCATGCGCACATATATTATATGTTCAGTCTATAGACGTGTAGTGTTTCTGTACAAAGTGACATCGCCAACTACTGGCCTGGCAGCGTAATGCGATGTTTTTAGTTGGTTTCACGGATCCATGTGAACGGGGATCGTTGTCGTCTGTACGCGAAAAACGCAAAGGAAAAACTTTTCCATTTTTAGTACATAGTTGTCGTGCAAATGTACCCGTAGTGTTAATTTCCTGGTTGAGCTGACTAATCTCTCTGATGTTGACGCTTTTGATAAGAACGGATTGATGGGAATTGAGTGACTGGCATTGATGATCCATATCCTCGGCTCTTAGTAAACCAGTCGTCACTGGGGTGTAAGTGGATGACCTGCTTCACATGTGCTTTCCGCTCTGTCCTGCAAAAATAACATCCTATTATTCATCTATTTATTGAACGGTAATACTTTCCCTGATTTATGCACCTCTGCGAGTTACTTAAATATTAAAATCCACACACGCTCCCTTCGCATACTCCCAGCCTTACTTTATCAATACATATGTAAATGAGAGCTGAGATTAAAATGCAGATTTCAAAGCTGCTGATGTAAGAAGTCCATCCAGCTCTTCCTTTCAGTCAAACTTAAATGAGTTTGGGCTTATATGGCCGTTTTGTTGATGGTATACACAACCTCATCTTCAGTCTCCTTCTCAGTTACTGTGTGGATTGGCAACCCCTGGACCCTGTGAGAGGGTTTGACTTTCTTTTTGAATATGAGCTGAAAGGACTATTACATCGCAATTTCATGCCCCAGGGGTTATCTGATATCCTCTTCACTACATTTAGCTCAAAGTGTCTCAGTCTCCTCACCTACCCCTGATTCACTCAATGCCTCATTTCACTCTCTCTTTGCCACCACCCTACTGAATGACTTGTCTCAGTGCTTTTAGCACCGTCTCTCTTGTGTGTGTGTGTGTGTGTGTGTGTGTGTGTGTGTGTGTGTGTGTGTGTGTGTGACCAATACCTGAGCACAGAGTCCAAAGTGTACTTTTTTGTACCTGCTGTACCTGCTAATTTCAAGGAAATCAGCAGCTAAAGACACTTCAGAGATGTTATCTGCTCTTTGTGATTGTACCTTAAGGATGCCTCAATAATTTGCTGTTATCAAAAATATTGGCTCTGATATAGAAACTAGGGAGCTGTTTTGATTTCTGCCTTTATTGTAGGCAGTCCTAACGGAAATGTAATCTTGTAGGTAAACGTTTTGGAGCATTCAACATCATACAGTAGATCATACAAATTGCATTCCTCATGTGAAGTGCACAGGAAACTTGACGCTCAATTGATGTTGTTAGCGTGTTTCTAAGCTAACAACATGATGCTCGATTGATAAGCCTAAGAATTCATTACACACAAATATTGGTTAAATAGTACTTTAAAAATGATTACATTTAAAAATAATGATATTAAAATTGTATAAAAAGAAAAATATTTGTTTACATCTCACATAATGTATCGGTATATTTGCCTTTGCCACTCACTAGAAAAATATTATTTAGAAAATAATACCACACCAACTGAGAAACTTTTCAGGCTTTAAATGTTTCTTACTCACCATGAAACAGCATTTTGCATTTGTAATAGTATTTACCATTATAAATAATACTTTTTTTTTTTACTCACTAGAAAAATAATATTTTAATATTAATAATATTTAGAGAATAATACCACACAAATTGAGGACATATCCAGGTTTTAAATATTTCTTACTGACCATGAAACTGCGTTTTTCATTTTTTTTTAAATAATTGTATCATTATAAATTTATTATAATAAATGATATTGATGCTCAAAACTCTTGTATGTATTTTTTACTGCAAATTTATATTTTAATATAAATCATAAAACCATAAAACTAATAAAAACCAACTGAATTTACCAGCCTTAAATTAATAACAGCTTTGTTATATATATATTTTATATATATATCTAATATCTTTTATTTCCCATGACAATGGATTATTTAGCAGTTTCCTCCTTGTGACAAACAGTACAGTCATTATATCACTCTCAGCATCACGTGAATGGTGAACCACATCTCGGTGAAACTCCAGCTGTTACAAAAGCATTGCGAGAGACTTTGTGATTTTGTTCGGTTTTGGGGGATTTATGCAAGAAATACTTCACATATGTGTCATCACTTGGAGCTTTTTCTGAGCCCAAAAAAAAAAAGCCATCATACTGTAGATTATCTTGCTTATAGATAATCTTGCTTGAAGTTTACACTTTCAGCGGTCATTGTGATGATACAAACTCATTTAGTGTATTTTTTAGCACTTTAAATTGCATTTCTAGTCATCATAGGAGGTCCCATTTATTTTGTTTGAAATCTTTGATTACGGGTTGTCACATTATATGCAAATTTTGCTCAGCACTGTATGAAACCTGAAAAACAAAGGATGAAGTATTTTATTTTGAACTGTGACTCATCTGAATGTAATTATTTTCATTAAACCCCTCACAGCATTGAATAACACCGCAGACACATTGAACGTTTTTCTTTCAATCACTGCAAAAATCTCAGTAGCTGTAGTCAAGTATTTGAGCAGTATTTACCAACCTCACAGCACACAAAGAAAACACTGGACGTTTTTCATCCAGGTTCTTTAATGAGTAATCTTCACTGTGTTGACTGAGCAAAGTCCATAAGCGACTTAAAAAGCGAAAAGCAGAGCCATTTAGCAGGGCAAGCGAATGAAAGTGAAAGGTACAGGACGCCCTTAGTGCATTATCCAGCTTATTAAGGGCTTGCACTTAAATAGTAGACCTCAGGTGAACGCACGAGACCCAGCCAAGAGCAGCAGCACCCTTACACCCACTTTCTCACCCTTAACCTCCCTATGAGGTATTTTAAGCAGGATTTTCTTAGTACTGTGCGTACAGCTCTTTGTATAGTATGTCCTTTGTACCTGCTTTACTGGAAAGTGCATAGTCATTATTAGTCCAGGGCGGTCGTGACCACAATTTCCTTATTTCAGTCATGTATTTCCTCCTCTATAACCCTGGAGGGTAAGATTGTTCACTTCATGAAAGTTGTATACGCTTATAACTTTAAAATATATATGTAAGAGATGATAAAAATGTAGTTTGTCAATTTATTTAGTACTGCCCAGAGCAAGTTGCATAACAGATATTGAAGTATATTTAACTAGACAAAATAATTACTAGGCTGTTGAACCGGGCAATTTGTGTACATTTTAAATTAGCTGTGTAAATTATATATATATATATATATATATATAATGTAAATATCTACAATGTTAAAAAGCTTAATCAGTGCTAAATAAAAAAATAAAAAAAAATTCACTTTTATGACCTTTCTTATTTTTATTAAATTATAATTATTTTTTTATTTTATTTAATTTTATTATTTATATTTAGCTTAATCAGTGCTAAATAAAACTCAAAATGCATTTTTAACCACCCTTCTTATTATTATATTATTTTATTATATTGCAATTTTTATTACCCTTCTTTAATTTATTTTATTTTATTATCTTCATCAGTGCCAAATAATAACAAAATGCATTTTTTTATCACCCTTCTTATTTTTATTTTTAGCTTTATCAGTGCTAAATAAAATAGAATTAAAAAAATGTCATCATTTCACTCAAAGTGATCAAAATTGCAGTTTATATTTTATCAGTGCTAAATAAATAAATGCATTTTTTTATTGCTCTTTTTTATTTTAAATATAATACATAATCTTAATGACAGTGAAATGAATTCCTAATGTAAGAAACCTGTTTTTCTGGCATGGTCTCCTCAGCTTCAGCAGAATTATTTCTCTTACACTTTCGATTCTGCAGTTTGTGCTCCCTGACGTGGCGCCCTAATGACCCCAACCTCTCTACGGTCTGTCTTTGACTTTGTTTTCCCCTGTCTATCTCTCTGGTGCTTTGTTGTAAGCGAGCCCTTATAATCAGTGTTTCTGGCTAAATTAGAATAATTGCTGTGGGTGAGCGTCTGAGGTTCTTGACCTTTTCTTTCGGGAGCGTGCAGTCTTATAACCACATTACAGCCAATGAAGTGAATCCACTGAAGGATGAGAAAGGAAGGCAGTGTGCACATTTACCAAGCATAGAGACAAATGACAGTCTGGAGGGGGAGGGACTGTGTGTTAGGAGGATGGGGGTGGGGATTTGAAACCCAGACAGCCAAAGAGCACGCTCGGCTCCGCCCCCTCATAAATAATGCACAAAGCTTCGAGTTGTCCCTGCTGATTGGAGTCAGCTGGAGGAAGTGGCTGGTTGCTGGGTTTACCGGCTGAGAGAACAAGTCTTGGCTAGTATTGTCTCATTCGCTCTGTGAGTGTGTGTGTGCGCATTTGCCTCTGTCTGTTCCAAAGAAGGAACTTGGATGTAGGACAGTTGGATCTTCATTGCATCTTGTTACGCTTCCACTTCCGTGTTTATCAGCTTCACCTCTCCAACAGGATTTACACTGGGGACATGTAACCTCTCCAGCAAGGCTTTGTCTGTCTGTCTGTGTGTGTGTGTGAGAGTGTAAAGGAGGGGACCACCTCCTCCTAAAGGATTCACCAATGCATTCCTGTTGGAAAATGAAGATTCAGGTACAAATGCTGCAATGTTTTGGTGTTTTCTTTCCTCTGTTTGTCAGCCTCCTGCGGCCGAGGCAGTGTGTGTTTGTGTGTGTCATTGTGCTCATGTGAAAGGGGAGCTGTGCGATTGCTGTCTCCATGGCTGCTATTGAGAGGCCTGTTGTTGTGTTATGGAGATTAGGCAGCTTCTGTTCACTAGTCCCAGTTTCAGCATCAGCTGTGAGCAGAATGCTGTTTTTCTTAAATAAGCAATGCCGACATTTATTGTGCATTTTTGTTATTTCTATTCCCTGGTTGTGATTCCCTTTCTGCTCTCTACTTCCCGCTGTAAATGTGTGCTTAGTTGAGGGCTTTTATATTTGCTAGCAAGACAGCACTACTGTTGAATTTGTTTTGTTTTTTTAATATCATGTTATACTGACCAAGCAGATGGGCTGAGCTTATGTTTAGCCACACATATAGAGCACTTCCTTTATTTTCAACTCTGTGCCTCAGTATAGGAACTGTAATTGCATGTTGTTGTTTTTTGGTGTTGCAGGCATGCAAACAAACTCAGTAATCAATCATAAAGTGGCCGGGTAAGATTCATTAGTTCCTGATGCAGATTAGTGTATGGTTTTGGCACTTATGAACTTACTAACCAGGCATATATTATATTGAACCTTAAGTGGTGACTGAACACTGCGCCTAATTTTTTTTAATCATACAAAAATATCCTTCATTTTAAGCATTGACATTTATCAATATTACTATGAGACTAAAAGGCCCAAATAAAATTATTGACATGACACAGGCTGAATGTGCCTTTTTTTTTGGTTCATGTAGGGATGCACCAATATTTATACTCTTGCAGAGACTGATAAGCTGATAATTGATTTCATGTTATGGCTGATAACTGATAAATGACTGATATTAAAATCCTGAATGACTTTGTATAGCTTTATTCTGTCATGCACAAAAGAAGATATTTTAATGAATGTTGATAGCTATGGTTTCAGTTCCCATTGACCTCCATTGTATGGACAAAAAATACAATGGAAGTCAATGGGAACTGAAACGATTAATAGTTAAATATTGACAGTATGAGTTAATGTATATTCATTTATATCTCAAAAATCTTCCGATAACTAATATGGTACTGAGTTATCTTGCATTCCTAGTTTTAATGTTTTGGTAGCCAATAACTCACCAATCAAAACACACTGTTTGCGTCCTAAAGCTTAGGCACCACATCTGGCAATGGCTTCACAGGCAGCAATTGGGCGCACACAGGTATCTCACAAAACTTTATTTTTTTTACCTTGTCCTTAACTGTTACAGAAAGCAACGCACAGGATTGTGGGATAGCAAAATCAGTGAGGGCCATATCTATGCTGCCTTCATATATTGATCAGATGAAGGTATCTCATGAAACAGGAAGTGAAGCTAACATTGGATTTGAACTATGTTTTACAACCTGTCATACTACCTGTAAATTATGGCATTTGCCTAATTTGCCTTCTACCAAGTGACTAAGATGAATTTGCACCAGAATTTTGTAGAGTTTGATTGGACATCAACACTAAAAGATATGGGACAAGTTTTCTCCTTTCTTTTAAAGGTCGATAAGCCTATTTTGTCTCATTTATGCTCTATTATATGATTAGTTGTATTATATGATTTCCATTTAGCATTGCTGTCCACGAGCGGAACTTCAGAACAGACCTGCGACCCATTTGCAACCAACTGCTTTATACGTGTTTGCAATGACGGACACATTAGTTCGGTGATTGTACTTTCTCTCATAGCCATTATGTGTCATTAAATCTCAATGATGGTCTGTTAAATGAGGCCTGTTAATATACTGGCTAAGTTCATCATTACACTCAGTACTCTCTGACTTCGATTTTTGAGTTGTTCTGACTGAAACATCCCAGCAATAGAGACACACGTGTCTGTGACAGTGCACGAGCAAATCGCATCATTGACAGACGCACAAAATCGCAGGCTTTGTGTGAAATCCCCTCGTTGGAGGGGGCCGACTGAGATTAGCGGTCACATGCTCCCCCGCCCCGCTAAAATCCCGTGGGATAGAGGAAGTCATGAGCGAACACAGGAAGTGTGCCTGTGTCAACAACAAAAAATGATCCGGCCATCTTTGTTCCAGACCAGAGAGACAGACACAGGCAGATAGAGGTTCTCATTAAGAATGACTCAGTGATTTAAGGGAGATGTGACTGAAAAGCCTGAGGGTTCTGCTGTACACTACAGATTATCCCTATTACTGCCATGCTGTTTCTCTTCTACCACTCTGCCATCTGATTCACATGAGCCCTACGTAGTGCTCAGTTCTCCCTACACACTGAGAAGATGCACTGCACTTAGCAAAATCTGTTCGATTGGGATGACCTGCAACATCATCAAATTTCAACATCAAGACAGTACTTGAGTTGTGCAGGGGCTCAAAAGGCCAATTTGATAACATTAGCGCTCTCTCTCTCCTCTCTTTTACTTCTATATATGACCTCTGAAGGGTAGGGCTGGAGCCTATCCCAGTATCTTAGGCCGAAGATAGGGGAAAGCAACCTGGCCAGTCCATCACAGAACATATAAATAATTTCATGTGTATATCAACGTGTATTTATGTAATATATGTATGTATGTGTATATATATGTTATTATACATTTAAATTGATATAATTTGTCATACCCCTGAATTTAGTATTACATTTCTGGTAAATTTTAATCTGTAGTTTACTGTAATCTGTAGAGGGGAATATTATCAGTGAATAATGGCTTGAATTTAGCTCACGCAAAGATATTGTATGACTTGGAATATAGCGCACAACTTAAATGGTCTATGTACACTTTACTTTTTAAAAGTTTGGGGTCGGTAAAATGTTTAAATGTTTTTGAGAGGTCTCTTATGTTCACCAAGGCTGCATTTATTTGATCTAAAATACGGTAAAAACAGTAATATTGTGAAATATTAATACAATTTAAAATAGCTATTTTCTATTTTAATATAATGTAAAATGTAATTTATTCCTGTGATGTCAAAGCTGAATTGTTAGTATCATTACTACAGTCTTCAGTGTCACATGATCCTTCAAAAATCACTCTAATATGTTGATTTGCTGCTCATGAAACATTTATTATTATTATCAATGTTAAAAACAGTCATGCTGCTTAGGAATTTTTGGAAACCATTATTTTCAGGATTCTTTTATGAATAGTAAGTTTGAAAGAACAGCATTTTTTTTAAAATAGAAATCTTAAGTAACAATATAAATGTTAATTTTAATTTAATGCATCCTTGCAAAATATAAATACTAATTTCTTAAAAAAAAATTATAAATCATTATATAATCCATCATACCCCTGCATTTAGTAATAAATGACTGTACTGTTTAATCTGAAAATATGTGACTGGAAGGAAATATTATGCAGTAAATAATGACTTACATTTTGCTCATTCAAAGCTATTTTGTCACTTGGATTGATAGAGCTCAATTTATATGATCTATTTTTGTTGTTTTTGTCATTTTTGGAGCTTGACAGATGTGTTAACTGAACTTGCAAAAAAGCTCTTTGTGATCAATAGGAATACATTACAGGTTTAGAACACATGAGGGTGAGTGAATAATGACAGCATTTTATTTTTTGATTGAATATCCCTTTAAGTCGAGCTGAGGCACAGCAAATGCACAATGTCATTTATGCACTCAAACCTCATTATCATAAATATTTGCATATGAACTTCTTTATATGTCTGATTATGTTTGCTGCATTTCCAGTGTCATCGTGTTGTAGATAATTATGTACTACATCATGTGGTTTGAGAGACTGAAGCAGATTGTTTATCTATGAATGACCTCACATTTGCATTTAGACATGAGGGAACCGTCCAGCGGGACACTGGGGAACACAGAGGTCCTAGTGTCAGAAAACTAATTAGTCTTGACTAGCCTGAGTTAATTAGGAGTGGATTTTATGCCAACATCAGAAAATAATAAATAATCTGAGTGTTTTTTTTACATAGGAATGTAGTTTCTCTTTGAGATTCGAACAATAACAGGGCTGCAGTTGTGGGCTGTTATATTTGGACGTTGTATTATACTCGCTTCCATTCTCTTACCTTCACTTTCATTTCACTTGCTCATTCTTTCGGAGGTTTAATGTTCAGAATTCCTAGTTCTTGTATACTAATGTAGAGAAATAGGAATATAACATTTGGTCCGGACCAAAAAAAACAATTAGTCCTAGTCTGCTTAGCGTTCAAATTGCAATTTTTAACACCGAACCCTAAAGATACCAAACCTAAAAGCATAGGGATAAATTCACAAGCTTAGCTTTTATGACATATTGCCTATTTTGAGACGGAGCTTACCGAACATCCAAAACAACGCTGTGTGCTGGGATAAATGCTCTCGTTGTATATGCATAGCCTACATATGATGGTATTTTGACCAGCTGAGAACTCGTGAAGAGCTTATAAAATGTGTAAAGGAGTCAAAACAGTGGCACGAATCCCTCCATGACACACACAAACGAAGATCTTCTGCGAGGAGATAATGTTCTGAGACCTGTACCGAACTATGATTGGCAACATCACAACTATGACGAGAAAAAACATTCTGTCCTTTTTTGGGTCTCATCTTCCTGTTTTTGGTTCGTTTACATCCGTGTTGCGTTCAGATTTCATTCGAACCGCACCAGAGTTTGTTTGGAAGCGCACCAAGACCCAACTTTTCCCATAGAACCAAACATGCCAAGTGTGAACACACCCTAAAGCAAACATTGTGACACTTGCAGTTAGCAGTTATACATATATATGTGTGTGTGTGTGTGTGTGTGTGTGTATATATATATATATATATATATGTATATGTGTGTGTACATATGTATATGTGTATATGTGTATGTGTGTGTTTTTAACTGCAACAAGTATTATCTCTTTTAGTTGAACATTTACTGTCTTCCATGTCATTCTCGCTGCTAAATATAATTACCAGTTATAAATACCACTGGTTAATCCAGATGTATTTAACAAATCCACATTTACATCTTAATGCTTTAAGTGTACTTCTTCATTTCTCACTCTGGTGTAAATGTAGTTTGTGGTTGAGTATGGTTAAGTGAAGCAGATGTGTGGATGTTGCGTACAACCCTGTTCCCCTTTTCAGTTGCTGAGAAATGACCATTTCCTGTGATTCAGTAGAGATAGTGCTCCGGTGCTCGGCCTTCAGTCAGCTGAGCTGATTATAACTGTTCTTTTCGGATCATGTGATCTCGGGTTCATGGGCCTCAGAGGGCTGGCGTTTGTTTGACAGGTCAGATGGGTAAACTGCTGCTCTCAGCTGAAAAGTGACCCATAATTGTTGTCATTGCCCAGTATATGAATCCTTCTCTGTCTGTGTGCTGATTATTTGATATGGAAATTTGAGCTACCATTGTGTAAATTATGAGCTCAAACAGGAAAATGCTTCCAAGCGCACTTCCTGTAAGATAGGGTTACATTCCCAGTGTCCCTCGGCATGAAAATCGTTCCAGGCTATTTCGATCTTTCCTGCAATCACATTATCCTTTATAATACATTTTAATGTTATTTAGGTTGTAAATTAATCCTATTTATGCTGACATGTGTCATTTGTGAAATCATAGGTAATAGAAAGCAGACTGTACTGTGTAATGTGTGTGTGATTCAAAGCTTTTGATTAGTTTAAATTATATGTTTGCTGGGTGCAGTACACTGAATTGCAAATCTAATCACTTGTTGAAGTTAAATACTGCATGAAATTCAATGCAGAAGTGGATGATCCCAGCATGCTTTGCTTGCGCGTGACATGACAGGATTTGAAAGTTTCTTGTTAAGGCTGGTTTGACTCTCACTACTGCTATTTGTGAAATCGCTCTGATCGGCATGATAAACAAACAAACTGTGTTTCAGTTTCAATGTGCACTGCATAATCTGAACTAAAACTAGATAATAACTAGAAAACAAGACAAACTTTGATGTCTTCAGAGAGCCTGACCAGAAAGTTTTAAAAGCTTGAAGTTTAAAGGTTTTCAGTTTGAAGTAGTTTGAAGTTTAATGTAGTTTGTAATGTTGCTTAAAAGTTTTGAAGGCAATAGTATATCAGAAAAACAGATTGTTGCTAGAATGTTTCTACCATGAATTAGCACATTGCTAAAATGTTTTTAGCATGAATTAGCACATTGCTAGAATGGTTGCTAGCATGATTTAACACATTGTTGAATTAACGCATTGCTAGCATGTTTTAACGTGGCTAGCATGTTTCTACCATGCATAAGCACATTGTTAGCATGAATTAGCACATTGCTAGTATGTTTTAGCATGTTTCTAGCATGAATTTGGCCATATCTAATTATTATACAGCATCTATGGTGGTTACGGCCCTGCTGTGATATAGGCCAAAGGCTATTTAAGCCTATACTGTATGTCCTATTTCAACTTCCTGTTTCAGTGGGTTTACGTCAACACGGGACAGAAAATTGTATTAAACTATTTCATGGTTTTAAATGCTGTTTTGCTCTCTGTCCCTCTGGACTCATTGTTGGCATCATAATCAGAACATCTATTTTTCCTGTATCTGTTTACGGTGCATGGCTTAATTTTGTTGTGGTGGAGGATGTTGCTGCCTTGCAGGAAGCAATAATATGAAATATGACGTGCGAGTCGCTTGATTATTGTCTCCTGAAAGGAAATATCTATAACTAAATGTGAAAGCCGAAATTTCATCAGCCCTATATTCAGGCTGCATTTCACCCTTACTTCAGATCGTGATGTTTGTTCTGTTGATTCAATTCTGCTGCTGCCTTGTCTTCATTTTCTCTCTCTCTCTCTCTCTCTCTCTCTCTCTCTCTCTCTCTCTCTCTCTCTCTCTCTCTCTCTCTCTCTCTCTCTCTCTCTCTCTCTCTCTCTCTCTCTCTCTCTCTCTCTCTCTCTCTCTCTCTCTCTCTCTCTCTCTCTCTCTCTCTCTCTCTCTCTCTCTCTCTCTGTGTTTATACACACAGACAGTAATAACTCTCTTAATAATAAGTAAAGAATAATTGACAGTGTGCTGTTGAATTATTAGAAAATAATGCACAACTAATGTGGCCGCGACGCAAAACAGAGTGTGCATTATTTTCTAATAATTCAATGAACAGGAGTCAATTGTTCTAATGCTACAGTTACCACATCTTAAGACATTGTTCAGAAGTTGTATTTCAAGACATTTGTCAGGTTTTTGTCTTTAACATGCTCTTGTTTGCAGGAATTATTTTATATGCATCTCATCCCATTCTTCTGTTGTTCATTTAGAAACATCATTTTAGAGCTAGTAACAGAGGCTTGAGCCAATGATAGCAGACTAATGCAGTCATTAATGCAGTTATTAGAGAGAGAGAGAGAGAGAGAGGTTAAGCATAGTCTGTCTCTCAACAGTGTTCGGCAGCAGTGTATCTACTAATAGCTAAACTGTAAGTTTATCTGCTCCAAGAACAGCATTGTTATTACCTCACTAGTGACAAATGTCATGTAGCTTTTAAGTTGCTAAACTATTTTACTGATATGTCAGAGCAACACGTTTCTGTGCAAGCGTGTGTCTGTACTGTATTTGTGTGCGTTTGAGTGGGAGAAAGAGAGTAGCCTATGTGCTTTCCGTACATAATAAAGATTAATTTTGTGGCAAAAATATGGAAATAATTTGTCATTTTTATCCTATTATTTGCTATTTATTTGCTTGGGCAGTGTCATTGTGGGTTTTGGTTCTTTTGTTGTTAGTCTGTAAGGACCTTTGAAATGATTGAAATCATTTGGCAAAGTGATATGGAACTGTAATGCAATCAAAACCTGCCTGGAATTACTTCAGCCGTGGGTTTCCCTGAAAATAATTGCACTCCTTAGAACGTTTCAGATTTCAGAACCAATCAGATTCAAGCATTCAAGAGACCCGTAGTATAAGAACCAATAATCTCAGCACATATGATTTGGTAAATGCATAGCAGTTTTGCTCTTAAGGAACGAGTTACCTTTTAATGCAGTAATTATTAGTTAATTAATTATTAATAATAATATTAGTAATAATTAACAGCCATGTCCCTGTCACATCAGCAATCTGAACGTTTATACTCTGTGAAGTGTGAACTGTTACATTTTCAGAATACTTTACAGTAAGATGGGAAAATTATACTACTTTGTTGTACCCAAATGATACCTGAGATCATACATTTATTTTAGAAGAGATCTATTGTTACTTTTTGAAAGGGTCCACTATCCTAGCAACCCCTCTGAACACCCTAACAACATCATTACAATGCTCTGGCAACCAGCAAGAAGTAATGTGGTGCCAAGTTTTGCACAGGCAAGAGCCACTCATATTTTCTTCAAACAATGCAATCTTTTTTTATTACTATGATGCTATCCTGTCAGTCAGAGTCAGTCTTTCTCATTTTGCACCAGATGGCTTAATATTCGAAGATTTAATTAACTGGTCTAAATTTAGTTTATTATATGTTGTCGTTTAAACTTCCACAACCAAACTGTTTGATTTTGAAAAGTGTACAATAATTTACATTAGGCATGTATAATAGTTGTCACTTTCAGGGTATTTTTTTTTCCTCAATCCTTGCTTAATTTGTGACGCTGGAACAGATGCTGTTTATTTATGCTCCTTAATCTCCATAGCTGAACCATGATCACATCCTTTTACCGTAATGCTTTGAGGAACCATGCGTTTCTTCGAAACCAGTTCTGGGAATGTCCTATGAATTTGATTGTGTAATTAAGGCCATTCAAACATTAACTGGCAGGAAGTGCCGAGTAGAGAGATGAAAACAGAAAGACCGTGATGGTGGTGATGTTGTAGCAGTGATGTCTCATTTGCGGTCTGTTCCCCCTGACTGCCGTTGTTGCGTTGAGCTGTCTGCTGAGGCAATGAGACATGGATATGGGGAATCTTAAAGATGGAGCCAGCCAGCCAGCTGAGGAAGTGTTAGATGGCCATCTGTCACAGGTCTTCACTCACTCAGTGCTGATAACAAGCTCTGCTCACCCAGTAGGATAATTCAATCTTCTCCATGAGCCAGTCATGGCCATCACTCTCTCCTCGGAGACGGCCCAGATACCAGAAACTCTCAACAAAGCTTTACCAAATTGTGATTGTGTAAATCATGATGTCACACTGCTGAGATGTTGATGTGCATTCCACAACTGAGACTTTAAAAAAAAATGTTTTACCTGGCATGACACAAAGCGACAAGCGATTAAAAGCTAGTCTTCCAGAGTTTCTGTTGACATATTCTTGCTTTTTACTTGTATGGCCTTATTCAGAGTAGCCCCGCCCTGCTTTTCATAACTGCAAGGATCCATGAGTGTGTGGGTAGTTTTAATTTTGGGGTTGGGGTATTCACTCTTAATCGTATGCCTAACATTGCTCTGCTTGTTTCTTGTCTCTCACATTCAATTGTGAATTACATTACACAAATAGCATAAATGATATACAGATATACAGACTCTTTTCATTTTAAAATTTAGAAATTTGGCAAAACTGAAATAGTTCACATCATTGAATAATATTTGCAATTCTCTCTCAAAACACATGGTAAATATTAAATGTTTAACAACTTACATTTTACCCTGCTCTCTTTTACTGTTAAAACTGATGCCTCGCATTGGAATTCACGCTTGTCTTCTGTAAACAGTAAAGCCCACCTCCTTTGATTTGTTTGGTCATCTCACCATTTTGACATTGAGAGCTATTAGACTGCTGAAGCAAGTAATCCTAAAAAAAATTACTTTTAAAACTTTTTGTCCTGCTAACAACGAACATAGTGGTGTTTAAGGAAGTGCAGCAGAGCAGCATCAAGAATATCAAATATTGGGGGGAACATTTGGTCTTATTTGAATATTGGGGGAAAACTTGTTCCTTTCAAGTTAAGGGGATGATTCACGGGGCAACTTTTTGAGCAATGTTGCTGAGCAATGTTGCCGTCAACAGGCAAGTGAGACACAAGGCCCACGACTGATCTAAATTATCCATATAGAAATTTGTTGTCCATTCTCAATGGGAGAGTGCCTAAGCAACATCGCTCGGCAACATTGCTCAAAAAGTTGCCCCTTGTATCATCACCTTTAGACCTTCAGACTGATGACAGAAAGTCAGGACTCCATAGCAGCTTTCATTGGCCAAGGACCACAAGAGTGACATGTAAAGCAACCTATCATACTTCATTTTGCTCAGCATCATGTTTAGGGGTGTGAAAACGTAAAGTCGTTAAAGTCAGTTATTACGTACTCCTACATTAACAGACCGGCATGCAATTCATTCAAGAATGTAGTGCAAGTTAACTGACAATGGTGCTGTGAGCTTCACATACTTTTGAAAATCCAGCGTTTAGCTGATCCTGATAACTTCTCATTGTCACAGTTGTACATGCGACGGCTTTCTTGTTCCATAAGGGGTTTGACGTCATGACTGCTTTGTTTCCAGGCGGACCGTAAAAGAGTGCAACACACACTTCTCCCGGAATTCCTGGAGAAATCAACCAATCAGATGACGACTTCGTTGATGATGTCTGAGGCTGAGGCTACCCTAAAGTTGATGTCTATGGTAGTTACTGCATAACTGTGGTTGAAAAAACTTATGATTGGCTATGTTTGTGTAGCTCCACAAAGCATATTTATGTTTGATGTAGACAGACCGGTTACATGTTTCTTGAAACTTCTGGGGTGCGTTTCCCGTACAGCGACATAACTCGCTGCTGAACTGCCATATTATGATGCATAGTTGAAGAAATCAACTTAGCTTGTCACGACCGTTTCCCGAAACCTTACTGTCACAAATTTGACGTTCAACCACGTTGGTTAATGATGGCACGCATATGGTGGAGTAAAAACTTATTTTAAAGGTTGTATCAGCGATTTCAGGCCCAAACATAAATAATCACATTCATCTAATCTTTCCTAACGATCCGCTAACTGCCCGCCCCATAAGCATGCCGTCCAAAAAACGCGTCTCTGTAGGCAGCCTAGGCTCTGAGATCTGCACACAAAAACAGTTGGTTTCGCCACCACTCAAAACCAAAATAAATAGTGTTCCAACCAATCACCGACAGGGGTGGGTAGCTAGCGGAACCTTAGGAAAGATTAGATGAATGTGATCATTTATGTTTGGGCCTGAAATCGCTGATACAACCTTTAATGAATCCGTTTGAGATGTTATCAATGCTAGATTTTTTGCTATAAATTACAGACATGGCATCTGAGGAATAATTCTCATTTTTCTCAGTTATTTTGCTTTATTTCCAAATTCAATCATAGGCTCGTTCTTACTAGAGCACGTACGCACATGCGCACTCTTCAAAAACTGCACTTTAAATCTCTTGACAAACTAAAAGACGTAAATGGCATTTGTATACAGTATATTCAAAATAAAAGATATAGATTGCACTGAATGTCAGCTTGCTTATTTGTCTCAAGATATGGATTTATTAAGTCCACTTGTCATGCAAACAAGAAACTATGCTTCTAACCACAGGTCGAGAGCTGTTGTTCCAACCTGTTGTTTGCGAATGTTCGTTGGAACTATGGTTTTGGGAAACACAGACTCATTGTATCATGCTGATAACGATGGGACTTGCGACCATAGATGGCTAACGATGCTTTTGGGAAACGCACCCCTGGTTAGGACACAATGAGTCAGGTAAATTTCCCAAACAACTAAATTCAGGACTGTTATTAGCAGTGTAACCTCAGACAGTAAACGTCCACAGACAGTTCAAGGACCATTTGATGCACACCGCACTCCAAAACTGCAAGAGTAACCTGAAATCATCCTTTCCAGTAGATCTGAGGTTTTCAAACTTTTTGATGGCGAGGCCATCAATGGCAATATGATGATATCCTATTGAGGACTCCCTTACCTAAAATATAAAGCCACAATCCTTAATTTATTATCCTAAATTAATTTAATATAATTTATTGTACTAAAACCAAAATAAATTCAATTTGTATTTGATCTTTCAAATAAAAAAAAAGAATAAAATATTTGTTAGTAATCTCAAATTAAGTTGCACTCGCATACGATTTCAAGATCTGTTGCTACTTCCATTTCATCGCAACTTTTATTTAAAGACAAGCATTTTAAGCCTCTGTCTTGTTTTTGTAGCCTTTTTGTGTGTTTCCTATTCTGTTTCAACGAAGTGAGTAGAGCTACTAGAACTCTGAATTAGCTCAAGTTTCCAAGGTTCTTTCTGTTTGAGTCTAAAAGGCATATTTAAGACTTTAGTTTGAGACATTTATTAGAAAATAAACAAGATATCATTGACCACACCTGTATATTCTGCTTAGTTTAAAGCTAGTCCCAGACTAAAATGCATTGTGCTGTTTTAGCTGTAAGCAACTTGCACTAGCATATCTTAAACTATGTCAGTGCCATTGTTTTGTCTCAAGATGCAAACCAGTATTGCTTTTTTTCTATGGCACATTTATAAAATCTACTTAAACATCCTAATTGAACTAAGGCCTAATCCTGGCTTAATATAAGCCCTATCTGTGAAACCAGGCCTACATGTTGGTCAGATAGTCTCTTCCTAAGTGGGTGGTTGTGAAGCGACCTATGAGAAGAGTTTTCCCTAATATGACAGATAGAGTATCAGTAAACACTGGCACATTTATATCCATGGTTATCTAGCAGTTCCTCAGGTTTCTATGGATCATGTGCCACAAGAGTGAGACTAAATGGGGCAGGATGCCTAACTAAACCTAATTCAATGTAGTCTGAGACCAGGAAGACGCCTCACACGCTGATAGGAGCAGACAGAAGCCACAGAGACTTCTACCATTTTTACTGTACCCTGCACTCTTCTTTAAAAGCTTGACAGTGTTATCAGAGGCTTATGTTAACATGCGCTCACTGAGATGGTGGAGGGGTGCGTTATTTGAGTGATTTGTATATACCTCAAACTTCACTATGCTGTTTTCTCCTCTAATCGTCCCCGTCAAATTACATTCAAGCACCAGGCATGCATTTGTCATCTCATTATATTATCCGTGCACTCATGGCAACCTTGGAGTCTGGCTCATTATTCTGGATCTACCCACACACTTGATGAAGCCTGTGCAGATCCATAACAACAATGTATTAGCACTTGATTTCTGCTGTTGCTGTTTACACCTGAAGTGCTTGTAAACATCCAGCCACATATTCTGCATTTTATGACTATTTTCTTGTTAGTTTATAGTTGTTTTTAATTATTTTTTTTAAATCATGTGCTGCCATGTCCTGTTGTGTATGGGGAAACGCCAAAAGCAGGACGAATCAGTGCAAATCGATTAACCCAAACAGAACGTACAGTGCAGAGCGTGATGTGAGCACCTCGAGCATGTGTATTCTTGTGTGGCTCAATGGATTGTGCCGCCCGGAACAATCTGAACACCGCTGTGCGAACCAGTTTGCAGTGCTGTGTGACCCATTTCAATTCGGCACGATCTCTGTTATGAAAGCCTATGCTGGGAACCTCAAATTACTTTACTTATTGAAACCACATCAAGCGTGTTGAGGAAAACGGTTACATTTACACTACCATTCTTAGGTTTGGGACCAGTACGATTTTTTTGTTCTTTCTAAAATTAACACTTTTATTAAGCTAGGATACATTAAATGGATCAAAAGTAACTGAAAAGCACAATTTAAAAGCATTTAAATTATTGTATTATAACATTTTATAATGTTTCAAAATCTGTCCTTTTAAACTATCCATTAATCAAAGAAAAATTATGGTTTCCACAAATAAATTTAAGCAGCTACTGTTTTCAACATTGATGATAAGAAATAGCATAGCATATCAGCATAATGATTTCTGAAGGATCATGAAACATTCAGCTTTGCCATCACAGAGATAAATTACATTTCTTTTTAAATTATTACTGTTTTTACTGATCAAATAACTACAGCCTTGATGAGCATAAGAAACTTATTTTAAAAAATCTAATGTAATAGTGTATGTAGTTCTATTCAAGCTATATTGTACATTTAATTTCTGAATGAGGTAGGCTAATTTTTTATAACAAACACCATGATTTGTTTTATAATTCTAGTTTACCATGTTTATATGGTCTCATGAAACATCCTGTCAAATATGGGTTTCTTTGAGACAATTAATATTGGCAATTGCACTTGGGGTATTTATATTAGTAATCAGTACTATTATTGGTTTTAGTAGTGTGTTTCTGGTAGTCAGAGCAGCTGGAAATGACGTGTCCTCTTATGTGTAACTGTAGGGCTCTCGTCTCTCTCCAGTGTTCTGTCTCACCAACTCATACTGACTGATCTCGACATTTCTTATTTCCACCTTTCCATACAAATCCTTCATGCAAGGTGAATTGTATTGTCACTAACACACAATAAAAACAATTAATCTTAAAATTGTCATAATTTACTCCCCCCTCATGATGTTACATATCCACATGACTTTGGTTTTTCTGTGGAGCACAAAAGGGGAATTTTTGAAGAATATCCTGATTGAACATTTATAATAAAAGTGAATGTGGATGGGTGCTATTGAGCTCCAAACAGACACAAAAAGTACCATAAAAATGGTCCATCTGATTTGTGTGCTTTAGTCCATGTTTTCTGAAGCCAATCAACATTGTTTAATGAACCAGATTGAAATTTAATTTATACATTGAAAGCTCTCAAATCATTAGATGTTCATCAGTTTCATCAGGTTTGACTTCAGTGACATCAAACAACATTAGTTCTCAACCTTCACTGACATGAAAGTATTCCTTTAAAATTAACTTCACATCCAGTCATTTTCTAATAAAATATATCTTGTGTATGATGCATACAATCCTGTACCCTTTAATTGTAATGCATTTCAAGTGCATTTAAAATGCATAATGCAAACATTTTAATACAGTAAAAAAGTTACACATAATAAAGACATAATTTTAGTTTGAAATACAAGTTCACAAAAGAGGGAAAACACGAAACAAAAATAAACGAGGAAAATCCACACACTGTTTAACTATAAACAATAAGACATGTTGCGATCAATAAAGATCTTTGTCATAAAAAAAAAAAAAAGTTTGTTTCCTGGTTTAAATGGATGATGATAGATGGTTGATGAAATTTCAGTGTGGTTTTAGACTTTTGGTCTGGTGATTTTTTTTTTTTTTTTTTTTTTTTTTTTTTTTTTTGTCATGTGAAAAATGTTGAAGTGTTTTGATGTCTAGAATGGCTGATATTAATAACTCACTACTTAATAACAGAAAGACAGTAACCAGTAGGGATTTGGCGCTCGCCTCTTCCTCTGCCATCTCCATGGTAACAGCACATGGCTGGAGACACAAGTAAAAAGCACAGGAATGATTAAAGATAAAGAGCATGTCCTTCTGTTGCTGCACATGCTCTCACACATATTGGGTCCACACCATTACAGTTCAGTTCAGAGGAAAAACAATGAGCTCTCACACACGCACACACTCGCTAATCATGGCACATTGTGCCAAAGGGCTCTTTGTTGCAGAGCTTTTCTCTGCCAAGCACTGATATTAGCACCATTTCTGCCTCATAATTCACACAGGACTGGAAATGCTAAACGAGCATGTGCTAGTTTTCTTTTGTTCTAAATGTAATGCTGCTGGTTGTTTTGAAGTGGGGTTTTTTTGTGCTATAAATGCAAGACTAAAAGAAGATTTTGTTTGGTTGACTCTCATGAACCCTCTCAAGAACATGTCTGAATCATAAAAGAAATTATATTTGATAAATAGGCCTGTACACTACCATTCAAAAGTTTGTGGGCAGTAATTTTTTAGGAAATCAATTACTTTTTTTTTATTCCAGATGCATTAAATTGATTAAAAAGTGATATTTAAAACATTTATTTGAAATAGAAATCTTTTGTAACATTATAGATGCTGTTCAGTTGACTTTATATTCATGAAAGTACTTTAGGAAATTGGATTAGAACAAGATGTTCCATCAAAAATGTTGTTGAAAAGTGATTTTCTGTGTAGGAATGCATTCAATCAGCCTGTCTGTTTCCTTGAGCCACTATTTCTAGACAGTCTTACAATCTAGAGCTTAGTCTATTTTTAACTTGCATGATTTGAAACAAGAAAAGAGTAAATCAAAGACTGAAAACAATGACAATCTGTACATTTAATAGACGTAATTTAGTGTCATGAAAGGGTGTGTTTGCTTATGGTTTCTCTGTTGTAGTTATTTGAATCTAACCACAATGTAGTCACTTAAGGGGAGACACTACAGGCTAAAACAGTGTTTTTTCATGCATCTGTCAATTTTGAGATTTTGGGCTTTTCATTAAATGTTTTTTTTTTTCAGACTAGTAGACAGAAAACATCCAAAATACACTTTTAACTGTGTCTTTTAGAGCACTTTATCGATTTGCATCTGTGGATTTCAATTGCAGTCTATATCTTTAAAGGCCATTTTCTCAAATTGAGTTTTTCCTCCTACATTGAGCCAGAAATCTCCACTTCAGTAACACTTACATACACCAAACTTTAGTTTTATTCTTATCTATATTCTGAAGGTTTTTACAAAGGGGTTTGCTCTCATATAATTTTCCTGATTTGATACAACATTTTATTCCTAAAAAAGTGGTGAATATTTAATTATTTTTGGCTGTTGTCAGTATTCTCTGATTTGTGGAGTGATAAATAGAGATCCCGTCTGTAAAAACCTTAGGCTCTAATATATCAAATAAATGAAACAATAATTTTTAACCTGGCTTCATCCAAAGTTCAGATTTGTGTTCTAGAAATGTATGCAAATTAGTGCATATTTAATTAGACAGCACCTCATTTGCATATTTAAACATAACATTTCAGAAAACTTGTAATACAAAAAATGTTTGCTGTTATTAATGTAATCAATCAACTGGTGAAGTATGGTGATATTTCTTAGTGTTTTTTTTGTTTGTTTTCTATTCACCTGGGGGTGTCTCGCCCTAAGAAGGAATGTCAGTAGAAATACAAAGGCCTTCTTCAAGCTTGAGCCCAAGCTTGAAGTAGGCCTTTGATGTTTTTATTTTAATTGCTGAAATCTAAAGAGAAGTTTTGCTGATGTATAATAGTGAATACAATTCAGTGACAGCAAAAAAATATTTAAAAAATCCTGAAATGACCTGAAGTTTATTTATACAGTATTGTCTCATTGTTAACTTTCTCTGCCAGCGTTTTTGATAATTTTCACAACAGTTTCATGGCCCCCAGAATATTTTATGAATATCTGAACATGCAATATATCAAAAGAACAGAGCCTCTGCTTAAAACAAACAAACAAAAAAAACCTTTTTATTCTAGCTTTATACCTTCTTTTTTATCAACACTTGAATGTGGGTAAGTTTTTATTAAAAGTGCAACATTCAAAGCAAAAATATTTGAGCAAGCAACATTTTTAGCAAAAAGCTTAGAAAATCACGTACAACGTGTATAAGCAACGGTTTTATGGCTTGTTTCTGCTTTTTTTTTTTGGTCTGTTTTAATCTGTGATTCGCTGCTCTTTCAGAAACTGAATTGTTTACTATCCATTGACAAGGCTGTTGAGAAACTGTTGCAGGAGAACAACATCTTCTGTTATTCTAACAAGTGTCCCAAAATGGTGAAATATCAGCCATTTAATCAATCTGTCACTATTACAAGCCTTTCTCTGCCCTTCTTTAAGCACTTAAAGGTGCAGTAAACCGAGCACCACAACACACTTGTAGTCAATCAGCAGTAGGGGGCGTGTCTACTTATGATGGGGGAGGAGAGAGAGTGAGATATGAAAAACTGTAGAAAGAGAGATGGCTGAAAGACATTACAAAAGAGAAAAGGTCAGAGGAATATCACTGGAAAAAGAAGGGTTTTTATCAGGCAAGAGCTTTAGGATCCGTGTTAATATTAGCGCTGGAGGGACCAGGCCTGAAATCGGATGATGAGGTTATGTTGTTTCTGCTCTATACGTGAGGAACATTGGTTTTGCTATGTTTCACAGAATCAAGATATGCTGTTGTTGTAATGTTAGCTATAGTAACAGGACAGTTTTGAGTGCTATTGTTTGTCTGAAGCTGAAGTGCTGCTGGCGACTAACAACCAACACTTGTATGTGTACTGTATGTTCATTTTTGTTCTTCCTTGTTATTTGTTTGACATCTTATCTTTTTTTCGCAAAGCAATATTTTCCTTCGCTTCAGCTTTGATAAAGAGACATTCACTCTTGCATTGCGTGTTTGTGCATTTTGGGGGCGGAGCAATGAAAGGAAGTGTGTTTGTTTGGGTTGATTGATTTCAAATATCAACAGTGTTTCTCAGAAATCACTTACTGCACCTTTAATTTTCATTATATTGCAGTTGAACAAATCAGTTTCTCAGAGAACAGCTGTGGTAATATAGCAACCCTCTTACATTAGTCACAAATGACCTATAAATAATGTAACACCGCAGGAAAAAGACATCTCTTCTCAATGCTTAAGGGTGGAAATAACCAGCTGAGAAATATTGAGCATAAAGACCATTAATTAACGCAGTCATATAGTTAAATCACACAAAATGTATTTCCTTTCTGTGTAGGTGTATTATATCCTTTTAAAGATTCTCAAATTTGCAGTGTTATTAAAAATCTTTGTAGCAGTCAGTTCCAGGAGACTTTGTACTTGTTATCATAGTTTCTTCTGAAAGAAATGCTAAGCACTGTTCTCAAACTTTTTCTTTCTTCCACAGAATGAGAAAACGCTTGGGCATTCTGCAAGCAGGTCCAGCAACATTTCAAAGGTATGAAAATCCATTTCCATCTCTTCTACTGAGTCTGAGCGAGTGGCTTGGCTTTCTAGGGGGTCTGCACCTGCTATCTAAAAATACTTTTTTCATTTTCCTCAAACTTTGTTCTGTCAGGATTTCTAAGCATTTCATACAGAAATATATTTATTTGCCTGATGCAAAGGAGATAGGAAGGACATTTTGTCTGACCTAGAAGCAAGAAAAAAGTGCAGCAGACAATAACAAAATCTCAAGAGCTCATTTTATGCTTATGTAGACTCTTTCACTGTGGTTATTTTTCAGGTCGAGGAAGCTTTGTACTTTATTATCCAATCTTGAATTCCCA
Organism: Squalius cephalus; assembly: GCF_949319135.1. Taxonomy (NCBI): domain Eukaryota; kingdom Metazoa; phylum Chordata; class Actinopteri; order Cypriniformes; family Leuciscidae; genus Squalius; species Squalius cephalus. The sequence goes on from NC_137142.1 coordinate 28,344,641, forward strand.
TTTTCACCTGTTTATCTGTCTGATACTTAATGAATACCATGTGCCGTAGGCTTAAAACTTTCTATGCAACTATGCAAATGAGACCTGAATGCTTGCAGGTCCTCATTCCCATTGTGTATTTTAATACGAGTTCTTGCGTTGTTGTAATAAACCTCTGTACTAAATGGGGCAATAGTTGCCCTTAAATGTCTGTGCCACTTAACTGGATGTGTTATGCAGGTAGCCAAGTATAAACATGTTGACAGTTTAACTAACTCCCACTTGCTCAGCAAGATTCTCCTCAAATCTTTGCCCTATAATATGACCGTAGTTGATCTGAAATGGAAGACTAGAATGTTTATGGTAATGCACTACAATAGCCTTTGCACCCATGTTGAGAATATAGTGCGTACTTGCATTGTCACATTTCAGAAAGCGTCATTAGGTAGCTAGAAGTGTCCCTGGCCTGCACTTATATACTTGTGTAGAGTATTTCCACTCTAATGAAAAAACAATGCCACTTTTGGTCTTATTTCTTAGTTTATATATTAAAATTTGCCTGTTACATGTTCTTGCATTGCAAAATGAACTGCATTTGGACACATTTTAAAATACATTGATGAGTGTAATCATCCAGTTTATATTGCTAGCATTCATGTATTTGTGTTTTTTTATCTAGTTATGTAACAGTGTTCCATTTGGCGTTTATTTCTTTTAATATAAAATAACTTTGGAGTTGGATTCCGACTAAAAACGCGAACAGATTTGCTCTCACCCTATTCAAATAAACCCTACCCCACATTGGTATTGATTTGACTATTTATAGACAGGACTCACTGTGTTAGTGAGTGAGTTCATGTTGGAAACATATCTGTCAGGCATTTTCACTCTAACATGGTTCTCTTCCTCTTAGTGGAGATTTACTGCACTTCTGCGTAACATTGAGCCTCTTAACAGATAAACCCTTCACATGAACTAATAGATGTCAGGGTCACCTGTTCTGAAAAACGCTCCACTGGTGTAGCTCAAGACATTCAGCTACTGAGGACTTTGGGTTCAGGCTCAAGCCTTGAGCGCTTATAGGCTGTTTTCACATTTGGGTTGAATGCATGGTTCAAACTTACGACACAGTAAAAAGACGTTTGAAATACCTCGAAATACCAGAATATCAGTTAGCAAACCTCCTGATGCCACCCACTCTACTTGGTGTAGATGAAAATGTGCTACTTTTTTTATTTTTTTGTTTATTTTTTCTTCTCTTCAGAATAGCCTCAGAGCCACACCTACCTATTACATAATCGAAATGACGTCCCACCAGTTAGGGAAAAGTTTGTCTTCATTTACTTTTAAAACCTCATGTACTGTAGCATATGTTCAATTGACTGTTTTGCACCCAGGAGCATCAGGATGATCTGCATTCATCCCCAGCGGAAAGAAACGTTTCATCATTCCAGAGCTCATTTGTTTCCGACAGGATTAATAACATAAGAGGTCCCATTACAGTTGTTATCATTTCAGTGTCCGACACGCACTCATGCTGCATGACAAGGTTTTGACTGCTGAGAAACCCAAAGGGTCCTAATAGGGGTCCATGGGGTGTTCCTGTCAGCTCTGCCATTTCAGCCGCACATTAAGCAATCAAACAAAACAACACACTCAACTGATCCATGTGAGTGTTATTATTATCCAGAATCTTCCTGGTTGAGTTAATCTCCCCAGCCTTAAAGGAATAATTCACCCAAATATGAAATACCTTTTTTATTATTCATGTTGTTCTAATCTCATATGACTGACAAAGATGATCTTTTTTAAATGCATTTTTTGCAAATCAATGGGGTTCAATCATTTTACGTAGATACTACATTTAAAATATCTTTTGTGTTTTACAACACAAAATCAAACAGGTTTGGAACAACATGAGGGTGACTAAATGATAAGTTACATTTTTATTGAAACTAGATGTTTCTAGAATCACTAGATGAAACTGGTGGGGTTTTTTTTCAATCTTAAAATAAAATGAAATGCAGAGAACTTGGCAAACTTCACACTGTAAAAAAATACATGATCAATAAGTTATGACAACATGTGTTTTACATTGCTTTAAACTTTAAAACTTTAGAAGTTAAGCAATTTTCAACTTTTTTTTTTTTATAAGTCGTACAACATTCAACTTTAATGTAATTTAAGTTGAAATAACATAAACATCCAAGTTCATTGTACTCAAAAAATTTAAGGCAGCAACTTTTTATTAATTTTTTTTTTTTTTTAACATTGCTCAGCAACACTAGCTCAAACAATGGTGTGGGTTTGGGGCAGGAATATCTGTCTGTCTGACATATAGCAGGCAGGAGGACTGTGTAGGTAAAATATACCTAGTTTAAGTACGTTTTTAAAGGAGGGTAGAACATCTGTTGTGAATCCCTCTGCCTCATCACATCAAGTGTCACATGCAAGGGATTGACAGACCTTTTTTATGGCAGCATCTGCGTTCATTTCCATAATCATTCTGTAGACATGTGCCTCAAATTGTGCAGATGATATTGTACAAACAATTAGTTGCAGAGTTGCTTCCAGAAAATTGGTTCGGGTTGAACAGTCTGGAAACAAAACCTTGCTTATTTAAAGGCTTTTTTATTTAGTGCTGATTATCATTCTGTTTCTGTACGCAACTTTTTCCTTATTTCCTTTTGATTGCTTTTTAGGTTCAATCCAAAAGATCACAAGAAACTCAAATCCACCTTTGAAACTTTTTTACTAACTGCGTCACACTGGGTTTTTTTATAATTTATGCAATAATGCTATCAACGAAAAACCTACTGTGTGTAATTATTTATTTCCTCATTCACATTAACAGTCCATGAACTGACCTTTATTGCCAGAGTTACAGAGTTATCAAGTTAATAATATAATCTTCCGTTTCACAAGTTCATTCACTTCATTTTATACCAGTGGTTCTCAACCAGGAGGCCTTTATTCTTATCCAGATCATCTGGAACAACTGGAAAAGTAATTGGATTTTTGAATATTGTGAACAAAGGGGGACACTGGAGTCTAAAAGGTTGAGAAGCACCGGTTTTTTTTTTTTTTTAAAGACTGATAATGACTTGTAGGCATCTACTGTAGGTGGATAATGGGAAACAGTAGGTGCTCAGTATATGTAAAATATAAGTGAGCAATTTAGTGATATCTTACGGCTTAGGGCCAGGAGACCATGAAAATGGGCTGAAATCTATTTTGTACATTGACATTTTCACATTTGGCAGATACAATTTAACAGTATGAACATTTTGTGGTTTTGTTTGTAATTAAACTGTTCAGTTTGTGTATTAACCTTAGTTGTCAGCTGAGGGAAGATTTTGGAGCGTGTAATCTTGGCCCAAGTTGCTAGGTCACTGTGCTCTGTGTGTGTGTGATGAATGGAGCCATGGAGAGAGGACAACTCCCAGAATAACACTCGTCACTGGGAGCTATTTAGCCCTCCAGAGGCGGATGGCACACGCAGACTTTACAGTAGCTTTGTGGAGAGAGAAAGAGATCAGAAGGTCTTATGAAGGCTTGCTGTGCAAGGCATGGGCTTTACTCTCCCTCTCTTGTTATGTATCCTCATTCTTTCTCCTTTCTGTTCTCTGATAACAGAATTGAAGTCACAAACATTTATTTTGAAGTTTGGGTGATGGTCCTTTCAGAAAGCCTTGACTCTTATGCTCATTAATGCTGCATTTATTTGATTAAAACGTAAAAACAGTAATATTGTGAAATATTATTACAATTTTAAAGTGCCTTCTATTTGAATATATTATTAAATGTAATTTATTCCTGTGTTTGTAAAGCTGAATTTTCATCATCATTACTCCAGTGTCACATGATCTTTCAGAAATCCTTCTAATATGTTTTTTTGCTGCTCATGAAACATTTCTTACTATTATCAATGTCGAAAACAGCCGTGCTGTTATTTTTGTTACCGTGATATGTTTTTTGTTTCTGTATTCTTTGTTAAATGCAAAGTTTAGAATTAAAATATTATATAACAATGTTTGTCATTTTTGGTCAATTTAATGCATCCTAGCCGAATAAAACTTAATTTCTTTAAAATTTAAAAGCAAAACCTACTGATCTCAAACCTTTTGAACAGTATTATACTTTCTCTTATATCAGCTTAATGTGCAATAAGTATTTTACAAATTCATAGTAAGCCAATCGTAGGATGATTCCTATGAAAGGTGTTAACATTGTGCAATGTTGGGCTATCAAAACATTGCTCTGTTTGTTTTGAGCATCCTAACTAGTCCATCATACTAACTTTGGCATTCTTATTTGAGTCTGGTGGAAGTTAGTACACTGACAAAAATTGATCTCAGCATCTGAAGGCTCGAACACATTATATACCAATAATGTTCTCTCTAAACTGCAACATTATATACCAATAATGTTCTCTCTAAACTGCATCTGTGCACTTCTGATGTTTTTCCTGTGCTGACCAGAAAAAAAAAACATTCAAGTCTCAAAAATATGTGGGAAAGAAGCTGGAGATTTCTTGAATTGCTGCCCATTAAATTGAGCTCTAACATAAATGTGACAGCGACTGTTGGCGATGCTGTGTGGGCTTGTCTAGAAACTCAACTCAACAAAGATGAGTGCAACTTTATGCAAATCAGCAGCAACTTGACAAGGCGGCCGGCTACCAATGGGAGTGAAGTCAGTGGAGATTATGTGATTCATCTCCTCTGGGACAATCAAGTGGAGTAAAGGGATAAGACTGAGAAATGAATGTGACTGTGGGTGATTTCACTGTTAAGTTAAGCGGGGAAAACTATCAGAAATTCAGTTTAATTAACGTTTAATTCATGCATTGATAATCGTTCATCTTGTTAATGATATGATGCATTTTGCTCTGCTGCAGTTTATATACAAACACTTTCCCTTGCATCTTGATATTTTGAGGAAGACAAAATAGAATGACATCTCTCTCTCTCTCTCTTTTTTTTTTAATTGGCACAACATTTCATTTAAAATTTTTAAATCATCTGGCATCCAGCATCAGCAATGCCTGCTATCGACCTGGCAGCTTCCAGTGATAAAATTGCTGTCAGTGTGAGCTGGGCATTAAAACATGCTGTCAGCATCTTAACTAAAACCACATGCAGTGATGAGCCTTGTTGATAAAATGTCTGTTCTGCTTTCAGTAGCACTTGTCTCACAGGTCTGAGCTAATGTCAGTTCGATGTTTGCAATTGAGAATGAATGATTTTCCATTATCCCTGAATAACTCCCATAGTGTGACAAGCTTTTGGCCTCCACAAACAAGTATTTTTTTTATTTATTTTTTATGTTCACAAATGTACTCACAGGTAGATTGAATCTGCACTTTAAAATGTGCTAGAGGCAAATTCCATAACTGCTGGACTATTTTCCATTACTAGCATTTTTGTTGACACACGTAAGACTCTGTGCCTCATCTCTTTCCAATTTGAAGCAGTCGCTATGTGGGTTTACCAAGGGTTTGTGGTTTTTTTTTTGTTTTTTTGTTTTTTTTGACTCAGATGACTGTGTGTATATCACATCTCAGAAGGAGTCTTCTCTTCACAAACACACACACTCTGTCAAGCTTGAAAATTCACCTTATCTTGGTGACTGGGGCTGCATGGAGCCGGAGTTACTCAGTTAATCACATTCACGCTGTCGTCACAACTTGACTGTGCAACATAGACATATTTGCCACTTTCCACTAATCTTAAGAACTCCACATCCAATGTTTTTTATTACTAGATATATTAAATAAATGTGTATACTGTACGTACATAATATTTTTTTAAATACCAAAAACACAAAAAACAGTGTAAATATGTGGCTCCAAAAAAGTAACTTTTTTTTTTTTTTAATCTGCAAATCTTTTTAATTGTCTATGTAATATTTAATTTAGATTTTTAAAAATATACACACATTTTAGACACATTAAACAGCACATCTGTCAGAGCATCCGACGGGGCAAGCCACTTTAAACTTTACTGGTGAACTATATCTTACGTGTGAAGCCCTTAATGTAAGGCATGTCTTATATTTAGGGCAAATTTAATTGTGCACTTTCCGCGCAGCAGTTCACTTTGTGTCCTCCGATTTTTCAGGTGCACTCGTAATATCAAACTACTGAATATTGATATAAACAATATTGCCTCGATAGCTGTCATTTATTTAAAAAAAATATATATCGATGTATCATACAAACACGATATACTGCCCAACCCTGGGCTCTATTGCCTTCATGAACAAAAGGGTGTGTATGTTTGTGAATGTAAACTAAATGAAATTATGGTTAAGATTTAATAGAAGTGCTAATGTAAAGCGCAGTTTACTCAGGCATACTTCCACATTTGTCGTGCCTGAACACAATATTATTTCCTAGTTTCTTTGAATATTATTCATCAAAGATGTGAATTTGTGTGACTGTGTGTCAGCTTGTGTGTTAGTGTAGAGGGCAGTTCCGGACACTCTATCCTGTATTGATCCCTGTCAGGCTCAGGGCTATAAATTCTCTGTTTGTTACAGATAGAGTCGATATGTAATTAGTCTGGGACATAAATGATGGAATCAAGCATTGCGCATGCGATCCATACTGCTGTGATTCGAACGGCCAGGTAATATTAGTTTGTCTGTGTGAAAGAGAGAATTTTTTTTAAATATTATTTATCTTTAATGCAAACTTTTTCCCCCCCACTTTCTTTTTCAAATCTTCCATTGACGTAGATAATGTTCAACATTTAAAAATTAACTTGCATCAATTATATGTCATCTTTTTTCGATCTGTTTACATACTGAATCATGATTGGTGTTATCTTCCTTGCATATATTTAACCATACACATATCACCCAAAAGTTTTTTTTACTCTTCACTCTTACCAAGGCTGCATTTTGTTTTTTAAATAAAATAAAATAAAAACAGCAATATTGTGAAATATTATTACAATTTAAAATAACTGTTTTCTATTTGAATATATTTTAAAATGTAACTTATTTTTGTGATGGCAAAGCTGAATTGTCAGCATCATTAGTCTAGTCTTCAGTGTCACATGATCCTTCAGAAATTATTCTGATATGCTGATTTGGTGCATCCTTGCTGAATAAAATTTCTTATTTAATTTTTAATCTTTTAATTTAATCTTACTGAACTTTAGCACATATTTTAAAAGATGTGCTATATGTTGTGACAATGGCAAAGTGGCTGTGATACATTTCATTTATGCCGAACCAAAAACAAAAAGCTAACTCTACTTAAAACATTTTGATGCCTTGCAAGGACTGGGATTTTTATCAAGAAGTGCTGATTAAGTTAATGTTTCTAATTTGCCGCTATGGTCTCTGTTTTGCACACAGGCAGGAAGTCCGACCTCTGTGAACGCTCCCTACAGCTTCCCCAGGACTTCAGTGACGCCCTCGAACCAGGATATATGCAGGTAGGTTTGCCCTCTCTCAATCCTGAAGCGTCTTTATGCTCCTGCAGTCTGATCATGTACTGAAAGAGAGAAAAAGATCTAGAGAGAGACTGAACTGTCAGAGCATCAGTGGGCAAACATTGCCATCCATCTTGATTCTGCCATTTTGTTTTCTAACTTTCCTCTTGGTTCCTCCCACCTGTCTTTTTGTAATCTTTCTCCATTTGTTCTCTAATGCATGTTGCATGTATCTTTACGTCCGTTTTCTCTCTTCCCATCTCTGTTTCTGCACCTCTCTTTCTGTCCCATCCCTCTCCTCTCCTCTCTAATGCAGTTCTAATGACCTCGCTCAGGACCTGGGCTCACAGAGGCCCTTACAGGCCACTGTAGTGCTGTTGAACTCTAATGGTAAAAGCTCAGCATCTCAGTGTGTCACCATGACCACGCTCTGCCTGGACTCTCCCACTAAACCCAAAAATAGGACCTTGTTTGGCACAGAATGGCTCTCTCTACTCAAACCATCAGTCAACTTGAAACCAGAAGGAGGCAGTCTCAAGTTCTCAAAGTCTCTGAATGATGTGGGACAAAAGATGGACAGCCTATGCAGCGGTCTTCACTTTATAGACCGCACTTGTTCGGACGGGGAGCTGGGAGCGGAGAAGGAACAACTCATGCAAGACGGCCACATCAAAGCCCTCAATGGTCAAGCCAACTCTCCCCCTCTGTTTGCTTCTCAGCCTCCATCCTTCCTCAACAACTACAAATACGTCTCCAACCCAAGGCCTGAGAACTGCCTGGCTCCTCCTGCTCCTCCACATTCAGACTTTCAAAGAAGCTCCAAATTCCTGCGCCTCATCTTTCCGCTCACCCGCTCTTTCACCGCCGGAAGTCTGCAGGCGTCTGAGATGGGAAGCTATGCTTCAAGGCTCCACATCGCCAAGTCATCCAGCGCCATGCTGGACGCCGGTGAGTCTTGCTGTATGGAGGAGATGGGAGACGACGAAGTGTTTGAGGACAATTCGTCTCGGTGGAAGCTGAAGACGGAGGGGTTAGAGGCTCCTCTTTGCTCTCTCGAGGAGGACAGCGACTTGGACCAATGCTCCTCTCCGTTGTCAGACAAAAACGGGCCGCTGTCGCCCTACTCCCTGTCGGGGGACTGCTGCAGGTTGGTGGGGCTTACTCACTCCCGCCCAGCTCCTCTTACCCATGGGCTTCACCTCTAGGGTTATTCGTCCCTCTACAGCCCTCATCTGGATATTTATTTCCTCCCAGTCCCTGTTTATCCTTCCTGCTAGAGCCAGAGTGCTGTGATCGTTTTGCTAATGGCAATCGATGATAAGGCTCGTATATGGGTGGAGTTGTGAGTGTGTTAAAGATCCACAGTGTGGAAGAGGAAGCATCTAGCCTGCTGTGCGGGATACATATTGTCACACAGCACTGTCATGGATAATCCAAGCAGATTTCCTCTGAGAGATCCAATCGATACTTATGGTATTTTCTCGAATGATGAAGTTTAGGTAGAATGGAGATTGAGATCTGATTGCAGTTTTGTTTGTGGCTCTCTGGCTTTGGTATTTGAGGTGAAGTAACTGATTTTTCTCAGTATTCATCTACAGGGCCTCATGGATGCCTCAGGAAACAATTAGCACGCAACTTGTGAAGGAGTAAATGGCTTTGTCGATGACTAACTAAAACAAAAATACCTTAGAAGTCTAAGTACTTAAGAATATGACTTGGTTTTCACAAATACTTTTTGACATCTCAGATTTCAGGAAGTCATTTTCAAGTGAACTCCTCTGTGACTTATATAGAAAAATAATGTAGCTGCGTCAAATTAGTAGGTACTGAATACATTCGTCATGTTGTCATTGTCATGTGATCTACCAGTGTCAGTTGCGTCGCTTCATTACCATTCACAACTCTTCTACTGTGGCTTCATGGGATAGTAAAGTGTTTATCAGATTCACATCTCGTCAGAAGTAGTATGTCATCCTGGTACTTTTCACCAACTGTTTAATAAATACTGTGAATTCAGACATAGTATTCTTTTCACATACTATTTTTCACCTACTTAATAGTAGGGAAGTATGAATGTTTGGATTCAGCCTGTCGTTGTTTGGAAAGTGGCTACATCCAACAAGGTTTTTGAGAAGATGATGTTATGTAAACTAAAGCTAAAGTTATTTCATGCACTTTACTAGACGTCTTATGTTATACCAATTGTGTACATCTTTCTTAAGGGTGAGGTGAGGTTTCTTCCCACATGTATTACCACTCTCACGCGGTGCTGTGAAAACACATGTGCTCTTAAAATAGCTGACATTTAGAGATCAGCCAGCAAGACTTATTGGTTTAAACCCACCAGAGCTTGGAGATCTGCCACAAAGTATGCTCAGGTGTCTTGAGGTGTGACCCATGGCAAGGACACATTTTATGTGGGAGGAACATCCCATGTACTGATGCATTTGTATATTTTAGCAGCATCTGATTTTTTTTAGTTTATGAGGGATCTAGTCATGGAATAATATAGGAATTGTATTAATGTCTGCTCTTTGTTTTGTGTTAAGTTCACATCTGTAGTTATATGTGTATTATTTATAGAGATAGAGATAGATTGGATAGATAGATAGATAGATAGATAGATAGATAGATAGATAGATAGATAGATAGATAGATAGATAGATAGATAGATAGATAGATAGATAGATAGATAGATAGATATTTAAAAATCTAATTCAGTTAATCATTTGCACCCAAAAACATTCAATGAAGTCATGTGACATTTTTCATGTATTAAAATGATTTAGTGATAATATACACCATGTTGAAAATGTATTGATAATATTGGTGCATATAAATGAAAATAATTAATATTTTTTCCCATATGTTAATTTAGTGAAAACTACATGGAAAATGTGAAAAAAAAATTACTTGTATGAAACATTTCAGCCATGTCACTGCAAATACATATGTACCATACATATCAAATATCATAAAAAGGATTAAAAATGGATATAGAATTAATCATATAGGATCATATCTGTCAGTGTATCTACTTTAATACAGTGCTATAGAGAGTGAATGTTTGTCTAATGAAATAATTTCACTATTCCAGAACATCAGGTCAGTGAACTCATGGGCCAAACCTTGTGAAAAGGCCGGATAGAATGTCTTAAATGTGGTAATTGGATTGATTCTTTCTCTACGTGATGGTTTTAATACAATCTGATTTAAATAGGAAGTGAGAGAGTGAAATTAATCTAGCCTTTATAGTAAAAAATAAATAAAATACGAGCGATCATAAACAAAAGGAGCCCATTACAGCGACGTGCCTTCAGCCCTCGTGGAAGTTATTACACACTGTGCTCAGATGGGCTGTAAAGCCACGTAAAAGATGATGGAGATGTGACAGGCTTGGTTTTTCTCTTTGTCTGTGCTGTTTACTAATCGTGTAGAGCCTTGACTGGATCAGGCATTTCTGAAAATAGTTATTATCCTGGTCATTCAGTCTAAAAAAGCCTCCTCTGGACGCTGACACGGAAACAATCTTCCCTCTCATTTGTGCCCACGGCAGCTAGTTAACATTTAGAGGGCCAGTATCGTGAAGGATATGATTGTTACATCCATTACAATGCTAAACCGTGTGCTGTTCCCATAATGTCATTTATTGTATGTTGTTCTGTCAGTAAGTATAAACATCAGGGATTCAATTTATGGTTGTCTATAAATAGTTTTTCCTTGTTCCTCTGGAAAGTACTGCTGCTTGAAATGCTTGGAATGTTTAATGAAATCAGCCAACTCTGTTTTATTTAAAGTGACTTACAGAATTGAAAGTGTGCATTTTATCACGAGAAGCAAACCCATGACACTGACATTGTACTTTGAGATCTGCTAGCACAGAAATGTAGTCCCCCCCCACCCCCCCCACCTAAATATGAGTAAATCTTCTCAAAATATATTCATTTAATTTCCGCAATTTAGTTTCTGTCTCATTATGTCTCAGTTGCAGCTATCATAAATAAGTTGTAGTAGTAGTAGTGTTAATTCAGGTAAAATTATTTTTATTTTTTATTTTATATATTTTTTTCATCTGTCCATTTATCTATCCATGTTTTCTCCAAAATTGTATTGTATTTTTATATATATATATTATATAATTCATAGTGTTGTTAATGCAGGTAAAATAAGTATTTTTTATTAATTAATTAATTTATTAATTTATTTATTTTAATTATTCATAGTGTTATAATTCAGGTCAAATTAATATTTACCTTTATTTATTCTTATTTTATTTTTAATTTATTGATCATCTGTCTGTCTATTTATCTATCCATGTATTCTCCAAAATTGTATTATTTTTATTATTTATTTGACCCTTTATATTAGTATTATATATGGAGTTGGTCATTAAAATATCAGTTGATCTCTATTTTAAAATGATGTCCTTTCGAGATTACCAGTCATGTGTGGTGTCATCTGAAGAGCACCAGTGAGATGTGAACTCATCTGTGATTTACTTTGAACTGCCGCTTGCATCAGCGGAACAATGGCGCTGACATCCTTGAAATATGAATCTTGACATTTGGCACACAATTGTTTGTACATGTTGCTTCCCAGATGACCTCTAAGCTTATTAAACATTGGCTGAGTCAGAAATTAAATTCAAATGCATAAATGCCCATGAGTGATAGAAAAAGCACAGCAGCCCATAGGGAAGAAAAAGACAAATCCAATCTCAATACATCTCATTTGTTTCTCAGCGATGAGATTACATGGAGAATAAATTGAGCCTTCGGCTTAGATCTTGCTCTCCCTCTGAACAGTCTCCACAAATCCAGCCTTCCTTCCACTAACAAACAGCTTTTGCTTTTCCTTTTCCCCCTGCTTATGTGATTTAAAGTTTAACGGTTGTACGCTTCTATAGGTTCTGTTGATGTATTTGTTGAGAATTACTTTCCACGAATCCTTTAGGAAAGAGAAATTTTAGATTTATGTGTACAGTGTACACTGAGTCTTTCATTCCTAGCCACTGACCTCTGTTTTAGTGGTATGTTTATCCTGCAACAGCTTTGGTCCTAGTGTCCACAACATAGTGAGTCAAAGTGTTTTTTCTTTTTTTTTTTTGAGAATTGTTTTATTCAAGACTTGAGAGTCTTCACAAATATTAAAATCAGTTGCAGATGCGTCACAAGACAACCAGTATTATAGGATTCCGGTGTGTGTGTGTGTGGTTGCTCATGTTGCTCTGCAGTGGTTTTAGGAGGATGACCGAGTGTTTCTCCCTCTCTCTCTCTCTCTCTCTCTCTCTCTGTAAATAAACTGCAGGATTTGTCACTGTGAGGGGGATGATGAGAGTCCACTGATAACCCCCTGTCACTGCACTGGGAGTTTGCGGTTTGTCCATCAGGGCTGCCTGCAGCAGTGGATCAAGAGCTCCGACACACGCTGCTGTGAGCTCTGCAAGTATGACTTCATCATGGAGACCAAGCTCAAGCCACTCCGCAAGGTAATGTCACAGACGTATACATATATAGATGCAAAAATATATGGATTGAGCACCTGCTCATACTGCACATACACAACATTACAGACTCTACCAAGTGACAAACATGCTATGAAAAGCTTTTATATGGGGTAACACTTTACAATAAGGTCTCATTAGTTACTCTCAAACCTCCGGGGAATCACCTGTTTAAAAAACAAAAATAGGCCGAACCGAGGAGAGTCAGCTGGGAAAAAGAGAATGCGACAGAGCTTGTGATAAAACAAGAATCAACATTGGGTTGGCTTTTTGAATGGAACCCCCCCCCCCCCCCCATCTCTCTCTCTCTCTCTCTCTCTCTCTCTCTCTCTCTCTCTCTCTCTCTCTCTCTCTCTCTCTCTCTCTCTCTCTCTCTCTCTCTCTCTCTCTCTCTCTCTCTCTCTCTCTCTCTCTCTCTCTCTCTCTCTCTCTCAGAATATCGGTTATAAAAAAAATTGCACCTTTTGACCATATCAGTGTTTCCAGTTACTCAAAACAACAACATAAAATATTGCACTTACATGCAACATGCATACAGTTTTGTTTTTAACTGCTAGAGGAGTTACCTTTATGTTTGTTAACATTAGTTTATTAAAAATAGAACTGTTCATTTTTAGTTCAGATGGATGTACTATATTTTAGATAGATTCAGTTTCAGTTTAGATTCAGAATTCAGTTGAATTCCTTTGGAGAATATGATTGGAACAAAAATAATTTGGAAACTGCAGTCACTGTGTCAGTCTATGAATGATACTGTTGCTGCTTGTGAATCGTAAATAACCTGAAGTTAGGCTAATATAGGTGCTTGATGGAAGAAGTGTTCATTCTGGGTATTAAAAGTGTTATCTATGATCACATTGTTGCATAAAATCAGTAACACCACTCAAGGCCATGTAATGAGCCACAAGAGGCTGTGAGTGACTTTAATTTTTAACACAGGTGTTACAAACCCTATTAGGTCTCGGGGAACTGGGTTGCAGCATTTGACACAATTAATACACTGTACATGTACTGGGAGGCAATCAAGCAACAATAATTGAACTAAGGTATTTTAAGGGTACTCTGCTTTGCGTTATTGTATATGCAGATACAATAGCTGATCAGTGTAGATGAGAAACAACCTGTCCTTTTGAGATGATTGAAAACCAGTTCGTCCATGAAGCCTGCAGGAGGTTTTTATAATTAATTGTTATATTGAATTGTTTTTGAGTGGCATGAACTTTTTCAGCATGAAAAACAGCCACTTCATTGTTCAGTCTTTGTCCACTGTTCCTCTTTTAATTAAATTTCTGATGCTGTGTGTCTCAAATGGGGCCTCTATAGGACACCCTTTGTGTCACCATAGAGATTGTGCTTAAGCAGACATACGAGAGAGAGAGAGAGAGATTCCCAGGTGTCTTCAAGAGACCTCTTGAAGACACAAACCCAGCTGACCATTAACCAGCACACTCTGCTGGTTGGATTCATTTCCCTGTTTGTTTTTTATCACTGACTGTCAATTGACATTTGAGCCATTGTTCTGTTGAATAGATTATGAATGTGGTTATGTTGGCAGGTGTTATTGTTGACAAATGAACACAGGATGTCAACGTCAGCATTCTTCCAGAAGAAATCTCAACTAGAATTAAATGTGAATGATCACAACCATAGACACTGAGGGAGAAACATCCCCCAAGTATTCAGATTAGTCATTTACTGATGTGGGGCTTTTACAATGGTTGATTGTTAAATAAGTACTTTTGGTCCAACTTAATCCTCAGTACTTGGTTAAATCGTTGCTCGTGTCCCATTTAGTTGTTTTTTTCAGAACCTATTATTGGGTCCTCATGTGATACATTTTTCAAAACTGAAATAGCTTAGTTTTAACATAGACGAAATAAGAAATGTTGAACATTCCATCCGTTCTCTGTTTGAAAAACTCCAAGGTATGTCAACATTGTAAACATGCTGTCTGCTCTTTTAATAGAGTCTCCTGTTTTATAACATCATTTTATGAAATGTTTTATGGCTGCGTAAACAAAAACTGACATGCTTATATAACCATACAAAAACTGGCAAGCTTATATAATCATTTGCCATTGACTATAACATGGCCAAAAGTGTGTGCTCAGCAAAGCACCACATCCATATGAGCTTGAAAGCATTTCATTTCAAAACCATAGATGTTACAAGGGAGTTTGTCCTTCCTTTGCTGCTATAATAGTTTCCAGTTTTAAAAACTTTAAATGTTTTTCCACTAGATGTTGAAATAAGTTCGTGGTTGTTTACTCCCATTCAGTTGCAAGAGCATCAGGGAGGGTCACAGTCGATTCTGTTCAAGTTTGGGTTTGTCATGTTTTTTCACACCAGTAAATCATTTCAATGACAGTCACTGAGCTAGTGGCACTTTCCATTCTGCTGAAAATGTTTGTCTAAAGATTGAATGGTGATATGCTTGAGTTTATACACCTAAAATAGCCACATTAACACATTAATTAGGGATAGACATTTTTTCGCCCTCATGTCTTTCCAAGACTTTCCTTCTTCTGACATAGATTGATAGTTTTCTTCATAGATTTCAACATGAGGGTGAGTAAATGATGACACTTTTTTTTTTTTTTTTGGGTGAACTATCCCTTGTAACAGGCTTTTAACGGTGTAATATTTGTATAGGGCTAAACTTAAACTGGTTTAACTAATAGTTCCATTTTTACATTTCATCAGAATTATTGTACTAATCAAGAGAACATACACTTGCATGGTTTATTTTACCTTATGTAGTTTCCTGATGTATTATATTTATCATATAAATGACATACTCTTTACATTATATAAACTGGTTCAAGCATTAGCTTCTGTCAAAAGCTAAACCAGTAAAATTCCTAATTAGGACTTCAGCAATTCCAAAGTATGTTATTAACATTTTTCTATTAAAAACAACAACAAAATGAATTTATTCTGTGGCACGGATGTATTTTTTTTTCAGCAATCACAAACAATACAGTCGAGATTTAGGTTATTACTACAGTTATTATTACAGTTCATCGCTGAGGTTTGCTCACAGATTTAGTCGCTGCAAACAGCTGCATTACACTTCCACTATTGAGCAAAATATTACAGTGATCACTAAAATTTCACAGAGATCTCCAAACAAACAACATGCATGTTTTCCGGTGTTTTAAGGTTATCAGCAGAGAGAATGCGTGCACATGGCTGCCAGGTTGGAAAGATAAAGTAAAGCACTGGACAGAAAATCTATCCACTTAAGAGTAAAGCTTTGTTTGGGGGATTTAAACACTTGACATTTGGCAACCAGACTTGTTAAAAATACAAGATATCACAAATGTCAAATCAAATTGAAACAGGATAAATAACCAGCGGGCAAATATCGCAGACAATTATGCTTAATTGAGAGAACCAGGAATTGTGATCACTTTTAAAATATGATTTATCATGCAGCCCTAACTGTGTAGTATATTTGGCTTTTTAATTGGATTAAATGTGTACTACAGTTTAAATAAACACAAATGAATTGATTATTCTTTGTTAATATAATGCTATTATGGTAAATGTGGAAATTTGGCTCATAGCTTGACATAGAGACCAGAGATCACTCTCACTAACACACATGAAATATTTACTGAGCAGAAAGGCCTGGTCACCGATTTTGTTTGTGCTGCACTGAAGAATATAGACTATTATATTGGGTATAGTCATCAAAGTCCTTCTTTTACAACAACAATTAAAGATTAAATGTGTTTTTAATATGTCTGTCTGCAGTGGGAGAAGCTTCAGATGACCGCCAGCGAGAGGAGGAAGATCATGTGCTCGGTCACTTTTCACGTCATCGCCATCACATGTGTCGTCTGGTCGCTCTACGTCCTCATTGACCGCACGGCAGAGGAGATCAAACTAGGTTAGCCACGACCCACCCTTCACCAGCCAATTAAATACTACTGTACCTCCCACTTCCTCATCCAGCACTGTCTGCCTGCTTCCCCCCTCCGTACCATACAGCTGTCCTTACGTTCCCCCCGGATTGTTCTGTTGCTTATTGAACAATCACATTCCTCTGACTGACAGCTACATCTTGTTCTCAGTGATGCATATCTTGATGTATTCATTACCTATATGCAGATGGTTTATCCGTTCTTTGAGATACGGGTAACTTTATATGGGTGTCTCGTTTTAATTATGTGTGAGCTGGTGCGCTCATAGTCTCATTCTCAGATGGCACATTTACAGCTAGAGCACAATTCTTTTACTGATTGTCTAATACATATAAGGGGCTGTTTACATGACACAGTTTTCAACTAAAAATGGAAAACTTTTTATGCGTTTTGGCCTTTCATTTACACAGCAACAGCGTTTTGGGGGCCTGAAAACGCAAACTCTTGAAAACGGGTTTCAAAGTGCAAGTTTTTGAAAATGATACCGTTATTATCTCTGTGTAAACTACAAAAACATGAATTTGTGAAAACAGTGGCGGCATTCGCATGCGTATTACATTGTCTATAGGTGTGTAGTGTTTCTTTACAAAGTGGCATCGCCAACTACTGGCCTGGCGGCGTAATACAGCGCTTTTAATCGTTTTCACATATCCGTGTGAATGAGGATCGTTTTGACAACGTTGTCATCTGTATGCAAAAAATGCAAAGGAAAAACTTTTCTGTTTTAGTACATTGATGTCATGTACAGTAAGCGTGCCCTCAGACACACAACTGGAAAACTCTAATCTGATTGGCTGATTTTACGAAATTTCCGATTTATATTTTCCCACTCTATAGTATTCTAAGAGCAATACATTAAATACATCTAAATATGCCGTTGGTGAACACTACATGGGTAATGTACACTTTACTATCCAATTAGACCACAGAAAAGTCACAAATAAAGGTAAAAAATGTAAAAACATTCAAGTTTAAGTGCTAAACGTACCAATAAAGTTGTTCTTTGTAGTAATTGTGTACTTGTTTAACAAAACTGGTTTTACGTCGTAGGCTAAAGAACATACGTTAAGGGTCGAAGGACAAAGCCAATATGGTAGATGTAGTTTGTTCAGGTAGAATTTTATACTCTATACCTACACAATAAAAAACGCACTTCTTCAGAAGTTCTAATACAGTGTATACTATTTTAGTAGCGGGTAAAAATGTATAATCTGCTTTGTTTTCTACATTCGTCTTTTATTTTGATACAGTCTCAGATTTAACTGCTGCTAAAGGACCAGACACCAAACCGACATCAAAGACGTATCTGTGATTAAAAGCCGACTGTGGTGTCGTCTGCGTTTGGGCCAAAAAGTTGCGCTTGAACACATTGCACAGACTACAGCTAATGAGCAACTAGCATGTATGTTTTGCGACTGCGTGAGAGGATAAGACTCTTCGTACCAGTAGATGGCAGTAGTCCATATTCTGCATTCTAAAAGAGAAATTAGAAGAGCTAGGACTGCGGATATTTAAAACCGAAACAAAAGTCAACATGTTCAATCAGCCGAAATGCTGCTGATGGGGGTCGTTGTTCCATTATAAAGATAACTATAATGAGATAACTGTATTAGCTTTCACACCAACGGGTAATAATGTTCTCAAGCATTTCAAGTGGCAAACAACATAATTGCTGCACGTACTTCTAAAATACAGATCTTTAAAGTTAGGCTTTCAATGTTTTTATCATTCTCCAACTGGAAAACTTTCTGAAATAGATTACAGATATTGTTTCTCTATGTTATAGTTGTGGCTGGACTTACATATTCTCATAGAATTAG
This sequence comes from Squalius cephalus, assembly GCF_949319135.1. Taxonomy (NCBI): domain Eukaryota; kingdom Metazoa; phylum Chordata; class Actinopteri; order Cypriniformes; family Leuciscidae; genus Squalius; species Squalius cephalus. Next base: position 28,363,317 of record NC_137142.1, read on the forward strand.
AATGATTGTTAAAACTTTATATTTATAATTGTCATTCTTGATGCGAACTGGCCTTAAGCTACATGGGAGACTAGTACACTAATAATAGAGTAGATTTACTCCCAGGTCATCTCTCAAACTCCACTAAATCGATACCATTAGGGAGCTGTGGAGAGCAGGGACCGGATGTCTTCAGAGAATATGACGGCAATGGATTTTATTTCCATATTGGATTTGAGCTGTGATGCAAGTGTGTGCTTGACTAAAACACGCCAATCCTTTTACCGCACTCTGGGTGAGTTTTGACACTGACCTCGACCCGTACGCTGATGGGTGTCTGACAGCAGGCACTTTACTGATTTGCTCCTAACATTAAGAGCCCATTCACACGTGCCTCATTGTACAAGAACTGTAGCTTCAAAGGGAGATCTTTGATCACTGTTACCATGGTTACACCATTGACTTTCCTTCATCATGCATGGTAAGGCTTGAGCAGAGTCAAGAGGCAGTGCATGCACACACCTGAATGTTTCCACGTGTCATTCCTCATCTCTTTTGCCATTCGTAACCAGCAGTTATCTTAAGATATGATTCCCACCCGCCTGCACCCCTGACCCTCCTCCCCCTATCAGTGGCTTCACCTTTTGCCAATAGTGAAATAGTAACAAACTCTTTTTAACCATGCAGCGGGGAGAATACCAGGTAAACGCTTTTACATTTACCATTCTTTCCTCCTAACTCTTTCCTCTAACTGTAATTATTTCTTTTGAAGGTTTCTCTCTCCCTCTACATCAGCCATCTCTAGCATGAATGCTAGTCGCGGCCTGAATGAAGGCAATAATGCTTCACAGCGAGAACGCGCTCCGAACGCAGTGTGCACGGCTGCCCCATACTGTCAGTTGCGAATATGCTGGACAAAGGCAATTTCAGGCTTGATGGCCACTTATCACAGCCTGACCTATTTTTTTCTTAAATCTATTGTCTGGATATATTCAGGCACAAAGAAATTAAAGAGAAAGCAATTGTACATGACTATGGAGGTAATGCGTGGAACAAAGAGGCGAGCGCTGCATTTGAATGGACTGTGGCGTGTTTTCATCGAATTCGAAACTGACATAAATCTGTATCGATCTGCTCTCCTCTGATATTGCTCAGGCAAATGTGTAGTTGTCAGTGTAATGAATGAGATGGACCAATCAAACCGGTCCTTTGTATATAATTAGGTATATTGTAATATACAAGATATTGATTTTGAAAAGGCCACTTCTATCAATAGAAAAGCAAGCAGGTTTGCAAAAATGCTAAAGACTGTCCCGTAAGTGCGGCACTAACCTAATTTTTTTCCCCTTTGCCTTTGATAATCATGTCAGGTGGACTAAAGCTGCACCCCAGCCTGACTTACGGAGCCTCCGAAAGTAGTACACTATTCCTTGTCCAAGGCCTTGTGCTTGAACAGACCGTAGCATTTAGAGATGTACTGTAGCACATGGCAATTCCCTCACACTTGATCTTTCCTGACATTTCCAAACGCTTAATTCCAGAGAGGAAAGCAACTGTAAACAACTCAAAGGTTGGCGGAATTTATTTCCACTGAAGGTGGACTGAGAAACACCTGAAATGTCTTTGCTCCCGATCTCACTTTCTCAGACATTTCTAATGATTTTGGTAAAATGGTCAAGGGTGAAAATGCTGTAATTGCTTTCTGAATCATAGCCCTGTGTCCATTTCTGGCTCTTTAGAAGCTTGGGTGGGATATCAGGACTCCAGCCGCCTGTCTTTGCATCCCTGCTCCTGTGTTTGCCCCAGTGTTGTGCTTGACGCATATTTTAGATTTTGTGTTGTAATCCAGAATCACTTCATATGCACATAGTTTATACAATATTGCTGTAGGGTAATGTATTACTGCAATCTTGCGTTAGGATTGCTGCATATGGGTCAATGACATGAGGATCTTTTTTTTTGTTTTTTGTCCAGGACAGGTCTTTTAATTTATTCATAAAAATACATAAAAAATGCAATTTATTCATACAACCACCTGAATACACCTCTTCTATGATGGGGATTGTTTTAAAAACATCTTTAAATGTTAAAAAATTTGGGGGGAAATATCAAGATGGAACCTTCTGAAATAATGAAGCAAAAGCCTCATTAAAAGAATGAAAAGAAAATTCTTGAAAAGAAACCTTAAAGTAAAAGAATAGTAGTTTGAAAATAGTATTCATAGGAAAGAAAAAAGTTTCAACAAAACTTCTTATTAATATTTAAAAAAAACTCCTTAGACAACCAAATGTGACAACAAAATTCATGTGGTGTAATTAACATGCAGAAGAAAACAACATAAAACAGGAAATTATATTGTAGGTGTCAAGGTCAGCAAGTTCCTTAAAATATCCGAGAATATTATTTTTTTTATGACAAGGCAAGGTTTAAAAAAATATGGTGATACTCTTAGTGACAAAAAGAATGATATTTGATTAATTCATAATATTTGTAAATATGTAATTTAATATTTATTGAAAACATTTTTAAAATAAGGTTTAAGATGTAAACATTCAAATGTATTATATAGATGGATGGATGGATACTAAAAATAAAATGTAATGTATTCCTGAATTTGTTTTAGTATTACTTTTTTTCTGCATTTATTTTAAACTTACTTATTTTTATGTGTTTTTATTTATTCATAGTATTATATACATTTTTAATTTTTACTTGAGATTATTCAAACATTTATAAGCTTTTTAAAATCACATGAAATCAACATGACAAGCACATTTCTAAGAACTTAAAAACAAATCTTCTTTGTTATCATGGACCCTCTTATTTGTCATTGACCCTTATGTTTGATCCTTGTAATGTAAACAGTTATTCATGTCACAGTGGAAAATAAGCATTGTAATGTGTGTGACATACTTACAGCGATTTACTCCCTTTCGTTTATCGAACAGGACTATTGGAATGGCCTTTTTGGACCAAGCTGGTGGTGGTGGCCATAGGCTTCACCGGCGGACTGGTGTTCATGTACGTGCAATGCAAGGTCTACATCCAGTTGTGGAAGAGACTCAAGGCCTACAACAGAGTAATATATGTGCAGAACCGCCCAGAGACCTGTAAAAAGAATGTTTTTGATAAGCCCTCTCTTCTGGAGCCCAACTTGGAGAATAAAGAGGCGCTCGGGCCGGCGCAGTCGGACACAAACTCTTCCCAGTACACAGAGACAGAGGACTACAGTATGGAGATCCTGCACGTGTGATCGCTCTTGGCCCACATATACCCTCCCCAACCCCCCTAGAGGACCGGCTGGGGCGTCGCATGCTCCGGGACACGTGGATGCCACACAGCACTGGGCTAGAGGACTGAGACATGGACTTGTTTTGTCGTTTAGATGTTATTTTCTCTTCGTTCGTTCGTCCGATCTGTTCCTGTAAGTTGTTGGCTAACCATAATGAATCAGTGTGCGCTAGATCTCGGATCATTCCAACCACTGCCATTGTACTGCTGTCGTACAAGAGTTGAAATCCACCGTTCGAGCTGTGTATGTGTGGACGTGTCTCCGCTGGTTCTGATGGAGTCGATGCATATGAGCACTTTTTATTTCCCTGTCCTAAAGACCCCTGTTTTAATAATATATTCAGTTACTTTCTACCTGGATAAGACATTAAAACAAACTTGAAGTTTTGTGGGCGACATCTCACATTTTATAGGTGCATTTGTATCTCCACAGACCCCCTCGGATGGAACAAAAAAAAAAAGGAATATGAAGGAGCAATGAGGGAACATTTATGTACTGTTATGTATCTTCTTTAGAAAACCATTTCAACATTCTGAATTTAGTCATTGTGAAATTGACACGACATAGGCTTTATTTTATATCAGCTGATAACTAAATAATCTGGATCATCTAATTACGATATTTATCCGATCAAGGGCTAGATTTACTAAAGCGCGATGCTACGGTTCTTAGCATGTGCAGAAATGATACCATACGGTGACTAGTCACGGGCTATGCTGCTGTTTTTTGCATTTGCTGAAGACTTGAGTACATTAGTGAAAGACTTTAGTAAATCAGGCCTTAAAGTGTATGTTGCGAATGTAAAGAATTCAAATTTCTCCACTGTAGCATCTTGAATCATGAAAGAGATTTACCTTCATTAGGAATTTGACCGGCGGGAAACTTGGAAGTTAAATAAATCCAAGTTTTCCGATTTATTTCATTTCTCTTTTCTTTCACGTAATGGATTCTCACAGATCTGCCCGCTTCTGGCATTCCTGCACTTCTTCGGAGTTTATTTTTAACTATAACTTGAATAACAGAAATGGTGTTTTAGCAATGATGACATGAACCACTTAGCAGGACTATTAAAACGTTCTGCTCGTTTTGGTTTTAAAAACAATCATAGCAAATTTCCCATAGGTGTAATTTCAGGTTATATTTATTCTGAATATTGTATAGCTTTTCAATGGCTTTAAATGTTGGAAAATAGCCATGTTAGTTTTGGCCTTCATTCTAACATAACGCTTTTTTTAGCGACCTGAACACACGACTTTGATTGACTTCCCTGGCAGTGATCATGTACATGGGCTGTGCTTCTTATAAACTCTATTGGGAATTAATAATTTCATGATCTTATATGTTCACAAGGTATAGGATACTTCTGCCATCTAGAGCTACTGCACAGACAATGCACATTCAAATTTCTTTTGACTGGCTTTGTGCCGTTTGACCAATAAAATATGCTCAATGTTCACAGTGCTAATTGCATAGCTTTTGTATTCCTTATCAAGTCTATCTTTTTGTGAAGCTCATCTTCTTAAGTTGGGTCTGTCTGTGTGCGACCAAGCATAATCTCACATATGCACTACAACAATGAATTAATGCAACCCTGTTGGAGATATGTGAAAACACATGGAATTAAACTACTGTCGTTGGGCTCGGCACTTAACTGGTTCGCCAGGCCTCATGTAAATCCTTACCATCTCGAATTAAATCCCGATAGCTGCAGAGATATTTCACATTTTCTCAAGATTCAGTGAAAACAAGTTTTGTTTCTTTGTTAGGACATTTGTAAAACAATGGGAGCTGGCTCCTTCTACTAGCTAGTGGTGGAAACACCTTAATAGATACACATTTTCCCAAAATCTCTTTTTAGCATTGCACTGCATCATATTTTGATGGACGTGTTTTAAAGCGCAATCATTTTTCGTTTTGTTTCATGGTTCATCATAGAAGTGTTCAGTGCGTCAAACTGCAGTGCATTACTACTGAATTGGCTTGAACATGAAAAACATGACTGTTTCTTGCATCTCCTTGTAGTTTTTCTCTAGTAGTAAATAGTTTCTCTAAGCATTTTTGAGGATTTAAAAAAAAAAAAAAAAAAAAAAATTCAACCAAATAAAGGAAATGTAGAATTTTTCACCAGCCTTGTGTTGTATAAGATGTTTTTTTTTTTTTTTTTTAATGACTGTAATAACAGTGATTAAAGGTCTGAAAACTGCCTGGATATGTTAAATTATTTCCCATAGGAAAAGTCAATGAAATTCTCAGTTGGTCATTTATATGTGTCGTCAAGGCCTTTTATAAACACTGTGTCAAATAGATAACATCAGTGGATTTGATCAATTTCACTTAGTGTCTTTCTCAGTGGATAAATACTGGTTTTGTGAAACTGAAAAGGCTGTAATTTACATGTATAGTTTTGTATTTTATGTATGTTTCTCTTTTTTCTCCTCAGTATTACCACCTTTATCCGGATGATTTTAGTTCCTTCGCTGAGATATGAGTGACTACATTTGTGCTGTGTTTTTAAGGGAGACTGAGTGGAGCAATAAAAGAAATCTTAAAGTAGCCAGTGTCGAACTACAGTTTATTTGTCACCGACTCGTGAGTTTTGTTTTCTCTGCTGTGAGATCTCAAGTTCTTACCTAATTTTAGAATTACACTGACATGCTAATTTAAGTTAATTGTCATAACAGGGCCAAAGTCTTGTTTTTTAACCAGCAATTGAATATGAAGCATTAAATTATCTTTCACTGTGCATGAGTCATATACAGAAAGAAACAGAACTTATTGAGTGGATATAAGCCCAGGGATCATAAGGTTCAATTAGCTTACATATATAATCCTATTAGCTCCATGTCTTTGTCTTTAGCTCCCCCTTTGACAGGACACCGGAAACTGTAAATTTAAGTCACATACACAATGACTAAGACATTTACATATAAAGTTTGGTGTGAAATATCTATCTAAACATAATGTGCCTTACCGTGCACATGAAAATAAAATTCAATTCATAAAATGGCCACTGAAAACTGACTTTTACATCCAACCTCTCCAGCATTGATCTAAAAGCATCTGGACTCTAATATCATTATTATACACTCAAAATAAAATATGTATGCCTATGTCTGAATTGCATATCATATTTGCACTTATTTATATTACACGTTTTTAACAAACTAATAAACTATTTATGTGATGCATATTAGTCAGTCATACATTCTGCACTCAAAAAAAAAAGAAAAATCATGGCATGCTTTATTATTAACTATAAATCTTTTTGATTTTATTTAAATAATCATATTTTCAAAATGAATTTATTCAAAAGTGCTTAGAATCGGTGTAAATCTCTTACAAAAAGATTCAGTATGAATTGTTAGCTGTGAAACAAGCCATATTAAATTAGATAAAATGTATGAGATTGAACGAAATATTGTTGATCATAAATATAAACCTGGTTACTGTGTATATGAAACACATTCAGTTTATTAGTACTATTAACGAAGTATCTTACCTGCTTCTTACATGTTAAATTTATGTATTACTGACAAATATCCATCACGTTAAGTTTATTAGCTTGTTAGTTCGGTTAAAACTCTAAATCGATGGAGATTTTTCATATGCATTTCAAACACTTGAATGTTGGAGTGTATATTTTTTGTGTACCTTTATTGTATCAGGTTAGTCTCTAAAGATTGAAGTCGACATGAAACGGCTTCTCAAACAAGAAAAAATGTAGGGTGGGATTTGATTGTGTCCATCGGGAATTGATTGAATGATTGTGGTTTGCTTTTGCTGTGATGTCATGTGAGTGACAGGTTGTCACACTTCATCAGAGAAGAGAAGAGATGTCATTGCATGAAGGAGGGGAAATTATTTTGATTAAAGATTACGGAGGCACATGAATAAAAAAAAAAAAAAAAAAAAAATTTGATTTCATGGTGACTTTAAGATCTCTTTTTTTGAGAAAGAATGGCCAAAATGGGAATAACCACTAGAACACAAAATATATTATCAGGACAGTGGCTTTAATACACATTTGATTGATTTGATTGATTGTGTTACATGTTACAAGATATGAAGGCAATAAGCCGATTAGAGCCTAATGAAGGTGTACCGTTAATATTTTTTTTATCTATCTTCATGTAAACTGTGGAGGACGCTTTCGTCAGAAGCACATGCTGTCATGCGTTGTACTTCTCTAATTGATGCGTTTGACCTCAGCTCAAGAGGACACAGCAGAAACGGCAGCTCTCAAGGTCATAGCAGGGGTGTGTGTCCTTTCTGCTGTCCTCAGTGTCTTCACAGAATCATCTGCAATTCAGAATGAGCCTGCCAACATCAAACATTTGGAAACAGCGCCATATCAGCACATACTGTTAATTACTGGTATATGAACAGGATGCTCAATGCTCAAAAGCCACATTTATTGTCCAATCTGCTTCTTCTACATTAGCATAACTATGCAAAGCTGCACTATAACAAATCAATTAAAGATCATTTATTATTTAACTCATATGTTGAGCATGAAGGACCACCTTTCAAATGAAGGTTAACAAAAACAGTTACAGTGATAAATCTGGCAGTCATTGGGGACCAAGCACTCATGCAGACAATTAGATGATACAATGGAAATGTATCTTTTCAAACACAGTCCAGTTGGAATCAAATGGTTTAGTTGGTGTCAAAAGAGACCGCCAAATTCCAAATGAAATCCAGCTGTTGTGTGGATTAATGTTAAAATACTTCGATTTAGATGAATTGCGTGTCATATTTAAATTAGTGCAGTTATCATTTGCTGCTTAAAATTGTGTAAGGCCCTTTATTATGATTTTATTTATTTCTATAATAAATAGGCTACATGTGGCCTTCTAACATTTAAAACTTTAATGTGCAATGTTTTGTAGAACCGATTTAATAGGTAATTTACCAGTGGAGTAATTGCATTTAATCAAAAAAGAAAGGCCACCTACCCTATTAAATATGTTATCAGGGATAAAATACCACATAGAATCTGTTCCAAGCAATCATCATTCCAACCAATTCATTTTAAATGTGTTGTTAGTATCATCAAAATTCAGAACTTCAAACCCCCCCCCCCCCCCCCCCCCACCTTCTTTTGTAAACCAAAACTTTTTTTTTTATTATTCCAAATAAACCTTATCAATATTTTTGGAGGTGTGATTAGGCTATCTGCTAAAGATCTAAAGATACTGTCTTGGATTAAAATTTTTACAAATCTCTCTGAAACCAACTATTAAATATATATTTTTTGTTTTGGAAAAGTGAGGTGAAAAATTATTTTAATAAAATACTTTTAATTCGAATATTCTAAATATCATTCTATGTGTGGTTTAAGCAAATAATTTCACGATTAGATAAATTAAGATCCATCTTGTTGACTTTTTTTTAACCAGAAAAATTTAGTAGTAGCCTATACAGTACATAGACATAATAAATACAAAGAGTATTTTTTTTATGCTTTATTCAGTAACAGATAGGGTGACCACCCGTCCCGCGTAGCGCGTGCGCGCACAGCGTTTGAAGCCCAATTCACGCGTCACGCAAATTGAGACCGTGTCACGCATAATCTATGCTTGCTCAAAAAAAAGTTGGTCGCTCTATATACTCGAGCCCCAAGCAGACAAACAAACATTACTTGACATTTCAGCACGCTATTGTTGCCACACAAACCCCTCAGTTGAACTGCTGACTAGGTTGTTGTCAACTTTTTCGTTGTTGTCATGACAGCGCACGCACGCGCATACCAGACACACTTGGAAGGAAGGAACTTTCAGATGCGCGCTTTCCAATTCGAAAAATTCGAGAAAGAGACTGTCTGAAAGCCAACGCCATCATCAATTAAAAAGAGAAGGTGTGAGTACAAGAAACAAGAATGGGGAAATGAATATTTGTGGCTGAAAGGTGTTGAGGGGGATACCGAGAGGGCTTTTTGTGACCTTTGCAAAACGTCCTTCTCAATCGGACATGGAGGGAGGGGAATACGAGGTCAATCGTATTTTTTTTTAAATACTTTTTTTAACTGTTCCTGTGGTGTTGAGCAACTACAATTCCTGTTAATCCTATAAATTTATATTATAATTTATTAATTTATTAAAATTTATTTTTAAATAAATAAAATTAAATAGTAAATCTTAAGTGGAAGTACATCTGTCATTGATTGTTCAAAATATTATGAGTCTTTATTTAGAAAAAAAATACACATTGGTTGGCCTATTCATGAGCATACATCAAAAATTACACGTTTAGGAGAATAGGGCATTATTAATACTATGCAAGGTGGTATGTGCTAGAAATGGGTAAACCAGTGAGTCTGCCAGTGGGGCACCGCCGCGCCAGACAGTGTCCCACATTGTCCCTCAGAAACATACCCCTTGTCCACCCTTGGGCTTATTAGCAGGTGGTCACCCTAGTAACAGAACATACAACAATTAAATACAAAAATAATAGTAATACAAAACAATAAAAACAGCAAGAAAACCAATAAAAAAAAATAATAAAAAAAATATAAAATGTAGATAGATACCAATATTCATATTAATGATCCGTCTTCTTTACTCTTTACTTCCGTGCTCCTCTAATTACATAACACTTTTCAAAATAGTAGTCTCAATTCACGCATGAAAACAACAAAATACAATAGCATTTTAGCGCTTTCAGATATTATGTGTCATTTTATTAATAACTAGATACAGCAAAATCGTGTAAAACATCACAACATAAAGAACAAACTAGCTGAAAGTAGTGCACCCCCCTCCCCTCATTTTTTTTTTTACATGAACAACCTTAGAGAATAGAGATGCTTTAGCAGCCCCAAGAGGCCAGTGAATGCCTTGCTTGTGCTCGTGAGTCATCGAGCTCTACAATCCAGCTTACTTGAAAGTTGAAAGTGAAAATAGCTAATATGTAAAGCTAAATAGCAATGTTTATAGCTTCAGGAATCAGAATTGTAACTCAAGTTCAACAATCATTTCCATGTAAACGAAGCACACTTTCGTTTTTTACCTTCATTGAAATGAAAGCCAGAAAGCAGTGCTATCACTGACTAATACTATTAAAATATTTAATTAAGTAAATTAATTAAAATAAAGCCGAAACAAAGTATAAATATTATATTTGATAAAATTACATTTTATTTATTTAAACATACGTTTTATTACATTTTTAACTCGAACAAAATGTTGTCTAAACAATCAGGGTAACATGAGGGAAGATGCCCGCCTATTTAGAGATAGGTTTAGCATGTGCAGTATGATGATGATGAAACATTTGCTAATTTAGCTGTAATAGAACAAAATGTAAAACGATTCAAAGAGGCCATCTTACCCCACTACTGAGGTTTTACCCCATCCACCCTAACTGAAATAAGTTTTTAAAGAACTAGAATTATAAAACGGAAATGAAAATAAATCCTATTCAAAATTGTAATAATATTGTTTCCCTTATGTGATCAAAAAAGTGATGTTCAGAACATATTCTCATGTAATAATAATAACAACAACAACAAATGTTTAAGGGTATTTTTTTTTATTATTACTATTATTTTTTATGTCAAACAAGCAATGCGCAATAAAAAAAAAATTATACAGTGAAAGGCACATGTGTTCTTGGCTGTTGACATTTACCGTCAGGCACCGATGGGACAGCCTGGGGTCCTTTGAGCAGGAGGCTATCGGCACGGGTGTGTTACATTACAGTCTCCTTCATTTCGCCCTCCAACTGGCTAGACCCTCCACATTGGCTCAGCGCTGGGAATAACTTAAGCAGGCGTACTTGAATACCTCCACTCCGCTCATTTTGACAGGTAAGTCAGTGTGAGAAGCATGAATCATATATTACGACATATCAGCTTCGGAGTTGTTAATTTGCTTGCTTTCTACTTAGTGCTAGCACATTAGCTCGCGTTAGCCGAATCACTCCAAGCTCGGACTATCGGCCTGTTCTAGTGTCACACAGCAGCACTCAGCCCGAGATCTGCCATAGCGTGACATGAGCTCGAGTCAGCAGCTTTACAGCCTCATCTACAGTGTGTGAGCCTCCGCAGACTGCCATGAGTGCAGCCTCACACTCACAGTAACGTTACTAGAGCCGCCTGACCTGTCTCAAACAGATCCTTTTTGGTGATATTGTGTCTGTTTTGCTTAAGATTTAACCATAGTTCGTGCTGTAAGTTAACATTTTCTGGGTTTGTTCTAAGTGTTACATGCGGGTTTCCTTCGGGTAGTTAAAATGTGGAAGGAGATCCGCAAATAGCCTTGCCCTTACTTTGCCCTTTATAATAAAGCAGTTCTCAAACCCCAGCTGAATTTATTATTAATCGATAAGATTCCTGCACGTACATTTCCCCCCCTAGGCTTTCAGTTTTTAAGTTAGAAGGACTAGTATGGAATTTGTTCTATGCTGGAAGAATATTTCATCTGCAGCTGTAGTTCAGCCTACTACTTCCTGGACAGAAAGGCATAGAAACGCCTGTCATGTCTATAGGACCAGACATTCCTACTACATTACCTGTGTGATAAAGGTCACAGTGATGAATTATATTGTGACATGAGAAATATTGAGCTCTTTTTAGATGTATAATTGTAGTCTATTTCCTAATCTGGTTGTCTTCACATTATTGACAGTGCTTGCCAGGCACAATTGTCCTGCTATTCTCCACCATTCTGGTTAGATGTTTTTTCCCATGAGTGTTAAAGCCTGGGAGACTGGATTAGACCAGATTGGTCAGTGAACCATGAAATCAGAATGAACAATTCTTATTTTTGTATGTTATTTTGTATATTTATTGTAAATGAAATTCATGTGACCTCGTGATCTTTAAAATAACTTCTCCCTCTTGCAGCGACATCTCTTCTCTGGTGATGTGTTTACTGGCGCGAGGGCCGGACAACCTGTCACTCTTTTCCCTTTTTTGTGTCAAATATGGCTTTTTAGGAACATACATTATGGATAATTGGTCAAAAAATAAATCTTTTAAATCTGATTCTGTTGCATAGAACTGAATGAAGAATAATATATTTATTTAATATTAATTTATTACATTTTTAATACATTAAATATTTAAAAAAAACAACTTTAAGTATTTTCGGTTTCGGTTTTCAGCCAAGTGCTTCCTGAAGTTTCGGTTTTGGTTTCGGCCCAGAATTCACATTTCGGTGCATCTCTACATATTTCTACTGTGAGCACAGCTTTACAGGGGTAGAAATAAAAAAAATCATGTAATCAATGTCTACATAATTTTGCATGCGGAGTTGTGATCTTTTATTTATTTATTTTACATCTATTTGCACATCTAATGCATTGTGAGTGGTCTCTTTGGTATTCCATGATGAAATGAATTGATCTCTCTGCATTTATTCAACCATTTCGACCAGTGGTGTCCAAACCTGCTCCTGAAGGGCCACTGTCCTGAATTTAGCTCCAATTTGCCTCAACACACCTGCCTGGAAGTTTCCAGTATGTTTAGTAAGACCTTGCTTATCTGGTTCAGGTGTGTTTAATTGGGTTTGGAGCTAAACTCTGCAGGACAGTGCCCTTCCAGGAGCAAAATTGGACACCCCTGATTTAGACACCGCCTTTATACTGTGTTGTTCCTCATACACAGCCAACAGAAAACAAGCATTTGAACATTTGTTTTATGCAGTCCTTATACCAAAAACTAAAGCCTAGGCTTGCTGTTTTTTTATTTGGTGTCTCCACCCCTCACCTCCAGTCACATAATTGCTTCTCATGCTGACTTGTGCACACATGTTGCACACTTGTAGGTCACTGTGGAGTGCGTCACTTCCCGTCTCAGTGACTCAGTTAGGTGTGGCCTGCTGTCAGTTCAGATTAGCTTGAGTAGAGCAGCTGCATTCAGGCTGGGGCATTTATCAAACTGATATGACACTGTCTCTCTACGATTAACCATGGAAAGCTAGAGAAACCGTAGACCACCCAAAACGTCCGAAAACTATTGAATGGCTCAGATCAATTGTTACCATTTAAATGTGTTGGTCTGCTGTATTCTGAACAGGTGTATTAATGTTACGATGTTCTCCTGACCCACTAATTATTCCCACATGTTTTTTGTTTTTTTTAAATAGATAAAATGGCTGTTCCCCCAACATATGCTGATCTTGGCAAGTCTGCCAAAGACATCTTCAACAAAGGATATGGTAACGTTTTTAAAACTCCACTGCTTCATGTGAAAAATTACCATTAGTTTTCTCTTTTTCTCTGTAATCGTTTCCTTTGGTTTATTTTCTGAAAGGTTTCGGTATGGTGAAGCTCGATGTCAAGACAAAATCAAGCAGTGGAGTGGTGAGACTTTTATTTTCATTTAATATGTAACCACTGCTTTTGTCACTTCCTGGGTGTTTAATTCAAAACACATTCGTTTATTCCATATACATCATGTAGCCTATTCCTTATGTTGGTGCATTTAACACAAAACCACTGTGACTTATTGGATAAAGCAAAACGCCTGCTCCCTGAATATGATCTGAAATATTTCTCTTTCCTGTCTCTATAGGAATTTAAGACCTCTGGTTCCTCCAACACTGACACCAGCAAAGTGGTGGGCAGCCTGGAAACCAAATACAAGAGGTCTGAGTATGGTCTGACCTTCACAGAGAAGTGGAATACTGACAACACCCTGGGCACAGAGATCACCATTGAAGACCAGGTCTGAATGCAGTTTGATTCATTGAATGGTCACCAATCTTGGTGTATTTCTTTTAGCGTGGATAATAATTGGGTTTGTCACTTTTTCCAGATTGCAAAGGGACTGAAGCTGACCTTTGACACAACCTTCTCACCAAACACAGGGTAAATAATTCCTTTTCTCCACTGGCACCAAAGCTTCAGATTTGGATGGAAACACTGATTTCTCTGTGCACGTGTTTAGTTGAGTCATGGGAGATGCTATATTGTCTCTCACGGTGGACTGTAAATCAATACTGTATTGAGCAATTCAAGCGCCGCCATGTGACAAAGTTAGCTGTTTTGTTGTGCATTGATGCATATCTCAAGGTTACTTTCACACAAGCTGGACATCGCAGTCCTCATGTTCTGAGAACTGTAAATCGTTCAGGAGAGTGGCACCTGTCTGGTGTCATTAGGGTCTGTGCTCTCAGATGACAGTCGCGCTGACATGGCCTTTGCTGATGTATAGGCTCATGTAGCTCACGGTTGGGGCTTTGTATCGTGTAGCAGAGGAGTGAAGAGCAGTGTGTGTCTGAGCAAGTTATTGATGTATTCACCATTATACATTGTTCAAAAGTTTATGGTTATAAATAACCTAAATAATAGACATATAAATGTCTTTACTGTCATTTGTTTTTAGCAATTTAATGCATCCTTGCAGAATAAGTGTTAATTTCTTTCTAAAAACAACAAAAAAACACTCCAAATTTTGAATGGTAGTGTATTTCACCAGCACTGCTGTTTGCTCTGTTTTATTGTGCAGACAATGCAAAATGGACTGGTTTTTGCTAGCCTCAGTATAAGCTGTGACTTCAGCTTTAAGTTGCTTATAAATGGTGCAATGAATGAAATGGTATGACCAAGGCATGACTTTATGTCCTTCACTACGGAATCTGGATTTGAATTTGGATTGTCTTGAAATCAGATGTTTTGGATCATGATGGATGCAAATTATTATTTTACATTGTTGGCCTAGTAGATGATTTATGGTGCAGTCCCAAATAGTAGTTGAACTGAATAAGTATAAACACGTATTTATAATTAAATATCACACCATGTGGCATTTATTTTTAAGCGATCTCGTAAGCATACTTTTCAAGCTAAATATTCACAAAAGTTTGACAGGTTTAAAAAAGAAAACAGTTAATATGCAAAATTAAGACAAAGTGTTGTAACTCTTTCTGATTGTCCAATGTTAGTGGATCATATTCATAGAAAATGTGATGAACTACACTGACTTTATACATGCACTAAAATCAGCTGGGTAAAAAACTGGCTTAGTAGTATTGTGTAACTTAGTAGTAAATGGAGTAGTATTGTTATTGTTAACTAAAACAATTACAAAATGAAATGTTTTCATTAATTGAAATTAAGCTGAAAGAAAATAAGAATATAAAAATTAGAAGAAATTTTGCTTTGGCCGCAAACTGAAGTAAAATAAGTAAAGCTAAATAGAAAAACAAAACAAAAAACGATAGAAGCATAAAACTAAAGTTAAAATGCAAAATAAATGGAAATATAAACATAAAAGCAAATTCAAAATATAAATACTGTAATAGTATATCAATATTACTAAAAGAGGTGGTCTAGAATTTAGTTATTTGCTGCTTGATTTGGTATGTTATCTAAAGCAGTGAAATTGATATTTTTAGTGTGCTTTTATTATCCAAATGCTTTCCAAGAGAACTGCATGATTATTTCAAAATGATTTGTTACATAAATGTATCACTTGTTTGAAGGGAGGGAACATTAACAACCTAAACAGTTTATATTTCTGCAGATCAGAATTTTGGTTTAATCCATATGTTTAAAAATCATCTTGTAAACAAATGTAATTTCACTAAAGAGGATGCTAAATTGTGTTTTCCTTCATGAACAGAAAAAAGAGTGGAAAAGTCAAGACCGCATACAAGCGCGAGTACGTGAACCTGGGCTGTGATGTTGACTTCGACTTTGCCGGCCCGACCATTCACGGCGCTGCAGTGGTGGGCTATGAGGGATGGCTCGCTGGTTACCAGATGTCCTTCGACACTGCCAAGTCCAAGATGACCCAGAACAACTTTGCTGTAGGCTACAAAACGGGAGACTTCCAGCTGCACACTAACGTGTAAGTCCTGAAGAGGTCACTACATCATTCTAAGTGCATGTGACTTGGACCTGGTTTATTTTAGTGGAGGGAAGTGTTGATATAATGAGAAATTATCTACACAGAGCTGGCTTAGACGTCAGGAATTTTACTATGTTTTCCCTGGAATGATGCATTGAGTTTCTATAAATATGCCAGGCCATTGGCAACCTGGACAAATGAAAGGATTTTTTTTTTATGATAATAATGTACAATTATTAAATATTGAGATTTAACATTAAAGTCATGGGAACTTCTAGTTAAGATGCACATTTTTTCTCTCTCTAAAATATTTTGTGTCTAGTAATTATTCTTTGTGAGTGCAATCTTTATAAAATCTGAATTGCAAGAAAAGCTCTTTGTAGAATTGTCCTGAGTTAATGTGCATTTATAAATTATTCATTTATTGCAGTTCAAAGGTGCAATGTGTAACTTTTGGCCCTTGGTTAAACTAAACTGCATTAATTTTGTCTCCCTCCAGTAATGATGGCTCAGAGTTTGGTGGCTCCATCTACCAGAAAGTGAGTGATAAACTGGAGACAGCGGTGAATCTGGCCTGGACAGCAGGAAACAACAGCACTCGCTTCGGCATTGCTGCCAAGTATCAGCTGGACAAAGACGCCTCCATCTGTGTGAGTAAACTCTTATTGCTTTTACGGAAATCACAAGTTAGGGCACCTGTTTGTTTCTCCATCTGAACCCATAAAACTACATTTCTAGGGGCCATTTACACTACACCATTTACACGACAACAGCGTTTTGGGGTGTTCAGACTATAGCAGGGGTGGGGAACGTCGGTCCTGGAGAGCCACTGTCCTGCAGAGTTTAGCTCCAACCCTGATAAAAACTCATCTGATTGTAGCCTTAATGATCCTAAAGACATTGATTAGCTGGTTCAGGTGTGTTTGATTAGGGTTGGAACTAAACTCTGCAGGACAGTGGCTCTCCAGGACCGACGTTCCCCACCCCTGGTCTATAGGCACGTTGTTTCTTTACAAAGTGACATCGCCAACTACTGGCCTGGCAGCAGAATACAGCATTTTTTGTCGTTTTCGCGAATCCGTGTGAACGGGGATCATTTTGACAGCGTTGTCGTCTGTATGTGAAAAATGCAAAGGAAAAACTTTTCCATTTTTAGTACATCGTTGTTGTGTAAATGTACCCTAAATGTACATTTCTCCATAAATAGAAATGGTTGAAGGGAGCATCGAATTAATAATGCATTCTGCTGGTTTCTCCAAATTATTATTTTTCATTATTATTAATCTTCACTGTCCTTTATGCCATGAAAATGTGCATTTGCACTGCAAATAAATGCATACAGGAACGTTTGGATAAATTTCACAGCCAAGGCCAAAAAGGCAGAGCTTTATTTTATAGCATCTTACAAAACAACCAAGCAGTGTTTTTCATCATGACATTTAGAGGAAATGGGTGTTTACACAGAAATTACAGTAAGAGGACACAATGTATCCCACTCTCAATTGTTGATCAATAGTTCTCATTCACAGCCAAAGATGTGTGATGATTGACCATGACAAAGTTTAATGCCGCTATGATGCAACAAAAGAAAGCCCCAGATTTCCATTGGCCATCAGAGCAGACATATTTTAGTACAGCTTTTATATCGATTCTTTACACTGTATTTGGCAACGACCCATTGCCAAAGATCTGTGCCCGTGTGCTGTTGAGGATCAGATGGCAGCTCTGTGAACCGAAGTGCCATTCATAAGGCACTACTAAAAGTACAGCTTTTGTTTAAGAGACTGGAAGTCAGACTCCTCATGAATGTGAATGTTACATTTGGCTTTGCATGCTCACACTTATGTCTTCAGAAATGAGTCAACGTTTTCTCTCATTTCAACAGGCTAAAGTGAATAACACCAGCCTTGTCGGTGTTGGTTATACTCAGACCCTGAGACCAGGTACAGTCTTGCATTTTCTCTTTTATTCACACATGAGAATTTCTGTTTTTTGTATTCCTCAATAGTTTATAGTTGGTATCTGTTCACCACAAAATATGCTTGACTTCAGCTTTGTAGACTGATAAAAACAAGTTGATTTGGAAACAGGAAACATCACCCTTTTAATAATTTAGTTTTTATGTAGACTTCTGCATTTATGTAGTTAGGATGCTGTAAAACAGGGTTCCTCAAATCCTGCAGAGTTTAGCTCTAACCCTGATCAAACTCGCCTGCGATTTCCTAGTAACTCTGAAAACTGTGATTGGCTTGTCCAGGTGTGTTCGATTAGGGCTGGAACTAAACTCTGCAGATCAGGAACCCTGCTGTAAAAGGTCCTGTGATTAAATCTGTGGTGGTTTTTCAGGCATCAAGTTGACCCTCTCGGCCCTGGTTGATGGAAAGAGCATCAATTCCGGTGGCCACAAGCTGGGCTTGGGCCTGGAGCTGGAGGCCTAAACCTGCTCCTGCTTAACATCAGGGACAAGGGAATATCAGAGAAATCTGGCCTTAAATCTAACTCCAACAGCAACCAGCAGGGGGATTCAGGATGGGATGGGAGCAAAGGCTCATCAAAAGCGATCATGTCATGGTGTTTCTTTTCCTCCCCTTCTGGTCCAAATGCACTTGTTTGTATCTGTAGTTCTCTTATAGACATTCAGCTACAAATCATGTTCTTCATCTGTCTCCAGCACTGCCACAGTAATTCAATACTCTCTGGGACGGAGGGAATCTGTGGCTTCCTGTTGTTCTTTTCTCAGTAAGACGGTGGTGGGTTTGTGACAAAACTGTCCCTGATTTCATCATTTGTATTGTATCTGATATTCCTTAGTCGTCTGAATGCGATCATGCAACAACTTAACTCTATATTAAAGGTTATACCTGCTATTATTTAAAAACTGTTATACCGTTTTCTTCTTTCCATGCACGCAAGGATGAGCTTAAGCAGTTTACTTTTCCTTCGGCAGCCATCCAGAGTAACCGTTGTACATGAAGTCTGCCCTTGAACTGAGCAGTTTTTGGGTAGGCTAAAAGGGAGATGAACGCTGGTGCTCCTGGCCTTTTGTTTTCATTTGCAGCACAGACGAGTTCAGTACCTTTAGCTCCCGGTGTTGCATTATGACCCTGGTTCCCTGAGGCCAAGCTTTCACAATACCTCAGAGGTCCTTATGTGTATGTTTGAACTTTTCAATAAACTATTTAAACTGATTTATGATACAGTTCTTCTTGATTACAAAGCAAATGTGTTTTCATGTATAAACTCTAGCTCAGAAACGTGTTAGCAACCCAAAAAATGGTCCTGCAGATCTGTGTTTTAACAGGATTGTGGACATGCAGCAGAGGAAAAATAGTGCTAAATGTTCACAACCGTTATTTGAAGCAAATTTAACGGGCTTATTCACTTTTGAAAGGTAGAATAAAAGCTTCTCGTATCTTTTGCGGTTCGGTCAAAAATATTCAGTATTTGGGCAGAAATGAATGTCACTTGCTAAAACATGGTACACTGCTTGGTTTCTGTCTTAAGGTTTCATATCTGATATTCTCCACCCATTTGTGTTGACCTATTGAACATAACTTGATTAAAATGGATGTTTTATATTCCTGAGTAATTAGGCAAACAAGGACAGTTTTAGTTACGGTTACTGGAGAAATGCTATTGTGCATTTGAAAATTTTTCATTTTTCCTTATTTTATGTAATCTACATAAATGTCTGTTTTGAGTCTATACAATTCATGGTAATAGTAATTGTATTCTTTTGTAGAAGGTTTACTTTAATACTTAAAAAAAATTATACTGTCTTTGGTCAGCATCTTACACTGTTCAAATTTTTGGGGTCGGAACAAATTTTTTTAAATGTTTTTGAAAGTCTGTTATGTTCACCAAGGCTGCATTTATTTGCTAAAAAAACTATTGCGAAATTGTACAAGTTTAAAATTGCCGTTTTCTGTTTTGATGTTTTTTAAAGTGAAATTTATTCCTGTGATTGTAAAGCTGAATTTTCAGCATCATTACTCCAGCCTTCAGTGTCACATGATCCTTCAGAAATCATTCTCATATGCTGATGTGCTGCCTAAGATTACTACATTTCTTACCAATATTGAAAACATCTTAACACTTTTGTGGAATCTGATACATTTTTATCAGAATTATTTTATGAATAGAAAGTTCAAAAGAACATTGTTTGAAATGGAAATCTTTTTTAACATTACAAATGTTACAAAAGTCTTGACCGTCACTTTTGATCAACTTAATACATCCTTACTGACCCCAAACTTTTGAAGTGTTTATGTGGGACCTCAGATTAAGATGATATATTTAAGCTTCAACAAAGTAGAGACATTAAAAATATTAAGCAGTCTTGTAGGGTTTTTCTGGGTAAGTCTTAAGTGAGTTCTTAGGTAAACATGTACAATAATTAAATGCCTTATGATCCTTTATAGATGAATAGCTTCAATGTTGACTAAAGAGAATATGTAAGTGCTGGTTGGCAAGTGTTGGAACCAAGGATAAGAAGTGGAGCATCACACACCCCATTAAACAGTTTACAAAACTCAGTAGGCCTATTGTAGTTCCTCTGTAGGAAAATCGCTTGAATGAATACACTTGGAAACACTGATATGCTGGAATATTTATTAAGTTAATATATAGCACTATTTTAATACATACATATGGCTGATCAGATGTAGCAAAATAAAATCTTATACATTCCTCAAGATTCACACATTCATCATGTACACGTAGATCACAGTGTACGCATGCATCTGCATCAGAAACATCAGACTTCCAGAAAGTAATTTCTAAATTTCATGCTCAACTGAGATCATCTGAGTAATTTATATTGCATTCATCAAGGAAGCTTACTTAAACAGTTTTCTCATTCTCTTTTCTCAAGGCATTTTTTCTTAGGCATTTTTTCTGCTGTTATCCTACACTACATTAGTGGGTTTAGTTGTTTCTTCTGGACCTTTGGTGTCCACGCTGTCCTTCTTGCTGCTCTCTTTGACCTGCTCTGTCTTCTCCAGAGCTTTAGCTTCTGTTTTGGTTGACGTCTTCACTTCATGTTCACCACTGTCTGATTCTTTGTCTTTTGGGACAGTTTCTTCACTTTTAACATCTTTGCTGGTTCCACTGCCGTTGGTCATCACACTCTCCTCTTCTTCAGCTTTCTCAGGCGTCTTCACTTTATCTTCTTTAGTATCCTTTTGCTCAGGCTTTGCATCAGATTTTGTTTCCTTGGCTTTGGGGGATTGATTACTCAGAGTTTCATCAACCTGTTTCTCTGTGACTTTAACTTCCCCTCCGCTTGTCACACTTTCCACACTGCTGTCGCTTTTACTGTCCTCCTGTTTCTGTGACTTTTCAGGTTGTGATTTTTCTTCTGTAACTTTTGAAAGGTCCTCTTGTGCCTCTTTTGTTTCTTTAGGCTTAGCAAGTTCAACCTTTTCAGTTTTGACACTGTCGCTTTTGCTGTCCTCCTGTATCTGTGACTTTTCAGGTTGTGATTTTTCTTCTGTAACTTTTTTCGAAACGTCCTCTTGTGTCTCTTCTGTTTCTTTAGGCTTAGCAAGTTCAACCTCTTCTGTTTTGACGCTGTCTACACTGTCACTTTTGAGGTCCTCCTGTATCTGTGACTTTTCAGGTTGTGATTTTTCTTCTGTAACTTTTGAAACATCATCTTGTGTCTCTTCTGTTTCTTTGGGCTTAGCAAGTTCAACCTCTTTTGTTTTGATGCTGTCTACACTGTCGCTTTTGCTGTCCTCCTGTTTCTGTGACTTTTCTTCCGTAACTTTTTTTGAAGCGTCCTCTTGTGTCTCTTCTGTTTCTTTGGGCTTAGCAAGTTCAACCTCTTTTGTTTTGACGCTGTCTACACTGTCGCTTTTGCTGTCCTCCTGTATCTGTGACTTTTCAGGTTGTGATTTTTCTTCCGTAACTTTTTTCGAAACGTCCTCTTGTGTCTCTTCTGTTTCTTTAGGCTTAGCAAGTTCAACCTTTTCTGATTTGACGCTGTCTACACTGTCACTTTTGAGGTCCTCCTGTATCTGTGACTTTTCAGGTTGTGATTTTTCTTCCGTAACTTTTGAAACATCATCTTGTGTCTCTTCTGTTTCTTTAGGCTTAGCAAGTTCAACCTTTTCTGTTTTGACGCTGTCTACACTGTCACTTTTGCTGTCCTCCTGTATCTGTGACTTTTCAGGTTGTGATTTTTCTTCCGTAACTTTTTTTGAAGCGTCCTCTTGTGTCTCTTCTGTTTCTTTAGGCTTAGCAAGTTCAACCTTTTCTGATTTGACGCTGTCTACACTGTCACTTTTGAGGTCCTCCTGTATCTGTGACTTTTCAGGTTGTGATTTTTCTTCCGTAACTTTTGAAACATCATCTTGTGTCTCTTCTGTTTCTTTAGGCTTAGCAAGTTCAACCTTTTCTGATTTGACACTGTCTACACTGTCGCTTTTGCTGTCCTCCTGTTTCTGTGACTTTTCAGGTTGTGATTTTTCTTCCGTAACTTTTTTTGAAACATCATCTTGTGTCTCTTCTGTTTCTTTAGGCTTAGCAAGTTCAACCTTTTCAGTTTTGACGCTGTCTACACTGTCACTTTTGAGGTCCTCCTGTATCTGTGACTTTTCAGGTTGTGATTTTTCTTCCGTAACTTTTTTTGAAGCATCCTCTTGTGTCTCTTCTGTTTCTTTAGGCTTAGCAAGATCAACCTCTTTTGTTTTGACGCTGTCTACACTGTCGCTTTTGCTGTCCTCCTGTTTCTGTGACTTTTCAGGTTGTGATTTTTCTTCTGTAACTTTTGAAATGTCCTCTTGTGTCTCTTCTGTTTCTTTAGGCTTAGCAAGTTCAACCTCTTTTGTTTTGACGCTGTCTACACTGTCGCTTTTGCTGTCCTCCTGTTTCTGTGACTTTTCAGGTTGTGATTTTTCTTCTGTAACTTTTGAAATGTCCTCTTGTGTCTCTTCTGTTTCTTTGGGCGTAGCAAGTTCAACCTCTTTTGTTTTGATGATGTCTACACTGTCGCTTTTGCTGTCCTCCTGTTTCTGTGACTTTTCAGGTTGTAATTTTTCTTCTGTACCTTTTTTGGAAATGTCCTCTTGTGTCTCTTCTGTTTCTTTAGGCTTAGCAAGTTCAACCTTTTCAGTTTTGACGGTGTCTACACTGTCACTTTTGCTGTCCTCCTGTTCCTCTGACTTTTCAGGTTGTGATTTTTCTTCTGCAGCTTTGGAAAGGTTTTCTTGTGTCTTTTCTGTTTCTTTAGGCTTGATACTTTCACTTTTTTCTGTTTTCACATTGTCTACCAGTTCAGCAACTTTGCTATCTTTAACGGACTCCTCAGGTTTTTGTTCCTTTTCCAATTTCTTAGATTGAGCCTCTTGCTTCTTCTCCACAGGTTTCTCTGTTAGTTTGCTATCCTCTTGGTGTTTTTCCAAAGGCTCAGATTGTTTTGTTTCTTCTTTTACAGTCTCAGAATTGTCTTCTTTTGCAGAGGTCTCCTGCTCTGTGTCCTCTCCAGTAGTCTGTTTTCCACTCTCAGCATGTTCAGCAGCTGCTGGTTTATCTGGTTTGGGAGAATCTTCCTCTACAGGTTGAACTGGAGTTGTTTCTTTCTCCTCCTCAGCTGATTTTTTAGTTGTGGATTCTTGAGGTGAGATTTTAGCATCTTTGTGTTTATCATCTTCTGTTCTTGGAGAAGTTACCTCCACAGTTTGTCCACTGGGCTTTGCGTTTACTTCAGTTGTTGCTTCAGGACTTTGTGGCTCCTGAGTTGGTTTGTCTTTTGGTCCAGTTTCTGATTTCTCTGGCATTTGTTGCTTTTCTAACATATCTGGTTTGGGGACATCTTTCTCTGTCTCTTTAGCTGGTTTATCTGTCTTTTTCACACGTTCTTCTTCAGGTCCATCAACTTTTCCATTCATGTCATCCTTCAGGTCTTTCTGCTCTGTGTCTTTTGTATCTGTTTCCTCACATTTATCTTGTTCATCAATGGCCTTTTCTGTAGAGCGTTGGGTTGATTCAGAGTCAGCATCTTTTTGTACCTCAGAATCAACTGGAGTTTTTTCAACTGGTTCATCCTCTTTTTGATCACTTGGTTTGACTTCAGTTTCTTCTGTCTCTATCTCAGGACTGTGTTCATCGCCGTTCTCCACAGCTGGTTCTTCAATATCTTCAGCTTCTTGAGGAGTTTCATCTTTCTCACTGCTCTCCTCATCTGGTTTGTCACCCTCTCTCCCATCCCCACTCTTCTCAGAGCCAGAGTCTGATATCTCCACATCTTCTCTGGTTGTCTCTGTTATAATCTCTTCAACAAATTTGTACTGAGGCTCTGCTTTTCGAGTTGCTCCCCCCTGCCTTTTGACACAAGGGAGAGTATAGATGGGTGACTGTCTGTAAATGTATGGTGCTGAAATATGTGCATCTGAGATTGTAGAGTACCTTGACTCTTCACCCTCCAAAAGTTTCCTGTAAAAAAAGAAAGAAAAAGGAAACAAAACAATTCAGAATAATATTTAGATTCATTATGCTCAACTAGTGACAACCCGTGCATTTTACATCTAAGCATTAAGAAACTATAAATCGTTTTTGACAACATTCTTTACAGTGCCGTCGCAGACCCTGATTTCATCAAGTACAAAATGTTCCTGCATCAACATCATTGTTGATTCTGGAACAACATTCCAATAACCAATCAGATTTGAGGGACATGTTCAGAGTTTATTTTAAGTTTAGGTTTATAACCAAGGTTAGATGCTTCTACATCAGTGTTAATCACCTATCATTTCCCTCTTATTTTAGGGGAAAGTTAATGGTAGGGTTATGTTTAGGGATAAGGTTATGATAACATTTTCGGACAGGAATGTTGTTCCAGGATCAACAAAACAAGTTGACCCAGGAACGCATCTAACATGGCAAAATCTGGACGTGCAGTGTCTCAGCCAAATTACAGTATTACTATTATATGGCAGTGACGGCACTGGAATGAATGTTATATAAAAAAAAGCTAGTTTCCATGATAAAGCTAGTTGCAGAGTTCTGTATATTTATCACAAGGGCTCATGAAGTAAAACCTCAGCAAGGTCATCTCTCAGTATCTCCTCTGTCATGGGATCAGTGACATGAATGTGGAGACGTTTGACATGTCAACCCTGAAGCCCTGCCAGTATGTATCGGACATTTCTAGTAATATTATAATTTGGTTCTGATGGCACTGTTATGAATCTTGTCAAAAATGTGTCCTATTTATTGTTTCTTAATGCAGAGGCTAACTCTCACAACACGGAAGCCGCCAACAAATTCATGAAATGACACATAATTCTGTTGAAACTTAAACTCACTGTAATCAAACAACAAATTAACTCATGAAAACTGGAATAAAAAGCACTTAGTAACGATTATTTGAAATACAAATTAGCATTCCTGTTTAATAAACATTTTAGTTATGTAGAACATATCTCGCTTAGTTCACGCTCTAATTCTGTATGTCATATAATGATTGTGCTGCAAGAAGGTTTCTGCAATGACATATCAAGACTAAACCTTCCAGGTACAAATAAAAAAATAGTAATTTGCACTGTAAAGGGATTGAAAAGAAATATTTTAATTGGATAAACATTTGTAACACTACAGACATAATCAGGAATTGAAAGCGACTAAAAATACATGAGCAAATGATGATAAATGAGATTATGATTTTTTTTTTCAGACCTGTTATGAAGACTTTGTTGGTCCTGAGAGTTTGCTATGAGGTCAACAGTAAAACAGTTTGTACTGTATAATCAAAATACTGTAATCAAAGACGTACCTGTAGGAATAAATTTCAGCATCCAGTGCCACTTTGACATTGAGAAGGTCCTGGTACTCCCTCACATGACTGCTCATGTCATATTTAGCATTTTTCAGCTCATATTCCAACTCTCTGATTGTGTCCTGCACCATGGACAAAAGAAGAAAACACAATGGAAGTGCATTAGAAAGAAAAGAAAAAGCCACATGACATGGTACTGAATTTTAGATTATGTAGAATTGATGTATAGTGCTCAGTGTTGGGGTAGCGCATTACAAGTAGCACGAGTTACGTCATCAGATTACATTTTCAAGTAACTAGAAAAGTAACATTACTTTTAAATTTAAAACAAAATGTCTCAAATAAGTAATTCAAGTTGTGTGCTTTGTATTCAATATTCCTCAAAATGACTAAAAACAGTGAAATGCAAACTCAGAATATTACGCAAAGGTGAGAAAAAGTAACGTAACATTTCTTTCCATAAAAAGTAACTAAGTAATGCGATTACTTACTTTTTTTTAGGGAGTAACATAATATTGTAATGCATTACTTTTAAAAGTAATTTTGCCCAACACTGATTTAAAAAGAATTGCTCTTATTTTAGATTTCCGCACACTGAATGATTAAAATATTTTAGGCTGAACAGTGCATCACATTATATATTCCTACCTGGAAGTGATGGATTTCAGCATTGTGCCGTTGCTCGAGGTCATACAGCTGCCTCTCCAGTGCTTCCCTCACACCTTTCACAGAGTCCAGCTCGCTGTTCTTGGACTGCAGCTGTCTCCGGTGTTCATTAATCTCTGCTTTAGTGGCCATGAGAGCTTCTCTGTTGACCTCAGCAGCTTTGGTCAGTTTGGCGAGCTGAGCTCGAAAGCGTTCCTCAGCATATCGGATGTCAGAGTCGGTGTGACCTTCAAGTTGCATCCTGATGTCCCTCAGAGCTGCAGTGACATCACTTCTACTAAAATCACTTATTTCTGCTGTCACATGAACTTCTTGGACTTGGGCCATCATTTCTGCTACCTCGCTCTCGTGGTTTTTCTTCAAGAATCCGATCTCCTCTTCGAGAGCTTTGGCTTTTCTGTCCATGTCTTGTTTGGTTAGGTATGCATCATTAATGCATTTCTTCAGTACTGAAATGCTGTCTTCAGCATCAACTCGACCACGAGTCTCTCTTTCATACTTCTCTCTCAAAGTGTCAAACTCTTCCTCCAGATTCTGACGGTTTATCTCAATCTGATGCTTTTGAAGGCCAATCTCATGAACTTGCTGCCTCAGACCATTAAGTTCTGATTCATACTCTTTGGACAGAGAGGAAGATGATTTTGCTCTGAGTCGAATGGCCTCAATTTCTTTCTCTAGAGCTATGTTTTGATTTTCCAGGTGATGAACCTTATCGATGAATCCCGCGAAGCGATCATTGAGCCCCTGCAGTAATTCTTTCTCACTCATTTTCCTCAGATTCATTCCACTTGCATATTTGTTTGAAAAATCTAAGCTATCGGCCGGTTTCGCGGCGAATTCGGTAAGGGTTTCATTACCTCTCAGTAGTGCTGTGGACTCAAGGCTAAAGGCAGACCTTGAGATGAGTTTCGATGAAGGACGCGGCGTTTGGTGCCGGTACTCTTCCCGTGTCCGGCCAGGTGAATGAAGAAAACGTTCCATTGTGAGGCTGGTGCGTTTTCCTTCGTAGCGTTCAGTGAAAATGCTTCCCTTTTTATACTGCAATAGATGCTAGGTTAGCTGAATAGAGCTGTCCATAGTACAGGTTAAAAGCTCAGAATCAGCTGTTCAGCATCCTGCGCATTCACTCACTCCTCCACTGATCTCCAGGGACCTGATGTGACGTCACACGAACTCCACTCGTCCGCAGATTCACAACTCATATTATTTCTAATATTTTGTTTAAGATACCGAAGCTGGAATAGATATACAAGATGTTGTAAAATGTAGCCTATAGCCTTAATGTCATATTTCAAAATCAGAAATTCTGAAAAAAAGAGGTCTATTATTTTTATCTGAGAAACTAAATAACCTACGAGGATAACAGGCTCATTCCACGAAAAATGGACTTTTCGTGCTGCGTGCGAATTATGGAGGTGGTCTTAAAGTAGGCTACGCTAGGCTATAGCCTATATTTTATAAGATTCAGATGCAGGCAACACACATTTGAACTATTTAATTAGTATTAGCCTACTTTATATGATACAGTAAAATTATGTAATTATTATTTGTTGTTTAATGTGTTTATTCATCTTTTCACAAGCAAATGTTTGCTCCATAGAGTGAACTTACCCTTATTACAATGATGTAGGCTTCAATTACATAAAAATGTCATAATGGCATAATCATCCTTTCAGGACTTTAACTCTTCAAGCAAGTAGGCTAACTACCAGCCTCATGTATGTATTTATTTATTTTTTAATCACATTATCAGTATAGGGGCTGATCTGTAAGTTAGTCAACCCTTACCATTACTGCCTACAGAAATATCAGCATTACATTCTCCTTATATTAAAGACTTTGTAGAGTCATGACCTTCACCCACAAGGTTAGCAATGGCTATAAACTGTAAAACCCTGTTGCTTTTATGTAATCTTAATGGCTATGCTATTTTTATGATTTAATATAAAAACATTCATATTACTCAAATTCCTACATTCAGCACGCACTCTTTGATTTTCAGCAGAACTGTGACAACTTTATTATATGTTGGTGTTATTTAACATTTCTTCTTATTGTAAGATTTGTATATATTTTACTGCAGTAACAACATTCTTCAAGCTATAAAGTACATGTTTGTGCAGCAGAAAAGCACAAGTCAGCTCTCCACTTTCAGTCATGCTGAGCGGTCACTGTGAGCTGGACTGAATCCAATCCAATAATAAACACACCCGTCTGCCTTCTCATCTGAATACTTGTGACTTTCAATTTTAACACTTTATTTTTATTGTCTGATATCACTAGTGCTTGTTTCTGTTTAGCATATTTGTCATTTTGGCATGTCACCCATTTGCTTTATGACAGCAGCATAAACTGGAATAGAAATAGAAAGGAGGCCCTGCTCAATGATGGGGGAAAACATATCCTGGTAACAATAGTGACCCTAATAGTGATTTTCTATAGGGAAAACTTAAGAGAAATATTCAATAGTTTTGGACTTAAGTAAGTAAATCAGTAAGTAAGTAAGTAAGTAAGAAAGAAGTAAGTAAATCACCTTAAAAAGTTTTTTTTTTTTTTTTTTAAATTTCGGATAAAACAAAATTCCTGCTAGCCTATTGAATAAAATTGTGAAGACAAGCAATTCAGCAACTATATAATCTAAATGTCTGCAGACTTTACGTATTTTAAGTAAAGATTTAAAGTTGTGTTTTCATGTTTTATGGGGACTTTCCATAGACATAATGACAGCTCATTGCATGAATGAAGCCTATGAGTTGCCTATGAGTTCTCTCTCAATTATCTTTGTTCTCCGTTCCAAAGGAAGCAAAGAACATCCGGATCTCGTAGGTGTCCCGTCTGTCACGCTGAAGGACTTTTCTCATTCTGTTTCTGCAACTGATCCATTCGGTGGACACTCGTCCCAGCATCATGCCTTGCTTGTAATGCTCGACCGCAGCTCTCTCTGAGCCCAGCCTGTATAGTTTGAAATCCCCATACATGCGATGCCAGGCTTGACGGTCAGCTGGCTTTAGGTCGGGAAGGGCAAACAGCTCAGTGAACTTTTGCTCTGCTTTAGCCGTCTGCTTTAGTTCTGCATACCTCAGTGCCAACTCCAGCTGTGGGTATATGTGACCTGGGTTTAAACTGGCACCCTTCTCTAAATGGTGAACGCAAAGGCCCAGCAACTCCGGATTGTGTATGTCTTCAATCTGCATGGCTTTCCACCGGTAATTGTTGGCAATCTCGTGATGTAAGCGTGGCGAGTCTGGCGCTTTCTTCAGCATTTTCATCAACACCTCCAGGGCCGTGTCATAACGCTGCTCTTTCTTCATGAACTTTGCAACGCGCAAAACAACGCTGAGGTTATCCGGAGCCATTGTGATGGCTTGAGTCATGTACTGCCATGCCTCTGCGTTCTTTTCATTCTTGTAGCACTTGAACCCCAGATACACGTGAATCATTGCATTGTTCGGGTCCAGTTTCAGAGCTTTCTTTAACTGGAGCACAGCTGGAGACTCTTCAAAACGCACACGCTTGTGCTGGCCAATCTTCAGTCCCTCCAGACGGAACAGAGAAAAGGCAAAGCCTGTGTTCCATTCCTTGTCATCCGGCTCTTTCTGTAGAGCTTCAAGGAAACTCTCCTGTGCCCTGACGTAGGACTTTCTAGAAAACTTGAGAAGCGACCAGGCTTTTTCACTCTGAACTTCTCTGTGAAGCTCTGTTGGAGATGAGGTGGGGAAAGCCTTAAGGATTTCATTTACTTTCTCTACGTACTTCACAGCCTCAGTCGCATTGCCCATGAGACTGTGCACCCAGGCCAGGTTTCCATACGTCACTATCACATTCCTGTCATCGTCCGGATGTTCCTCCTTTGCTAGTTGCAGGTTCTTAAGCGCCTCGTCGTTAAAACCTTGCAAATGTTTAATGAAGGCCAAGAAATTTAAATCTCTTTGTTTCAGGTTTCCTACAAACTCGCCTTTTACCGAAAGTTTTTCACGAACTTTCACTTCGAGAAAGTTAAGATCAGCATCGTCCTTTAGCAAGCCCCATGTAAAGTGGCAGGATAACAGTTTAAGATCGTCCTCAGACATTTCCTTATTGTTTAAAATGCAAAATAGATGCAAATGTTTACACTCTTGCAGTTTTCATTTCTCAGTTTCCTTTGAATCCTTTGCATACAGTAGCCTACAGTAGACTGTTTCAATTGGATCTAGAAAAACAAAATGAAATGATCAGTCAAATATAATTAGCATAAAATGCTATCTTAAATATTAATTTTCAATTAAATCTTAATTAAAAGTTATTTTTTAGATCAAAAGTAATCACTGATAGATTTTTTTCAAAAGTTTTAGCAAAATAGTTTCTGTTATTGTTGTAAAGCAGCCTATTTTATTTGTAGAATACTTATTAAAGCACATTATGACAACAGATACAAAGTCTTACCTTCCACAAATCTGTGAGCTCATCTGGTGATCATCGAAACAACGTTCTTGTTTTTATATGGTCTCGTTAGGTTACCTATCATTGCAATAACGAGTTAAGTTTCACTTTCCCACATATTGCTCTGATTAAGGATAAACGAAACTTAAACGGTTTGAGTCCGACGTCGACAACAACACGTTAACATGTAACATAACTTCCTTTATCATGCTAACGAACAATTCTTAAGTAGGTAAGGGAAATTTAAAATTGCTATAAGCAACAAAAAGAAATGTTTAAAATGTATAGCCTATCATAGATTAAGATTCAGATATACGTTTATTTAATGTGGATTATATCAGTTGTCACTTTAAATATAAATTAAAGATAGTACAAAAAATAATTACGTTGCACACAATTAAGTAAGTAGGCTACTATTGTTTCTCTCAAAGGAGAACTAACTTGAATAGGAAGAGTAATGACGCCATCTAGTGGCCAAACCTTATGACGCTGCAAGGCTTGGCAAAAAAATGGTTCTTTCAGCTTTATAAAATATGTTAATATTTTTTTATGGTTACAGGCCATAGTTTCCATGAACACCAGACAATTCGTTTGGCAATATGATTATTTATTCAGTGATAAGTATAATAATGAATTTTCAACATGTAAACCAAGGGTGCCCAATCCGGTTCCTGGAGATCTACCGGAGCGGGTCAGTAGAACCAGTTGCATACCTACATGCAAAATTGAGCTCCACACCTGAATCAGCAGCACTAGATAATTAGAGACAGTTGTGTTGAGCAGAGATGGAGCTGAACTCGAAGGTAGGAAGGTAGATCTCCAGGAACAGGATTGGGCACCTCTGGTGTAAACAGTGTTTCTGTAGACTATTTATTGATTTATTTATTGTTGAACAATCTGGGTTATCTTTTGATAGCCAGTGTCAGGCCATCTCCAACAGTGAGCATACTGAGATCAATCCGCTCATCTTTGTGTAACTTCTTGTTGAGTTTGTCTATGGTCTGTGAAGAAAGGTCATGTTCAGCTGGGTTGATGACCTTACCACCCCAGAGAACCTGAAGAGCAGAAAGACACCAGCTTACTCTCAACCAAAGAGCAAAGGAAGGAAAATATTTGCTTTATTTATCTTCATATTTTTAGGACTACTTATCTAAATGAATCTGTAAAATGTAGCATACAGCATATATTTACGCACAGGCTCGTTTCAAAACTAAATAGCGTGTACGGCATACTTACATTATCGATAGCTACAATGCCACCCTTTCGAACAAGCTGGAGTGACTTTTCATAGTATGTGTCATAATTCTTCTTGTCAGCGTCAATGAACACAAAGTCATACGTTCCAGCTTCACCAGCACTTAGGAGTTCATCTGTAAAGACACAAGGATGTTTTTTTCTATATCTTGAAAACTTGAAAATAATAATAATATTGTATTTCATCTTTACCCAAGGTTTCAACTGCAGGTTTAATGCGAATATCTATTTTATCTTCCACTCCAGCCTAAAACAAAGATAGTTTGCAGTTATTTGTTCTCATTTTACTTTGTAAATCCATAGTGAATAACAAAACATTTCTTATTCCGTTATCTTTGCTTTTCCAAGACATGTAAGTTTGCTTTATGATTGGGTGTTATTTTTATGCCATTCTTATAGAATAAAAAGAGAAAATTGTAAGCACTTTGCTGATTGGCTTTGTGCAGATATCAGCACTTAGATGTACAGTTACATCAGTCTCAATCAGCAATCAGTGTAAAGTCTGATGGACATTTCTGCATCTCTGGCTTCAATCGTTACTGGTCAGCTGGACTTTATACTGATGACTGTGTTCTTGCATTGGCTGGCAGTAATCAGTAAAAACTGATATGTGTAGGTGTATGTGGAGGAGCAACTTTATAGATACGGTTGTCTAAAGCAGTGATGTGTCCTACTAAAACAAATGACTTCAGCTGCATAGCCTGCATTAAAATGTAGCTTCTATTCAGCGCTGCGTTTCCCAAAAGCATCGTGAGATAAGTTGATCGTAGAGAACATTGGTCTCAACTTGGGCTTACAATGCTTTTGGGAAACGCAGCCCTGAATAGTTTTGCAAACTTGGTGGATTGTGTTTTGCTTTGGTTTACCTCTGTAAAAAATGGTTTGCCTATTTTCACATATTTCTCATCAATTTCGCAGGCCACCACGCGTCCATCCTCAGGAATAACCAGAGCCAAACTTAAGGTGTTGTATCCTGTGTACATACCTAAGACAGATGCGAAATGTTTGTTTTATAAGCAGTAAATTACATATTTTTCATGAATTATATTGCTTGTACTCACCGATCTCAATAGTTTTATTGGATTCAATTAGTTTTGCAAGATTGGCCATAAGCTGAGCCTGTTCAGATGCCACCATCATCAGGTTCCCGGAGTCCTTCATAGTTCTCTTAAATCAGAAATACACAGATGAAAAAACGCAGACATTTTTCCTTCTACTGACCTCTAGTGTAAGTGTGTGATACTACACATGAAGACTCCTGTAAAAATATACAGTAGAGAAGGCACATGAAATTTAAATGTACATGTACATTGGAAATGAACCGAATTTTAGATAAAAAGGACATTTATACATTTAAATATCTACATTTTTAAGATTCAAATCTAACAGATTTGTATCACTGCGTTTGTGAACTCCTTTGTACATATGGTCAGATGTTCTTGCTTCCATTGAAGCACAAGATGGAGCTCATGCCAGCTCAAGTGTTTCTAAAGCAAAAGAGAGACTACTAAATGTTTATATATACTGTATACACACACTCACCGGTAACTTTAGTTACACCTGTTCAACTGCTCATTAACGCAGATTTCTATTCAGCCAATCACATGGCAGCAATTCAATCCATTTATGCCTGGTACACATTGCACAATTTTGGGCTGTCCCAGACGAAAGGTGACCAATAGTGGTGATTTCTGTGGTTGTAGCTCTTAAACGGTGGTCGTACAGTAAGACAGGTATTAAGACGGCTGTTGGCACGGTCTTGCAAGCAAAGATAGCCTGCGATCATTTTCTGACAGTTTTAGAAATTTAGCAGGATCATTTCACAGTATGTTTGTTGATACGAACAACGTCTACTCACTAGCCAATAAAAATGCAACTCACCCTCATGTTGTTTCAAACCTGTATGAATTTCTTTCTTCTGCTGAAAACAAAGGAAGATATTTTAAAGAATGTTGGTAACCAAACAGTTGATGAGTATCTAGTATTTATTTTCTTCTATGGTAGTTAATGGGGTCCATCAACTGTCTGGTTACCAACATTCTTCAAAATATCTTCCTTTGCGTTTAGCAGAAGAAAGAAATTCATACAGGTTTGAAACAACATGAGGGTGAGTAAATAAAGACAGAATTTTCATTTTGAAGTGAACTATTCCTTTAAGTTTTTTTTTTATTTCACGTGATGAATTTGCTTATTTTGTGGCACGTGCTTTTCTACCCACCAGTCGTAGTTTGGTCAGCACTGGGTGTTCTCTCAGAGAGTTATTCACCACGTACTGCAGCAGAGGATCATCTCCTTTGTGACTCTTGCTGATTAGAGCAGACTGGCAAAGTCCTACACATAAAGTGAACTAACATTATTTAAATAGAATTAACCACTGCTGGGGAAATTAATGCACATAATTTCAGAATAGGAGAGCCAACTCTATTATGAAACAGCATTTGTAGAGTTGGTTTATTAGGTTGGCATTTACCTGATGCAAAATTTCATCTTATTAAAATGCTCATTACCATAACACGCACTAGGTGGCCTATAAAAATATGTCTTTATACAACTTCTAAGCACCCAAATTAACTTTATCAATGAGAAGCAGTGTTACCTTCATGCCAAAGCACTCCAAAATGTCAAGTAACTGCATTTATCAAGCAAAATATTTCAATGCATTGTCACATTTCTCATGTGAGCGTAAATAGTCATAATGTAAGCGGACATAAACATACCTGTTAATGCCAAGAGGAGGATAATAGTACAAAACATCTTAATGTCAGGTGCCAGACTTAACAGAAACAAAAGAGAACAATTAAATTGTGACTTGTGCAAGTGAGGCACAAATGTAGACTAGCTGAGGTGGAAAGTCCATGTTTCGTTTGCTTTGCCTCCTCAGATAAACAAGATACTGCTGTTTGCATGGTATTGATTTGATCAAAGTTTTGCTTTACAAGTACTTTTGTTCGATGGCTGTTGGGTATAGAATGAAAATAACCTGAATAGAAAGCTTGATACAATCTAGGAAATTGGGGAGTATGACATATAATTTGCAAGAGCTGTGATTTTGAGACATTTCAAGAGGCTTTCAGGCTGGTTTAAATTAATTTCCAATGTCATCACAGATTGAATGGAGAAATGACACAGTAAATCTCTATCTTTGCCAAGAAGCCATTGATTATCATGAATTAATGATTTGTCGTCAAGTTATCAATCTTGACGACAATCTTATGATGTCGTAAAACCAGTAAGCAATTTAAGAGTAATAGCTTATGTTGACAGTATGACAAAACAGAAATTAATGTAGCCCTGGATATCACTCAACATCTGTAAAGTTGTATTATATTATATTATATTATATTATATTATATTATATTATATTATATTATATTATATTATATTAAGAATAAAAGCAGTGTTATTTTAGTATCAGTGAGATACTATAGTTTGTATAGGCCCTACGGGTTAATGTATTCTGTAAAACAGGTTGCATTGCTTCTGGTTCAGGTCTTTTGAATGTGCTTTGTTGAATAGAGCTGTTTTACTCAAGATGCCTTCAAAGGAGCTACTAAAGATGAATCCAACGCATATGCAGATTGATATCTAAAATGGTAACAATAAAAATAACTATTTATGTCATAGATGCTGCTGTCAGTTCATACTGCAGATGTGATGAGATTTCCTTGTACATGTTCTATAATTAATAAAAAAGAGGGGGGAAAAAAGAGGAAAAAACAGACCTGTTTTCTTGTCTGTTCATGTGACGTTCGACATATTTAATATATATATTTTTCATTTTAATTTGAAAGTTTTAGCACTCTTGTACTTGGTTCTCCTCCTTTCATTGGTCTCATCGATACAGTCCTCCCAGGGAACTGTAAGTTCTAAGAGAACAATCTGTTGGTATGCTTCTGAGATCAGAACCATATCTGGCCGACAGTTTCTAGAAACTTCAGTTGCTTCTCCAGGTCGACTTTCAGCTCCCAGTCCTGTGCTGTTGTTAGCAGGACAGATGAGGTGGCAGCTGGTGTTACCTTAGCACTGACAAAAAGATGTCTTCTTCACAGGGCGTAGGTGCTTGCAGTGGGTGATCCTGCTGGAGATGGTGTCTGCTATGGCCTTCAAGACTTTGTCATAATGATAATGCCCCTCACTCAGGCCTCTTGGTGCTAAATTTTTCTATTTAGCACCAACACTTTGGAACAGTCCTCCTAACATTGTCCGGGAAGCAGGCACACTGTCAGTTCAAAGCTAGACTAAAAACACATCTCTTTGGCCTAGTATACACATAACACATTATAGACTTCTATAATTCAATGTTAGGCTGCATAGATTAGGTCAGTCGGAACCGGGAACACTTCCCATAAATCCTGATGTACTTGTTATATCATAAGAAGAATGGTGTCTACGCTAATATTAGTCTCTCTGTTTATCCCGAGGTTTACCGCAGTCCGCCGGATCCAGGCCGTATCCAAATCTGATGAAGGACCTGCGCCTGAACATGACGACAACGCAGTCCTGAAGTGTCAACGAGTCTCTTCCCTATGAAGGCCCCCTTCCCTTTACTGTACAGATAAAATGTTGTTGGGATAATTCTGGTTCACATGGCTACGCGGAAGCGATAACAATTCTGTATTATAAATTTTAAGGCCAGACAAGTAGTTTGTTGAGGGTTGGTTTGTAAAGATGGACTACACACCTGCGCACATATATATTCAAATGCGCATATAAACAAGTAATACGCATGTGCACGCCATCAGTGTTCTCACGGGTTCGCGTTTTTAAAGTTTGCGCAGAGAGAACTTAAGGGTTTTCTGTTAGAACGGTGTCGTGTTAGCTAAGTTAATAACTAATGATCTTTGCGATGGAAGTGAATCAATCAAAACTAACATTAGCTGGACAATAACTTTATTCTAGAGCTGTTATAAGCCAAAACAATCTCTGTTACTTTAATTTCCTATTATCACTGTAAAGCCGCTTTGAATCAATGTTAAAAGCGCTATATAAATGAAGGTGACTTGACTTGACAGCTGCCTTCCCCCAAACAGAACAAGTTGGATGGGCTTGGTAGTACGTCGTAGACAGCCTGGATTAAGTTTATTTGATGGGGCTCGGATTTCCTAGCCTGACTACGTCAGACTTCGTACTTCCGCTCAATTTCATTTCGCTTCTGTACTCAGTCTGAGACAGCGTAATAGCTTTCCGTTTTCCTCCGGCCTGAAAACAGCCGGCCAATCAACTAACAGAGGGCAGGCTGAGAGCCGTGACGTAGACGCTGATTGTACCGTGGATGCGTAGATTTACTTCACATAATCTGCAAAAGTTGTTCACAGCCATGTTCACTCCGGTATTTCGCTCGATGGTTTTGTTTTCGCATCATACATGTGTTTACAGTGGAAGTTAGATGCGGCTGAGCATGCGCATAACACACGCCATAACCAAATGTTATGTGATTGGCTTACGGGTAACCAATGATTTTAAACTTCAGACAAGCGACCCCCGCGAGAAATGCCATGCCAGACTCTGTCTACGAAGCAAAGCGAAGTAGCAGAGTTTGGTATTACCAGGCTACGGATTTCCAGAGCTCAGCCCAAATGATGAAATAACAACCATCCTGCTGGCTCACACTTCCTCCTTCCTTTGCTATAGTGAGATGACGTTGCTACCTAGGCCTGCTCTTCCTAAACTAAATGAGAATGAGAAACGTTTCCTTGGCTGAAATTAAATACATTTAACTTTGAAAACATATTTTATATTATTTTAAATAAGGAATATGTTTTTTATATGGCTGAATAAAAGTGTTTTAGTACACATAGTGGATGACAGAATGTCTATGCAAACCCTCAACAAAGTGAGAGCATGAGAGGGCGTCTCTGGCTTGTTTTTGCCTGTGTAGTTCAGAGCATGTTCATTTCAATATTGCCCAACTTAATGAAATGCGTTTTAATTGTCAGTCTTTGTAGAAATGTGCACGCACGTTGCCCGTGGAATATTGCCTCCCACACACAGTAATGAACTGAAAGTGTAAGTGTGTCATATGGTAAAATTGTTTAATTCATCTCATTACAGGCATTTCAAATGGTACATTTGCCTGTGTGTGTGTTTCACAAGAGAACCAAAGCACAATGCTAAGAAGAACACATTCCCAGTATCAGAGACTGGGTGGTGGGGCGTTCTCAAAGGAGAGGCCTACTTCCTCTGTCGATTCGTTAATTAGGTATTCACGGATGCAAACAAATCTCCCTGCCCACACATAAGTCATCAGCAGTGAAATATGGGGCATGACTATACCGCTGTCTTTGAGTCTTGCTCTTGCTGTGTTTAATGACAAGAAGAGATGCCTGTAAATAACAGTTCAAGTCCGCCCGCAGAAAATAAGATGCCGTGTTCTCGTATCCTCTCTCCACCATTGCTCCGGGAATCTTAGGTGACGCTAATTGTTCCTGCTACTTGTGCCAAGTACCCACTGTTCTTCGACACAATCTACAGACAGGGCCCGGTCCCTCGGCTGCTCTCATGTCTGTTTAAGGACTGAAAGAATGCGTCTTGCCATCTGTAGAGAGTGCTTCTCTTCCGTTTCCCGGCCCTGATTGTATTTGCTCTTCCTTTGACTGTCAGTGCATCATCTTGATATATGCTCACAAACCTCTCGGAGGCTTTGAGTAAGGAATACATGAAAAAAAGCCCTCCGCTACCGAAAGAAGAAAGGAAAATACATACGAAACTGTTAATATGAAACAAAATAATTCAAGAGCTTGCTCCTTTGGTTTCTTCAAATAACAAATAAATAGAGAGTTATATTTTTTAAAAATGCATTACTATTACACAGAAGCTGTTGCAACACTTTTCTTATTTGCAATTAGAGCTGGCTGCCTAATATAGACAAAAATACACATTTCTATACAGTTGCAGTAAAGTTTTTGTGTCTGTATTCAGAACATATTTCAGCTGAGTGTATGTATATATATATATATACATATATATATATATATATATACAGTATACATATATATATATATATATATATATATATATATACAGTATACATATATATATATATATATATATATATACACATATATATATATATATATATATATATATATATATATATATATATACACATACACATATACACACACACACACACACACACACACACACACACACACACACACACACACACACACACACACACACACACATATACTTCACATATACATTGTTTCATGTATAGATACACTTTTTAGTATATTGTTTCTGGAAGCAGAAAATGCGGTACTTGCTGTCTTGCAGCAAGTGGCAGTGTTGTCTACATAATGTCATAGAAAGAAACAGCATAAAATAATAACTATAATATAGTGATCACAAAGACAGATAACACTAACAGAGAGTTTATGAAAGCACAAAACGTGTTCCTGAATAATTGGATATCAAGAATTAGATTATTTTATACATTGTATGTTTTTTTTATTTAATAAATAATAATAATAATAATCATCGTCATATTATTATTATTATTTAGTTGTTTTGTTCTGAAACATTTGTTTTGAACCCCAATTCACAGTAACATTACAAGGTCATGATTTTACTTTTGTATTTAATTTTAATTATGCTCTTATAAAATAAATGTAATAGTGTTTTTGTTTACAAAAAGGTAACTAGAACAGAAGTAATGATATTAAGCAAGTAAGCAAACAGTACAGATTAATACAAGTGTTAGATGAGGGCTTTTATATATCAGAAATAAGCTGGTACAATTATTGTATTCTACCTTTGTATCTCTTCTGCATTGTAACAAAGTGCTGAACCTGTTCTGCATAAAATTACGGGTGAGTGGCAGGTGCAGTTGTTTGACTTTCAAATCACTTAGGCATCTTTTTTTTTATTAACCTTGCATGTAAATAAATACAGATTTCAATTTCTATGGAGTTGCACGTGGAAATGACAGTCCTCAAAACATCAAACAAACTGCTTCAGGGCAATCGCACCATCGCAAGCCCTCTAATGTGAAAGGCACTGACACCTGAAGCAAGGTGCAAAAAAGACAAATGTCATTTTTTCAGAAACAATTAGTGAGAGAGCCTTCAAATTTGAGGACGGCTCGTCTTTCCATGCTGTCGGCTCCTCTGTATGGCAGTGCAAGGATGCTGTGGAGCTCAGGCTTATATCACTCGCTGCTGACATCTCCCTGTCTGAGAAAGGCAGGCCTCTATTGTGCTACATGTACACACACACACACACACACACACACACACACACACACACACACACACACACTCCTTCACATACTGCAAGGAAACCTTCCTCACCTGAATATTAAACAGTGCTGAGATCGCTGTAGCTTTTAAAATGGTGTTGTTTCTGTGTTTTCTGCTTTATAGGCAGCGGTATTTAGGACTATGACGTTGCATCTCTTATTATATTACTGACCTTTTCAGAACAACATCATGAGTCCATTCAGATTTAATTGCTTAAAAAATATATTTTGATATCCATTAAATGTTTAAAAACAGTAATATTGTGAAGTTATCTTACATTTATATATATATATATATATATATATATATATATATATATATATATATATATATATATATATATATATATATATACACACACACACACAGATTAGAATAGATAGATTAGAATATATATTCCAATATGCTGAATTGTTGCTAAACATTTCTTATTATCATCAATATTTTTTGTGAAAAATATGATAATTTTTTTCCAGGATTCTTTGATATAGATAGTTCAAAAGAAAATCATTTATTTGTAATAAAAATCTTTTTGGAAAGATTCACTATCACTTTTAAATGCAGCCTTGCTGAATAAAAGTATTAATTTCCTAAAAAACAACAACAATTTACTGACCCCAAACCTTTGAATGGTAGTATATATCATATATAACTTTAACAGTCATAAAAAGTAGATAAATTAGAAAATCCAATTTGAAAACCCCAGATGTAAAGTATATTTTTGATCTAAATTTCCCACGCACTTGTCTGTTACAGAAGCGCTTCCTTGCAAAAAGCCGCTAACATATGTGATAGGAAGCTTCAATTCCTTTATCTCCATACTGCTGACACCAGGGCTATTTACACCACCCAGTGCGTCTGAAATGGATGTCCTTTTGTACAAAGTCACTTCATTTTCCTTCCCCATTATTCTTGGTTCTGCCTGTGAATGTCCTGTAATTGCCATAGTTGAAGTGCTAATGATAATGTTATAACTTGGATCAATTTGCTGTGGCAATTGGACCTTTTTAATTGAGTCGATTATCAAGCCTGTGTGTGTTGAAGCTTACAGAGCCAGTGCCAGAGAGAGCGCACCCCAGGTCAAGCGTATGTGTGTGTAATATGGGGTTTAAGTGCCCCGGGCCGCAGATAAGTGTTTGGGGCAGAGATGGAGGAGAAGACGAGGAGACGAGGGCAGATCATAGAGCCTCCGCTGTAATATTCACTGACACTCACCACATATGAAGTTAATCCAATCATGAAGAGATGCCTTACTTTCATCAGTCCCAGACACACTAGCATGAGGTCAAGAGCAACTTGTATTAGCACAATGATGTCAGAGAGAAATGGTGTAGATAATTGACTTTCAGTTCCTTTCAGAAGAAACCCTGACAGCCAGTCGGCCTTATGCAAAACAAAAACGATTGCCAACCGTGCGCTTAACAACGTCCAAACTCATGGGATGTCGGCTCCTATTCCTCAGTTGTTCTCCGTCTAGAGCTACGGATAGCCTTGTTGAGTTATCTTAAACGGATCAGAAATGCCAACATGTCGCTATGGTGAAGTATGTCTGAAGACTTGCAGAAGACTCAGAGGAAGCATGACTGCAGGTCTTTGTCATGTCACGCTTGCACTTGTCTGACGAGTTCCTGCCTCAGAGAGATCGCCTGATGATTTGATCTACTTGATTAGCAGCTAGAAACGGCTATTCGCGATCATATCCATCAGCTTTATGAGCTTTTGTTAAAGCTCAAGTGTATGATTTTTTTAGAGGGTTAGTTTACCCAAAAATTATGTCGTTCCAAACCCGTAAGACTTTCGTTCATCTTTGGAACACAAATAAAGGTATTTTTGATGAAATCAGAGAGCTTTCTGTCCCTCCATTGACAGACTACGCAACCACCACTTTTAAGCCCCAGAAAGGTAAAGACATCATTAAAATAATCCATGTGACTCCGGCGGTTTAACCTCAATTTTATGAAGCAACACTAGTGCTTTGTTTGTGCAGCCCCCCCCCCCCCCACCACCACACACACACACACAATTTACCACTTTATTTACAAAATATTAATCTCCGACGCACGTTCACGCAACGACGTCTGCTCTCGAGTCAACACAACACATATGCGCTGTGGTGCTCTCATGAACACGGGTTGGAGATTAATATTTTGAAAAATAAAGTGGTAAATTGTGTTCTTTTGCACAAACAAAGCACTTGCATCGCTTTGTAAAATTGAGGTTAAACCACTGGAGTCACATGGATTACTTTAATGATGTCTTTACTACCTTTCTGGGGCTTAAAAGTGATAGTTGCGTAGTCTGTCAATGGAGGGACAGAAAGCACTCAAATTTCATCCAAGAAATCTTCATTTGTGTTCGGATGATGAACGAAAGTGTTACGGTTTTGAAATGACATGAGGGTGAGTAATTAATTAATGACAGATTTTTTTTTTTTTTTTTTTGGTGAACTATCCCTTTTAGATTATCTCCATCTTAATGTGCAGAATATGGAGCCCGCACATGACATGCGGGGGGAAAAACAAGATATCCATGAATAAAGAATTTGTTCCCTTGTTTTATCACGACCACGTTTTGGTAATTCATTCCCTAATTTGTGGATAAGATTTAACTAATTTAAAATAAGAGAACAAATTAATACAACGTAGCCAAGACTGAAATGTCACCACAAGTTAATAAATGTGTGGTCACATTAGCGAAATTTTTCACAGGCAAAAATTGTCCACTATTGTCAATAGTGTAGTGATGTTACTGCTCAGTTACTGCTCAGTGCGTTTGATATTGTGGCTATAGGAATTACACATTTGTTGTCATTTTTAGATTAATTGTCCAAAAAAGTGTACTGTGATTCTGAAGCAGGTCTATAGCTGGAGAAAGCTTTATTTTAGCATAAATGCTAATCATCCATGTGAAACAGTAAAACCTTGAAAAAACAGCCTAACTGTGTGTAAATTTGAGGCGCAACTATCTGTTTGTTCTACCAATGGCAGACATTCAATGACTCATGTCACAAATGTTATGATTTACAAGTGGATTGATATGTTACATTTGTTACTCACATACAGTGACGCAGGACTTGTGAAAGGCAATGCTCTGAAATAAATGTTTTAT
The DNA here is from genome assembly GCF_949319135.1 of Squalius cephalus. Lineage (NCBI taxonomy): Eukaryota > Metazoa > Chordata > Actinopteri > Cypriniformes > Leuciscidae > Squalius > Squalius cephalus. The sequence continues at coordinate 28,406,855 of NC_137142.1, forward strand.
GGCCTATTTAGAGCACATGAGTGAAAATATTCTTCAAAGGGACACTTTCATGATTTCTTTTTCTATTCCGCCATTCACATCCGCAGCAAAGAGGCCTTTGTAAGGATACCGGATTCCGCCTAATGTTCCATGAAGACCATGGTGAATTTATATTGATGGGACTGTTGACTCTGAACTCCATCGGCATGATTTTTTCATAAGCCACGGGGAACAAGAAGTCAGTCAGCTGACAGGTGTTAACACCGAGAATAGCGCTGTGAATAAGAAATGGGACACGCATAAGAATGCGGCTGGATTTTCTCTCTCTGAACGCCCCTCAGAACTTGTGTTTTTCTGCACGCACTGTTAAGAGTATAGCTAGAGGTTTTACTGGGACTTTGTAAACACCACAATGCATGTCAAATGGGATGAGTCTTGATAGCTGTAAAACACAGGACCGTTCCTGGCTTATTATCTTTTAGTCAAGCTCCGGAGCGACACACGAATGCGTTCCTGCATAGCCGAGCCCGCTTGGGAGAGCATTGATTATTTTGCCATGAGCCGAGGAGAAAGAGAGAGAGAGAGAGAGAGAGAGAGCGAGAGAGAGAGAGAGAGAGGTGTGATTTTTCTTTTGTACTCCTTGAAAAAATCAAGAAAAATAAATATTTGTGCTCGCATGTCAGAGGGGGGCAAATACAGTATGTGTTTATGAGGGTTAGTGTCACAGCAGCTCTCCTCTGAGGAACAGTCTGCCAACCCCAGGCTGAGCCGCATTCTCACTAGTCAACTTTACTGCCTTCATTTGGGCTGACGAATGGCTGGCTGACTTATCTGCTCCTCGGCCTGCCGGCTGTAGTGAGTCCCAGGAGCTCCGAAGGACCCGCCGCCTCTGGCCCGATACATCCGCCTCGCACTTGGTTTTCTCTGGCTGCAGCGACAGGAAAGGGGGAGGCCGGCGACTTCAAGAGCTGGGCTTCCTGCAGCTGTTCTGTCATTCAGCGCCTACCCATGGGCTCTTGCTTTCTCAGCAAACATACATCAGACAGATATTAGAGTAATCCAAAGGTAATATATTACCCGGCGTGCCAGGGGGACGCTCTGCCGGTAATGGATGCCTGTGCCGCACATCCCCTCTTGTCAGCCGCTCCACGACTCCACCAAATTCCGCCGCTAAACCTTTTTGCTTATGTCATTACCTGAATTTATTTGGAAGTAATGCAGCCGGTATTTTATTCTTAATCACACTGCCCAAAGGATTGAGACATATTTTCGAAAGGAAAATACAGCTTGCATGCTCTTATGAAAGCAATATATTACCTGAGCACTTAACAACCCAGAGAGAGGAAATAAAACTAGCCGCACGATTCTTGTAGTATGTTTATAAGACTATATTACTATCTTGCCGCAGCCCCCTGTGGGCCCGAGGCTGTGCGTTATGGCAAGTACTCCATCTGCAGTTGCATATTTTACCCTCAGGTTATTACAATTCAGATTTGTTTGCACCAATTTACCGTTTATTGTGTTTTATGGTTCACTCTCTGTAAAACGCTCTTAAACATGCTCTGAGGACTAGTTTGTCTCTCGCTCAGAGAGGTGTTATCAGATGAAAGTTGCAAATTGGGTTGCGTGCGGTGCGTGCGAGCGAGAGGCTAGTGCTGTTTTCTGCACGGCAGGCAAATAAGGGGATAGCAAACTTGGAGTCGGGATTCGTAGTCAGCTGCAGACTCCAAAAGGAAGATGATTGCTCTGAAAGGCCCCCATGACATCTCCACATATGGGGGGCCATATGTTTCCTAGCTAGACAAGCAAGGACGAGCGCAGAACTGCAAAGCACAAACAAGATCTTGGCACTTGGAGCACTCCGCCTCTGAACAAAAGGAAACACAACAACAACAGATTCGCAAGTATGCTTAGCATAAAGCTTAAGGGTGGGTTCATATCCACAGCCAAAGTCTACTAGATCAAAGTAGACAGCAGAGAAAACGATACGTTTATTAAAGAGACACGCACACTGTGTGTATCTCATTAGTAATCATAGGTATTTGTAAGTAAAATGTGCTTCTGATTTTTTTTTTTATATAATAGCTCAAATAAGAAGTGGTAAGGTTTAGGACAGGGGTGGGTTAGGGGCTCAAAACATAATTATAAAATCGAAATATAAAATACTGTTCAAAACCATTCAAAAGTAGATTTTTTTTTGATTAAAAGTAATACATTCATTTTATTAAAAGTGACTTTTAAAGATTTTGGTTTCAAATAAATGCTGTTCTATTTGAACATTCTATTTATCAAAGGATCCTGAAATATATTTTCCACTAAAAATATTAAGCAGCACAACTGTTTTCAATCTTGATAATAAGAAATGTTTCTTGAGCATCAAATCAGCATATTAAAATGATTTCTGAAGGATCATGTGACACTGTAGACTGGAGTAATGATGCTGAAAATTCAGCTTTACTATCACAGAAAAAAAAAAAACATTTAGAAATATATTACAATAGAAAACGGTTATTTTAAAAGGTAATAATAGTTCACAGTATTACTATTTTACTGCATTAATGATCAAATAAATGCTGCCTTGGTGTTGTCAGGACTAGGCAGATGAAGCAGACAGACGAATGTAGATTTGAATGCTAAACAAGGTTTAATCCAACAGCAGGTGAACAGAATGTAACAGCGTGTTAGCATTCACACGAACAATAACCAACAAGGGACAGAACTGTACTGGAGAATATATACACAGGGTAAACGAGGGAACTAACTAGTGGAAGAAGGTTAACTAATCAGGGACTAACAAGAACAGGCGCAGACAAGACCGAACATTATTGTGACAGGTGTGCATAAGAGACTTGTTTAGAAAAATCTTTTGAATGGTAGTGTATATTATTCATAAATATTTTTACATTTTAGATGCATTATGTCCATATACATTTTAGTGTATTTTTAAAAAAAATGTTAAAACAAAAAGAACAACAAAACTGGATTAAAATGTTTATTTCAAGCATGATAACTGTATGCCACTTGCTGAAATAAACTTGCAATCACATTTTGACAAATTCACAGAAAACAGAAAACTGAGCTCCATTGATTTGAAATGAATTGATTGAATTCAAGTAAAAAAAATATTATTCAGCATCACTGAATCCACCTAAATACATTAGGTTACAAAAACTTTAGGTAACCAATAAAAAATAAAAGTAATGGTTATCATGTAAAACAGCTCCTTAAAGTAACAATGGCAAGTTACCATTTTGTGTTTGTCTTATGTGTTTAAGTGTACATGTCCATGTGTGACACTTCTCATGGTCCTGTTGTCCAAAAACTGGGTCGAAAATAGACAGTGTGTAAATAGACAGCTGGATCACTAGCATCTATCCAAAACCTCAGCACTTGTACAGGCTGCAGAGAGCCAGTCTGTTGTCTCCTGCTCCATATGGGGGGGATGCGTTGGTTTCCTCTCTTTCCCATGTTAGTTCTCCTCAGAGCTGAGTAGAGTCTACGAGACTGACAGCCCTGCTGATGAGACGATGGCATCAGAAAGCATCGTCTGACAGCTTCTGCTTGACAGGCTTCCTGTCTGAATTTGTGGTGGCTCCCAGTTCTCCTTCTCTCAGCCCTCTAGAAGGAAGAGACATCCCTGGACGAGGGGCAAGGTGAGGCTGTCACTACCTGACAAGTGTTTGGTCATGATGAGCAGGAAATCATAATTGTTCACAGCATTATTGATGGCACATATGCATTTAAAGGTATTGCTATATATTAAGTCAGGTCAACTTGAAGCACTGTGTCAGTAACCTAAATAAATTATGTCCAGTTTTCTATCAGTGTAGAAAATGATGAAAGAGACAACCTAAATCATTTCCTGGTGATTTTATAAAAGCATGGGTGCGCCATGTGTACTGAGACAGGATGTTTATTTTGAATTCGTTTTGAGTGAGAACTGTCAATTGGCATCTCAGTGCCATATGTTAAAATGACAGGCCCGGAGAGAACAAATACATCAATCACAACGCTGTCAGGACAGAAACACACTCGAAAGCAAATACTTTCTTTATACATGTTGCAGCAACACATACCTGTACAATCCAGGAGTCTACAAAAAAAGCTTTAAAATGTCTAGGGTCTAATATTTCCAGGGTCCAGATGCAGGTTAGCTCATGCCACAGCAGAGAGCTTGGGTTGTGCCTTCAAATCCCAAAGCATCAGCCCTGTTGATATCTTAGTCCACCAAAGACCTTAAATGGCTTATTTCCTTTTAATAAATTCATAAACAAATATTTTTAATCTGAATTGAGAATTTATACCTCTTACCCATAATATTATGGCACTATACATACAAACATACATATATATCACATTGAGGACAGTTGAGGGACATATATACAACTATTAAAAAATCTCTGGTGCTCAAGAAGGCCAAACAATGCATAACGGGCCAGGGGGTGAAAACTTTTAAATGTAACAATCAGGGTAAATTGTACTCCTGTCTTCTGGGAAACTGAAGGTCAGTACTAAATGAAAAATATGATCTTAAAAAAGAAAAATGTTCACCCCCCAGCTCTTAATGCTTTCATGCACAACACATTGAATTAAGAGCTGGGGGCTGTAAATTTTTCTTGTTTTGCAAGAAGTATCCAAGCAAGAGATGTTTTGTTCCAAAAGACATATATATATAATATGAACTATGCACTGTTACTATGTACTCTAGTCTAGTAGGCTATATGATTTTTATAAGGTTATTTTTGTAACCCTTATGCTACAAAAAGCTGGCAACATTTGATTGCATGAAGTGTCCAACATTCCAGCAATAATTATTGAGCATGAAGTGTCCAACAATAATTCAGCATCTGTTTTTCACTTCCTAAGGCTACAATATGATTTTCCTTCCTGTGGTTATCTTTAAGCTCATGCTATTTGCGTGCTGCAATAGCTGAGACATTCGATATGGTGTCTATAGCAAAGTAAGTTCCACCTTCTAAATTAAAAAGGCAATCACCAGTCTGCAATGGTCTGTATGTGAAACTTGAGGTCAGCATCTGAACTAGACTGTACATGTGTAACGGATGTAGGCCAGTGTGAGTAAACCTCACTCCCCTGGCTTCAAGAAGTGTGCCAGCGACTGATGCTAGAGGCTGCGGTCTTGAGCCGGTTCCACGTCGGTTCGAATCCGCTCGGAGCAGGTGGAGTAGGACTGGTTTCATTTGGTGCTGTTACCTGGATGGGAGTGAGGTTTAGGGGGGTGAGTGTAACGTAGGCTAGTAAAAGCTGTGTGTGTAAACCTCACTCACCTGGCCTCAAAAGGCTCCCAGATACCCTACTTTGAATCCCTCTTGCAGAGGGTCGAGTAGGACCGGTTACACAAGTACACTGTGCATATTCATTGGCTGGATCAACCTGAACTATACAGTATTATACAGAGTTATCAGCACATTACAAGTGGGAAACTCAGACTATTTGAGTGTGATGATTTGAAACACTGTTCCGTTATATAGCTAACATAATATGATATACTTTATATAGAGATCAGTGAGTAAAGCAAGTCTGTAGCAAACTGTGTAAAGTTAGTCACTCAACTTTCATGAAACAAAACTTTTAGATACCATGCCATGTTTATGACACATGTTTATGATTGCCTACCATTCATTTCAGATTTTATTGCTAATTTAAAATGTTAACGAAATGTGACTAAAATGTTACAAAAGTAGTTTTTGAAATTTAGGTAGGCCAATTTACCCATTCAATTGTACAGAAACTGTATTTGTATAACAGACAATAGCTGTCCAAGTGCGTTACCAAGATGTTCACCGAATGGAAGCATTTGACCAGATCTTATTTAAACAGGAGAGCAGATGACAGAGACAGGGAAAACATAAAGAGTTATTTCTCGTAAATAAAGGCAAATCTAAACGAGGCATTAATTATTATGGGTTTATGGAATTATTGTTGTTGTTAATTGAAATGAAAATCGTGTTTGTAATTTTTAATGACAGTCTGATCATTTGCAGTTTGCTTACTATTTAAAATGATTCCAATATTTTGGTGAACTGCTATAATTAGTATTTTTTATCCTCAAGATTAAAAACAAATATTTAACAAATGCATTGGCAATAAAAGTATTGAAAATGCCATTAAACAAACATATTAAACATACTTTATGTTGGTACATTAATTTGGGGATTCAATCAATATTTCAGTAAATTTGATTACAAATGGTATTATGTGAGGCAACTTGTGATTAATCAGCATGATTCATAATTTTTTTATGAATGCTGTGTGAATCATCAAAAATTAACACAGTGGATGAAAGAAAAAATTCTGGAACGTATAGCATCTTTAATGGTTTTTAGCTTCTTCATTTCAGGGGAGAAATATGCTTTTAATAAAAACATTTATATGCCTCTAAATGAACCTTGTTGATGATCGTAAACATTTCATTAACTACTTTGCTCTAATAAACTCAGTCTAATAAATAACTGATAAATGTACTCACGTGTGACAATAGGAGGTGCTGGCATTTTCAGACAGAAGAAGCCATGCTTTGTTCACTCTGTTGATCTTAGACTCACTAATCTTCAAGGCAATTTATAGCAGAGATTGCAGCTATGCATCATTTTACAGTTGTGCATTATACATAGAATTATTCAAATACATGAGAGCATGTCATTATTCACCATCTTTGGGGAGTTCTGCCATGGGGAGGAGGCTCAGAATTGAAAACATGTAACCTGGCCCAGACCTGCTTATATATTCTAATACAGAGCTCTGAATTTCTCTGATTGTTGTGAGGTTTCATCATCTACGTTCTGGAGAAACCTTCTCAACACCCCACCTCCTGGATGCCACCCCCCCCCCCCCCCCCCCCATCACATCACTTAGCACAGTTCTCACATTTCATATCCAATCTTAAGAAACGTTAAATGGGGTCTTTCCATTTTTGCCCTTCTCATCACATTAATTAAAGCTAAAAAGACAAGTGTTGTGTGTATAACCCCAGGCCTGAAATTTGCTGAAAAAAAGGACCATGTCAGCTCACATATAGCGTTTGAGGTTGGACTTATGAAATATTGTGTCTTTCACTTCCAAAAGAGAAAAAATCACTTTCATTACTCATCACCACATCCGCCAAGTTGACAACCTTCCCGAAACGACAACATTCTCAAGGGAATTACGGCAAGGCTAAATTTGTTTATAATTTGGGCTCTCATATAAAGGCTATTTATGCTTTAAGATATATAGGGTTGTTAATGTCTTTCATCAAGCTGCCAAAGCTGGATTTAAACCATCAAACAATTAATACCAAATTTTCAAATCACTCATTGAGTCAATGTATCGATTTACTCGGAGTGTGTTAGTCATCTGAGAGCCACATGCAGCCATCATCCAAGAGTTATTGCAGGCAGCTGAAGCCTCAGATATAGCACCTTCCCGTCCGCTTCTTTCAGTGAAACTCTCAGTGTTTGCAGGCCTTTGAAGAGCGCATAGGTCCCTCAACTCAACTCAAGTGCTCTATATTTCATCCAGAATGACAATTCTCACTGTACAAAGTCCAACACAGAGTGACGACAGGATGCTGGAAAGTGTTGGAGACACAAGGGAAATATCACATTTCTCTTTACCCTCCAGAGCGATGGTCTCTTAATACAGCTAATGAGAAAGGGGTGCTATGAGTCCTCATGAAACAGTAATTGTCAGGCCTTCTCTTTAGAAGAACAGCTGTGTATGTGTGTGTGTGTGTATGTTTGGGATATTAAAGTGCCGTAACCTTCTGCCTTCCTGCCCTCTGGGTTGACACTTTTACTTGATTACTGAGGAATCATTAGGCACCGTCTGGTTTTAAGTGCAACAAAATGGCGTGAAAACTATCCCAGGTTTGCAAGTTGTTGGAAATAGCACAGTCTCAAGAGCCGCAAAACAATGGTGTAACAGTTTGTTTAATTCGTCTCCTAAAGTTAAGTTCGTGGAATTAAGAATATGCAGTTTTTAGAAGCACTTTGTGTTTTTTTCATTTAGGGTTTCATCATAACATGTTGACAAATGGTCCATTAGTTAAGGGAGTGATGATGAGTAATATTTATGACCTATTGAGGAAATACAATATCCAGGAAATTACTATAAATGATCCAACAACTTCTTCACGAGAAATCAAATATTACTTGATCTTTTGAGATAAAAGAGTTCATTGTACTGTGAAAACATACTGTAGTTTTTTCTGGAACTCAAAACTTCCTCTCCAGTGAAGAAAAAGGATCATTCATTGAAACTAATGCCCATTTTATGTCACACGCACAAACCCCATGTCAGCGTACAGTTACTACATTACAAAATTTGGAATGTGCCATTGATAATTATTACAAATTTCTTTGTCTATTTACATGAGGAACAAAATCACATTTACATTCCAAACTGCAAAAATGTAAAAGAGATGGCAGAGAATGTGGGGGAAAAGAAAAGAAAAAGAAAGGCTTATTACTGCAAAAAAAAAAAAAACCCAAAAAACTTTATTGTACAAATAAAAATAAATAGAAAAGTATGACCCTTCAACAGTGACCCTTCCATGTAAATAATGGACTCGTAGAGACGTGTGTAAGGGCTTCTACTTCATTGCTTGTGTCTGATGTGAGAGACATATGAGTTGACAGTGATAAAAAGAAGGACAGAATATCTTTCTTTTTAGACTGATCTGAGACAAATGGAATAAAAATAAAGTCACTTCATTATCACTCTCATGGAAGTCTGAAACATCTAGATAGTAAAAGTCAAATTTTAGTATGTAATAATTCATTGTTATTTCACATATTTTATAGCGTGTCTGCACACATTTGTAATCATCTGTAATCTGCACTGCACTGCAGATCAAATTTAGATTTTCTCTTTCCTTTCTGAAGATAATTTAGAGCTTCACGGGTACATCTTTTGGAGAAATCGGTTTTATTGCCCAGAGTCATTACAGGAAAAACAAAAGCTCTCAAGGCTTCATTTACTAATTATTAAAACACAATTACATTTGTTTTATCACCATTAGCAATGTGACTCAAAATCAGTTTGTGTTAGGTCAGTAACTCCTCCCAAATTGGAGAAAACATTAATTTAAATCCGTATGATGTGCCCAGATTCTATTTTCCAATTTAGCTAATAAAGTGCATAAATGATTCATGGCAGACACATACATAATTCATAATTAGATTACCACTTGATGGAGTGGAAGTTATTAATTGTGAAGATACATGTGCGGCCGCTAATTCTTGAATTCATTTGTGTAGTTTTCTTTATTGGCACGATGCTCCGTGAGCTGTGCTGCGCTGCTGAGTCTGATTACCAGGCAGCATTAACACATTGTTACAGCAAATTATCTCTTTCCTGGGACAGGCCAGACATTAGTGATGGCTGCAATATGCATTTGCCTTTAAAACTTAAGGGGGTGATTTAATTTATCGAAAGTGTCAGATGGCCCCAGTAAGTAATTATTTCAAACACCCTGAAGATGGCAGCTAATATATTCCAGCACTGTAGGGAACGCATTGTGACTAAGCTGTCCTCTCCTCTGTCCATCCGAATAAACTGTCCTCATACAATCTGAGCTCTGCAAACCATATGGAGCTGTACGCCAGAGAGATTATTCAAAAAGCATGAGCATGTGTAAACCTCTTTAAGTCAAGTAGCATTGTCTTAAACTAATAGGGGCATAACTGGACACTATTGTACAGTATAGTTTTGGATACGTAATTTCACATATGGACAAGTTTGACACTTGCAACCTTTCTCAACGCTTTCATCCACTGCAGGACTATGTAATATGTAAAATGATGAGCATTGCTTAATATTTAAAAATAGTGATGTTAATGGGATAGTTCACCCAAAGATTCAGTTTTTTCCCACTAAACACAAAATTAACATTTTTTAAGAATCTTCAGTCACACTTTAGATTAGGGTCCATTTCTCATTATTAACCATGACTTTTGCCTCAATAAACTCCTGCTTATTAATAGTTAGAAAGGTAGTTGTTAAATTTAGGTACTGGATGTATAGTCATGCAGAATAAGTCATTAATATGTGTTTTTTAATAACCAGGCAATATCCTAATATGCATGTTAATAAGCAACTAGTTAATAGTGAGAATTGGACCCTAATCTAAAGTGTTACCAAATCTTCATTTTTGAATGCTCCAAAAACATGAAATTATGCTTCTGAAACCATATAATAGCATTATATATCTCAATCACTCATGACACACGCGAGACCAATGGTATTGTGGCATCATCAGATTATAATCCAAGATTTGGAATATATGGTGCATTCAAGTCTTGTCAGAAAGATCAGCCTGATCTCACGGCAATTCGTACGAATTCTACGAGGTGGCTAATTCATACCAATTTGTACGATTTTTGCTAAATCGTACATATTTTACGAATTGCCAATTCGTATGAATTCATACGAATGACCTACCCCTGACCCCGCCCCTAAACATACCCATCACGTGGGTTTAGACAAATCGTACAAATTCGTATGAGTGAGGTCGTACGAATTCGTACGAATTAGCCACTTTTTTATCACTCGTACGAATTCGTACGAATTGGTCGTGAGATAGCGTATTTCTGAGTGGAAAAGTCGTTGAAGATGTGTCAGTTGTGGACATATAGTGGACACAATGGATGCATTGCAAAGTCTGTATCGACTATACATTTGTTCAAATGAATGAAATTATTATTATTATTTCATTTACAATAAAACTACCTAAGTTGCATGTACAGAACACAATAGTATTGTTACTGCACCTTCATAAACCTTCACACCTGATGCACATTCTTTATATATCATTTTGTAGAAGTCGAGTTTAAAAATCTTGCTATATTTTTTATTCAATAGCACATCATCATCTTGATCTGACCAAAGGGATTTGAATGCACATTACATTATAATTGTGAACTTCCCAATAGAGAAAATATGAACTTCCCAATAGAGCACGAAATGTACTTTTGTGGTGTTTTACGGTCCTTTTTAGGAGCATAACAGATGTGCTCACAACGATCTGTCGTTGGAAAAGATCAGCGTGACGATTCTTCAAAAACTCATCTTATGTGTTCCACTGAAAAATGAACAGCATACGGGTTGGGAATGACAACAACATTTTCATTTTGGTGTGAACTATTTCTTTGACAGTTTCAGTTTTTATGAGGATTTTGCTGAAATGTGGTTGTGCTTTCATGAATTTGTGTTTTGGTTTATCCCTGCAGGCATTTTCACTGCACACTGTCACCTTTATTTCTGCACTTATGACACAACAATATTTTGTCAGTCTTGTTGCAGGCTTAACTTCATCTGGACAGCTGGAGACCATAACTCATGCGTCATCTCCATCTAACTCCAACAGATCTTAAATTAATCCAAGCTGTCTGACAGTTAAGTCACCCTGCTTTGCTTCACACATGACATGAAATAGGCCTTCCTCACCTGTCAATAACATTAAAGTGTCTATTTCCGCCTGGCAAGCCTTGCTTGGAGAAGATAAACAGGGTTGGCTCTTTTAATGGGCCCAATAATAATGGCCCCTTTAACATTCATGAGAATCTCCTATTATCTATTGATTCAGTCGCACCCAGCATCTTGCTGACTTACGCCTCTCCCTAATTCCCATTACCGGGAACACTGTAGCCTTATCAAGCCAAACAATACGGCAGTTGTCAGTGAGAGCAGAAAATATGAGGAAGCATCTGCTCGGTCCAGGAACTCATGACACTCCATTGAAAAAAAAAAAAAAAAAAAACACAAGAGAGAGAGCCGCCTCAGCCTCCTCCTGTGGAAGTCCTCTCATTGACCTCCGGCTCCATGTGTGTGTGAACACTAAAGTAAATATGATGGTCGAGCAGATAAATCAGAAGACTGAATCCACCTCATCTCATGTGGGATGGGATGGGGTTTCGAAGGTTGAGGGGACAAGGGAGGCCCAAAATAGAGGCTGGCTCTTTGCCTATAAACCTGTCTGTGAGATATGTCTCTCACCATGATGGCATCCGATTCTTTTCCCCCCACTTCAATACCGGCTGCTATCTCCTTCCTCCCGCTATGTCTTTGTGCTCTTTAAGACAAAGGGTAATAAAGCTATAAATTGTGTGTCCTGCAGAAGGTATAGACATTCTGTCTCAGAACTGCTGTTAGAACTGCCATAAAGCACCCTCAAAGTCATAGATAAAGATTTAGAGTTATTTAACATCCTCCTCCAGCACTAAATCAGAGTGATAAGAGAATTAAGTGATGGCCATAGGTTCTTTGTCCTTAGTCTATTGATTTTTTACCTCCAGAAGGATCCAGTATGTTATAATTATTGAGCTTTGGATTTGATTCAGGTGTACAGAGCGGAGAGAGGGTGACTTCTTCGATTTTAACAGGGCTAAATGAAAAAGCACCTAATCTTTCCATTTGCAAATGTGCTTTAAGTGATCCTTCGGGTTTAGATGTGTAATATTATTATTTTTACTATAACAAGTGGCTTGTTAGCAGCTCTGCTGTGAGAATGGCTTCATCCTATCTCAAACTTATTTGAAGACGCATTTGTCCACAAGATATAGAGATTGTGTTGCCCAAAAGTTTTCAATTCTCAAAGTCATTAAAGTAAAATGGAAATGGAATATATAACAGAAGTATAACAGTTTGGAGTCAATAAGATTTTTGTTTAAAGAAACAAAAATGCATTAAATTTCTCAAAAGTAATTGTAGACATTTTTTAATGTTACAAAAGATTTCAATTTCAAATAATCACTGTTCTTTTGAACTTCATATTTATCAAAGAATCCTGAAAAATAATAATAATTGGTTACCCCCAAGCAGCACGGCTGTTTCCAACATTGATAATAATAATAATAAAAAAAAATATTGATCAGCAAATCAGCATATTAGAATTATTTCTGAAGGATCATGTGACACTGAAGACTGGAGTAATAATGCTGAATATTCAGCCTTGCCATCACGGGAATAAATTGCGTTTTAAAATATATTAAAATAGAAACAGTAAGATTTAAAATTGCAATAATATCTCACAATATTACTTTTTATATAGGCTATATTTAACCCTTAAACGCATACCTTCATTCACTACACTCCTCCTCATTCATTTTAAAGGGATTATTCACCACTGGAAAGATTAATATGTATTTAAATTGGGTCATTTATGTTGTAGAAATGTTCAATTATTTTAGAAGTTGGTGCCTTCTAGACTGAGAAAAGCCAGAAAATGTATTTTTGGCTCATGTGGATGAAAGACAACAACTCCCAGAATGCACTTGCTTCACTGCCCTATGAGGCCACTCCCAAGCCACGCCTACCGATTACAGAGGGCAGTATCGGAAGAAATGATACAACAAGGCTACTAGTTGACTCAAAACTGAAAAGACGCCGTTTTATCGTGAGATTATCATGTGAAAACATGCGGAACTAGCTCCTAGGCTACTACTGACTGTAGTCTCTAGCCTCTGGCCAAAAAAATCCTCAGATGACGCAAAATGACGATTTTTGCTTTCCCCGACACACAGGGGGACACATGAGGGAGGGAAGCAGGTCATTCGAAAATACTACCGGGTTTCTACCATAGACAGTATAAGAAGTGGACAGAGCCATCTCATTGGAACTCAATTGAGACAATTGAAGCCCATTTTTAGCGATTTTTTAGGACTTCCGTTCCTGACGCTCAGACTCAAACCGACTGTCTTCAACCTGTCTGTCTTCTAGTGGCTGTGGCATGAGAAATCTGAATCATTCCCTTCCGAAACTTGCAGAGACGGAGAGTGTGAGTAGGAGGTGTCCATGAGCTTGGAGCAGGAGAAACTTTTGCTAGGTATTCTGATTAATTATTTTGTAATTTTGCCTCCACGTCTCCCCGATTGCCCGCGAGCTTCTCCTCCCGTCCATACGGTAATCTCTCTATACGCTGATTTCACGCAGCCGCCATTTTGAAATCGAAAGTGAGGCTCCGGTGGGAAAAACCCCGGAAGTAAAGATAAACAACAATGCCTTTGGACTACCAACCTGAAGTTGCTGCCGCGATTTACACTATTGGATGTTAATATCCAATATAGGATATGTATATAGTTCATTCCTGCTTCTTTTTTTACTTTCTGAATTATATAAAAAAAATATTTTATTTATAAATGAATTTCACTGTATATAGTCTAAAGTATAAAAGAAATGTATGTACAGTTTTAGAATTGACACAACATCATTAAACACAACAATACGCCATCGCATTCACGACTCTCCTGTGATTAAAGGCGACACTTCCGGTTTTCTTCCCACCGGAGCCTCGCTTTCGATTTCAAAATAACGGCTGCGTGAAATCAGCGTATTGTGCGACAGAGAGTCGCTTGGTTATGACGCAATCGTTAGCCTACTTTTACAAAAACTGCTTCTACGGGGCCATTACATAAGCTACAAGGTAATGTAGCATTTTATACATTGTCGTGTTTCTTTAGAAATAAATAATGGACAAATGGAGTCTTCAAACGCCTCAGATGTAAAGTTATTCGCTGTTAAAGTGACGCCAAAATGAATGGGAGTCAATGGAATGCTAACAGCAGGTGAAATTCTGCTACAAGATGGTGGCACGCGGCCGGCTTCAACTTCCGGTAGACTTTCTTCCCGCTTGGTTTCTAAGCTTAATGCTAATCAGTGAAGTATCCCTTTAATTTAATCTTTGATGACTGAATGAGTGCAATTCACCTTATTTCCACAAGGTGGCAATGTCTGATACACAATTCAAGCAGAATTTCGCAGAAAACAAGAGAAAGAATAGGAAGTGTCATCAGCAAAACTTGAAATGTCTCATCGATTTACTGCAGAGCAATACTGAACGTAATCAAATATTAGTGTCACTGTCACTTGATGGTGTATCTGGCCAAGAAGCTGTCAGCGAAACTATTGATTTTGAAGATGTTGAAAATGATAGTTTTGAGATCGTGAATGCCAGATGCTGAATGTAATGGGAAATGATCTCTGACGAGGACGGTGATGATGGTATAAAACATCTGTTCAAACTGAACCCTTCCAAGCTCCAAAAGGTAACAAAATATGCTTTGTTTTATTCTTCTGTAATTTTTACTCTAAAACCAGGAGAGTTTTATATTATCGCGACAGAGATCCGTCCATGTTAGCCTATAGGCCTATAGATCCGCGGGTCGCTAAAGACCCGAATATGTAATAGCCTAATGACTGGAGAAACATGTGCTTGTGCACAAGACATGTCTTTCAAAAATATTACAAATTCTAAATAAAATCTATGTAGGCTATATAAATATTGTTTTTTAGTTCTAGTCCATCAGTGACATCATGTAAACTTTGTCATAAATGAATCTGAAAACACAGTCATAAATGTCACATACAGTAGAAAAGAAAGCTAACTTTGCAAAAACACGCACACACACACACACACACACACACACACACACACAGGAGTTGAGTGTAGGCATTCAGAGGTCTTCATGTCTCAATAAGTACATACAGTAGGAGTGATTAAGTATACCGGAGGCCCTGCATTTCACATGCCTTTAATCTCCATAAACAAGCCCATTATATGTGATGGCCCATCAATACCAGTAGCACTGAAATAAATCGACACTGAAGAGTGATGTCATAAACGGAAGCCCATGCAGGCGCTCATTGACGGATTGAGGATAGCAGTCACGACGATGACCTCAATCAGAATTAGTGCGCTGACAAACGGAGTGATCAGCAGCGGTCATAAACTCGCGACAGTAAATCACGCGTCACTTCAACTCCACGTCTCCCACACAGCTAGTTTATTGCGTCTACTGTCAAGTGGAGCTCATTGTCTTCAGGCAACAGGGTGCCCGTGTGTTTTCCTGGCTGCAGAATAAAGAGAAAGAGAGCTCTGTTGTTTGGCATTTGGAACTGTCAGCGATGTGCCACTCACAAGAGTGTGTTCACCAGGGAGAGACTGCTATCCAACTGTCTTCATGTACCTGCTAATTCCTGTTTCTCCTGCTCGGCTGAGCAGGACTCCCATCACCGGCGGCCCCGGGCAGCTCTGATACTCAACCCCCACTTAATGCTTGACAGTTGGCTTCTTAACAAAGATGCCAGGAATATAATTAAATCATATTTACCTTTGATTCCGAGCCAGCTTTGTAATTAATTAATTCACCCAGGGTGTGTTTGAATTACATCGCTGTGACAAGCCCGCCATACATAGGGGGGCAAAATTTCGACTTCTGTTTTCGTTTCTGTTCAGAGGATGGATCGGTGGAGCAATAATGACCTCTGTGTGCAGCTCGGGTTGAGTGGCTCTAGCTTAGAGGCTAATGTCTATAGACAGGGGGTTTCTTACACATTCATGTAGCCTTTAATTTTCTCTGACCTTTTGCTGTGAAGTGGGAAGAGTATTCCAGTTGACGCTGTCATCTCGACCGTCCAAAAATAGCAGGAGAGATCCACAACATCTGCATGATGAGTCCAGACGCAGGCCGAGGAGCTGGCCAGACCACCCGCTCCAAGCCCGCTTTCAGTCATTTTCAGAAATGCAGCGTCTCAGACATAGTCCTCGCATGACTATCATTTATTGGTCAGGAGAGAGATCGGATGCTGATTCACTATACTCACTCAGTATCTTTTTGTGTGGTTTTACCTGTTCTGGATACGGGATTTGAAGATAAACTGTTCGTAAATGTCCATTTAGCTATTTTAGATGATAGTAATCTCCTTTCAAACACAATAGCCATGACTTTACAGTATTGGATTGATGCTTCATTCTGCTCTGACATTGAAACAGGGCTGAATCTAGGCATAGGCCCGACCAATTAGACTTTAGGCAAAGATAGCGTTGATCTTTTTTATGATTTGTGCATCTGAGGTGGGCTGTGTATTGAGAAGTTTGAGGAAGGGCTGAAGACTTCCATAACCAATCATAACACCAGAAAATTGAACACTGAAAGCAACAGCTGCGGCTTCAGTCTGTAGTGGGAAAGCAGTATATCTGCCAGTCCACGCTTCTATAGCAGTCAAGAACCGGCCCTGCATTGAAAACAAACAATATTGTTAATTATCAGCATGAAGTGAATGATCATTAATCGATTATCATGATGCACGTATGGAATTGCAGCAGTTGGCTTATAATTGGAGGCTGACTACAGTAGGAACTGTCCTGCAATGAAAAAAAATTGGTGTAGGATTTACTTTGAAACATTTTTCATTCAAAAGTTGCTAGTAAATTTCACAAATAATTACAAAGAAATGGCAAGTAACACATTGATTACACTTTTTTTTTTTAAGTGGAAAGACTGAAATAGTATTTTCTTGTAAACGTTTTTTTACAGCTTCCAAATTATTATTATTATTTCCTACAGTGTGTGTTTTGGTTGACCAATGTGCTTGTATATCACTCAGTGCACTCCATGAACACTGATCTTTTCCCATGTAATGCATGAACTGGCAAAAATGTATAACTTGAGTGCAATAAGTCGCTTACTCGCTTTAGATAAATATTTTCCTTGACAGTTCGCGACCATGACTGCCAAGCTCTATAAAAACACTATAAAGGTTGTCCATTTTCATTCACTGTATTTTACAAAGCTAGGAATACATCATATCACAAAAGCCATATGGCCTTCATGTATTTTTCCTCACCAAAGCTGCATTTATTTAATAAAAACTACAGTAAATTTATCAAATATTATTACAATTTCAAAATAACGGTTCTATTTAAATATATTTTAAAATACAATTTATTCCTGTGATCAAAGCTGAATTTTCAGCATCATTACTCCAGTCGTCAGTGTCACATGATCCTTCAGAAATCATTCTGAAATGCGGATTTGGTGCTCAAGGAACAAATTTAGCGGGACTGCTTATAAACAGTTGTGCTTAATATTTTGTGGACATTTTGGTGGATATTTTCTGAATAGAAAAGTAAAAATAACAGCATTTATTAGAATAGAATTCTTTATTAAAATGTCTTTACTGTCACTTTTGCTCAATTTAATCTGTCCTTTAATAGTATTCATTTCCTACTGAGCTTTTGAACGATAGTGTATTTTTTTTTTTTTTTGTCCTTTTTGAAGCTTGACAGTCAAGAGATTAAGCTCATGTCACCATAATGTAGTTCTGCAAGGTCAGTAATTTGTAATTCAATCATAATTTAAAATCTTCTATCTTGTATTTTTATAAAACGTTCATATCATTTGACTTCAGTAACATTTCCACACATTATCTGATTAAAGCGGAGACATATTCGGCAGCCCACTCATTAGAAACCGTCCTGTTGGTCGGTTTAAGTACCTCTGGCATCAACACAATAACAAAGACTTCTCTGTAATGGTTAGTGATATTTGTATCAAATGCACACAACAATTAGTCAAGGGTAGAAAGAAGATGAAGCCTTGACTGTCTGCCCTTATCCCGAGGATGTGGCTCCCACCCCCAACGTCTGAGCTCTTGTCTGTGGGCGCTGTGGAAGTGATTTATCTCAGCGTGAAAAGACTTGTGATAATGCCCCAGTAGGATGAGGCCCAAAGCCCTGCGTATTGAATGCTTCAATGCTGTTTGCATGAAGTTCATGGCCCTGAAGCAATGATAAATGTCAAGTGCAACAAATGTCCTGTAAATAAGGGCCTCCAGCACTAAGCCATGGCCCTGCGACTGTCAGAACGAGGGAGATGTGTGTGTCCAGACAGACGCTTATCTTCCCGAGGAAAACAGTAATCCACTCCCTCTCGTACACAACAGATATATTCACTGTGTTATGAAGGCTTTGTCAGAAGAAATCTTGAAGAGTATGCGTGTCAGTGATGGAGGAGAAGTTGCCATCACCTTATATCATGTAATGCTGTGATTACCAGCAGATGGTATGTATACTCCAGGGGCTACTTGGAAAGATTTGGCTTTATTAAACCTATTAAACACAAATTGTGACAAAAATAGCATTGTCGAAAGGTTAAAATAATTCACCGTTGTTATGATAACCCCCCCCCACACACACACAGTTTTTTTTCCACCTTAAAGCATTCAGGAAATCCTTGACGGAAAAGGATTGGAAAACAGTGTTGTAGTGAATTATCTAAATTGTATAATATATAAAGGTAACACTTTATTTCAATAGTCCACTTTAGACATTCTAACTATTAATACATTTGCTACTACATGTCGACTAGTTGTCATTTGAGTATTAGTTGGCTGTCTGCTTAATATTGGCTAACACTTAATTTTAATGGAACCCCAAAAGACATTCTATACTGATTATATGTAACTTTGCAAGCACATCAACTTATTCTACTAATCTGAACCCTAACACCTAACAGTCTACTAATAAACCAATGAGAGTTAGTTGGCATGTTGCAAAGTTACTTATAGTTAGTAGAATGTCTAAAGTGGACCATCAAAATAATTGTTCAAACGTTTGGGGTTGGTACAATATTTTTTATGCTTTTGAATGAAGTCTCGTATGCTCACCAAGGCTGCATTTATTTGATCAAAAATACAGTAAAACAGCAGTATTTTAATATATATATATATATATATATATATATATATATATATATTTTACAATTTAAAATGTTTTCTTTTTGAATATATTTTAAAATGTAATTTATTCTGAAAAAAATGTCAGCATCATTACTCCAGTCGTCAGTGTCACATGATTCTTCAGAAATCATTCTAATATACTGATTTGATGCTCAAGAAACATTTCTATTTGGTTGATTTTTTTTATTTATTTTTTTTATTTGTGGAAACCATGATACATTTATTTCAGGATTATTTGATGAATTGAAAGTTTAAAAGAACAACATTTATTTTAAATAGATATCTTTTTTTTTTTTTTACATTATAAATGTCTTTACTGTCACTTTATGGAATTTAAATGTATGGAGTTTAAATATAAATATACATTATATTGCACTTTCATTTGTTCAGTCTAAGACACAGATCTTAATGCTGCCATCTGATGGTTGATATGTGAATGGCACAGGCTCTGTCCTGTCACTAATCACAGTATATTGGCATTCAGTGCAGAATTAGACTACATGTTGTGCATTCATATCATGCACTGACGGTCTTATTGAGCAGATCCGCATGTAATCCGTTTTCATATATAAATTAAATGAAATAAAGTCAGTAATAACAAATTATTTTAAGCAGAACCAATAACCTATCAATCATCTACTTCTAATTACTGCACAGCATGCCAATGCAGTGGATTTTTCTAGCCATCCTGGGATTGTGTTGTTACTGGAAGCAATCCAGGCCACTACTATCAGAAGCAATGAGTATAACTTGCAGTAGTTTGTTGTTTTAAACTAGTGATCCCACAGAGTAAGAATGTATTTGTAGGCCTGTTAAAGTGAGTAGACAGAGACAGTTTGTGCGTGAGTCAGAACAGTTGGGTTGTGAACATGCCTAACCCATTTGCTCACTAGGCTATAAGGGAACAACTTCAGCTGCCACGTGTCCTGAGAAGACAGATAGTGAATTCTTTCATTAATACCCACATCAAGATATCGCTCCGGTTTAAACAGCTCAAAACTAATTTCCAAAAGAAAAATAGCCCTATTTGCCACAGATTACCCCAGCCCACCCTTCAACCACCCCCCACCCCCCATTGAGGCCCCTTTATCTAATTTTGAGATTTTATCTAAGGACCTAAGTCGTTTTGGGATTCAAGTGCTCTCACTTCAAAGTATCATTTCATTTATCGATTGGCTCCCTGCTGGCCTTCTGCTCTCGGCTGTTAGAGCTGCTCACGGCTCTTTGCTATTAGCCATGTTATCTGCAGATTAACAATGTCATGTTAGGTCTACAAACAAGCTCTGGTGTCGACAAAATAAACTAGAGTTTCACAAAACCTGTCAAGAATATGTGAGTCATATTTTAGTCCAAAATCAAAAGAAAGAAATAAGGAGTTATATTTTACTAGAATATGAATATAATGGCTATTTTTTAGGAGCTTAAACAAAGGCACTGATAAATAAACTTTACAAAAGCTTTTCTTTATAAAATGTTTTTTTTACCTTTCTCTGCTTTTCTAAACTTTTACTTACTATTCTAACTTCTTTACTACTTTAACTCTTATTGCAAAACTTGAGTATTTTGATTATTTTTAATGATAAACTGCTTTTTTGCATT
Organism: Squalius cephalus; assembly: GCF_949319135.1. Classification (NCBI taxonomy): domain Eukaryota; kingdom Metazoa; phylum Chordata; class Actinopteri; order Cypriniformes; family Leuciscidae; genus Squalius; species Squalius cephalus. The sequence goes on from NC_137142.1 coordinate 28,427,951, forward strand.
AACCATTATTTTCATGGCCAATTTCTCATAATCATAATGTGAATAGTATCATTCTCAAAACTGGTAAAATATACAATATATGAAAAATACTGTTTATGAGATATTGTTTCTTTTATAAAGTATTCATATTTCATGGTAGTATTTATTGAATGTCAGACACGAACAAACAGACACGATAACACACTTTAAATAAAATAAATAAAATAATTTTAAATTAACATAAAATAAAAAATAATACAGTATTTTTAATTAATACTGCAAAAAATACTGCATATTACAATATAATAAAGAGAATCTAAATTGAATAAACATTGAGAATAAGGGGAATTAGAGTGAAAATCACAAGCTATATTTTTCTTTGGATTTTGGAGTGAAATGTGACCTGTGGATTTTACACTGAACAAAATTATAAACGCAACATTTTTGTTTTTGCCTTCATTTTTCATGAGCTGAACTCAAAGATCTAAGACTTTTTCTATGTACACAAAAGGCCTATTTCTCTCAAATATTGTTCACAAATCTGTCTAAATCTGTGTTAGTGAGCACTTCTCCTTTGCCGAGATAATCCATCCACCTCACAGGTGTGGCATATCAAGATGCTGATTAGATGAATCCTGGTTTTCACTGTACAGGGCAGAAGGTAGACAGCGTGTATGGCGTCGTGTTGGTGAGCGGTTTGCTGATGTCAGTGTTGTGGATGGAGTGGCCCATGGTGGCGGTGGGGTTATGGTATGGGCAGGCATATGTTATGGACAACGAACACAGGTGCATTTTATTGATGGCATTTTGAATGCACATAGATACCGTGACGAGATCCTGAGGCCCATTGTTGTGCCATTCATCCACGACCATCACCTCATGTTGCAGCATGATAATGCACGGCCCCATGTTGCAAGGATCTGTACACAATTCCTGGAAGCTGAAAACATCCCAGTTCTTGCATGGCCAGCATACTCACTGGACATGTCACCCATTGAGCATGTTTGGGATGCTCTGGATCGGCGTATACGACAGTGTGTTCCAGGTCCTGCCAATATCCAGCAACTTCGCACAGCCATTGAAGAGGAGTGGACCAACATTGACAGGTCACAATCAACAACCTGATCAACTCTATGCAAAGGAGATGTGTTGCACTGCGTGAGGCAAATGGGGGTCACATCAGCCAATACAGTAAAACTGCACATTTTAGTGGCCTTTTATTGTGGCCAGCCTAAGGCACACCTGTGCAATAATCATGCTGTCTAATCAGCATCTTGATATGCCACACCTGTGAGGTGGATGGATTATCTTGGCAAAGTAGAAGTGCTCACTAACATAGATTTAGACAGATTTGTGAACAATATTTGAGAGAAATAGGCCTTTTGTGTACATAGAAAAAGTCATAGATCTTTGAGTTCAGCTCATGAAAAATGGGGGCAAAAACAAAAGTGTTGTATTTATAATTTTGTTCAGTGTATGTTTATGTATGTACTGTATGTATTTATTTATTTGCTAGAAAATGAGACACTGGCTAAAGGAAAAACATATCTATGAAGGAGGAGTACGTATGACATAAAACGGACATGGTGTGCGGTATGCAAACATACGCATGCACTCACTTTGTTGGATTAAAATGCTAGCATAAATTATTGCAGAATATTCTGTTGACTACCGTCAATCACATGACTTTGCTTTACAAACAGCCCTGACAGTATTGCCTCTCTTTGGCCGTATAGACTCAGCCGTATATTCATTTCCTCAGTCCCGCTGGTGACTGCGCTCAGCCGACGCAGGCAGGATTTATGGGGCACTGGCTGCTAGCTGATTAGGATACTGCTTGTAAAACGTATTTTGGCATGTACAGAGGTTTTACTGGAGCTCTTCCTGTCAGGCAACTGCAATACATCAGTGGCAGGAGAGGTAGAATGAGAGGCGCAGAAACATCCAACCCGACGCCATGTTTAAACTGCTGCCACTGTTTGTCCCTCCCGGGGCAATACCGCAGACCTCTGATAGTACCCTCTCAGTGTAATATACCCAGCGATCCTGTGCAACTGTCCCATATTTCAGTCTCTTCTGCATTAAGCCTTTGTGCGTTATTCATTGGTGTATATGCACTTAACTGCTGTCTCGGTGACTACATGAAACCTGTTTTTCCCAGAGAGCTTCTCATTCCCATCATCTCCTGTTTCATAGCTAGTGTGAAAAGCAGTTCGGCAAAGAAACATGACGGTGTCTACACCATGAGCAGGAAATGAGGCTGACGTCTGCTACCTGTCACCCCACCTCCACTGTGATTTGTACCATAGTCATTTGGACTAGTGCAATCAGGATCTCACAGCACCAGAAGGATAAAGATGTCACAGTTGCACTCAGCATGTGAGATCTTTAATTAGACTTAATCGAAATCTCACATACATACATCTCCTACATGAAAAAAAACAAAAAACCTGTTTGGAAAGAATTAGATAAGGACAAGGAGACCAGGTCAGAAGCTCAGAAGGCCCAGAGAACCACCACTATCAGTCACTACCACTGCTGGGTAGGACTTAAGACACTTCACTAGATACATTGTAATGGAGTAGATGGGCTACTGATGGGTTAATGATGTATACAGTGTATACAATGACTTGCGTAAATCTCTTCTTTGATGAGCATTGAAATAACACTTTATTTCGATAGTCCACTTTAGATAATCAACTAACTATAAGTAACTTTACAACTACATGCCAACTAGCAGTCATTAGAGTATTAGTAGATGGTCTGCTTCATATCTGCTAACACTTTATTTTGATGGACCGCCAACAGACATTCTACTAACTTTCTACTAAGTAACTTTGCAAGTACATGTCAACTTATTCTACTAACCCTAAAAATTCCTGGGTTGTTTCCACCCATGTTTGGGCCAAATATGGAGGAACCCAACAGTTGGGTTTGTTCATATTTGACCCAAATATGGGTTGAAACAACCCAGCATTTTTTAGAGTGTAACTTGACAGTCTACTAATATTCTAATGAGAGTTAATTGACATATGGTTGCAAATGAATGAGAGTAGTAGCAATGGGTGATGTAGTAGCAAAATGTTTACCTTTTGTTGAAAATAATGATTGATTTTTTTTTTGTTATTTCAAGGTGATGTAGTTACATGTTACTACATGTTACTACATGTACTTACTATAGTATTAACAGTACATTATGCATAATTACAAGTAACTAACCCTAAACCAAACCCTAACCGTAACTCTATAGTAAGCACATGTAGTTAATTAATATAACTCAGTACTTATTTGAGTAAGACCAATGTAACTACATCACCTTAAAATAAAGTGTAACCTTTTTTTAAAATGGTATCAATAAAGCTCCAAAACCATGTCAAAGCAACATGAATTAATGTCATTGATGGCTTCTATGAATTGGTAAAATTGCAATGCTCAGTATTGCAACTGTAGGAATGGAAATCTCGATATACATGCACATTAGCACTGAACAGCCTGAAAAATACTGTTTCATTGCATTATTCAAGCTAAAGAAGCACAAATACACAACAGTTTTGGACGCAAAGAGCTGAACGGAAATCTTTACCAAAATGGCTGCCGGGTGATCTGACTTGCCTTCAAGGGAGTTTGACGGCGCTCTCAATCCTGCAGTGTGAAGTCGAGCAGAACCTCAGATCAGACCTGCATCCACTACAGCCAAAGCAATCCTTTAAAACAAGGCTGCTGGTTGTTTATCAAGAATATTGTCAAGCATGTCCGCTTGGAAGTGGATAAACAATTACTCTCAGCAATCCGCCGAGGTGCATTAAGATTATTTATGGCCAGCATGTAAATATATAAATTGGGCCACACACCAAATCAAGCCCTCTCCTGGGTGCCGTGCAAGCCATGCTGTCTCACATTAAATCACTGATGCAGTTAACAACGGGCAGAGTGGGCATATGATAATGCCCTCACTGTAAAAAATGCCTCCTACTTAGCAGCCTATGAGTGCGTGAGGTGACATACGCTGAGAGGTACAAGCACTCCTGTAGGATCAATAAACTCCACCAGGTTTTGGGATTTACGATGACGTGCCATCGATCAATTATAAACAGAACCGCTTTAAGTGCTCGGAAAATGCCAATGGGTATTATAACCAAATCAGAAGTCAACTATTTCAGACAAATATTTCAGAGGTACGGAGCAGAACTGCAATCCACCAGAGTGAAATGACTACAGTTTGTTACCACATAACTAGCAAGGCCTCTGAGAAAGAGAGAGATGGAGGGACACTGATGGCTGTTTGGCGCTAGAGAGAACGAATGGAAAACTGCTGGTGTGGTTGCAGGAGATGAGATTCATAACTCTATGAACAATCTGCAGGACAGTGCGCCGATGCTGCTCGGTGCCGGAGACTACAGTCGTGATACAAACGAGCTCAGTTTGCTGCCCCTGCTCTTCCCTTCCCACCGGGGAGATGGAGTCATTTGCTAGATCACTCTCCCTTCGCTTATCACTCAAAAGAAGTAGCTTTCAGTGTGCCGCAGATAATCATACATATTCTATGTGCTGGCAGGCCATAAATCTCAGTCGCTATTTCGTCTTCCAGTCATTCATCTATCACCCTGGGAGCTGGATAGAGCACAGGCTGCTTCACAATATATCAAATTAGTACCTGGGATGTTTACCAAGATAATGCAAGACACCAGGAACGGGTGAAATATAGCACTGTCGCATTCCTCAAATTAAAAGGCTTCCCGGTCCTGCGTGTGGGAAGATAGTTTAGAGCTGTTAGCCTGTTGTTAGCTTGTGTGCTTTATCCCGAGCTGGTTGTGTTGACACCACTAACACAGGGACATTGTTTGACACAATGCTTGGGATTGTTCCTTTTATGTAAAAGAAAGAAATATGTGATGAGAAAATGAAATTATATTGGAATTTTTGCAATATGTACAGGGCTCAATAATGCAAACGCGCCACGTTTTCTGTGCATATTATCCAGAATTAAATTTGGTCTAAAGCTGAGGTCGGGGAAGAACTGCTGTGTCTGTTGAACAGACTTAAAATCAATAGCAAAATCCAATATCTAATTTTGTTACAGTCTGGCAATAAATAATATGAAATACTAAATTCAGTTTAGCTAAAGCAGCAGCATTATAAAAAATGTCCTTAATTCATATACATCTCATTTTATCTTCAACTGTGATGTATGAGTTTGCAGTCTTTGTTTGTTTTTGCAGGATTTGTGTCATGGTTTGCAGTGTTTAGCAGTTTGCACTCCTAACCTATATATATATATATATATATATATATATATATATATATATATATATATATATATATATAAAAAATAAAGATGAGAGAAAATGAGAGTGATATCATATTATCATGATGACTAATATTTAGGGCTGTCAAACGATTAATCGCGATTAATCGCATCCAAAATAAAAGTTTGTGCTTACATAATATATGTGTGTGTATGGAGTATAATTATTTTCTATATATAAATACACACACATGCATATATATTTAAGAAAAATGTGTTATTTATATATAAAATATTTATATATAATATAAATTATATATAATATAAATATATATACATAGTATATACATGCAAATATTTCTTAAATATATACATGCATGTGTGTGTGTTTATATATAGAAAATAATTATACACCGTACACACACATATATTATGTAAAAACAAACTTTTATTTTGGATGCTTTTGACAGCCCTACTAATATTATATTTGTTGAATATGATGCTTTTATAATAATTATGATTATTTCTAATGTGGACACCCAGCTTAATAAATTATTCTGACCATTTGAATCTGTCCATGTCATATCATGGAAAAGTCAGCCAGCTACTATCAAGTCAAATATTGTGCCCCAACAATAGGGGCATTGTTTATTCTAAATACCATACTATTACATATTCAGTTATTGAAAAAAAGATTTAATTACCTTGAAGAAAACTGAAAATCATTAACAAGACTCAAAACGTATTGCATTGCTGCTGGAATCGCGTCAAGGATCAGCCAAATTTCCACATGCATAGTGAACCTCCTACCTACTTGAATGGGCTAGACACAAATCACCAAAATTTGGATTTCAATTCAATTCAGTTCACATTTATGTGTTTAGCGCTTTTCGCAATTCATATTATTTCAAAGCAGCCTACAGGTTTCTATATTACATGTAGATTAATCTGTTATCGGAGGTGAATGTGTCAATACATAATAATACATTTAATGATACATTTGCATTTGTGCCCTCTTTTTTGTTAGTGAAGAAATAGCGTAGCATTTAGGCCATTTTTATAAGCAGCTTAGTTTAACCGAATTTGACAAGCTACAGTTTTTAAAATAGCTTCCTCAATGCTGGTGGTTTGTGTACAACAATTAAATGGCAAATTGCCCTGTCACATTAGAGAAAAAGACAAAGCGATGCTGTTATGCTGACTCATGACAGCCCTGTAAGTAATGACAGCTATGAGAAGATCAAATGGTTGTCTTGTAATTAGCAAGGCAGATAATCAGGGCAGTGAAATATGGTGGCTAATTGAAAGATTGCCATTTAATACAGTTATGATCTAGCTGATCAATACGTCCTCTCATCACCACAGACATCTTTGTCTTCATATCCACATTTCATCAGACACTGAGTACATTTACTGAATAGCAAAGGTGCGCTATCATTCCTGGCTTCCTTATGTCGCTATGCTTCACTTTTGGATTAAATGGATGCTTTCACTGGCACTGTAATCCATTCTGTCCTGGCTGAATTCATTAGGGGCGGTTAGCCAGCAATAATTTTTGCAGATTACTGTGCATAAATCACAGCGCAGTTCTGCAGTTGATGCTGACACACATTTTTTACCACCACCAACCCCCTTTACTGACATTGGGATGTTTTTTTGATGTATTACACGGAGGATATTTATGGTGAGGGTTTGTGGAGGACCTTGTGCTGAACTGAATCTCTCCTACACCCTTCCTAATGCTCTCAAAGTATTCTGCTCTCTCTGGAGGCCGTTCTGTTCGCTTTAATAGTGTTAGCCTAAACCAGAACCAAAGATGAATAGCTGAGAACAGAAGAAAGGATTCCCAACAGAGTGAGCACGACATACTTTGAATTTAAAGGCCAAATTGACTGGTTGTTATCACTTACCATAAAAGCTGGGATTCGCCTCTTTTTGAGAACATAATAACATGTTAGAATTTTTGGATCTAAATTTGTGATTCTCAAACCTGAAAAAATAATAATAATAATGCAGACCTAAAATCTGGAGGTGATGTTTTTGTCTGTTAAAATAATTTCATTTGTCTTACCTTAATATGCAGAGACATTTATAACTGACACAGCAACATTGGCATATCCAATGGCGTGAGTTTGAGGAATATCTGTTTCCTGACCAATGGCAGATGAGGAGGATGTTCAGGAAACCGGTTTAAAAAATCATTAGTTTTGCAATACCGTTTGCCAACACTAGTGGCAGAAATGACACGTTTAGCTTTAATAAGTGGCCTGTTGCTAGTAAGAAATTTCCCTCAGTCAATAAAGGCCCTGCTTTTCCATAACTCTCTCATGAACCTGCACTCGTACTACCTCTGCTTTGACACATACAGAGTGAGTGCTGTTCAATCTGAACTAGCTATTGCACAAGTCAATGAAAGTCACATAACACTGTCTTCTTTCACATTAAGGACACTTATACTATAGGATTCCAATAGATACCCTCGGGGTGCATATTATTTGGAAAATCATTAGCAGCCGACAGCAGAACTTCTTATCCTGAACACACTCCGCTCAGCAAACTGAAAAAGTTAGGATTTAAATGTTAATAGTAACATCATTTGCATGCGCATTTCATAGAATAGCTTTCCTGTGATATTTTTTTCATCTTGAGAGCTCCTCTCATATGTAAACCACCAATTTGCAGTGTAAATTGCAGATGCAGATTTTTGCCTACAGATTTTGTTAATATTATGTTCAGTCCAGTTCATTTTTCAGCTATAGCTCCTATGCAGCCTGCAAGAGAGGACGCGCACTGTATCCCTATGTATTGCTTTTCAGATTAAAAATCTAATTTAGGGAGATTAATGTATTTTATTTTAGCTTGCTGTGATCAGAAATTGCTGTGCTTGAGAGTGGAATCGCCTCTTGATTATTGAATTTTTATGGCCGTGTAATTAATTACAGATTCCCTGTTTTGTTCTATTTCTTTCTCTCTGACATTTTAATTTCGACAAAAAGCCACGCTCCCCATGCAGCCTTTCTCCAGAGATCCCTAATGGCCTATAAAACACAATGACTTATAGATATGGGGCAGACATCAGTTCGCCAATGATTGTTTGAAACCTTGCTGATCACATGAAATTTAGCCCACTCCTCCGTAACCCCCTGGATTCATTCCTCGTCAATTAAATTGTGGCAACAGCGTCCTTTCAGACGGATGGAATCTATCATTGTGTCATCGACCAGGAATTCATTATTGGAGGCAACCTGGAAACTTTTCAAAAGCGTCATCGAGGCCATTATTTCTTAAAGACTATTGTCATTACCTGAGAAAGGGAGTGTCCTTGGTTCTCCTTGCATAGGCTGCATTTAAGAGCCGTGAAAATCAATCCTGCTGTCAGCCGAGCCATGCTACATCTTTGAGGAGACAGGTTTGAAAGCTTATATCAAACTAGGAGCCTTAGCTGCCATCAGAGGCAGCAGTTACCATGCCATTTGGTGAACGGGCGATATAAATCAGACATTGCCTGCTGCAGTCACCTCGTCCAGATGAAACCAACTGTGATTGGTCGCTTTAGGTTGCTATTCATCTCTTTGGTTTTGATGCACAGAAGACAGCCTTTGTGAAAGCTTTATTGACTGATTAGATAGTTGGAAATGTGTCATGTAGATCAGAATAAGGAACTAATACACCTTCATACCGTTGTTTCATAAACATCTGAGGATTTTGATTTATCCCAGTGAATCAAGTCTTTTAAATCTGTTCACTAAAAAGATTTTTCACTGATTCGTTCAGGTTTCATCACAAGTAGGTTCATCATCAGTTCATTGAAAAACAATTCAGTCACTTGAAAGATTTGCTTTCACTAAGAATACACCACTACTCAGCCGGCCTTCAGTGTCATAGTGCCAGGTTTAGTATTGCTTTGAAAACAGTGACTCTATCTGGCAAAGCCACTGAAACAGACCATACATCATATTTATTAACCCAGTCACTTCAAAAGTACTTCCAGCCAAATATTCCTCATAGTTCATTGTGGCATCGCTGGTTGGTTGCCCTAAAGAATAGGTTTTGTCGCGTCACGCATTGATTTCCCAGTGCCCACTTCATCTGCGAGACACTGATCTTTTCTGTTGTATTTGCGAGTGGCGTAATACATTTCCTCAGGAGACATATCCATCTAAGAGTATTTATTTATTATCCTGCGGCTGTGTCGAACTATCCCTCGTCATTGCGCTCCTTTTCTGCTGTGTAAGCACAAATCAACAAACCACACATCTCTTCTTAAAACTACTCCTTACCTCCAACTTCTCGTACCCTCTTTGTACCCCTTTTGGTACACAATAATAGCTGCGGCACTTACCATATTTCAGGCCTAATTGGATGATGGTTGAAAAGGCAATTTAGGGCACACACTTTAGAGGGAAGAGTTCCTCTGTGACATTGTTAGGCATCGGGATGCCACCTTCCATCTCGAAGAATAAAGTATAATTGCAGTTGAATGAAAAGAGCAAATCTGTTGATGTATGCAATGCAGAGTGGCCTGGGATAGTGAGTGGATAGTTTGTCCAGGTTGCTGTGCATCTCACTAAGGCCTTGGCAGAGTCAGCAAAAAACTGCTCATTGCAAAAGCACAAAACCCCCACTGACAGAGAGTGTTGTTCATGCTAGTGATATTAGCACCATATGCACAATGCTTGCATGACAGAATAAGCTGGCAATATTTACACGGGCTTAACAATAAACAGGGACTGGGCATTCCCATGGTGGTGAAAATGCACTTGTTATCTGCAATTGCTATCGGGTCAAAGACTTGATGCTAATTTTCTTCTGGTTGATCAAATAGGCTAGTTAAGTTAAAGATGCAATTTATATATACAGTTACTTGAATAAACCTCTTATATGATGAACAATCTTTTTTATTTCTTTATCAATAAATTAAATTTGGAGTTTTTTGACAAGTCAAAAAAAGAAAAGCTTGATTAGAAATATGAAATTATAGTTAGGCATGATCTTTTATCATTGTTGCATAGAAACAATCGATTGGTGCATCCATTATGCAGAATAAAAAACATAAAAGAGGAAATTATATCATAGATAGGACAGCTGAAGACCCTTGTGACTGTGTCAAGATCAGTAACTCTCTTAAAATATCAAATAGTTTGATCTTTATTACAAGGCAAGGTTATTTCATGTGGTCAACTCCCCTAAAACATACTGGTGTCTAATTAATAATTCATGGTTTGTTAACAAAACTTTTTGACAATACATATTAGGATGTGTACACAAGGTATTCATACTGTAAGAACATTTTTATTTTTTGCTTTAACTGCAAAATTAAAGATTAATTTAAATGGAAAAAAATCTTACCCCAATGGCAGACATTTTTTCTTGTTTTAGGCATCACTTAATTTTGATCACTTTTTTTTCAGAAAACAAGACTTGTGTCATTTTGCTTCTCAAGTAAAGGTATCTTGATTTAAGATGTTCAGATATTTATACTGGAAAACAAGACAAAAACACGGAGGAAGAAATTCATTTTTTGCAGTATATTGGAGTTAGGCTTGAGGCATTGAATTTAAACCTTTGGTGAACATGGTAAAAAAGTTTTTCCAAACCAACATGAATACTATGAGTACGTTTCTAAGAACTTTTCACATGTGCTTTAAAAGATTTTTTATTTTCTGGACGGTGGACGCTCTTATATGTCACTGATCCCTATGCCAGTAAAGAACTTGGATTTCTGATGAATTTCTCTTGCATTTGGTCGTGGATCAATGCTGAATTTATTATTCTTATATCCTCTTTATCAGAGACCTGAATATCAGGCAGGATTCATAAGTCAAGGCGGTAAATTGGATCCGGTCTTTTACTCTAGCACCCCTCCTCAAAAGGGAGATCTATGGGCCGATTTCCCAGCCACCCAGTCATGAAGAACCAGGAGATGTAAATGTCAGTCTGGCTCTCCTTTACACTCAATAAAGGCTGGAATTGGGCTTTGCTCTCCCTCAGTCGATTGCCCATCTAATGAGGAAAGGCTTAACCATAACTCTAAAAGATTCACTACTGTTTATGTTGCTGTGGGAGGGCCTTGTGGAGTAATAATTCCAAGTGGATAAATGCTTTCCCGATAACAAGCTGAAATAACCTGTCTGGACGAACTTAAAGTACACAAGAGAAATCGCACAATTAGCGATTACGGAGGTTATACCTTAAGACAGAGGCGAAAAGGTGCTTCTGACTCTTCTCAAATATCCTGCTGACCAAAAAGAATTTTCCTTTGTGTTTTTCAGACAGGTCAGACATTACTCATCGGCAGACCTCTACCTCAGCCGTGGCCCCTGGCCTGTCCTTAACTGTGTTTTAACACTAACATTAAGCTTGTTAATGTAATTGAAGTCACATGGAGGCCCCGGTGATAGATGGCACTTTTGGAATGGCAGAGAGGGGTAATCTCAGTTTATCTTCCCTACGACTGAGTGCTCTTTGGCCTGAGAGTGTAGTGTGGGCCACAGGAGATCTGGGAAGCAGATACTAATGCAATGGATTCAGCAGATGAGACCACCAATCACTATAAGCATGCAGACACTCAATGAGGCCATTTTCTCCACCCTATCCGTTCCTACGGAGATGCTCCGAGAATGTGAATCCGAGCAGGACGGTGGCTGTTTGCACCAAGCAGTGCATGTAGTGTGTGTTTTTCCCCCTTCATGCAATTGTAAGGGATAAAGACTATGTCCTATAAATGTGCTCAATACTAATATAGACAAACATACTTAGATGCTTTATTTTACAGTACAGGACAGTTTTTGATTTAGATTTTGTGTTTTTTTCCACATACTGTATATATACACTCACCAAAATAGGCATGCACAGATGCAGTGATATCACTGTTCAGTTATATGGTGAATGATCTTGTTTTGGCAAGATCTTCCTAACACATTTTCCTCAGTGCAAATGCATCATTTAAGCCATTACCAGCCGCAAGCTCTTTCATTAGAATGAACTATATCATACTTTCCCCAAGAGGCCTTGGGAGCGCTCAGCTCGGAGAATATATCTCGCTAAGAGAATGTATCAAAGGTAGCAACATGCCTAGGTAAAGTATTACTTAATTTATACTGCTAATGCATAACATTGATTCTCTGCGGAGAAAATAAAGAACAACATATTTTTGGAGCCTGCATCATTACGTTTAATAATTTAAACCCAGTTTGTGGTAATAAATATACTAAAAGAGCTTTAGTTGGGTTCGTAATAGATGTGCGTAGGAAACCTGGCACTTATATAAAAGAATAATATGAATGCGTGTTGGAATTAATTAAAGTTGGGTCTACGCTGTTTCTTTCAAGGAACAAGGCTAAAAAAGCTCTACCCAAGAACTGAGAGGTAACAAACCAATAAGTACAAAGCCCTTGTTTTATCACCCAAAATCCACAATGATGCCAGCACCAGACCTTGTTTTTTTCCATCCAGAGCCCACGCATTAATGGACACACATACCGATAAGCCCCATTTCATTATATCGGCTGTTTGGATGCATTACCCCTATATATTGGCTTTGGTGTTCTCAGCGACTCATTAACAGGGACATAATGGGGAAAATAAAAGCGCTGAGGAAGATGGAAGGTCTTTGATGTATCAGCTCTTCTGGGCCAACACAGCGCTCTGCTGGTTTTATTCACTAATTTCTAGTCACGACACCTTGAGGAAAGAAACTGCCTTAGGGGTTACATAGTCATTCTGGCTGCCTTATAAAAAGATTAGTTGTATAGATTGAAAGACTTATTAACATATTTTTTTTTCATTTTTGCCAAAGAAGAATATATATTGCTGAAGGATGATGCTTTAAGTTTATCAGTGAACAAGGTTTTCAAAAGCTCACTGACCTCCAAACAGCCTTTAGTGTCATGCTGCCCCTCCCTCGACAGAGCCGTTTCATTTGTGCACTGTAAATCACAAAAGTTTATTAGTACCATAAGTCAGGCCAACAGCTTAACCTAGGCATCTCAGTCATGAATGTGTAACGCACTTGTGTGCTGCTGCATAAGAGAGAGAGAGAGAGAGAGAGAGAGTGAGAGAGTAATCTCACTACAAGCCTGACCTCATACTTGACTGATTCTTGTGTGCTTTGTGGATTTGTTCATATTTAAAGCAAAGACCTTGTACCTGTAAACCGTACAATGGGTACAGTCTCTTAAAGAGCTTCCCGGAGCAGGATTTAACATCCTGCCAAAAGATTAATCGCATAACCTTGAAAATTGAAAATCAAACTGGGTGTCAGAAAAGTTGGATTAACTACAAGAGCCTGATATCGGGTTGTACAGACGGTTTTATTATGTCATTTTCTTTTTATAGACGGAAGGTATTGAATGCAATATACATCAGATACTCAGGTTGGTGTAGTCTGCTGCATATGACATAAATCTGCTCCAGTGATTTCCAGAATCTTCTACATGGACAAGGAACTCTCCTTTGAAAAGTGATAAGTGCGTCTCTAAACATTTATTGCTGTCATTCGGTCTACGTGCCCCCTGGTTTTAGCATCATGTAACACTTCTACGTGTGATTGAATGCACAAATGTGTTGGAGATCCTGCTGAGTAAGTTTACGCTGGCTGTAAATCATACTCTGAACCAGCTGACCATCCGTTCTGGGCAGGTGGAGCTGTCATAATGGCAGCTCAAGTCATGCAGATGGGCAACCAGATCCAGGAAGAGGCATGCAGTGGGGTCTTTCAATTCTCACGTCAACTGGTGCTTACAGATTGCTATTTTGACTGATACTTTAGATAAGAGATTAGTGTGTTTAACCTTTGGAGGCGCAAAAAATAAACCCCAATAAATGAAAACATAAATATAAAAGAAGATGTTAGGATTTTATAGCTCTGTTTACATCCATGCTGTCTGGATAAGGGCCCATCATATATTTCCCCCTTGACAAACGGATTGTGTTTCACTCAAAGCATCTCACCTTGCAGAAACACTTGACAGGGACGAGAATTCAGAGGAGAATTTAGAGAGCCAATAAATGGACTCAAGCAATGAATCAATATGTTCAACAAATAAGCCTTTAAAAAGCTTTAATGGCAAGATACAGAAGTAATAAACGAACTGAATGGTAATGGCTGATTTATCTTAGTATTATATTTGAAAACAGCACTATTATTCTGGAACTATGACATATGGCTCTGTTGACTATTAGAAATGAAATATTTTTACACTCACAATTTGACAAAATTAGAGCTTGAAATGATGCACAATAAAATTACAATGATAATGATATGCCTTGACTTTTAGTGAGATTTCTTCACACATCATATAGTTTAAATTTGTATATACATTAGGTACAAAAGTTTGGTATACTATATATATATATATATAAAGATTGAAAGTCAAGATTTCTCTCAAGGTTAAACAATAAAATAACAATTAATGTCACCTTCGTGTAACAAGAAAAAAACCCTGATATATGTTATCTGCCAGAATTAAAGTGCCTTTAGTTGTTCCTATATGAACCTTATAAATGAAGATAAGACTTCAAATGCTTAACCAGGTTTCTTCAATGATTTAAAATCCAGTCTACTCATAAAAAAAAACTTTGCTAGCAACAGCAATGCCACTTCCATTGAAAGACCTGCAAGCAAGTTCATCCAGACCCTCTTCATTCAGATTTATCCCATACATGCAAACACTTAAGTTCTCCTTAAGTACTCTCAAAACAACATAACGTGTTTTTCCAGTGTGATACATGACTGTATCACACAAGCTCTGTGCATTATAAAGCCGCTCTGACAGCTTCACATCTGCACCTCTGAGATCTGACAAGCGTCCAGTGAAACAGAGAAGAATACCAGAGCCTTGGATTAACACCCTCACTGAGGCTAAAGGTGCTCCCGTTGGGTTAAAGTTTGGCCGGAACACTGGGGAAAAAATGGACGTGGTCTGTTCTGAGCTTTTTGGAAACCTAGGACTAAAAGGCCTAACTTTGCATATCCATCTTGCTCCTTAAACTATCATTTGCTACAGTAAATATTTGATGATCACTGATGTTGACAAACTCTGCCCAAGACTTGCCTCCTCACCAAGTCTATTTGATATATATTCTTCTCTCTCTCTCTCCCTCTCTCCCAAATTTATTTATTTATTTTTTGAGGAGACAAGAGGCTTATAAAGTGTGTCACCAGGCTTATGCCAACAGCATTGCTTATATTTTCCCCAGATCATCTGTTCACTTGATAAAAGCATATTATCCTCGGTAACCTCCTGGATTTATTTTGAATGAATGTTAAAGGGAGTCCTAAACACAGCAAGCCAGCGAAAGTCGAAAATTCATGCAGGTGCACAACTCACTTTCACAGACACATATTTTGCTGCTTTAACAGTCAACATTACAACCTATGTGTTAGTGTTTCCTACCACAGACTGGGTGGTTGTTTGGCATGTTGAGGTGAAGAGTGCTAGGAGATGTAAATATAGTAGTTGGGCCTTCATGCTCTCATGCCAAACAAGTTCTCAACAGCAGCAGACAGATCTGAGGGCCAAAGGGGGATTGGGTGTCGCACCACTGCGAGACTGCAGAATCTGATTAATTATTAGTGAGTGGTGATCCTGCCATCACAATAGATCTGTCTCAAGCCTGCACACAGCCAGAGCAATGAGATGAAATGTAAGAACCAGGGCTCAAACAAGCTATGGCGCCCTCTCCCACAATTTCAGAGTCTCCTTCCCTGGTTATCTCTGTCATAAAGTCTTATTCCAGAGCTAATTATTGAAAATCTGTATGTTTCTGCTATCACTGAAAAATACTGGGCATCATATTTCATATCGTGTCACCTTCTGAAAGTCTGAGGCAGTTTATTTACTGCACGAAAACAAACCAGAATGATCTTTCTCTGGTTTCAGAGGTCAATCAAACTGTCAGGCTGAGTTGTGCCCTGGTCCTCTCCTGTATCCCTGTATTTGGAAACTGTAAATTTTCCCAAGAAGCTATCTGTCGTCTTCACTGCACCTCTTTCATCAGTTTGACAGCCAGCTTGTCTTAGACCCGATCTGTTTCTACTTGTGCAATGATTCCTCTTATAAAAAGCCAACGTGACGTTAATTGGCAAATCAGATGTGGCGGTGACATCTTATTTTAGGACTCTTCTAATGAGTTTTATAGAGTGAGACTCAACAGGGTATTGCGTTTAAAGTTTAAAGAGCTGAAAGTCACTCAACACTACAGGGCTGTTGTTCAAATCCAATATGGCTGCCGTCATGTGTTTAGCTACTGCAACGCTGAGGTGAGGCAGAGAGGGCACCGTTCCCCACGTCAAGAGTGGTGTCATGGTGGCAGCGGAAATTACAGTCATATGTTGGTACTATTTTTGGCTCGCAGGGCTCTGTTTTCTCCACCGTTTAATGGCACATTCCTTTCGGCAGGAGTTATGAAAACACCGGTGACAACATGTTCTATCTCCTTTAAAGAAGTGCATGACTGGCTGGCTGTGCAATAAAGCAGTCAGTTATTAATAGTTGGCATGGGAACATGTGTAAATTATTGTCCCCTTGCTTAAAATGACATCCTGATTCTCTGCTTATCAGTCCTGTGACACATAAGAACAACTTGAACTGTCATGTGTGAACGTGATTGATTTGTGCTCCGATTTGGCAGCTCTCTTGAGGGCAGCGTCTTTGTCTTTCAGGAAAACATCTCTTTACGTGCACGCGCTTGGAAAGAGGACAATTTCTTCTGAGCAGTAGTTGTCAGATCGTGTTATTTAAACTGTCACTAAATGTCTAGCAGGGTCATTTTGATCCTGGGTGACCTCGGGGCCTGGCACAGAGACGGAGAAACGCGCCGCGTGAGAGTGCCATGCATGAGTTTGGGCGCTGCTCTCCCCGAGGCTCGTCTGAATGCGTTTTTCCAATGCAACATTACGCCTCTGAGTAGTCTTTTGAGTAATGCAATTCTGTCACATAACTGCTTTTGCAATCTGCGATTCTCATCATTTACGTTTTATTGAGAGAAAATTCGCCGGGCTGTATGAAAGGTTGAATATATAAATATTGCCCAAGGAATGCAATTACCCCCACTAGCACTGCTTTATCCAGTCTGTAGGAGCCAACTGTGTGTTTTAAGGGGTATGGATGACCCCCATGAGGCTCCTTTTATTGAAAATATGATTTACAAAGAAAACACAGTGAACACACAATTGTCCTCTGATCTGAGTTCAGAAGCCACGGGCAAATGGGGGAACGGGTCATAAAGCCGAGGCTGGAGTCCCTGCTGATCTCAGAACATCTGCTCAGCCATTTACCAGTCTAATAGATTAGCCCAGAGAATAGGTGCAGGTGTTTTCTGCCCTAGCCAAAACACATCAAAACCAGATTCCTGTCCAACTCGCGCACAGGCATGCAGCCGAGCCAAAATGAGTCATGGCCCCTCACAGATAATAAAACAAGCATAAAGTTTGCTTAAGATACAGGTGGGGGTGTTTTACACACTTCTGGAGAGAAACAAATAGGAAGCGTGTTCGGGGATACAGTAATTGAATGCAGATGGGAGGAGGTAAATGAACAAATATCTCGGTGGAATACCTAATAAGAATGGGACAGAAAGGGAAATTAAAAATTATTGGAAGCAGATGGACTGTTCTTTGAGTTTTTCAGGGAAATTTATTAGGGCCATGAAAGAAATGTGTCTGTTTATTTTGCATTGCCATGAAATTAATGGCCTGCTGAGTTGTGTTGGTGTTAGTTTATGACTGCTATGCCATTAGTCATAATTTAGCTGGTATTTCTTATTGATTTGTGATTTAGCTTGATTTATTGGGGGCTGTCGGCTTTGATTTTGAACTCCACCACTTTCATTTCAACAGCGAGAACAGATTTCGGCAAACAGAGAATAATGTGTTCAACAAAGTTTTGATATATGGGGAGTGCTCTTTTTTTTGTTGTTTTGTTACTTTCACCCCAACTTGTGCCTCTTGTTTGCTGAATAAATGAATTGCCTGCAGTGGATTCTGGCATCATACTACATGTCGCTTTAATTTAGTTACATTTTAATTGCTATAAATTTTTATATATATAAAATAGCTACCAATTAAAGTAAAATGAAGTATAATGTGATATATTATATTATATTATATTATATTATATTATATTATATTATATTATATTATATTAGACTATATTATGTTGAAATGTATTATGTATCAGTGATGAAAAAAATAGTCTGTATTTTATTTGTTAAATGGATAATTTTATACATATCACACAAAATTGCTGTTGGGGTCAGGCGTTAACTCTCTGTGCAAGCATTTTGTGTCTCTTTTTGTCAATTAAGCATGAATAAAGCTGCTTTTATTGGTTCGTTAAGCATCGCACTGGCTCTGTAGTGATTTCTGATGCAAAAAACAGAGTCTACATGCTGACTGCAGCGCAGCAGCTGCCCCACTGTAAATACAGGCTCCAGATGGGTATGAATCAGAGTGATGGGTAGTGAGCAAAGAAAATGGAGTCTGATTATTATTCCAGAGGGATCCGGTGAGTGTACTAACATGGTCTAAGAAGTACCGCACTTCCTGTTTCCTCTGATCAATGGCAGGAAGTAGCATGGAAATGCGATGCATGGGTGAAGTACGCAATCCAGGTTTTCTGTCTGCAGAGAGCCAGATGGGTTTTTAAACACCTCTGCAGCAAAGCTTAGACTCCTCCTGCGAACAACACACACACACTTTTATTTCTCTCCCTCTGTGAGACACAGCTCAGCTAATGTTTGGCCTCAAAGCTGAAAGACAAAAGATGTTGTGTGAATTGTGAGAACAAAAACAATTCTCACCTTGAGGGAGACGCAGCAACATAGGGTCTGTTCAGCTGGGCTACACTTATAGCTTCATCTTTGCTCTAGTCATCTGATGCGCTTAGTGTGGGTTTATATTGTTTGTATTTAATGGGGAAAAAAACACATTAAAAAAGAACGACTTGATCAGATTTTATTTTATCAATTTATCTTGAGCAGATTTGAATAAAATAAAATAAAATAATCATCAATAAATAAAACAAATAATATGATTTATCTAATCAAAGAGAAGGCATGAGCCTATTTTTGGTATTTTTATTTATTTTTATTTTATTTACAAATTATTTCTAACATAAATATTTGAAATATTCTTGTTGAATAATTCAATAAGGTCCCATTTCTTAACATTGGTTAACTCCATTCGTTAACGTGAACTAACAATGAAAAATATTTTTAAAGCATTTACCAATATTAGTTCATGTTAATTTCAACATTTACTAATATATATTTTTTTAATTAAAAGTTATATCTGTTTATATTTGATGGACCTGAGCTAAAATGAACTGATAATGAAGAGTTGCATTTTTATTCACTAACATTAACAAAGATGAATAATTACTGTACCAAATGTATTGCTCATTGTTAGTTAATGTTATTTAATACATTAACTAATGTTGACGAATGAGACCTTTTTGTAAAACGTTGCCAGTACATAAATCATAGGCTGTATATATATATATGCTTATTCACCTGGAGCACCACATTGTATGTATACTGTATCGTACATGGTATCATATATTGTACTGTATGTTGTAAACTGAGTTAAACATTGTATGTAATGTCACATCATAAAGAACTGATTGATGTGAACAGATATCAGAATGACAAACCAAACCAAATTCCTTGTAAGTGTAACAATAAATGAATTCTGATTAATATAATTGCACTCTTGGAACTCCTCTAATAAAATTAGAGGACTGGAACTAACTGTTGTATATCATATAAGTTATTAACATGAACAGCAAGACATAGGGCTGATTTTCTTCAACAAAGAACTTCTTGAAACCTATTATCCCTGTCAGCATTTTGGTTGACTCATGTTGTTCATTCTATTTCAGCTGGTTAGGTAGCGAAAGAAAACAAAAACTCCTCAAATGGAACTTTGTTTCAACAGGAGTATGTAGCGACACACTTGGAAAGGAAACAGTTGTTTCATTAGTAATAGGTTCAGAGAACCTCACTGCCATGCTGAGCAGTATTAATGGCCTTTGGATTCCTGCTTGGATAGAACTGAATTATGTTAATGGCTGACAAAATAGCTCAATGATGTGGTGAATCTGAAATCTTTATGGTTTCTTGGCACTAAATAAGGGTTTTGACCTTCTCTTCATAAAGAGAGACTCATTATATTTCATTTACTGATTAAGTCCAAAGAAGAATTATTTTGTCTAATGAGATGAAATCTGGATAACATGACATCTTCATATCCACACACCCTGACTCCGGGACCTATTGTGCAATAGTGGCATTCCTGTCTTAATTCATGCCAATTATGACTTGACCAAAGGAAAAATAAACCTAAAACCGTATTAGTATTTACTTGTATTATGTAGGTGATAATATGTAAATGTAGCATGCTGAGAACCTAGTTTGAAATGAACCTTGTTTTACTGCTCACCAACATCAGTTGATCTTCAGATATGTGATTTTTTATTCAACAATCGTGCTACATAATTATCGAAGAAATAGATGCTTTACATGGCTCAACAATCTGAGGGGACACGTTTCCCCTTGGTATGAATGGCCGTGACGCTTCTGTCCTTCTTTCAGCCTGAACGAGAATGTTTCAGTCCAAATGTGCTGGCTGTCTTGTATTATCCAGGGCTAAACATGACAGATCTTCCACCAGCGTGCTGCACTTCCTCTATATTAATGTGCGAGCCTGTGTCGAGCTCCCCCCGTGCCTTTCCCTCAGGCCCCTCTTACCCACACAGCCCTGCTCTCAGGGAGTCACAAGAGATGTTCGGTACCTGTCCAGAAACACCTGCATCTCCACACCGTGCAGCCTCTGCTGGGAATGTGGGTTTTCAAGCAATGCTTGTTAATGCTGTCATACCCCAGAGAGACACTCCTGGAAATGGAAGCGAGATGAGAAAAGAGACAGTGAAGCAAGAGTGAAAATCCAGAGAAAGAAAGCAGTTTTATCATTGTCAAAAAAAGACCCCTCGAATCGGCCTTGGAGAGTTGAATAATTTGGTGGCGAGGAGAGCCCTGTTTTTGCGGAGAAAGTCAATTTGTTTTGATCATGCTCCACCTATAGGCCGATAATGCAGGACTCGGCTATGAAATATGGCAGCAACAAGTCATTCCCCATCACAAAAGCTCAGCCACAGTTGTCTTGCTGTACTCACGGATAAGTAACTGCTTTTATTTAAGTCGACTAAGCATCAAAAGGAGCTGGTAAGCTTAGGAGAGGAAGTACAATGTCAAGAGGTTTTGTTGAAATCCTAGCAGGAATTTTTTTGCCTTGGATACTGGGCCTGAAGAAAGGCGCACAGTGTAGGGGTCTACAAGTCCCCCTCCCTTCGGCCTGACAAGCACAGAGCTGCTTAAATTGAATTGACATGTCAGCAGGAGAGTAGCGCTTTGTCCCTGCTCTGGATGCCAGCATACTTAACCTTACCATTTAAAGCATTAGCCACTACCGTTGGCACTCCTGACAAAGAAAGCCCTGGAAGCACTCTTCATACCTCTTACCTCTGCTTTTTTTATGATTTTTTTCCCCCATCTTGGCAGTTTTATCTGTCACGTGATCAACTGCTTTTATTTTACATTGTAATCCAGCCTTTCCCTTCTGGGTTTCATTTACAGTTAAGTGCAGGACACGGGAAAAGAGCGGAGGGCGGAGGGCGACAGAGAAAGAAAGGGATGGAGTGAAGGAGAAAGGAAAAAATGGGGTTTGAATGAGTCCAGCAGTGAGATAAAGAGGGAACCAAAGAGGGAGATGAGCGAAAAGAGGTCTTTCATTGAGAATCGAAGTGAGAGCGAGAGAGAAACAACTATGTTTGAAGTGGGGGCCTAATGTAGTGGAGATGGAATCTGTCACTCAGCTTATTGCATGTTGATGACTCAGGGCTGTTTGAGCTGTAAGCAGCCTATGATTTATGGACAGCAAGTGAACTCCTGCGGGCGAAAAAGCAAGTCGGGGATCAGAGCGGCAACAGGGCCCTTTTTGGGCTGGAGCCCGGCCCTGCATTTTTTTCATTCATGCCAAACTGCTTTGCACGGCAATTAGCTCTGTCCTCATTTAGTCTCCCCAGTCCCAAAGGGTAATGAAAGTCATATATCATCTTCAAGGCTGCTAATTATCCAGCATGGTTGCAGGTAGGCTTTGTAACAGTGAGAAGGGCCTGTCGCCCTGATATTTATTGCTCCTCCAATAAGCAAGTAAAAAATACTCTCTTGAAAGGTTGCCCACAGCCCTTGCCTCACATCCTTGACATACCTTTTTGCAAATGTGCTAGTCAAAGGGGAAATGTCTTCATTCCACATAACTCATTTTTCATGCTGTAACGAAGCGTTCTGCGAGAGCCTCTGCGCAAGTGCCGGAAACTTGAGACGAGACAAGTAGCGGGGGTCAGCGTGTCTCCGCTGATTTACACGTGGGTTAGTTAGTGCCAGGACGAGATAGGAAAATCAGGAGAGAGAGAGAGAGAATGTGCAGTAACCGGAACGCTGGCCGCTCAGTTGTCATTTCCAAAAAAATAGTTGGAATAACTACTTGCCATGTTGTTATGTGTCCAAGTGTCCAGCATACAGAACTGATTTTTAATTATTGTTCCATTTTTACGTTAAATTTTTATTGTATTTTTTTACTTAATGTTCATTATGCTACAACAATAAAACATAAGTGTTCATAAAATTATAATAATAATTGTGGTTGTTGTTGTTGTCGTCGTCATCGCTATCAAAATTATATTGTGTATAATAACAACAATAAATAATGTATATTTTAAATATTTATTATTTTAAATTGATCTATTATATTTATGCAAAGATGCTGTTTCTGGGTGGTATTTTTTAGAAACCTACCAAATTGTGCCAGTTTTGTAATACATTGATGAACTGATAAATTATTAAGTATAGAAAAAATGAATATTGGTAAAAAAAATATATATATATATAAGTAAATGTTTACTCTTTGAAAAGCTCTAAAGTAAAAACTCTAAAATAATAATAATAATAAGTGTTTGAGCACAGTATAGAGCCAGTCTTAAAAAGGTTGTTTTTGTACTGTCCAAAGGGGTATTTATTGCTAGGGTATATAACTTATTGCTAGGGTATATATCTATATAAGGGTATATAAAGGGCAATAAAATACTTTCACTTTTTAAAGACAAACATGACAGAGATGTACGCTGCTAACAGTATATACAACACATTCAGCCCCAACTATGATCTCTAGAAATATATGTAGTGATCATTCAGTGGTGTCTTAACTTTGGTACTTGGTAGGAACATACCCCTACTGTCCATACCCAAAACTACACCCATGTTCACACCACGTCGTCTTCCATGATTTATGAGAGGAACATGGAAAATTCAGCTGTGCACTTTCAACAAACACTTCACCAAGCCAAACTTCCTGGGACTTAATATATTCAAATTTTCCCCTCTACCCTTATTCTCAGTATAAATTCATCATGGTTGTGACTATAACATACATGAAAGATGTTTGTTGGGGCTTTTGACATGTCGTGTTAGCCTCATCTCAATAAAGAATGACTGCATTTTCCCGAACCTCCCTTCTGATTGAAAACATGTGATTTAATGGCAGATTAAGAGGAGCTATTGGGCTGAGACTGTAATTCATGTAGTCTTGTTAAGCAGCGTTATGAGGCCCCTTGACAAATTATGTTTTGCAGCATGGGCTGCTCCCTCTTTCCCTCTTTCCTTCTTTCTCTGAGTCACTAGAACACAAACGTGAGGGGCGTCTCAAATGGAAATATTTATTTGGTTCCAAAACGCCTGAAGGGCATCATTAATGCCCATATTCAGAGATCTATAATGTATGCAGGGTACTGCAATGATTTTTGGAGCTCAAACATCCACATATTTTCTCAGGCTAATGACTTTATATTTGTCTCATTCCTTATTGCTTGGAGACACAGGAGAAAAGGAAACAAGCCTGAAAAACACAAGGGGGTATGGGGGGTGGATAAGGATAAATGTACAGCTTATGGAGATCAGATTTTTAATTACACTCAAGGCTATGATGACAATCCCATGCAGCTTAAAGCTTTGTACAGTAAACGAATGCCCAGCCAAACGCCCACTACAGCATCACCGCCCTTATGTCTAAGTGAGGAAAAAACAAAAGGAGACAAAATGGCGTCCTGATCTCATCTGGTCTGATGATGATGATATTATTACATGTAAAGATGATTACAAATTTATTTTCACATTTGTTTTGGTCTATGCCCAAGTGATAAGCAATTTTTTTTTTTTTAAATTGTGAATACTGTATAGTCTCACAATTTAAATATATATTAAGGGCCCACCAAAATTATCAGTAAAGCTGATATTAAAGAATGAATTATTAAAGGAGTCCTATAATGCCCTTTTCACAAGATGTAAAATAATGTCACCAGGGTGTGTATGTGAAGTTTTAGCTCAAAATACCCCACAGATATTTTTTATAGCATGTTAAAATTGTCACTTTTTGAGGGTGAGCAAAAACACGCAGTTTTTGTGTGTGTCCCTTTAAATGCAAATGAGGCACAGAGGGCGGAGCTTCAATAGCTCATGTGTTAGCATCTTCAATTACCTCACACAGACACGCACTGAAAATTTCAACAACTTTTTTAGCTTTTTATGTTCAAACCGGAGTCAGACAAAGATGGAAAGACTCATGTAGAAGTGACAACATGTAGAAGCAACAGGACATTTCTGAATGGTTAGTTGATGAATTTATGTAGCTTATGTGTAGTTATCTTCTAGTCATTGATTAGCATATTCTGTCTTGATAATCTATAAATTGTGTTCAGGCGGCAGGGTTTATGTACATTTTATGGTTAGTGATGTCACTAACCCGTGAAGAAGCTCATCCCTACCAAAAAGCGAACTTTGAGCGTCGTAACTTTGCAATGTTGTTTATGCTCAAACAGCAACATTACACACTAACTAAAGTTAAAAAAGTCAAATCAAAATGAAGTTATCAGTTGCAAGTATCAGTGAAAATATCATTCAGAGAGATAATCTGTCTTTCTTTATTCTAAAATGTATATAGGATATATATACTAAAGATGCAAAGATGATTATGCTAAGTACGTAACATTTCCAAAACATGCTTGAAGCGGTTGACCAATCACAACACACTTTTCCAGCCACCCTATCAGAGCACGTTTTACTTTTCGGAAGGTGGGGCTTCACATATAAAGACAAGATCTCTGTTTTAGAAAGTTGATCTAAATAAGTCAATTATCATTTGTCCACTACCCGAGGCTCTAAAATATATACAGTACGTACGTATAGTGCAACATCCAGGAGAAAAAAAACAAAAGGAGACAAAATAGAGACCCGATCTCATCTGCTACACCTCAGATGAGCAGGATCATACCGGGCAAGCACACGGGTTAGGCCTAGTATCAGAGAAGAGACTAATTGTCAAGGTTATGCCTCTGTAGATGATTGATGTCAGCTCGGGCTTTTCTGTCAGCCTGTCAGGAGGCAGGAATGTTTAATGTTCTCATTATTGGTTGCGCTGTTGTGTATATTTCTCTGTCAGCGGCGTGGACCCATCTGAACTGCCAAAGCACTTCAAAGGCCTGCAGGTCATTTATCTTCCCCTGACGCGGTGAGTGTTCAGCCTCAGCTGAGTGCTAGTGATTTGTTATGACTTGAGAGCAAGCTGACAGACAGCTCTTCTGGTACAGAAAAAAAGGATTCCTTTTTGTCACACCGTGAAAACATCAATGTCCCTGTAATGGGCTACAACTGTCAATGGAGGCCAGCACCTGACAGTTGTGTGGTCGCACTAATTTGCAGCCCCAGTGGCTCTCTTCCCCAACTCTAGATTTGGTTATGGTGTCACAAACAAACAGGCCACCATCTGCCGCGAGGTGCCACGGGGCCCGGCGAAGGGAAGGGGAGAGGTGGCTCGGCTAATTGAAGTCACGTCGCAATTTCGTATTAATCGGCCGCGCTACGTACGTAGCTCTTCGGCTTTGATGTCGAGCCAGAAGAAAAAGCCCGACGTGACGAGGCGAAGATGGGCCGCGCACCGCGGGCCGGAGTCAGGAGGGAAAAATCAGATCTTTGTTTCCTTTCCCAGGCCATGACATGATTAATCGTTCTCTTCTGATCTAATTTTGGAACATGAAAAACAGCACATTTGTCTTGAAGAAAAATGATGTGCTGTACTGTGCAGATGGAAATTTCCAGCCCTGAAAAAGATTAAAGTGAAATTCCACTCCTTAGACCTAATCATGAGTTGTAGATTATTCTGTCGTTTTAAGCAGATGGTGGGTTTGATTCAGAGGCCCTCTCCTTATATTAATGAATACTAGACTGGTATATTTGACTTAGGTAAGTGAAATGTCTATCACGCCTAATGGACTGCCGGTCGACGGTGCTCGCGCCCTACCGCCGCGTGCCCTTGCTACATATTTCATGGTTTGTAGCCTACTTATGCAGAGCATTTTGTTTCCTTCGATTTTTCACACTTGTCAACAGTTTGCTAAATATTTTCACACAGGAATGGAGAAAAGAACAAACTTGTGTCCACAGCTAATTTCCATCCATAGGTCACTGCTATAACTCTGCAACTAAAACTGTCGCCATGGGCGAGAAGAGAGCAGAATTCAATAGTAACTTGATTAAGTTCCCAGTCAACATGACTGCATACACAGCAGTATGTTAACCAACCTAATTATAGGAGCGGCGAGGAGGGGTGATAAAACCGGTTGAAAGGAGGTGCCGTCTGAGGCTGATCATGTGACCTTCAATACTGACTTACCCTCGGGGAGCGGTTGGAGCTCTTGTCACACCTCTCTCCTCTCCTCTCCTCTCCTCTCGTTCTATCTGTGTGTGTATTTGATTCGGAAACTCGTGCCATTCTTCACTTAGTCTAAATTAGGTTATGTGATTAAATCCCCAAGGCACACTTACCACACCCACACACACTGTAAAACTTTACTGTAAATTTACAGCGAATTTCCTACAGAATTGTACTGTATTTCCATAATACAGTATTAGGCTGTATATTTTACAGAACAGCTGTAAATATACAGCACATTTCTGTTTTCAACCCGATAAATTCGTAATACAGTATCATACTGTAAAAGCACTGCATTGTGGGATTGATTTCTTTCGCGCTCAATTCAGTTCAAATGTGACGCGAGCCGACATGTAGCTACTACAGGCAAACTTGATTTGTCAGCGGGATTCAACTGAACAGAATAATCATTCCTGTTAACAAGATAAACAGTGTCTGCGAATCTGTGAGCAATTTTTAAGCTTTTGTGAGCTTCGGTTCGTGTTTGAAACATTAGTTGTCTGTGACGCAGCAGAAAATGGGCGACATTAATGTTACATGAAGACGGATGGAAGAATTTGTCATCTGAATAACCTGCGCCTGTGACGATTAGTGGGATTTAGAGTTTGAGAAGATGGAAAATTGTTCAACTGAGTGATACGGTAAGCCAATATATTTTGTTTTTTTGCGTTCGCATTTCTACATTGTTTTCACAAATGCTTATTTGGTTTGATTTTGCGATCGCGGTTTTCTACCGCGGCCGCGCAAACAATTCACTCTGTTCCACCTGTTTACCAAGTAATTTAACGTTAACTTCGATATTTCACATAATAGGCAACATATACCATGTTATTTGCATGACCTGCTTTTGATATATATTTTTCGTTTCAGGCTTTGTAATCTGATGACGGTCCAGTGCTAATGTAAGTGCTTTTAAGTAGTGTTACAGTTATAGTCTATGTGGTAAAAAAAAAAAAAAAAAATGCTATCAAATGCTGTCAGTTC
The DNA here is from genome assembly GCF_949319135.1 of Squalius cephalus. Classification (NCBI taxonomy): domain Eukaryota; kingdom Metazoa; phylum Chordata; class Actinopteri; order Cypriniformes; family Leuciscidae; genus Squalius; species Squalius cephalus. Next base: position 28,455,979 of record NC_137142.1, read on the forward strand.
TGTGATCGTGCTTTTGAATCATTGTCAGAATTTTCAATTTTGCTAGCATAAAAAAATCCATGTTAATGCTGTTTTCAAATGTAGTATTCCTGATTGCCATGCCATATGTTCCTACAAATTGCCTAACAATTCAAAGAGAAGTTAGACGGTGTTATCCTTCAAGCAGATAAGTAGATGATATTCAACAAATCTCATTAATCTGTAATATATGTTTTATGTTTTGGTTCTGTTGATCATGGTTGTGCTGTCCTTTTTAAAAATTGTTTCAGGAATTTGCAACGCTGATGTCCAGCAATCTACATTTGCCAGAGAGTCCACGCCTTATTTCCTGGTATGTAAACATTAAAGGTTTAAGTTTAAACCTAAAATGAAAAGCCATCATTTACTCACTCCACTGCAAAATATGTTTTTCTTAATTAGTGTTTTTTTCTTGTTTCCAGTCCAGATATCTAAAATTCTTACATGAAGAAGCATTTCATTGACAAGTAAAAAGTGTCTTGTTTTCTGAAAGAATAAGTAAAAATTTTGTGAGTTTATGCTTAAAACAAGCAAAATAATATGGCAGTGCGTTTTAGTGTTCTTCTAACCCTAATCAATTTTAATTTTTAGGTGAAAATTTTAATTTATAGAACTATGAATAGATAGACAACTACATCGAACCACAGTGGAACCCACAATAGTTATTTTAATTATTAATATTATTTATTAATTCATTTTATTTTATTTTTTTTCAATTACAGGTCAATCTCTAAGCAACCAGTGCTGGACATTACGTTTGGAAGGTCAAGGTGTGTGTGGAAAGGATCACAGCCTAGCTTCATCGCTGGCCTGGCAGCGCTGTTTGCCTCCTCCTATAACTTCAGCTTGCAGTACCAGGAAGAGGCAGCACCTTGAGTTTGTTCAGAGGTTAGTCATTAGCATATTTGCCATTCATATAACTATTAGACTGAATTGTGACTTGTCTTGACAGTATTTATTAAGCTGACTGACTACTGGTATGAACAATATGGCCCTGGTTTCCATACTGGGCTTAGCTTAAAGGGTTAGTTCACCCAAAAATGAAAATTATGTCATTAATGACTCACCCTCATGTCACTCCAAACCCGTAAGACCTCCGTTTCTCTTCTGAAGACATCTTAAGATATTTTAAATTTATTCCGAGAGGATTTCTGTCCCTCCATTGTAAGTGAATATATACATTTTGGTCCAAAATGAACAAAAACTACGACTTTATTCAACATTGTATTCTCTTCCGGTCTGTTTTCCATCCGCGTTCACGAGTCCACATTGACGCTGCTGACGTGTTATCTGGTGCGTCAATATGGACTCGTGAACGCGGATGGAAAACAGACCGGAAGAGAATACAATGTTGAATAAAGTCGTAGTTTTTGTTCATTTTGGACCAAAATGTATATTCGATGCTTCAAAACATTCTAAATAACCCACTGATGTCACATGGACTACTTTGATGATGTCTTTATTACCTTTATGGACGTGAACAGTGACACGTCCATTGACTTACAATGGAGGGACAGAAAGCTCTCGGAATAAATCTAAAATATCTTAAGATGTCTTCAGAAGAGTTCAGAGGTCTTACGGGTTTGGAGTGACATGAGGGTGAGTCATTAATGACATCATTTTCATTTTTGGGTGAACTAACCCTTTAAGACAGGTCTAGGCCTCAATAAAATTAGGGTATTTAAGCAGCTTTTATAAAAATGTCTAATAAAAAAAAACATTACTGGTGTGCATCTTGAGACAAAACAGTGGCAGTCACATATTTAAGATATGTCAGTGCAAGTTGTTTTCAGTTGAAGGATTAGTGAAAATTCTATCATTAATTACACACCCTCATGTTGTTCCAAACCTGTAAGACCTTTGTTAATCTTCAGAACACAAATGAAGATATTTTTGATGAAATCTGAGAGGTTTCTGAACCAGCCATAGACAGAAATGTCTTTGCAACTTTCAAGGCCCAGAAAGGTAGTAAAAACATTGTTTAAATAATCCATGCAACTACAGTGGTGCAACCTGTTTTGTGCACAAAAAAAAATACAAAAAAATAACGACATTATTCAACAATCTCTACTCTTTCACGTCATTCTCCTACGCTGTTGACGTAGTGTAAACAGTGTCAAGTCACCTTCATTTATATAGCGCTTTTAACAATATAGATTGTTTCAAAGCAGCTTTACAGTGATAATAGGAAATTACAGTAACATAGATTGTTTTGGCTTTACAGCAGCTCTAGAATATAGTTATTAGATCGACTATTTTTGACTGTCAAAATGCAGGCGGACACAGCTTCCGTGAGTTGTTCAAAATCTTTATTTTTGGTAAACTCTGTGTACACAAACAATGTTCTCAATGCTGGAGTTCATGTGTAGAGCCCCTGGTGATACTTCGAGCACAGTTTCATGTTGTGTCGAGCCTCCTTAGTGTTTTAAAAAATAGCGATTTTTAATGCTATCATAGTCCAAGCACTCCCATTCAAAAGGCAATTAGACCGAAAACGAAAATACGGTCAAACTTAAGTGGCGTTTCCATCCTAATTATGCTTTTAAATGAAAGTTTGCCTCTGGTAGATTAACAAAAAGACCCTAGGTTGCATTTTGGCGAGAGTTACCCTTTAATACACTCCGGCCTACTCATCCTCACAAAACAGTGTAGGAGAATGACATGTAAGAGAAGAGGTTATTTTGGGGTTATTTTGCACACAAAAAGTATTCTCGTCACTTCATAATATTAAGGTTGAACCACTGTAGTTATATGTTCTATTTACCAATGTTTTTACCACCTTTCTGGGCTTTGAGAGTTGCAATGACATTGATGTCAATGGAGGGACAGAAACCTCCCAGATTTCATCAAAAATATCTTAATTTGTGTTCCGAAGACGAACGAAAGTCTTAAGGGTGAGCAATAATGACAGAATTTTCATTTTTGGGTGCAAACATGCATTTTAGTCTGGTAAATGTCATGTTTAACATTATCATGTAGTCATGTATGCAATAAACATTGCAAGGCTTGCAATTAAAGTTAAATTATTTCTGTCACAAAGGTTTGGGCTGGATTCTGGCAATGTGTGCTCTATATAAACAGAGTCTATGGCTGCCTTTCCACTGATACTCTGATGGGACCTGATGAGGGGATGATATTAAAAGTTGTAGAATAAAACTTTAAATCTGGCAACCCCACTTCCAAAAGTTTAGTTAGTTGACAGTGCACATGTAAACAGACACATTGAGTTGATGTATTTTAACCAGGGCAGAAAAAATATCAGTTATTGATCACAACATCCAACATTGCATTTTTTTTTATGTTGTTCAGTTTTATCCAAACAGATTAGTCGTTAAAACCGATATCTGTTTTTTATTTACACATCTTTTGTGCTGTCTCTCTCTGTCAAAATATATAAACTCAGTCCATAATATTTCATTGTTTTTTTTCCTTTCTTTTCTGCCTTTTAGACGATTTCCTGACATCAATCCTGAACGTGGATCAAAAACAAAGAAAGGACAAGTAACTTCAAACAAAACTGGCCAAGTTGTGCAAAAAAAGAACACTGTAAGCCTACAGGTGTCCTCACTTCTGCGAAAACTTGAAGACTTTGAATGGGATTTCGTTTGCACTTGTATGGACTTCAAAACAGAAACAGCAATTCACTGCCATTATAAAGCTTGGAAGAGCCAGGACATTTTTTAATATATCTCCGATTGTATTCGTCTGAAAGAAGAATGTCATATAGACCTAGGATGACTTGAGGGTGAGTAAATTTGAGCTAATTTAATTTTTTGGGTGAACTATCCCTTTAATTAAGTGCTAAGTGTTATCTGTTTGTTGTTAAGTGTTAAAATTGCATTTTATGTTTAAAAAAAATTCAGCCAACATGTTCACAGAAGGCAATTTTCTGATCTTTGCTTTTAACCAAAATAAATGTTTTAAAACCCAGAAAATGTTGTTTTCTTTTTCCTAGTGTGACTACTATACAATTTATTGCTGTAGACAAGTTTAATATTGTAAAAATATGTGGTATATTCTGTATTTGGTAATTACAGTGGAGTACTGTAAATGCTGTTTACTGTACTAGTGCTGTAAAAATACAGTATGTGGCTGGCAACCCAGCTGCCAGTATTTTACTGTAAATTTACAGTACAATGTTTTACAGTACAATACTGTAAATGCTGTCTACAGTACTAGTTCTGTAAAAATACAGTATGTGGCTGGAAACCCAGCTGCCAGTATTTTACTGTAAATTTACAGTACAACGTTTTACAGTACAATACTGTAAATGCTGTTTACAGTACTAGTTCTGTAAAAATACAGTATGTGGCTGGCAACCCAGCTGCCAGTATTTTACTGTAAATTTACAGTGAAAAGTTTTACAGTGTGCAGCTAGTAAAAATAGTGGAAGAAATGTTTCAGATTATTGTTACTTTTTCAGTGCTTTATTCAATTTGGACTGTCCTAGAATCTCACATGTTCTATATGAATATTCATTGCAAGAATGTTCAAGAATTAGTAATGCTGATTTTGCCTCCCACTATTAAAACAATGCCATCCTGAAATATGTGGAATGCAATATTTAAGCAATAAATTGTGCGATACATAAAATGCTAAATTGTGAATTTAGTCATGACTAAAGGGAACAACGGACAGTTTAAGCTGTAATTACTATATATTCACAATATAACACAAGTATGAGTGCCTTATAGCTTTCAAAAAACGATTATAACATAATAATTTACATGATAATTCAAAATATTAATAACAATATTTTAATTAAAATAATCATATATTTGAAAAAAAGAATAATAATTCATTAATTATTAATAATATATAATTTACTATATATTTATAGTATAATTTACTAACTATTTAATATGATTAATTTGATTATATTATTTATTTATTTATTTTATGGCTCCTACTTTTTATTTTAGTTGTCCTTAACTGCTATGTACGTATGTCAGTTAATTGTTTGGTACAATGTACTTATTGTATCCATATTGTATTGCACAAAAAAAAAAACCTCTTTATTTTAGTGTCCTTGTTACATATTTATGTCACCATTATGTCCAGTTTAGCTTTAGTTTCATTTTCATGGACTTTTAGTTTGTTTCTCTTCAGTTACCGGTTTCCTTTGTTCTAGTTTCCCACCATTAATCAGTTGTCGTGGCCATTGATTTAACAAGCACAACTGTTTGTATTTAATTCATTATCTCTGTGTATTTAAGTTCCTCCTTGCATTAAGTTCTGGGTCCTGTATTGTTTGTGTGTTTGTGCTTGCATGCTGTCTCGCATTAAGTTTACTTTGTGTTCATAAATATGCTTCTATTTGAATCTTCTTTATCATCATTGGCCTGGAATGTGACTTATACATGTAGTTATTATAGTAATCACTATAAATTGTGCATAATTACATGCAACTAACCATAAACCACACCCTAATCCTAACCCTATAGTAAGTACATGAAGTTAATTATTACTCAGTACATAAATGTATAATTACACTCTAACACGGACATCTTAAAAAAATAAAGTGTAACCAAAAACACTTTTGCTGCTATTGAGGTGGGATACGGGTACGGTTAGGGGCAGTGTCACAGGGTAAGCCTGTGACTATGCACGGACTGAACACGCACACACACACGCACATTTCATACATACATCGGCGTCATGTTAACACGGTCTGTTTGCCGGCACTGACAATCATGTATACACGGACTTGTGTAAAATTTGATGTTATTGTATGTTTAAACAGGCAGGTTTGGTGGTGTGGCTATGTTTAAGGGTGGGTTGGTGTAATGGTGTAATGAAAGGGTCAACAGTGTAGTTATAGATGTAACCCATTAATTTAGTTTTAAGTGCACAATATACACTTAATATAAAGTTTGTATCCAAAGTTATTAAGCAAATTCATTAAGTGCATTCCTTATACAAGAACATCTGCCTAAAAATGGGTCAGTTTTGATAAGGTTGTGGACAGCAGGAGAAAAAAACTGTGCTAAATGCAAATAATAAAATGCGACTGACCATATAATTGTATACATAATCATATTAGAGAGAGAAAAAAACAGGCTTAGGAGGAGAAAATGCTTCTCACATGTCTCAAAGCTTTCCACAACATTTTGGGTGAATTATTGGCTGCTGAAAGCATGAAATCTTCAAAACTGAATTTAAGACAGTTAACAATTTTCAACTGCATCAAAATGATTCAATTAATTAACTTTAAATAATTAACTTACTATTCAACAATCAACATCAAGGACCACAGCTACCCATTTTAAAATGACCATTTTAACTCTGTGCTCATTAATGCCATGTTTACATTCTATCGATCAAGAATATGACTAATGATTACGCCAAAGACACCCCAAGGGATCAAATTATATATTCAGCACTGGAACTTGATGTCAAAAGCATGGCATTGGATTGATGCTGGCAGTATATTAGTCTCTGCCCCATCAGTTTGAGTTAGCAAAATAGCCTCTTCCTGGGGCTCCTAGACAGGAGTCTGAATTCCTGTGAGTCCTTTGGACATTTGGACCTGATGAATGCTCCTCGGTCATGCCTTGGCACTAACTAATGCATGATAACATTTATATTTAGAAACATACTGTCCTGGCACTGTCAAAATGTGCCTTGTGCTCATGTTGGGTGCATTTTTAGTCTTGGAGTGATAGAGGTTGACTGAGGTTCTGTGGCTGAATGCTACTGGCTTGTGCAGAAGGATAAAATGTAAATGTCTGCTTCCAAAAGAACAATCGACAAGGAAATAATCTTGAGAGCTGTGATTGCCAACGCGTAAGAGTACTCATGAAAATGGCAAGTATAAATTATAAAACAACAGTGCCGAAACGTATCTTGTAAACCAAGAACACGAGTGGAGTGAAAGCAGGAGCGCTGTGCCAATATGTCATACACTAAATAGTTCTAAATTAGAGTCTGTATACGCCTGTTGGAGACGCCATTCATCATACTCAACTTTGGTCTGTTTCTTACAATTTTGGCAGTAAGCGCTTCCACATGCCAAGTTTGTGCAAGAGAAATGGGAGGAGGGGGGAAAGCGCCAAGGAAAAAGAGGGAGAAAATGCAGGTTATCAGCAAAGTTTACATGTCTTTAATCAGTCTGCAGTTAATTAGCGGCTTCCACACAATGTGGCTGCGAGTCATTAATCATACTAGCGTGGAGCAGTCAGCGGCCAAGACATTTGGAAACAAAAGTTTTGTTTTCCATGAAGGGTTTGAGCACGGCCTGGCGTTGGCTTTCTTGGCCATTAGGCTGGAAATGAAAGGCCTTGTCATGGAGCTGACAGACAAGGGCCCACTGTTCAGCTCCCTGTTGGTCTTTCCCTAAACCTCGCTCAACAAAGGATGACTTCACCCCTTAAACAAAGCTTACACACATGCACACACTCACACACATTTGGGCACATTTGTCCGCGTGGAGCACCATGTGAAATGTCACGTCAAAGCTCTGTGATACTCCGCAGCGATCCTGCCAGGTCCCGAGTCTTTCCTCAGCCTTTCCTGCTCTTGTGCCCAACTTTTTCCTGCTCTTGCGCTGTATATATTTAGGGAAGGGGATGCGGTGGAAACGTAATCCGACGGATAGCTTTAATTCGTCATCCAGCCCAGCATGCATCATTCACCGGAGCTGACCCGAAGGTCCGAGGCTCTCCTTGTTTATAATAGCGCTAAGATGTAGGCTGATCCATTCCCTAAACTCCTGACATGCACATTTTTAATCTTGGCTCAAGATGGGTAAAACTGTCCATCTACCTGTCTGCGGCAGATAAATTCATTGGCTGAAAATTTTCCGCAGTTACTTCCAATACGAGTTGTAAATCTATTAAGAGGCGAGCCTTCCCAGGCCTGTCACGCTGAATGTTCCGACAGCTCCATTTACCATTCCTGATCATTCTATGACAGGAATATTTCCTGCCACTGACTCTGTTTCCCCTCTCAGCTGAGACGGGAGGCCAAAATGTATGTTTCATTGTCAAGAAACGAGTAAAAAGTCTGAGCAGGCTTGGCAACTGCAAAAAGAGCCTTTCAACTGCTTTTCATGCTTGTGCATAAATGTAGACTTTGGCAATTTAGTGAGTGACTAGTGAGGGGACAGAAACGCTCCTGCGGGTACACTAAGAATGTAATTGCCAATCAGAGGCGAAATGCACAAGTAATGTCATTCGGGGGTTAAGGTGCATATCAAGTACTGTTAAAACACATCAAGCGCCTATGTGCCGACCGGCCTTTTTGCCGTGCCGTGTTTGCCTGTTAGAGCACTTCAAAGCTCCACAAAAGGTACAAGTGACATCAAATGAAAGATTGTTTAAAGTCAGAGCTGCTGAAGTTCTCTGGCAATCATTTATCTTGTTACCGATAAATCAAGCTCACTTCATAGTGCAGTCATAAAAATGTATGAGAATGTAAATGCTTGAGTGACCCATTAATCTTGTTTAAAGTGGCAAATGTAACATGTTCTTCACTCGTGGTGATAAAGTTATACTTCGCACCCTTATGAAGGATTGTTGATGGCAGAATGTTCTGCGTATCAGTATAATAAGCTGGAGAGGAATATGTAAAGAAGGGCTGCCTTGAGGAAATCACTCAAGATCTCATTGTGGTGTGAAATTTCAAACTCTGTGTCGAAGCCATTCTGGGGCAGGTGTCACTTAGTAAAGGATCACTCAATTTCGTCTTGTCATTTTAATATGTGTTTCGACTTATTTTAACAACACAGCGAGGAGTTTCACCGTGGATATGCGGCCCCACACACACCTCTTGTAAAAGCAAACAGTAGGTCTGGCCGCTCTGCCTCCCGTTTCATATGTTTCTCTCAAACATCATTCATCATTTGTCTACTGGGAGAAACGTCCAAGTGACACAAGCCCCGTAGTGAGCGCGGACCTCCCTGCATTAGAATATTTCCCTTGGAAATGAAGAAATGCCTTTAAAAAGTGAGAATGAACAAGACTTTGACCCATGTCAGGAGAATGTAACAAGGCTAGCGCTCTCTGAGTGAGGGGTAAAGTGAATTAAAGTTTTTTTGGGTGTGATTAAGCACACATTCAGCCCTGGCACACTACGGAATTTATTCACCTCGTCTCACAGGGGAAGTGATGAAGTAATGATTAATATGAGGGATGTTTGGAAATGTAAATCCCTGCTGCAACACAAACAAACCAAGGGGCTTTCTCGGGATGATTAAATGCACATTTCACAGTTGATTGAGCATGCAAGAAGTCATCCATTTCCCCTGAACTCTGTAAACAGTGATGCAGGTCCTCTTTCCACTCAAGTATATGACCGTCGTCGTGGGTTTATATGCACATACAGGCCATTGAAGACGAACGACTGGCGCAATTTATATAACCGCCGGGATCTCTTGATTAGGTAATTTATATGGAGGACAGGTTTATAACCACTAACTTACCGTCTTGTCCCAGAACAATTATTTCAGAAATCTGGCTGTAAAAGCAGACGATAAATTCTCGATTTTTCTTTCGCTGTCATCGAATGTCCAATAACCTGGGATCCAATTCTCAGTAAATCGTCCTCTTTGAAAGCGAGAGCAATTAAATCATGAAAGTGATTTTCCTGAACTGTTTTTGGTGAACAACAGGGTTTGCATTCATGGACTGTGGGGAGCCGAACGTCTGGGTCATATGGTTGTGCAAATATCATTCCCTGGTCAGGGGCCGAGGCATGTGCACAAAAATGTAAATATTACAGGAATTAGGACATTAACGCTATATATTCCACCAATGTAACTTCCTAGTGACTTAAATCTGAAACATAAAATGACATACAGCACACAAAGATTCCAGCAAACAATGCCCTGGATTTATGAGTGTTTTGCTGTTAGTGCAAAGCGTTTAGCGGGACACATGAAAGACATGCATCATTGCCATAGTTTGCATATCATTAAACATGTATTACCCCCCTTGGCTACAGTCTTAGAATGACATTGTGTAATGTAAGTATACCTCATTCCTAGTTGCACCGTGACCCAGTGATAAACGAGTGAATAGATTTGTTTTTGATAACTTCATCAAGGATAGTCACATTATTAAGTCTGACTAAATGTGCTACATGAGAAAACACTGGTAACTCGTTAAATGAAAGAATGTAGCCGTAATTCATGGATGGAGTTAATATATTCTAGCATGCGGTGACACTGTTATACATCACAGTATACAATGGAATATTTAGAAGCAGCACCAGCTTTATACCAGAGAAATGCCAGCACCACACAGAACAGAGATCAAAGCCTAAAACCAAAAAAGGTGGGTTAAAATATTTGAAAATATTTTTTATTTAGTTGTTTTTTGGCATAGCATTACACTTCACCTGAGTATGTATAAATATACATTTTTATAATTAAAAATACTATAATGAGAGACTAAGTTTAGATAGATAATAATAACAACAACAATAATAATAATAACAAATATAGATTGTTATTGTTATTATTATAAATATTGTTATGAGAGACTATATGTATTTTGTTATATATAAATTTAAATAAATAAAAACAATTGTATACGTTGTTATTATTATTATTATTATTATTATTATTATAAAAAGGCCCAGTAGCTTTCTATATAGAACCCTAGGACTCTTGACTCAATTTAAAAGAATGTTTTATGCCAAAAACATTTCTAAAGAAGGTGAAATGTCTTAAAGGATTGCATAATACTTTCATTTTTAATGTGTTATTTCATTTTCTGTATAATGATAAAGTACATTCACAAGCTGTTTAACTCATATAATTGAATTCAAATAAATATTTAAATGAAACAAAATTAATTCATTCAAACTAAATCCATAAAATGATCCCATGATAGGACCCCCTAAAAGGTTCTACATATGAGGTGCCTTGATGGTACCCTTAAAGCTTCTATCTACCTTTCCTTCTAAGAGTGTAAATAAACTTGCTTTCAATTAAAATGACTAATGAGTGTCCATTCATGTGTCATGGTATCCCCCATAAAACATGAACTAAATTTTAAACTTGAGTGCATTTTTTAAATATAGACTGATGAGTAACTATAGAATCATTCCCATTAGATGAGCTGATGTCTGTCTCCGTAGTATTTGATGGTCGTAGCGTGCTGAGCATCTGGTGCCATGTGGATGGGGCAGATTAACAAGTCCACAGTTTGCAGCCTTCTCCCAGCATGACTGCTTGTAAATGGTAGCAAAAAAACAACCTTATTTGCTCCATTCCCTTTGAAAGAGAGCTAACACTAATGATCTCCAGCACTGGTGACAAATTCATTAATTGTGTGATAAGATTTTGCCTTTTCAGGTTTTAGCAGTGAACAGTGGTGCTGGTCAATAGCTCAGCTGGTCGAGTGTGCAGGAATGCTGAAGGAGTGTTATCCACTGAGGTTTATATAAGAGATATATAACAAATCACGGTGTGTTTATGTCTTGACAACATTGGTTAGGATCCCTTTGAAAGATACTGCTCACTGACTGCAAGTTACTGTTTACAAGCTAAAAGTCTTCGGAAAATGTTGACCTGGATGAGAAAAACGTTTTACTGTAGGCAGACATATCTGCTATGTAAGATGAAATGCTGACTTCTACAGACTTACACTACATATTTTATTCTGATAGTTAAAAAGCAACATATTTGATTCACTTCAGTTAATAAAAATAGCATTTTCATTGTGTCGCCTGTATTCTGAATAGCAGTATTAAGAGTGTTACAAGTGTTAGCCAGTAAGGAATCTATTTGAGTGTGAGTTGAAAACATGAACACAATCAGAGTATTCATGATTTCACTCAGTAGGAGCCATTCAGAATTATAAATGTATCTGGACACAGTTTGAGCAACACTGGTGGAGCAAAATGACATTTAAAAACATTGAAATATGCCCTTTTTTTAATGCACAGAATCAGCTGGGTGTGTAAATGCACAGACTAAGATAACTTAAAACAGACATAGTCTCCCCCCATTCGTTTACTCTATCTACAATTGAAGTATGCCGTCACTGAAAGAGAGCCTGCTTATGACAATGTGATGAGAAAAAAACATGAGAAAGGCGGCCCCAGTGGGTCAACCTACAGAACAGTCTAGCAGGTGTGCCTTTCCACTGACTGATGTGTTTATGATCACCTGGTGATTCACTTTGCCTGTTACCACAAGCCATTCCTCATAGCACAACTCCTACCAAGTGAGGTTAAACATTAGCCGAGAATATATGCCATTAGACACAACAACAGCTTTTGACTGACATGTCTGTGAAGTACAGTATAAATGAAAAATATAAAATGGCTTTATTAACCAAGCAAACACCAGAGTCCTACTGTGAAGTGGCCATATTTTTCTTTGAACCGGCATTAGACTGACAAAAACAAACATTCACAGAAAACAACCCCATTAATATTTTATGATATGGCTCCCTTGTGAACGCTGAAGGTAAATCATGCATCAAATATTAAAAGAGATGATTTTTATGTGTGTGCTCATATGCTACATCAGACATATCTTTGGTTCTCCGCACGAAAAGTGAACACACATCTTTGTAATTTTCCATCTTTGTAATTAGCGATACATACTGTGTTTATGAGGTACGGGACACGTTATTAATCACATCTGAAGTCCACCTCTTCACCTGGCCCTGCCTCTAGGACAATTTAGCACCTAATACACTCAACAGAAAACAGTCATGCTTCTGGAAAAGCAAATACTAGTAAATTATTTAGTAGAATGTTGCAAATTAGAGAGCTTGTCCCATCCATCACTTATATTTAGTGAAACATGTATACAGGGCAAGCGTGCACACTGTTAACATTGAGTGCATTACATGCTAAAAGCCAGAGGCCAGCTAAAACCTCTCTGTATTTTACTGTTCTGTCACAAGTAATTCGTCAAGACTAATTATGAATGATCTTCCTTGGAGTGTTACGTGTGCTCTCCACGAAGGCTTATTCTGCTAAAGGTTATTGGCATGCTTCATTGTGCCTCGGCCCGCATTACAAGGTACAAATGTCGTTGTACTTTTTGGGTTGTTGGGAATGACACTTGAAAGGGTCCTGTGTTCACCTTTAAGGAAAAATCTGTTTGGCTCAAAGCGGATGAAGACTAAAGCAGAGGCAGAGTATATGTGACATTAACACAGGAGAGGCCTCATTAAATTTGCATTAAATTAAATATTAAATTATAAGCAGCAGAACCAAACATTACACTTCACGAATATTATTCTCTTTTATCGCGAGTGTTCAAATATTACATTTATAATTTGCTCTGATTTATTCCCGTACCATGTCAACGCCTCAACATGACAACCTGTCATCATCCGCTCCATTTGAGTGACAGCCCATCAATCTTTTCCACCCACCCATAGGGGGAAATGTGATGCTTGTCAAAATAGAATTTGTCTTTGGACATTTTTCAAATCTGTGCCACTGCAAATGCAAAATAATAACTCTAGACATATGATGTAAGATTGACGTGGTTTTAAATTGAAAAAAAAAACAAAAAAAGCGCATGACTGTGTAACTAGATTAAAATGATTCATGAGACTTGAATTAACAAATATATGTTTCTTCTTTGGCTTCTTTTATTAGATTGCCTAAATGCTTATGTGCTCTGGGAACACCTTAAAAACAACAACAAAAATCGCACTTTGCCTATAGGAGGAGCTATTATGCCCCCACATCTTCAGTATGACACACACCTTATTTACTCTTTCTCCATTAAAACGTGAATTCTAGCAATGAGATGCAATATAAACCTCAAACTACACATATACTCCCATAATGCATTCTTTTCATTACTTCAAGGTTTTATATGCCCATATATGCCCACTTGAGCAGCAATAGAAGCTTCCAGATCCGGCTCCATATGGCATGCAGCTGCAGGTGACTGCTCGGAGTGCCTATGAATTGTGGCTGTACTCTTCAGAGAGGCGGCTGCTATCTGTGGGAGGTCATGGTACAGAGACATCCTCTGAGTTCCATGCTGAAGTACGAGGGGTGAGCGGGGTCAAGGATACCATAGCAGGTGGAGGCTCTATCACCTCCCCCTGTGAGGGAGACATGTCAATGATGCATGGAGGGCAGATACCATGTACTCCCTTCAGGTCATTTTTCAAGCATAAAAAGCTGAACAATTTACTTTCGAAATATTTCATTTATAAATTAACAATCACTGACTGAAAGAGATTTCCTGAACACTACAGCTCAAAAATTTAGAGTTGGTAAGATTTTTAATGTTTTCGAAGGAAGTCTTTTTTGCTCAACGAGGCTGCATTTATTTGATCAAAAAACAATAAAATGGTAACACTTTACAATAACGTTTCATTCGTTAACATTAATGCATTAATTAACATGAACTAACAATGAGATATACATATGTTACAGTATTTATTCATATTTGTTAATGTTAGTTAATAAAAATACAATTGGTCATTGTTTGTTCATGTTAGTTTGCAAAGCATTAACTAATGTTTACAAATACAATTTTTGAATTTAATAATGTAAATGTTGAAATTAACATGAACTAAGATTAATGAATGCTGGAGAAGTATTCTTCATTCTTAGTTTATGTTAACTAAAGTAGATAACTAATGTTAACTAATGAAACCTTATTGTAAAGTGTTACCAATAAAACAGTAGTATTATGAAATATTATAATATATGATACAAAAATGTGATATATGTTTATTCCTGTGATGACAAAGCTGAATTTCATTTCAGTCCTCCGTGTCACTGGTCCAACTCGACCCGCTCCGGGCAGGATTCGAACTGTGGTCTCTGGCATGGGAGGCGGGCGCTCTAACAAGGACGCTAAAGACTGTAGCCGCCAGCATGCCTCTTGAGGCCTGGTGAGTGAGGTTTAAACACACAGCTCTTACTTGCCTATGTCTGTTACACTCACCCCCTAAACCTCACTCCCATCCTGGTCAACAGCACCAAATGTAACCGGTCCTAATCCACCCACTCCAAACGGGATTAGAACCGTGGTATCCGGCGTGGGAAGTGGGCTTGATAACAAGAATGCTACAGACTGCAGCCGATAGTGTCAGGCGAGTCCATTATACAAACTAGTGAAATATTTCTTATTAGTAAAACAGGTGAAAATACTTTTGTGGAAAACGTGATACATTTTCAGGATGCTTTCATGAATAAAAAGTTAAAAAAAAAAAAAAAAACAACTTAAAAATTTTTTTTTTATTTGAAATAGAACTTTACTTTTAGCCAGTCATGTCTTCATTCTTTTGGGCTCATCTTGTACTCTGATGTATTGAGCATATGACCTTTTAGTATATATGTATGCGTGTGAGAGTATGGCTGAGGGCTGATGGATGTGCACATGGAGACACTGCTGGAGTTGTGATCTCCCACCAGATGTGTCCGAGCCGAAGGGAGAAGCTCCACACGGCCTGTCAGAAGCAGACTTCTTTAAGAGGAGACACAGGTGTTTGCCCCCAGAAATCCGAGAGAAATAAACTGTCAGGAAGATGGTCAGAGGCAAAAAGCATGGTAGCAGGAAAGGATCCGACTGCCAGATGATTCCTTAAAATGGACTAATTCATTCAGTAATTATATGACGTGATGCTAATTCACAGACACGAGCAGGATTTTAGTGATATTATAAAACAGCTTGCTTTAAAGTTTGGCAAAGCCACCATACACTATGATTTCATTTTCATGACACTTTTGATTGATAGACCTTAGCTTTTGATGAATTACCACTCATGTTGCTCAAAGTACGGTTATGTATCAAGTGTCAATTTCTTATCCCTTACAAAACACAACTCATACACTAATATTCTCAAGCAAATTCGACCTTTTGAATAGGCATAATACTTTGCCCCAGGAAGCATTGTAACTGCTTTTCATTGCATTGTTGAAAGAATGCATTAACATTTTCTTCCCGGTTGCACACACACAGAGCTCTGCCAATTATATTACAAGAGATGAGATAAGTAATAACATATCTAAGTCTTCCTGTACTCATACAATGCTTTTTCACAAAGGTAATTGCTTTATTTTCATGCAAAACACCCGTGTGGCATGCGTGTTATTTTCATCAAGTTGCGTCTTTGTCTGTAGGGCACAAGCAAAGCAGGACTGAGAGTAATTTTGAGCTCCTACTTTGCAGTTAACACTAAAATGCATTAAAGCAATAAAAATGATGCGAAGGTCCATATTTCCTCGGGCTGTGTTGCTGCGTGTCTGGACCCATTTGTCTCTTGGTCAGATCTATTAGTTCGGCTGTGCAGCGATCAAAACGGCCAGCATCTTCAAATATTTCTTTGCGATGTGTGATGTGTAAAGGCATCATAACCAGCCCCATGAAAACAAGCTTAAAATATTGTCTAAACTGTTTCCTTTGAATAGCTGCACTGTTAGCATACAAAAGCCATGTCTCGTAAGTGAGGTCAAGAGTCAGGATTCTGAACTGCCAGAGAAATACTGCTGTTTGTTATAGTTTAATGTCTCACATGGTCTTGCCAGATAAAGCTGTCAGAAATCACTTTAGTCTTTTGAATTCTGCATATATCTGAGCAGATCAGAAAGATCATTCCTCACAACATATCTGATATTAGCATCACCAGCGAGGCCTGTTGACAGTCCATCATTAGGTCTGTCATGGCATCCGTCCTGAATGGAAATTTGGTTGCTAATATTATTCAGTGTCTGCTCAAGAAAATGAACTTTCATCGCTTTGTGCACATGTTTTAACAACCTCACAAAGAGCATGGCATGTAATTTTATTAAAATCAGAAGTGTGCTTAAAAAAGTGCTCCCAAGAATGACAATGTGCATGAGTGCAAAGAACAGATTCAATGAGCTGTTACATTCCTGTTTGAGTGCCTCTACAGTTCACAGGATCATTCCGAAACAAAGATTAATATCTACACTGCACCGTCCAAAGAGTGAGCAATAACATATACTTAGTATGCATATAGCTGTCAGTGTTTATGAAGCCTATATCCTGCTTATTACATGGCTACTCGACAGATATATACCTAAACATAAAATATTGATTTGAGTCATTAATATAAAAAAAGAGTTCATTAGAATTTACGAAACAAGTGACGTTGCAACATTACAGAAACATTAATACCCTAGTAGCCTGAGTTTTGTGTCTGAATTAAACAAGGGACAGTGAGTCCATGCTGTGGTATGAGTGCTGCTTCTTAGCATTGTGTCTTACGCTCTTATGGACTCGCTTAAAGCCACTATGAATTCATATTTTTTATGGAATATTGCAGTATTTTTTTTTTTATTACTATTTTTTTTTTTATATATTTCAGACAGAACAAGTAACAAACATAGCATAGCATACATTATTACAAAACAATGTGTGGCATTAATTGGTGAATATTGCAGTATTGTTTATTATAATTTGATTTTATAAAAAATGATTTATCTCTGATGACGTGTTTACTAGTGCGAGGGCGGGACAACCTGTCACTCACACGATGAACACAATAGCAAATCACAACGATCCAATGAATTCCTGATGGACAAAATCAAGTCCCGCCCTATTTTTCTTGTTCAAAAAGAAGTTTCACTTGGATATACGTCCCAATAGGAAGAACAGTCTATCGCAACTTCCATATAATGCCGAGTTTAAGTCATCATCTACCTCTGAAGTTCAGTTCCAGTACATTGATGTGACGGTCACAACAGGAAAACCGCAGGACATCTCGAAACACCCATAAATTATATCATCCAGTTACTGCGAATTCATTCTTTCAAGGTAGCTACGAAATACAAGTGCATTCTTGCGTTAAAACATCCATGAAAGTAGCTTCGCCTGGTTTCGGTTAATCAGATATACAGAGTTGCAATGTCAATGGTTGAATGCAGTGAGTGACTGACCAATAAGAATCAAGGATTCCATAAGTAAATTATTCTAGCTCAAACAGTAGATGGTGCAAGCAATACCAAAAACACGGGTTGAAAAGTAGGTTGTCTGCATAAAAATGGCCACCAAATTCATTAATGTGAGTAGGACGTTTGTAGATATTGTGTAGATATTCAAAGTCTAAATGAGACAAAACTAAATGGTACATTTTAGATTATGACATCAAATTATCAATACATTGAAATTAAATGGAAACGTCTACCAGTGTTATATTACATAGCCCACAGATATAACATTCTTGACCTTCAATAATCAGCGAGACCTTGCAGAAGTTTGGTCAAGCAAAATAAAGATATGGAGACTCAGATAATTGCAAACACAAGCACATTGTCTCACTACTACAAGCTCATCTTAGAAATCTCAGCTATTTATCATCGACAGACATCCGAGCCATCACTGGGCTCTTTACGAAAAAACCCATTAAGTATTCTCAGAGAATGGTCTCATTTCCATAAAATATTCTTTGTCAAAACCCCAAAATGTGCAAATGAAACAGGCATTGAGATATGATAGCAGAGCCCCGAGAGCTGCCGTAAATGACCTCAATTAGGCACTTAAAGCACAAGAAGGTGCCTCGCATCGCAGGCCCTTTGAATGACAAGCCGTCACGGAAGCCATTTTTCTTTGGGCCTTTCTCACCTTGATGAGCACTTTGAATTTGTAAATCAATGAGGAGAGAGAGCGTGTGTAAGCGCCAAGAGATACTAGGAGCCCGCCGTGTTCAATGAGTGAATTGTTTGCCTGGGTCTCCATTACCACTCTCTCTGGGAGCCGTGGCCGGGATTAATCTGTCAAAAGGGGGCAATTTAGCATTGATGAATATGACATGTGACCATTGATGATGTTGATTTTATCTCTGGAGATTAGCAAGATTTACTTCAGATGGGTAATAACGTCATTGGCTTGATGCAGTGGATCTGTTTATGAGCTGATTAAATCGTGGAGCTCCTGCTTCATTTCATGCCATTTGGTTTATGGCTTCATTACTGCAATCACAAAAGCTGTGGTCATTTCCACCTCCCGTGTCAACATAAATCACTCTTGAAGACTGCTGCTATTTGACTGAGTGGAGCACCTTTGGGTGAAGACAATTATCTGAGCTATGCAAAATAAGTTTTGTACTTTACAAGGTTAAAATAAAGCTGTTTTAAATGGTCTAAACTACTAGAAGGCCTGTTGCTAGACTGTTTAAACAAAGCTTTCTCATTTGAAAGATTGCAATGATAATTGCCCTTATCGCAGCTAAAAAGGATTTTGCCTCAATCACATAATCCCATAAATCAAGCCACTCTCGTGAGAGAAAGATATAATTGTCTGTGACTTATGTCTAGAAGTTTAGCATTTGCGTGGCACTCACATATTGACACAGCTGTTGCTCAAAGCCTAGGATTGCTATGTCAGACTACAGCGTGTCTGTTTATTTTATCACACGCCTAGTAATTACATTGGTGTCAGTAGTAATTTTGTGCTATTTAATAAAAGAGTGAAGTGTAAATCAGTGGTGGCAATCCAGGTGTCCTCTAAAGTCCAGCTTTGAGTGGTAAGTGGGTTTATAGCAGCTCCAGTAAAAGGGTAAATTCAGAGCAGGAAGGCCTTGTGTGTCAGCATACCTTGGCACAGCCTCCTCAGCATGGTCTATAAATCAGCCATGCATCTCTACCAATGCAATTAGTTTTTTAGCACCTCTGGCATGAAACCTGAGGTGTGGCTATGCACTGTACACATGATAATTATTAACCATACTTATGTTTGAAGTCGCAGAGACCCCAGTACTGTGTGTGAAATAATAATGGTATAGTTTTAAAATGAACTTCCAATGATTTAATATGATCCTCTGACTTGATACAATCCCAGACATAGTTTTAAAGACATTGCTCTGTTTTACAACAAAGCTGTTATTCAGAAAACACTTTGTGGAAAAAATACAATAACGCAAATCAAAGCAAATATCTGGAAATTCCTTTTAAATTGATTTTTTTTTAATTTATGTTTTATAGCTGGGGTGTTTGAGGCCCTAAATGAAACATTTATCATGGAAAATATATGTTAAACTTTATTTAGCTTATCATCAGTTAATAAGATTGAAAAAAAAAAAAAAAAAAAAAAACTTTGAATACTTTTAAAGTATGTTTTTGAGCTATAGCAAAAGAGCCTTGGTGTCTTGTAGACCCCTAACAAAACATAAGAGTGAATACTTTCAATTTTATAAAAATCATGTGGCATGTTGTCTTGTTGATCTATGAAATGTTTCCCCTCTCAAATAAAGGACTCAAATTCATCTCCTATAACAAGCTGTTGTTGTCACAGGTTAATAAGGCATTCCAGTCCTCCTCTTTTCCATATTGTGGTTGCCTGGCACCTTACACGAGACCACTGTGGAAGGTATTCACTTTATTTATCGCCCTTATAAACATGCTCATTGCAGGGCTGATCAGTAGTGTAAGTCATGCTTTACTACCAGGCAGTGGAGTTCTGTTCCTCTTTATACTCCTTAGCCACAGTGAACAGCAGTGGAAGAAGGCATGCGGGGTAATTTATGCACACATGTGCCTGCTAGCTCCTCTGATGACAGGCCCGGGAGGAGGGGCACATGATGAATGGCTTTCCATCGGGGACCTCCTCACAGCCACCATGATGTGGGTAAAAATGGAAATTGCTCTCTTTCACCGTCATTACATCAGTTTAAAGCTTGTGTGGGCCTCCAGAACATAGTCTAGTTGCTCCGCGTCTATGACATTTCTGGGCGGGTTGAAGTTTTCCATCTTTAATGAACTGCTTTAGGTGTGTAAATACAATCATTAATTAATCTTGTGTCATTATTTATAACTTTAGTTAATAAAACTCATGTAGGCCTAGTTCGTAAATGTATATAGGCCTGGCTTATTATTTTAAGTTCCTATATCCGGGGTTAATTGTCATCGCTCCCAAAATTTTAAAATAAAAACATAAATAAAAACAAAATTAATAAATAAACTATTGGACATTCAACTTAAATGTTGTTAAAAACGATATATAGGCTAAGTTTTGTCGACTCATTTGGGAAGTTTGTTTCGCGAAACTGTTAGACTAACAATGGAAAAAAAAATACGATTTGTAGCCTATAGGCTACTTTATATTTGATATTGCTATATTGTAGGTTACTTTGTGAATTTATGTAGGCTAGTTAAAACACGCAGTTAAGTATAGGCCTATTGCCTTATTCGTTACCTGCGCATATTCCAGTTTTCCATGAGTAAACAAACAAACAAACAATATAAAAGCACTTTTGCAAGAGTAAATATCCACGTTTTCTTATTCGTCTCGCAAGCAAAAATATCAGTAGCATTTTTTTCTGTTCTTATGCGTTATCCTAGTTCTTTTATTAAATTAAATGGAGCATTCGATAAAGATTTCTCTTTTTTTTTCTTTTTTATTACACGTTTTTTAAACTAATTACAATCGTGTTGATTAATTATAATTAAATTTTTTTCAGTTTAAATATAGTATATGGGCTACGCAAATAAAAGCAATTGCTGAGGAAATAATTTGGCGATCAAAATATGGGCCTATAGAAAACACAAACCCTGCTTTTCTTTCTAATCTGGAAGCCGTTAGTGTTTCATTAAATGACAGATATGATTTACAAGTCTAGTCGAATGATAATGTTTGTGTTTGCTCACTGAATGAAAATATTGCTGACCGTTTTAGGCTACTCTGGTATTTGACAAATAGTGTGTACTCCTTGTGTGTAGCCTATCTGTAAAAATCTCGTAAAAAATGTTTCGTTAATTCACATAAAACAGACTTAAACCTGATATTGGTAATCTATAACAAATAATATGTCCTACAATTAGGCCTATATTAAATTGAAAATGTATGTCAATCGTTTTTTTTTTTTTTGTTTTTTTTTAAATACAGTCTGTTTCCTGTAATATTTATAAACAGCACTCGCAATGTTGTCTCTTTAGCGTTTCTCAAACATAACTCATTGTCCACATAAGCCATTGACGGCTGCACTTATCCTACTGCAAACGAGCCTAGCATTACAAAATAAAATCTTGTTCAACAAAACCACAACAAATGCACGTTCAGAATTCAGCATAGCCGTTTATATTCTGAAATGATTCTTCGATATATGGTGAGATGATGGACTGACAACATGATAGAGTATAAGATATTGAAAAAGAAAGTGAACACCGGTCGTGTCATTCACCTAAAAGTTGTCCTGAAAACATTTTCTCTTTGTAAAAATATGAAAAAAGATGGTACAACCCCTTGATTAATTTATCGTCGCCCAGTAAGAAGAAATAAAGTGGCAATTTCTACATTTCTTTTTGTATTTAGAAATAAACTATTTTTTATTTATAAACTTCAAATGCATAAGTAATAAAATGAACCTGTAATTATTTCAAACGTGTTCTGGCGTCATTTCTTAACATCGTTATACCAAACTTTCAATTCTGATTGCTGGGTCACTCATTAGAAAAATAAGAATAATAAAATCTCAGACACCGACGAATGCACTCATAATTTTTTTTTTTTTTTTTTTTTTTTTTTAAATCTTATTCCAAGTTAAATCGTTTAGTAGAACTGTAAAACCCGAAAAAAGGCTGCAACCATGGAAATTAGCTACATGATTTGTATTTAAAACGGCAAAATCAATATAGGCTACTCAAATGACAGAATTTAGTTTGAGTTGAGTTTTGGTGATGTTTGGTTAATGAATACTGAAGACAGAAATATGGAACAGAATTGTTTCTTATTTTCCAGAATACATACAAAAAATACCAATTCTCTCTCCGTGGTGAACACCTGAAAAATAACGGCAATTTCAAATCATGTGGACAATTTGGGATTTAAGAAACAAACATGCATGTAAATTATCTTCTTTTCAATGAGACATTAAATAATAACGAACAATACAATCATAGCAATTCCAAATCAACATCCAACTGAAGACCCCTATTTTATTAGTACTCTAACATGTGTTTCACGTTATCTACAGAGTTCATGTAATGCACTTTTGAGTTTCTCAAATATTTTCATTTGTATTATTGTCCGCTTTAAGCTGACATAAATAAATACAGTGAGTCCACGGATCCAGTCCTTCAGTGGCGCGATGATATAAAAGTCTTTATATTTCAATCTTTATAATCTATAAATTTGGACAGAGTCTGGTTTTTTTGTGTTTTTGTTTTTTACTGGTATCCAAGCGCTGCTGCTGTGGTGAGTCTTTGACCGTACAGTGCATAGGGAGAATAATAAGGACCGGTCGCGGCAGGTACTGGAACCGGTGCGCCGGGAGTAGGCAACGGGCTCTTTGAATACGGGTGATAGCGGCTGCTTAGTCCTAACGCATGATGCGGGCTCCTAAGTGCCAGTGTCCCGGGGCTCCCAGGGGCTCCTGAGGGCGGCATGTGCATATGGCATGCCATTGCTGCGGCGGCAGCATTAGCTAAAGATGATGAACTGGGATAACCCGATATAAACTTTTCGGTCCCGGTGAACGCGGTGTGCGTCCGCAGGTGGTTAAGAAGTTCTTCGGAGGATGAGAAACGCTTGTCACAAGGTCCGTTAGCTGACACCCAGTTACACACATGCGGAAGAGGGTCGTTGGGCAGCATGAACCCATAGGGATACAAAGGGTGTCCACCAAAAGATGGCGGCGAGGAGTGAACCCCGTGCAAAGGGTGTGTCGGGTACATGAGTTGATATCCGGACTTCAAAGCAGCCGCCGAGTCGTGTGTGCAGGAAGCTCCGGCTGCACCGGCCAAGTGGCTGGCACAGTGGTAACTCAAGCAGTAAGGGTCCCTACAAAGGCTGGCTGACATTATGGATGGAGGGGATGCCCCGGCTAGGGGGCTTGAGCCAGCTTTACTGCAGCCCAGCGAGCTGGCGAGCTGTGCATTGACCAGACTTCCACCGTGGGGCAGGAAGTGCTGGGGATAGCCGGCGTAGGCCCCTGCTAAACTGCCAGGGTACGTCATGCCAGCCGGGGGTAGAGGGAAAACTGTCTGGCCGGGTTTGTACGGAGAAACGGGGGCTACAAGTCCTGACCCCAGGACGGAGGCTGAGGATGAAGAGGTGACACACGAGGACTCCGACGTCGCTGCCTTGGATCCTGATGTGGTCTCCTGGTGCTGGTTGACCTCCACGTTAATTCCCGCACAGCTCACGCTTATCCTGCTATGGCTGATGCTGGTCGGTGCAGATCCATCCGAGGTGCAGTTTTTATTACAATCAGACTCTTTCTTTTCGTCTCTCTCTCCCTTTCCATCTGACGGCATCGGGGAAGCCGAAGTGCTGGAATTCGGGCTGCCAGTCCTGGGAGTGAATGGCTGGCAGGTGGCGCTAGGCACACGGAAACCAGATTTCTCTCCGTTCGACACCCCAGAAGACGAGTCCTTCTTATCCGATGGCTTGGAATACGGCTTGAAGCTGGATTTGTCTTCCACACCGATGTCACTCAGTTTTAAAGGGCCAGATTTCGACTCTTTATCGTTAGATCCGTTTGATGTTACCGAGGAGAGTTTGGAGGAGGGTGGAGGGTCCGGTTTACCGATCTGAGAGCACGTTTGCGCAAGAAGAGCCAGAGGACTTTTCTTGGCATCGAGCTGCGAGGACAGATAAAAATAAAGGACGTAAACACCACAGATATGTAAAAGCACAACCATTACAAGGTATTTGTCTAAATAAACAACAAATAAACTTCCCTAAACGACTCGTCGCTTCTATTTGAGCGTTTTAAGCGAGTCGATAATGTGCGCATCGCGCGAAACGGACTGGAAGCCCGTGCCAAAAGCGCATTTACAATGTTAGCTGGATTAAAGAGAAAATTGGTCAAATTTAAATACGATGTTGGCTATTGGCTTTTATTCATTTTATCGGCCCAGCCCCGCTACGTCTAATCCAAGATTATCGTAATGCTCCGTCATTTCTCCGACAAAATAGAATGCGGACTTGTCAAATACATGAACATCTTATGAAACAGCGAAAACGCATCTTACCTCAATTGGACTAATCGGGGTGGATGGCAATGGCTGAAGATATTCAGGGTGTAAAATGTGTCCTGTGCGTGCAGTAAGCATTTTCAAAATCTTAATGGGAATTCGGTTAGCTTGCCGTAAAGGGTCCGAAGGAGGGACGGAATGGAGAAAAGGCTTGCAGACGACCGCGGAGTTGTTATTCCGAGAGCTGCTGCTGGTGCTTTCCCAGACTAGATCAGTATCACTATTTCTTGAAGCAGAAGCAGAAGGCGATGTGATCATGACCCAATTCTCATGTATTTTGTTGGTATTTCATTTATCAGATTAATAAATAAAAAAAACACTATGCCGTAATCTTCATTCAAATAGTAGAAATAAAGATAAATTGTATAATCCGCATGGAGCAAAGCGCGAGGCTATTGCAGATCCGGAACCGCGTGTGACACCAAAGGCATAGCGCGCGCTCTGTCTCTTCCCGTAGGTCCGCGCGCTTGTCCTCCCAAACCAAGAACTGGTAGAAATTTTCACTTCAAAAGCAGCTGAATTAGTCCGAGATTAAAGCCCTTGCCGCCTTCCAATCAAATGGGACCCCGAGGTGATTGGAGGGTCAAGGGGATGTGACGTTCCTCCTCCTGCAAGCGCCTCTATTTTGACAACTTGGGGGAGGAGATTTTGCACAATATGTAGGTTGTCGTACACGCCGATGTCTCTGTCAAAAATGAGATTTAAATTGCTCGCTATTCATTTTCATGAGCATGCTTCCATAATTTAGCCATTTTTTAAAAGAGAAAAATAATTCTCTCATGCATTTACTCTTCGTCTCTATTGTAGGCCTTAATAAGATTAAGCTCCATATTTAGCCTACCGATGATGATTAACACCATCAACAAAAACAGAATTAAAACATTAAAGTTTGGGAGATTCCTTTTTATTATTTTTATTATCGGCACCCAGCTCTTTGTAGTCTATAAGACCTACATTTTTAGTAACCATTTTTCCTTTTGATGTTATTTATTGTATGAATTTAAATGTAGCCTAGTCTTTTTTTTCTAAGATGTTGTGTGCCTGCCTTTAGTTTAGTTTTTTTTTTTTTAACCGTTAGCCTACCTTATGTGAACGGGCTAAAACATAAACACAAGATCAACTTGTAGTGTTTGAATTCCCCAATCAGACAAGCGTTGACAAGAGCAGACCAATGCAGTGATAGAGGGATGTGAATGTCACATGTTTTCAATATAATATAGACCGCCCTTCTATTTCTATCCCCACCCCTCCGTCAACTGTCAATTCTGCTCGACCACAATCAATCAGTTATTTGTCAGTTGCTGTCAATCCTTTTCTTACTTCACGTCAGCTTTTGAAGCTGATTATGTGCCGCGAGTGACAGAGAAAAGGGCAAAAGAAGCATCCCGGAGAACAGTCACTTAATTTGAGGGGCAGTTTCTCTGTTTGATTCAGTTTGGAAAGGTTTTGTTTAAAACCTGTGGTAAGACAAGAACCTTTTCCCCGTGTTTCTTTTTTCTTTCATCTTTTTCTTCAATTGAAGAAGAAATAGAAAACCAACAGCTGGACATTAATCATTAGTTTTATTTAGAAATACAGCTGCAGAGTGTAAGCTTTTTGAGAGCGTCATAATTATTTTACTTTTATAGGCCTAACAAAAAAGGTATAAAATAAAAACACGAGGAAAGCAATTAATGCAAATATTTTTCTTACTTTATATAGGTTAGCCTATAACATTTGTGTTAGTTAATTTTATTTTACATTAACAAAACAATTTCATGTCTAACCTGTTGTCATTTTTATGCCCATTACCATTTGCATAATTGTTTACACTTTTTCTGTTATTTTACGGATTTTTTTTTTTTTACAGTATTTACTATAGGCTATATAGCCTAGGCCTATATATGTTTATAACTTATTTTCCTCTGCAAGTAGCCTACTATTGAATTAAAAAGAAAGAAAAGTCGATGTGTTGTGTAAACCAGTTATAAACATGCCGAGGCTAAGTTTCAGACAGGTGTACATGATACTTCAAATCATATTTTCCTTGTCTCACATGCAGTTTCAGGTCTTTCCGGACACTACATGTTTTGCACAAATGTAAACTTCACTTGTTGGTTATTGCGTTGCCTCAAGCAAAATCCAACAAAATTTTAACTCTGAATGTTAAAAGACACAGGAATACAATAATAATAAAAAATAGTCCAGACGTTTTTTCCATTCATGTCAACTAAATTTTATTTACACACAATCAAATTATTCATTTTATTTGACAATACCAAAATACATAAAAGAAAGAGAAATGATCTGTCAGACCTTTGAGAAAAGAAGTTTAAAAAGCCTTGAACTATTCACCGCTGAGACGGCTAATCAGTATTGAGGCTCCGGGGCAATCGGGCAGCTTTTCAATGCGCTTTGCCTTTCATCTCTCACTGGATGGAGGCGCTCAATTAAAAGCCTATCAGTTTGTAAGTAAATCAACGCCTATCAAAGTTGTCACATCAAACAAAACGATTATTATTGCAACCCGCCTCCACCATTAATCTCTTTCTGCGGTAATCCGCTTGACAGGTCATCTTGGAGAGCAAGAAAACCTGGAGTGGACAGTCATCAGCGTGAAAGAAATGTATATTTTGCTGGAGTGTCTCAGACACATGAAACAGATAACCCTGGTCCGTGACAAACAATAAATGTTGCTGGTTTGCTAAACTTGGGAATTAAACTCCAGAACGCAGTTTTATTTAATACACTTAAATAAAACAATAGCCTCACCCCCTCCTTTAAAAAAATCACATTAATTAAATTAGCCAAGTTGCCTACATCATACTTTTAGAATTAAAAAAATAAATAATTTTTATTGTAAAAGTCTATAAACCAATAAGAACGTGTATCATTCATCACAGGCTATATCTCGCTCTCTCTTACACACAGCTCTCTCCCCAGGAATCAATATATAGGCTACTGATTGCATTTGCCTTTTTAACGTAGTTTACGTGTTCTAATATTTAGAAAAGTTAGAATTATTTAGCCACAATAAGTAGGCCTTGCTCAAATGCACATAGGCTAGTTTGATTACAATTCTGAAAACCATAGATAGTCGATCTGAAAAACGTAGGAAAAACCCTTTTCATTATTGATTTACTACATTAACAATAGGCTATTTGTAGGCTGTTTAAGTTTTTGAAAGTGCAAATAGTGTTACGATTTTGCTGTAGGCTATTATTCCCTTTTCTAATACAACACAGACACTAGTGTTGATACCGGCCATTTTTAAGATGAACGCAGAATCTTTCTTAAGCATGGAAAGATGTGTGATTGTTTTCTGCTGAGGCTGTCAGCGCGTGACACACTGCGTGAGAAATTAGGGCAGAGAAGGGTAACCATAAATTTCAGCATCGGGCACAATTTTTCTCTTTATTGTCTGCATGACGAATGAGCTTCTGAACCAGACACCAAACACTCGGTATTACCCTTAAATGGGAACATATTTTGGGGGGGTCATAATTGATATTATTTAAATGCAAATGTATTAAATATATTTCATATCGTCATGTTTATGCATGACTATAGGCTACCTATATAGTCATTTATAGAGTTGACTAAAGCGCCCGAAACCCCCGCGTTTGTTCAAAACATTTTGTGTTAAATTTGAGTGCCGCACATTTACTATTTATTAAAATAAACAATAACACTAGGTCACATTTCACACAGTTTTTTTTACCCCTCAAGTTACAAATATATTTGAAAGGGTTGCTGACTAAGTGATGGGTAAAGCAGTTTAGTCAGAGTAAGCAACACAAAATCAGTTAAAATAAAAACACAGTAGGCTATTAATTTTACTTTTAGTGCTTAGAAAAACTCGTACATTAGTACATTACGGAAATTCAGCCAACTCGAATAGTTTAAAAAAACAGCGTTGTAGTCCGCTTCCTCTCATTCAAAGCGTAGGCTAGCATATCCGATATAAATAACAACAACAATAATAATACAAAAACTCGGTTATTCTTTTACATCTGTTAAACATGCATTACAAAGCATTTTCTATCATTAAGTTTGGCAAAAGAGACCACAACGAACCACTTTACCTTACATTACACACGCGCTCCGATGTGAACATTTACAGACACAATCCCTTTATTTTCTATAAAGATGATAATGTGAAAAGATTTCCAGTGGCGTCTAATGGAGCACATTTTAGTAGCCAAACTAAGTCGTTACATTATTCTAGCATTCGTGCGCTACCGCCTGCATAAGATCAGAAATCCTAGTCGTCTCCACACTGTCTGTCTGCGCGTCCAAAACTTCCGCCTATGGGAGGATCCGTCGTGACGTCATGCTCTCGAGCCCTTTCTGTATGTCATACAACGATAACAAAAAAGCTTTAATGTGTTATTTTAACATAAACTATTAAATGAACACACGAATGCGAAGAAATACAGTAAAATATGATTAGTGAATTTATAATACAGTGAAATATGACTTCTGAATTGTAATAATACGTCGTATTCTATGTTAAACACATTCTTTGGAGATTCTAACTTCCAGTGATTAAAAACGGCTGCTTTTTTCAACAGAAAGCTGTCCGCATTGCTACTAATAATGCTACTCATCATTATTTTTATGGCAAAACATCCTTAGGAATACCGTATAACCAGCTAAAACTGATTTGAGAAATTGAACAGTGGCGCGTGCTTCCGTCTAGGATCAGCTGACACGAGCACGCGGAAGAAGTAAAGCTTCATACGGAGCGTAGATTAAAAGTTTATTTTGGAAACATAAAGGAAACTTTCCAGTCTTATAAGCATAAAAACCTTTGTGTTGGTCCTCGTTAGAAGCTTCTTTCTTTCTGAACTGTCATTTGACTGCAATGGCATACAACGAGTCAATGGTTGTAGTGAATGGAAGTCAGGTAAGTGAAATATTGCAAACACGTTATCCTGTGACCTATATTATGGATTCTAGACACCCAGAAGTGTGCGTTTGTTTTTGTCTTTTTGTTACTTATTGTTGTAAGTCATGAAGTGACATGAAGTTGATATTTATAAAATAAAAATACATCTTCTGTATCGCGAGACAATTGTCAAAATATGAATACAAATTTATTATAAACTGCTTAAATAGTTGTTGATTAACATAATAACGGTGGTTTAATTCACACAATAGCTGTGTATGAAGTATTTGCCTTCACATGTTAATGCACAGCTGAACAGCTTCATAACAAACATAAATTTAATAACCCCACCAGCTTTTATGTTTAAGGAGGACTATTTCTTGAAAGAACATTAATTCATAGTACCAACTGTGTAATAAAACTGACATCTCTTCCTGGTAACACTTGATTTTACTGTGTCTTTGTTACACATTACATGTACTTACAATAGTAATAACTGTCAATTATGCATTTGAATTACATGCAACTAACCCTAAACCAAACCTATCCCTAACATTATAGTAAGTAGGCTACATGTTGTTAATTGAGATTACACAGTACTTATATGTATAATTTTACTGTTACTAAGACACCTAAAAAATGCCTCTCTCTGATGCAGGTGTCCTGCATTGGGCTTGATTGGGAAGACATTCCAGATTTTCTTGGGGCAAAATATGGAGAATTGGCAAGAAGATTAGACCTCAGCTTCAACCAACTGAGGTAAGTTACTGTTTTTGTCTGAGTGTAACTCGTAACAGGCCATGACAATAGGAGGTCCATGATGATGGAAGACAGCAATGACATGCATGGCACCTAATATGCACATACTGGATTCCCATATGGATCTGAGATGGGTGAGACATCATGTTTCTTTCCCTAAGTTTTGCAACAGGATTATGGTCGACTTTATCCTCTCTGTAAAGATGGAAAATAACCATTATAGGTAGTTTTCACATCTGTTGTGTTTTTGATTTTGTACTTCCGTTTTTGTGTACTTCTGTTTTGAGTACACCTCTGTTAGGCCTTTTAAGATGCTGCTTGACCACAGATGCTGGCAGTGCACATTAAGGAATTCATATCATATATGGCTGCTATTAAATATGTAATATAGACTCCCTTTGCCTAGAGAAAAACGCTTGAATTGGTTGAGAAAGTTCTTGTGTGAAGGATGTTTCTATCATGTGAAACATTCTAGAACATTGCCATAAATGACTGGATCCCAACCGCATGCAACTACTCTGATTCAATCTACCTGTCGTGTGGACAGTCACACCTTTGCATTAAGTGCAATTTAATACATGCGTTATGTGCATTACATTGTCAGCCGTGTCATCGAGACATCAGAGAGCGGTGGGTACAGTAGCAGCATGCCATGCTGTGGCCAGATAAAAAGCCTGATCAATAAATGTGACATGTTAATGCTGAGCAAATAGAATAAAAGAGTCCTTTGACAGGACATGAAGAAGCACCTTGTGGCAGCTGGGGAGGGGGATGCCATTTCACCAGCAGGACTAGCAAAGCTGATCTGACAACTAAAAGAGAGGAGATGATGGTTATAAGGTGCCTTTGTTTCAGACTTCTTTTCTTGACCTGTCAGGCCTTGAAGGACTCTGAATGGGCCTCTTTTTGTCATGTGAAAATTGTCGTCTTGAGGCAGTTATCTGTGCTGAAAATGTGGATTCTTCCATTTAATTGATTCGCTTTGCACTGGAGTCTGTCACATTAATAATTGCCAAATCCTGCGCTGCTTCAATGTGTCGCACATAAATGTACGCTTATCGGCGTATTAATATTCCTAATGAGCATTTGGGACTGGCAACCTGGCATAGGTTGAACACTGTAGAACCCAGAATTATCTATGTTTATTGTTTAGATATAAAATTTGATATATTTTTGCATCATGTACTGAATTTGGTCAACCGTCATCATGTGCATAAATTATATAAAATGCTATACAAACAGATATCTGATCATGACTAAAGGAATCAATACAACTACTCCATCCATGGATTTATAAAGTTGATGGTTCAGAGGTTTTTTGTGTTTGTTCTTTAATGCAACGCTCTTTATTGCATCAGTTTCATCCGTAATGCTTCCTGATAGTTTCACCATACACATAGTAGCATTGCTACACTGCTTGCACTGTGGTTTATTGCCTTTGTTGAACCATTATGCTATCATCAAATCATTTATAACTTTTTATGAGTAAGATAATTACCAGAATAGTTGGGAACATCGATAGCCTATTAATGGGATTTCTTAGAACAATGTCAGGTTTATTGTTTTTCCATTAAAACCCTGCAGGATTTACATTACCGATGCAGTGTCGTACACACAGAAGAGTGAGGTTTCACCACTTATGTTTTGGACTAACCCCAGTCTTGTTCACTCGGATTCACACTTCCATTAAAGATGATATTTGGGAACAAGGCTTGTCAGCAGACAGCCCCCCTCTCTGACGTCTGTATGTACGTATCAAATGCAGAATGTTAAAGCTGGCTCTGAAATATTTTTTTTTTTACCACTTCACAGAGACTTTGAGCAGAACAGAAGATTCTGTTACTGGAGCTGTTTTGGTCATATGCTTTGTTGAGGTTAGGGTTACATTCAGTGTGAAATCTAATTTATAAAGAAGCATGTGATCAGAATAAAGTGAGGATGTGGCCTACAGTCAGGATTTCACTGCCTCTTCTGCCATGTTCACACAAAGACCCCACAGTAAGAAGTTAATAGACAGACATCCTGCCCTCTAGCATGAGGACTTAAATATGTGAACATGACAAAGTGATGGAAAGGTTCTTTCATGGTCCTCAGGGCTGCCACAAGACAATTTAGGTCATCAAGAAATGAGCGTTTATTCGGGATGGGTTATGATAGTTAACTAGTCGTCCGTTTTAGATTCATAAGTTTTATTTAATTTTTTTCATTTGTTTTTTAGTGACAGTTTGCAAGGTAAATCCCTTTGTGAGAAGTCTTTTAAAGAGATACTCCACCTAAAAATGAAAATTCTGTCATCATTTACTCATTTACATGTTCTTCTTTGGAAATAACAGAGAATTGTATCCTTTTTCATTCAATAAAAATCAATGGGCTCCAGTGTTGTTTGGTTTCCAGCGTTATGTTCCATAGAAGAATGCCATACAGGTTTAAAACCACATGAGGGTGAATAAATGACATATTTTTCATGGGTGGGGTATCCCTTTAGTTCATCCTTTTAATGCACTGCTCCTACAGCCATACATGCGTTGCCATGAATGTTGCATTTTAGTGCTTGTCAACTTAAAAAGAGTTCAGATTTAAAAAGTATGTATTAAGACCTCCGCGTCTTGTTCTTTCTGTCCTGTTCCTTCCATATTGTTCATATTGTTTCCTTCCCAAAACAAGCCTTATTCACTTTTGTAAAGAGATATTTAACTGAAAAATGAAAGTTCTGTCATCATTTGACTCAGACTGCCAAATTCAGTGAAAATGTATCATAATATATATTGTTGTACATTAAGGATTACATAATGATATTTTATTTATACCTGTGAAGAGCAAGTGATACAATCTAAAGTTTAGTCACCATAAATTTATTTGAGCCATTATTTTGAGAATTCGATCAATATATAAGCAGACAAAGTCGTCACAGTGACTTTGCGCAAAACCATTGAGTGCACTCACAGGCTATGTTACCTGATGTGAGAGGTGTCAGAGAGAATCTCTGCAAACACGCATGTAAAATCACATTCAGTTTATCAGACTTTTCGCTAGGTGCCTTTTGTGTGGTTTTAACGTTGAGTTGGTGTGAAGGTGAAATGATACCTTTCTCAAGACTGGCCATGAAGTGGTTAGATCATAGACAGGAGGAGTAATCCCAGGTTGGGGACTGCTGTCAAAGTGTCCCCTCCAGTGTCCTAGACATGCATGTCTTTGTGAGAAGTGGATGGTGAAAGCAAAGGGAATGTTATTGTCTTGTCTGGTCCTGTCCAGATGAGGGGTAAATATGATGGCCTTCAGTCATGCTGAGGTACAAAGCATCCGTGAATTCCTCTCTCCGGTGTCACTTTCTGTCTATGAAGTCCGACAGTCTGTCTGTCATCAAATTCAGTTTATTACGCCACCTTACATATAAGCCAACAGCCAAATCAAGGAGAATATATTTCAAAGGGAAACTGTTATAAGTTGTATAAACCTTGAATGTAACAGCCAAACATCCAACAGAATTTAAAATGATGCTCATAACTACACAGCTGGACTGAAGTTATCGTGAAATCAGAGATTAGCTGTAGTTATCATCCAATGCATAGGAGTTTCCACATTAACTCAAACAAAAACCAGTGCTCACCTGCGTATATGTCTTGAAGGCAAATCAAATATGCTAACTTGCATTTTAAAATGGAGCCACTTTACATGTAGACAGCCTGTCACATTGAGATGCAAGTAGTCTGATGAAAATGGAACAAAGAAGATAAAGTATGGTGGCTGGGTACACCGAGAAATGAAATATAACCTTGTATGGACTGTCAGCAATGTCGTTTTATATTCATATCTAAAGCACATTATAGTATTACACTCCAGCTCATGCTTCACTCATCTGTCTCTCTTCATTCGTCACTGGCGAGACTTTGTCTTTCAAGCCCCCGCGCACCAACACCAGAAGGCTCCTGTTAATTGACAAATGAGAGCCTGCGACATGAAGTGCTCCCTCAACATCAGAGCAAGGTGGAGTCTCCTTTTTGATGGGGCTATTATTGGCATAAGCCAGTAAAACGCATCACTCTCCACCGAAATGAGAAGTGACAACGGTAGAAGGGCCTGTCATTGTCTTCCGGGTGTGTTCAATCTGCGGCTGTGCCAGTATGTAGATAAAATGTCAGTTAAGAGTACGAGGGAGAAACTGTCGAAATGAAGTCGTCAAATCACTTAGCCCGCTGAGGGTATGGAAATTGATGCTTTCGTAGAAATGAGAATTTTCCATATCTGATCTATCAGGCTTATTTAGCACTAATATTTGGGAACAGCCTGGACTGTTTGCTTTGCATTAGAGGAGGATGTTGCCTTCCTTTAGCCCTGTCTGGTTTGTTAGACGGGCGCAAGTGGCAGAAATGGAATTTATGCATTTCCATTCATGGCGTCGCTCTTATAAATCAACTATGAAGCAATAAAATCTCATTTAATTTCTCTGAGCAAATTTGTACCTCTGTGATTGCTTCAAGAGGGGATGAGCTGACAGGCAAAATTGTGAGAATACAGAGAAACCATTTTGGATGCATTATAGTTGACATGTTTTTTACTTGCTGCTTTTTTAATGGATCATTTAAATAAGTTTAGTCTGCGGTTGTTGTGCGTCTTTGTTCCACACTAAAGATATGACCCAGTTATGCTAAAGCAAGTTATTTTGAGGTCAAAGCAAACATGACATTTTGGTTCACACTTGGCATGTTTGGTTCGATTAAAATGAATCCTGGTGCGATTGCTCTGTTAGTGCGGTTCAAGTGTGAACGCTGCCATCCGAAATGTGGTGCGTACCAAAAAAAGTGGACCGAGACAGTTGAAATGATGGGTCTCGATCCACTTCCAAATAAACTCTGTTGCGGTTCGAATGAAATAGGAATGCAGCACAGACCAAAGAAATGTAAATGAACCAAAAATTATGTCACATGATGCCACAAGATGCAACCCTAAAATGGACAGTATGCTCAAGCATACCTGCTTTTTCTCGTCATAGTTGTGATGTTGCCTATTACACTTCGGTACAGGTATCAGAACCTCGTCTCCTCGCAGAAGACCTTCGTTTTTGTGTGTGGCGGAAGGATTCCTGATGCTGTTTTGACTCCTATGAAGCTCTTCATGAGTTCTCAGCAAAATACCATACACTCACACACAACGAGTGCACTTAGCCCAGCACACAGCGTTGTTTTAGATGTTCGGTAAGTTTCGTTGTGAAATCTATGTAAAAAAAGCAGACCAATCAGGTTGTGTAATAACCCTATGCTTAGTTCATAATTAGTTCATAATCTTTCGGTTCGGTGTTAAAATGGCAATATGAATGCTAAGCAGATGCGTACTAAATTTTTTTTTTTGGTCCGGACCAAACGCTAGCTTAAAGGAGCATTTCACCCATGGGAACATTAATCTTTATTGAAAGTGGGTCATATATATAGTCGAAATGTAACATAAATTTCGAATTTGGTGCCTTCTTGACCGAAGAAAGACAGAAAGTAACTTTAGGGTGCATTTGTATGGAAGACAACTCCCACAATGCACCACATTGCACAGCTCCGCAAGCCACTCCCACTTATCCAGAAACTAGGATGGTTCACAACACAAACGTCCGTGTCCTTGTCTGATTTAGAGATTTCGTCCAGGAGAAATTGGCATTGCTGAAATTATGTGCAGCAGACAGACTCTATCTCTGTGTCCACAGTGAGAGCACAGGCACCACCAGTCCGCCCCAGCTCGAGCCAGTCCGGGCTCCTCGTCCGCGACAGGCAGATCTTCTGCCTCGGCTGCAGAAGCCGCAGCAGCCGCCTCCTGTTCCTCCATCAGCCTCAGCTGCTCTTCGCTATATTGCGGCTCGTGAAGGTAGCCACGAACATCTGATTCGAGCATCAGACTTTTGAAATCCTCTTCTTCCATATCATATTGAGTACCTTCCGCCGTTGTCGTAACTTCACATCTGGCTCCACAGCACCTGTTAGCTTATCTTCCAAACAAGATGGTGGATATTGCTTTTAGTTTCTGCAAGTGAAGTCCCACCCACTGATCTGTAATAGGTATGTAGCGTGAGTGGGTCCCACCCACTGGAAAAATGAGGAACGAGTGTTTGTAGTCTCAACCCCTCTACAAAGATATGGGACTTCCTGCTTAGAATGACGCAAAATTACGATTTTTACATCATTATACATGTAAGCAGGAACTGCAACACTGAAATCCGTAGTTTTCCTGTCTCTGGGGAAAATGAGGGAATAATGCACGCCCATTCAAAAATATGATTGGGTTTCTAACGATACAAAGCTTAATGCAAATGGGTGAAGTGTTCCTTTAACTACACAAAACCCACTGTAGCTCAATTGTAACTCACTGGCATACCTCTATTTTCATAGTGTTATTTAATTACAAATATCATTCATCTTCACCTTCGCTTTTTTAACAGCAACAGAAAGGCATGTCCTCGTCTTGTCTTGGTATTTCCAGCCGTTTCTAACGTAGGTGGCCTTCACTTGAAGATCCACACATCCTCGCCTTTTTTGCGTGACAGTGTTTCCTGCTCTATGTATAAACAGATCTGTATTTGATTGCCCCGGGAAGAATAAAATCCATTTGATGTGCAATATCTATACACCGCCACAACAAGCACTGTCATCTGACCAGCCGGCCAACGAAAGGGGAAAATCTTCAAGTCCTACCAAATTAGTTTTGAAAAGTTCTTGCGGGCAAATCATGCTTTCTGTATTTTGCTAAGATGACAATCTTGTATCTGATAAAAAACATTTTTCTTCCACACGTTACTGCCAAACCGCAGCAATATGGTGTTCATTTAGAGGTCTGTCCTTCTGTCCCGTCTGGCTGGCAGAAGTTAAAGCACAGGTATGAACGCACAGACTGACGCTAGTGTTTGGACTTGAACCACAGGCTTATGAACCCACTAAATATAAAAACTTTCAAGATGCTTTATGGTACATGTTGTTATAATAAGATGTCTCTAAATCTCATTTCTAATTCAACTTTCCAGGAACATTCTGTGTTTGAGTGGTGGAAAGGTCTCCGCTTTGTCAAACGATCACTAATCACCCTGTGTTTATCTCACAAACCACCTAGATTGTAAATGTCATTTCTGACTGCTGACTTGCGTACTTTGGTTTTGAAATAATGCTCTCAAGACTGCTTCTCTGACATCTTAAATAAACGAATGGCTTCATTGTTGTAGATGTTTATTCCAAAAATAAATCCAGTTAAGTACGAAATGATTTTATGTGACTTTCCAATTTCGTCTTTACCTATCGGTAATGCCAATAAATATTCTGCAGCCTGATGCCAAAAAATCTTTCTATTCCACGAGTCCAGTCTCAACCTTAGCATTTCCGGAGCAACAAAAGAGACCTGATGGCAAAAGAATTATCTTTAAATCATTATCAACATTTCCATCAGCCAAATATCTTTTCAAACATGCTGTACGGCCCCTCCAGGCACATCTCAAACCGTTGGTCTTGAATTGAAGGGAACATCTTTATGTTCTCTTTTTGTTCAAATTAAATATATATTGGGCACGGGCGTCATTCTCTCTATAACTGCATCCCTGTTTTATTGTATACCCGAAGACGGATGGTGTGCCTGTGACATAGTGATTTACAGGCCCTCAGTTTTCTGTGGCAGGGCTTTAGAGAGGATAGCTGACATCCAGCCAGCACTTTGGAGGGGTAGAATAAAAGCTGACGTTTTATTGGCTTTAAGGAAGAGAGAATAGGAAGGCCGGTCACACAGGGGAGAATAATAGTTTCTGTACTTTATTTTTCTCAGGCCCTGCCAGCTGTCACAGAGCCCCCCAAAAACGGAGGGGAAATTTATAGGGTATTATTTAGAGACATGTCAGTGGTAATGTCTACAGCTATGATTTCAATTATCACCCACTAAATGTAGCTTAATTCACTGTGTTGCTGAACTTAATGAGTGAGGTTGACATAACTTTTCAAAAACTCGATACTGTGCTATTTTAATATTTTATGTTGACCGTTGGTTTAATTTTCCTCCCTCACGTTTGGCATTCAGGAAGGGTCGGTCCCTCATGGGTTGTTGTACTGTCAGCGTTATGTAGTTCAAAGTCTTCCCAGGGATATATTTTTCCATTGACAGAAATCCAATTAGTTTTAGTACACAGTCTGGCTGAATAAAAAGGCCCTTAAAATCTACAATATGTTTCCTTAGCGCTTTAGCAGAGCACAAACCCGGTGATGGATTTTTATAGCCTGACCTGATGGGGCCCTGCATGGCAGACATGCCTGACTCCCTTCCTCTGTTTTGACAAGTTTAGAAACAAACGAGTTAGACATCATTCTCTCTTCGCTTTCGAAAGCGGTCCGTCAATATCGCTGCACGTTTAGGTTCTCATTCATGTTGATTGATTATCGTAAAACTTAATCCAGAAATGGCTTTAACATCATGCTAATGAAGAAAGATGTTTAATTCATCGCTGACATGTTTAGTGAAACGGTATTTTCGTTGTGCTGATGCATGGTTGACCTGTGACGGGAGCGCTGGAGTATGAGCAACGACTGGCATCTGGGCTGCTGGTATGATGTGGGCTAACCTAGCTACAGGTCTGACGTTAAATCTGTGTTAGTCCGTGGTTCGCTGCCAGTTTATGTCCTTTATCACGCAAAGCCATCTCCCTGATTAATGATGTAAGCAACTCGGAGGCATGGAACTTATTAGTGCTTTGAAGCAAAAAAGAGCCTGCCATACTTTAACTTCCCCCTGGACGTTTCCCAAAGGGAGAGGGGGGGGATAAGGTTTGCAGTTTGGAAATGGAACAAAGGATTCCCTCTCGGTACTATCCTCTCATGACACTTGCTCCATGACACTTTGTCTCCCACAGTGTCTCCTAGCAAGCCTGTTCTGAAAAGCGAAGACAGATACGCTGGCTTTATCTTGCCAAGATTTGAAAAGAAGATTGTAGCGCCTTCTTCTGTTTTGAAGTTTAGGGGCAGTTCCTCAACCAGGCGCTGTGATAAATGTTAACACTGTGTGAATTTGTCCAGCCACCATAAAACACACTATGAACCCTGTCATTAGGAATTTACTCTTCCAAGTGCTCATCGTTATTAGAAAATATTTGCCGTAACAGTTTGCGGATAGATGCTGCCCAGAATAATAAGTCAGCCTCAATGTTATGATTTCTGTTAAACAGTGGTGTGCCACCTGGAGAGTGATGAACTAGAGGGTACTATCCAAATCGCTTGCTTTGCAAACTTGTACCATCACAGGTTTTTTTTCTCTTGGCCAGCATACCAAAACCATACAGGGGTTTAAACAGCTGCTGCAGATTTTGAACACAGCTGCAACACATTTCCCCCACACATTTCAGAGTCACTTAGAGCTTTTTCACAGCTAAAGCACGTAACAACTATGTCTGTCCTTAAAAAAGGCAGCTTTGTGCTGCACAGTAGATTGTATGGAAAATAATATGCATTTTTAAATTGGTGTATCATAAGGGTCTTTTTTTACAGTTTCAGTTTTGTGATCTTATCAGTTAGCAGCTCACATTTTTCATATTCACATTCTTAACCTCTGCTGGAATATATTTTTCTTAATTATATTGATTACAATCTCAGCAATTAATCAGATCAGAATGCTGAATGAATTTTAACATGGATAATGTTAACAACATTTTGTTGCACATAATATGTGCACAGTTATTTTTGTTTTTTTCTTGACAACACTGAAAGTTTTTTTTTTTTTTTTTTTTTTTAACAGTACAGAACAAATTAACACTATTGCTCTTCATATTTAAATTGACAAATTAATTATAATTTAGATTCTTTTTACTGATGATATTTCCAACTTATTATGAATTTATTATTTTTAAAGCTTATTATTATTTTTATTAAGTTTTATAGTGTTAATTAAGTTTTACGTTTTTGTTGTTTCTTTGTAATTATAACTTAAATCCAGTCAACATACTATGATGTGATTAAGTTATCATACATTATGACATGCAAAATGCAGTCTCATCATAAGATTTAATGTCAGTAAATTATGTCTGTGGCACTTCTATGGCATCATTGAAATCAGCCAAAATCTGAGGCAGCAAAGATTTTTAGTTTTTAAAAGGCCAATAAATACAAAATGTATGCCACAAAAGTATTAATCATGAACATGAATTTAGAATGACTTAACTTTAATAAACTTTACTGGATTAACAATACAAATATACATTGTTGGATAGTGTGCTACCTTTATACCACATCATGTAAAAAAAAAAAAGTCACATCAATCACCTATGAGGCAAACAGATATTGTTTACATGCAGTCATTAGTCTGCTATTATCTGGATATTTGGTGATGTTTAAGGCATTTTCCCCCTCGGCTCTTAGACTGCTTTGGTCTTGAGTAAAGAGTTGTCTTTTTGTGTCTGGGTCTGTTGGTCTTCAGAGTCTGTTTCAGAACTGAGAGAGCGTGAGGCTTCAAAATGCCTAACATAGGAGGAGAGGGAGGAGGCGGGATATCCTCATGAGCCTACTTTCTCAGACAGACAGCCTAGACTGCCCCTACACCGGCAGTATGCGTCTGATCTGAGGAGAGTTTGTGTGTCAATAAGATAAAGGGGTTCAGGTGAAATCCCTTTAACGGACCTTGCTGCAAGAGCCCTTGCTGGCACTGAAGGGAAGGAAGGGTTTTCATAGTCCTGTGACATGGACCATCTGTTCCGGTCAGCTCTTGGTTTAGAAAGAATTGCATATTCATAGTTTCACAACATAGTGAGCTGCCTACTACCCTACATAGTCATCTGTTTTCTAAGGCAGCATCCTAATCATCATCATCGTCAAAAAACAAAACAAAACAGAATTATACTTTCTGGTTTTGCTTCAGAACCCAGATTTTACTTAGGAACCAACACTGTGCCAAAAACATAACCCAAATGTGATCTTAGACTATATGTGTTCTAAAGACAAATGTTTAAATTCCTGAAAAGAATGTTCTTAGAAATCACC
Source organism: Squalius cephalus (assembly GCF_949319135.1). Lineage (NCBI taxonomy): Eukaryota > Metazoa > Chordata > Actinopteri > Cypriniformes > Leuciscidae > Squalius > Squalius cephalus. The sequence continues at coordinate 28,497,472 of NC_137142.1, forward strand.
GTAAATAGTTTGACTGCTATTTAGATATTTGGCCATATATATATTTAATTTGAACAAAAAGAGAACATAAAGATGTTCCCTTCAATTCAAGACCAACGGTTTGAGATGTGCCTGCGGGGGCTGTACAGCGTGTTTGAAAATATATTTGGCTGATGGAAATGTTGATAATGATTTAAAGATAAAAGTTAGGATAAACTCCACCTTATCTTAAATGCCCAAAAGTAATAATAAAAATAAATAAATAAATAAATAAAATGAACCATTACAACATAACATTAGCTACAAATACATTTTAGTTTTTATGTGCACAAATACTGTGATGCCTTTGACAAATAATGTAAAATGCAAAAATGTAACCCTTGACTGAATTTGAAATTCTGTAACTGAAATAGGGAGCTCAAGAAAAATGGAGCGCAGATGAAGGCAACAGGCCGCTCCATCTTGAGACACATTAAAAACAACTATTTAAAATACACGGCAAATTAAACGCGAACTCCCATCAAGCCAGTCACAACGAAAATTGTGTGCCTGCTTATTAGGATTATTACGGTAGTCTGCAGGCAGCGCCTTTTGGGACGTTTTTTGAATTGATCAGCAAGTTTTCAGTACCTCCATGCAATCAGACAACCAAAAGTTGTCATTTTCCTCTTAAGAAAAACAAATAAGATGTTCTTAATATATTTTAGAACATAAGTTTTAAAGAATTCCACATATGAATGTTCTTATGAACAAAAAGATTTTCATGAATTTGGCCTCTGGGTCATATTTTCTTTTACTTTGAGAGCTACTTTTCTAGAACTTATTCAGTAGATGTAACACCAATCAAACAGAGGTCTAGGCCTAAGAAAGCTCTACCTCATTGTGTTTGAACTGCACTGCGGTGTTCTCAGCCCTCGATAAGACCATGCTGAGGACATTATGGCTTCAAAGCTTGTCACCCGGTGTACAGAATTGGGTGCTTTGAGCTGTTTGGGGTACGACATTGTGTTCAATTCCACGTCATGTCAGTGTGTTAGAAAGTTCAATACATGTTGTTCTGTTTTTCTGGAATCATTTGTAGAGTTTAATTCAGTGTGCAATATGAAGAATAATAGAGAAGAGTTGCATCTTGATTTATTTCGAAGGCCATTACTGCCTAGAAATAAGTCATGCTGTGCATCAGTAGGTCATTTTGTGAAGTTACGCATCATGACCAAACATCTTTGTCCAGTGTGCTAGAGATATAAATGCCATGTTCCCTCTATAGAATTGTAGTCACAACCGGTTGGTGGTGTGTTGCAAATGTGGATCCTTCGACAGACCAGGCAGGCAGTTTAAATTAATTATTAGCTTTATAGCAGCCCCTCAGGCCGTGCTGAGGCAGCTGAGCCCTAAAGGGGGCTAATCCGGCCCTGCTTTACAGAAAATCAATGCTGGCCTTTGGTGTTGGCATGCCATCCGGGTAGGGGGACACATGTCAGATAACTCCTGATTTTTTCATGAGGTGTGTTTTGAAGTTGTAAAACCAATGGGAGGTAGCTGGAGGTGCTAAAAATGAAAAGAATATCCGGAAGCTACGAAACGACGGCCAGATTTCTTATGAAGGCGTGACAAGTATTAATGAAACATGCAGAATTAATAAAATAAAAATGGAATTTTGCTTGAACTACGGGTGATTGGAATTGGCATGGTATCGGATGACAGTACTGAGTTGCTTTTATATTCCACTTCACTTTGCTCATAAATTCATTTCTTACAACCTCTTATTTTATGTTTAGAATATTTGTACTTCTGTTGCTAAATCATTTATTAAGAAGGAGGGGATCTTTCTCCTCACTTGGAGGTTACTGTTGGATGACTTGTTAGTGCCATTTTGCAGTTGCAAAAGTAACTGTCTGAAATGATAATGCATTTCATAATGTGCTGCATTGCATTAGGCTACCACTTTCTCTGTGGAAGAGAGTGCTTTCACTGTTTCATCAGAATAAACTTCTGCTGGCATAATCTCTGGATCAAACGTACATGGAAAGACTATTACATCAAACATTTAGTCAGGAGTGATTTGTGATTCATGTGAAAGTCAAACAAGAGACCATGAAAGTGTCCTATGTGTTAAGAGTTCCATTTTTAAAGGGATATTTACTTTCTTCTGTGGAATTCAAAATGAGTTATTTACTGCAGATGTCAAAGCTGCTCTTTTCCATACAATGAAAAATTAGATCCTTTTTTTAGTGACTTGCATTCTAATCTGTTTCTCAATCAGAGCCTATTATATGGCTTTAGAAGACTTGGAATATAGTAGTTGAGTCGTATGTACTGTTTTTATGATGCTTTTTGTCCTATGTGGAGCTTGACGGTCACTGGTCCCCATCCACTTTCAATGAATGCGACAGAGTAGCATGGACATTCTGCTAAATGTCTTTTTTTGTGTTCCACAGCAGAAAATAAGTCTGGGTAACGACATGAGGTCGACGTGATTAAATGATACTCCCAACCCTTTCAGAAGACCAGAGTATAACAAGAGACAGTTACAACTGTATTCATATGTGTATCACTTTATTCATGAGTCCTCTTATCCAACTGTCCACTTCAGGTAAACAGACTCTCAATCTGAGTTTTAAGCTTTGAGCCCCCACCCTCAAATCTGACTTGTGTTCATTGAGAGGTTTTATTTCTCATCCTGCCCTTCTCTCACCATGCTGAAAGCTTTCTGGCTGTAGCTCCTGTGGAGGTGCTGTTATCCTTTGGACACATGCGGTGGATGTTTCTCCCAGCGGCTCAGCAAGAGGCCTCTCGTTATCTCAGGGGAAGCCCTCCAGCTCATCTGAGGGGGAGCATCCTCTCAAATCCCAAACGAGGGTTCACTACATCCCCTCCTCACCCCACCTCTCTTCACACTCACTACCCCCACTGCCCTGGACACCTCCTGCATCTCTAATCCCTACACACACTGTTTGGTTTTCCCTAGTGTGTCTTTGCCCATCAGTAGCAAAAATGAACAGAGAGAAATTTGTGTTAATTTTTTTTCCCTTTCTCTTGAAGTGAAAGGTGACATGTTGAAAGTGCGGTTACAAGGCAGGTTGTGCACTATTCCGAATTGCCGTTTTATTTAATTGCCTACAGAGGCATGTTTACAACTGTGTAACATCACCTTTCTAGAAACCACTCTGTTTTAGCCTGTGCAGAATGGGGCATTGTTTTGCTTCCCAGGAAAGATGACATCTTGAATGGCAATATACAGTAGGTCTCTGTACAATCCCAATATACTCCTCCACGTTAGTGGTACCTTCACACATTTGCAAGTCACCTATGCTGTTTGCACTGATGCACCCCCATAACATGACAGATGTTTGCTTTTGACCTGTCGCTGATGACAATCTGGATGGTCTTTGGGACTGAGAATCGTAGTCAGTTTTTCCCCCAAAACAAGCTGAAAGGTGGATTCATCTGACCACAGCACTCATTTCCACTGTCTTTTCGACCATCTGAGATGAGCTCGGGCCCGGTGAACTCAGCAGCATCTCTGCATTGAACAGATGTATAGTTTTCTCCTTGCGTAACAGATATTCAAGTTGCATTTCTTGATGCAGCAGCAGACTGTGTTAAGTGACAACAGTTTTCCAAAGCACTTCCGAGCCCATGTGGCTATATTTAACACTGTAGCATAGTTTCTCATGTAGTGCCATCTGAGGGCTCTAAGGTCACGCACATTCAACGGAGGTCTCCTACCTTGTCCTACACGGACGGAGATTTCTCTGGATTTCCTGAATCTTTTCACAATATTATGTGTGGTAAATGGTGAAAGATCTAAATACTTAGCAATCTAGCATTGAGAAATGTTATTTTTGAATTATTTGACAATTCTCTCTTGAAATTTGGCACAAAGTGGTGAGCCATGACCCATTTTTGCTGGCAAAGTCTTTGGTGGATGCTCCTTTTATACACAAACATGATCCCCTCACCTATTACCAGTTCACCTGCTAATGTGAACTGTTTCAAAACAGTTTAACTTGCATATTCTATTATCTTTTTATATATTTTTATTCTTTAACTTTTTTGGAGTGTGTTGCAGCCATCAAAACCAACATTTTTATATTTACAAAATACAATTAATTTTGCCAGTGAAAAATGTAAAAAAAATTCTTTGTACTTTTGTCAGTTAAATAAAGGTTAAAGAGAATTAATCACACATTCTTGATTTTATTATATTTTACAAAATGTCCCAACTTTTCCTGGAATTGGGGTTGTATCTTAATATAAATATTAAATATAAATACTTTTTTTAAACAAAGGAATGTGTTGCATATCATTGTAGATTTTGCTGTTGTGTCAGAATTGGAAATTGTATTTATATTATCAGGTACAATCAACTAATTCAATTTTGGAATCATCACAACAACAGTTAAAAGCAAAGAAAAATCTGAAACAATGCAGTTTGTAAGCCTTGGCTGTCTTGAGCCATTTGCCCACATTGATGGTCTTGGATCAATATATAGGTTATTCTATGTATTCACATTAAGCACATCTAAATAATGTTCCTTTGTTTCAACATGAAGATAAATTTCATCGCCTGCCCTTGTTCATACACATTATTATGTGCTACTCCCTTTAGAGTGGAAAGCTGGAACTGATGCATTATCCTAGTGAATCCATCTTTCACCCAACACAATGAATAATGGAGAAATGTGACAAACGGCCAAAAAAGCGAAGGGGAAAGGCTCATGAATGGAATTAAGGGGAATGATGCAACAAGGCTCTCCATCAAGAGCACTGCAGCCCATAGATCATTTTATATTTAACTGAAAATAGAAGAGCTTTGGATATTAAACAGGACTTTGAGTTTGTTCAGCTGGTCCTCTTCCTCCACATTCAACTGTGGGCAAAAATATGCGCTTGTCCCCTTTGTGCAGAAATATGCCTGAAGAGTGATGTCAAAATTATTTTAATATGGTCCAAAGATGTGATGCTTAATGTTTAGTGACTGGAGTCCATTGAGTGAGTGTGAAGGGTGTCTCCAGGCCTCGCTCAGTAACAGAAAGGACAACATTGTTCGCCAGGGACGAGGATAGACACAATAACATATTTCATGACTGCATGTGAAGTGCTCCCTCACAAAAGGAGATTTTCACCAGATTACAAGTAAGATGAACTGGGCATCTTTTGTGCAGCTGTGCAGTATTGATGAGTTGCCTGGAGCGACTGCTTTGCACTGGGATGGAGAGCGAAGAGACGGAATGGGCCTCACTATTTATAGAAGGCTTTTGGAAGAGGCGTAGCTCATTGGCTTTTGGATTAATATCTTGTTTTCCAAAGCAGATGTGTGAGATTTAGATGTGTAATCAGATTATTTTAATGGCTGTACTTCATCTGCTCTTCATTTTAATGTTGAAGTGGATAATTTATGCCCTGCTAGAGGCACAAAACAAAATTGCATGAATGATGCCAGTTGAAGTTTCAAACTATCACCAAGTTGCCATTGTTCAGAAAAACAAGTAATCCAGCCCCTAAATTCATGACATTGGTTGAGATGATTCTGGCCCAATCAGGTCGCTGAAACAAACAGATGTGACAATTAAAAGAGTAAAAACAAACAAACAAACCTGAATAAAAAGAAAAAATATAAATCATCAATATAGTTTTGTATTATTACAAAGTAAGTTTTAATATCTGTGTTAGTGCATTTGTCCATTGCTCTGGATCTCTGTATTTGGAACACCATTACTGATTAAATGCTGTAAAGGAGAATTGTTCAGTGTATTTATAGTGTATTTGCCAGTTTGGCTATAGCCCTAGCATTTAAACATCCATTTACAAGCTTTTAACTGTCAAGATCCATTGAATTACGGATATTTACTTTGCTCACAGTTCTGCAAACCACTAAAATGACTTTTAATGGTACAAGTGGTAATATTAATGTTTTCTTATGAGCACCATTATTAGCATATCAGTCCAGTGCCTGAAGAGTTGGCTATTGACTTTTGATGAGGAGAGCACGTTAAAGGAGATCCAGTAGTTCATAACTCTCCGCTTTACTCGCTGTCATTTTTTTAAATGCAGCAGTAGATGAATCCAGGAGAGATTTTGCATCTCTGTAAATCTGACGCTATCGGCCTGTCACTGAAAGTGTTGACTTATAACACCTGGTGCATTTCTCAAAGGCTAAAGCGGCTTGTGCTGTTGACTGGGAAGTCATTTAAGAGGGAGAGGGAGACTTGTTCGAGATGTGCATTTTAATCCTGGTCTGTTTAATGTTTGCCCCTGACAGTCTGAGCCAGACATCATTTTAATGGCATGTACAGTGATAAAGCCAATAAAACGTCAAGATGATTGATAATATGAACATTATACCAATATGACTTTCCTGTCCGCCTCTCTGCAGCTAGATGATGGTTTCCAAATTGAATTTGGTGTGTGTGCGAAAAACAGGCAGGGAGTTGTGTATGTATATGTGTGTGCTTATGTGTTTGTGTATGAATATGAAGATGTTTTTCTTTCGTAAGCCTGTACGTTTCTAATATGGAGCATTTGTAGTGGCGTTTCCAACTGTGTCCCTCGGCTTGGAACGAACAGCGTCACTTTGACTTAGCGAATGTTTTCTTTGCATTGCCGCTGATAGACTCAAATCTAATGGAAAGCTTTGCGTGTCACCATATCAAATAAGTGGAGGCCCGGGTCCAAAATCTACACAGACATCCTTATAAATTAATGAACACTCTCAATATTTGTCCAAACTGTTTACAGTGAAGCATGGAGAAGCGCCGGTTGGCTGCGTACCCGAGCGCGGCTTTATGTCACGGCTCTGTGTGATGTCATGAGATCAGTGTGGGAGGGTTGGACGTTATACAAGCATGGTAAATCACTCATCAGTCATAGATGGTGTTAAAGTGCACATTCGGCGTGACAAACATCTGAAGCGCTCCACCACAAGTTACAGCCAGCGTGTGTTTCATATCAAATAAGGCTTATTTACAGACAAATGTGAATGGGTTCGAGAGCCTGCAGAGAGCTGAAATATTTATTTCCCCCAACTTTCTGCACTTGTCCAAACATTGTGAGGCAGGTCCTGGCTGAGAGGACTAGGGGAGCCATCTTTCATCCTACGTCTGTGGCTATCTTTAACACTGAGCCTTGTTGGATTCTCCCGAGAGCTTGTGTTGAAACTGCACAGATACTCATGAAGTCTTTGTGAGTGAACTAATCATGATTGGTATATATTTTTGACATTTGTTAATATGTCATTTTCATCTTTTCATTCAAGCCCGGTTCAGTTTTTCAGTTCTGCTTTAAACAGTATGACATGTCACCATAAACATTGGGTGAATAAATATAGTTTGTGCAGTTTTCTTTTAGTATACTTGAAAACCAGTGATGAAAAGCTATTGGCTCAACATAGAAAGCAAACTGACAGTAGTAGTTTCATTGTGAATATACAGATATTTTTTTAAAGTTATATATTGTTGCCCGTGACTGACATTGTTGACAACATTTCTCTATTTGCTGTCTGTCAGCACATGCTGACCCATGTCCTTAGAAAAGCTTTCCAGGTAAAATCAACCTCTAGCAGCCTTGCCTACGGAGAGCCTTTTTTGCGTTTTATGTAAATAGTGATTGATGGTGCATCTTACCTAGTGTGCAGCTTTTGACAAAAAGTATTGATGGGTGCTCTCAGTAAGTGTTAGTGGAGGTGACAGAGCAATCCATTTTAAGATGAATTGCAGCACAAACTCCCTCCATGGCAAAGTCATGGAGTCAGTTTCATCTGCCGATGAGGGACTGGCTGCATTCATGAGCGCTTTGCTTTCATTTTCCCAACTCACAGCAGATCACTGTTCGAATTGTGAAACCTACTTTTTAAAGTTTGATGAGGACACAGGCATCTGACTCAAATGACAATTTTAGAAAGCCAGACGTCATAAAGGAACATACTTAGCTTCTCAAAAATTTGTGATTTGTAAATTTGGCTAAACCCTGACTGGATTATGTGGTGGCAATGCACATACAGGAAACATATTACACACTTATTTCATCATTAGTTTACTGAAATCAAACCTTTAAATATGCATAGGTGTTTTTTTTATAACGTTTTAAGCTGTGTTTTTTGACAAACCAACAGTAATTTGCATTTACATTTTACCATATGCATTTAGCAGACACTTTTATCCAAAGCAACTTACAAGAATGCAATTTGTCAACAATATTTGTAATATACAATGCCAGGTTTATATGACAACTATTAGGAAGCAAGAAGAGGAGAAATGCAGAGAAGGAATATTTTTTTTATGACTGATGATAGGTATGACTCATGACAATTTCAAACTAGTGCCATTATTATAATTTTTTTTACTGTCAAAACATTGAAATTATTTTTAATTTAATCAAAGTGTTTCATCTTGACATTGGATAATAATAATGGACCACTGGTATCCAAAAACTCCTAACATTTAATAGCAAACAGATGTTAGTCAGGATATGATTGAACTATACAGTGTAAAATATGTTTTCGTTGTTACTGTATGGCACATTGTCAAGTTAATGCAACTTTTTGTTAAAAATTATACAAATCTAAATTAAGTTAAATGTTTGTTGCATTTTTATCTATAGATAATATCAAGATTTGATCAAGTTGAATATAATGTAAAAACTACTTTTATTTATGTAATTTTTGTGGATATATATAGGCTACACTACGGTTTAAAAGTTTAGGGTCAGTACAGTTTGTACAAGTCACCTAGGCTGCATTTATTTATAAAAAATATTATTATTTATATTTATATTATAAAATTATGATTTATTAAAAATCGATTATATTGTAAAATATTACAATTTAACTTTTACAATGTAAACATTTTATTAAAAAAAACCTTTAAAAAATCTGTCTGCCTACTTTCAAACAGTAGTGTATTTTTTTGTACTTTTAACTTATAAATGCATGTGTGTGTGTGTAATATATAATGCTCTTACCTGCTTGTATTAAAATAGCTCACTATTCTCAGTCACTGGCTTTTCTCCCTCTTTTTGTTTAAGTGATAAAGTAATAGTCATCTACAGCCAATCTAAATATATATACAGTATAACCTGTGTTACCATTAAGGCTCATTTAGCCAGTCCACGCTTCCTGCCTGGTGCCTGCATGGTTTGTTTGAGTTGGATGTTGTGAGTGATCCATGCACTGGTCAGTGTTGTGCAAGACTCTGGTCTGGTGATAGATGTACTCACACATTTCCCTAACCATGCGCACCAAGCAAATACATTTGCCCTAATTGGAACAATCAAGTTAAACTGCTCCCCTTTCTGGCCTTTGTTGACAAATGCAAGAGTGTTGTAGGGCTGCTTGTGAGAAAGGCAGAAAGGTAAGCTTGAGGTGTAGCTTAAAAGAAACAAGAAGTTCTCTTATGGATCCAGTGCAGACATGGGGTTGACAGAGGCAGATTTTAACAGATGCTTCAAGGGGACCTCAGCCCATGAAATCATGCTGTCCTGGAACTATAGCCCCACCCTCTAACTGCTGTATAAATAGATTCTCATGACAGGGCAATTCATCTCCAGCCATAAAAACATCAACTTTAAAAGACAGCTTGTAGAGACCTGGCGCTTGTTAAGGCCAGATCAGCAGTGCAGATGCCTGGGATGTAAACTCATGAAGAGAAGATGAATTTGTCTGTCATCCCTGACTTTGACAGTTGCTGTAAATCTGATTCAGGCCTGTGTATGTTTGTGTGGGGTTGATGGCAGGGTGGATAGAAAAGGGGAATGTCTGTGGACGTAAACATTAAAAACAAGAGGAACATTTAAAGAAATCCCCCTCGTACCCGCTGCTGAAGTCCACCTTGGATGCGTCCAGGCTTCTTATCCAATGATGTGCTTTGAGTCTATTGTTAAAAGGGAACATTTGGCAGTGATTTTAAAGCCCTCTGGTCTCCCCTTCTTTTTCACTCTTGTTATTTTCAAGATGGTGGTCACGTAAGGCGCCCTGGAAAATGAATTGTGGGAGTGTCTGAAGAGCCATTTGCGGCTTGATTGATGGGAGCAGGCGAGCTGTGGTGGCCATTTTCTGTGATCTGCCGCATATGAACCGTGCGTGGCATTCCCCTGGAAACAGTTAAAGTTCTTTAGTGTCGCTGGCTTTTAGCAAAGCGCCACACTTGTCAGCCGATATGTGACAAACTCTCAGAGAAGTAGATTTGATATTATAATGTGACACATTATGAGGTCTGCCTGGAAGCACTAGATTTCTCTTTCTCTTCTGAAAAAGAAGTCTAAGTAATCGTAGAGTTATAAATGTTCATATTATCTGATATATATATATATATATGTGTGTGTATATTTAATAATAATATATTAATACATTTAATAATAGTGTTTAATTTGTAAATAAAACAATAATAAAATATATAAAATTAAATTTATAAATTTATAAATATACTGTATAATAATAATAATAATGAACAATATAAATCAATGTCTTGAAACTGGTTTTATTTGACATTTTATATATATATATATGTGTATATAAAATGTCAAATAAAACCAGTTTTAAGACGTTGATTTATATTGTTCATTATTATTATTATTATTATTATACAGTATATTTATGAATTACCTTTCCCAAGCTCAAGGTCACTGACCTTGATTAGTAATAATATAATATACACAGTTATTTACCGATTTATTTTATATCCCTCTTTATTTATCAAACAGTGAGGTTAGAAAGTCCTGTTATTTATTTGTGTTAATTAATTCTGTTGTTTAATTCTGTTATTTCTCACACAGAAGAAAGGTGCTGAAAAGATGTGGATGTAGTTACAAGCTTGTCTGCTGTTCTTGAGGAGGTTATGGACAGATTGCATGTGCTTGAATGTTCTCTTATTTTCATCTGGACATTTTCCACCACTCTCACTTTTAACTACCTTCATAAAACTGAATCACCACAATGAGCAATCCAGGTAGTCTGCCAAAGTAGTCCTCCTAGAATAATTTTAAGGCACTGTTAAATAGTTAATTGGAAGCGATAACATTTTATATAAACTTATCAATACTGCTTATTTAGCATAAGTGAAATTTCTTACAAAAAGGTGACAAACGTGGGTTGAGAGTTTTCCTTTGATCTGAATTTGCATGCAAATAGCTTTTGCCTTGATATGTCAGCCCTTGTCCCGAAGCAAGACGAGGCCTTAAGCCAAAGAGAGAGAGAGTTTTGGGGGAAGGGACAAGTTGGAAGGGGGGTTGAGAGATAGTGGGAGATGTTAATTAGCATGCGGAGGAAAAATGCTTCAGACAAGTGGTAAGTGGCTCCTGATAATGTGGTGACTAAACATTTCCCTCCTCCCTTTTGTCTGTCAGATCCGTAGCTCGGGAGTTAAAACTCCTTTCACCTGAGAGGAAATCAAAGATAATCCAGAGTTTGATGTTGGAAAAAACTTTTCAGTTTCTGGAAAAAGGGGTCACCAAATGTATAGGGCAAAGGGTTTAAGCTGTAAACCCCACACAAAGGCCGCTGACAGCCTGCGTTTCCCTGCGCTTCAGAGGAAAGTCTTTGGGAAGGTCTAAGCACCTTCTCTGTGCATGACTAAACCTATTGAGGGATGGAGAGATAAAGGAAACCAACGGCTTAAAATCAAACTTTAATTTTCTATAAAAATAAAATCCACAGGATCAATAGACGAGAAAATGCAAGCAGGCAAAAGTTCGCTATACAGGTGCAAAAAGAGAAGGAACTAAATTTGATTGATTTTTTTTTTCATGGCTGCTATCTTACAAAAGCTACTGTTACCATGGCAATGATGAAAAGAGAGATTATTCAATGTTTACTTACCAGAAATGACATCCTATTCTACTAAACAGGCAGCAATGGTCTTCAATTTATTTTTATGTTTTTTTTCTTCTATAGTTGAACAGTAAACTTTAGACAGATTGCCAACCCTGTGGTGTAGCCAAATACAATGATTGCATTACATTACAGTTTGAACTGTTTTATGTTTGTCTTTAGTCTTTAAAGGGATAGTTTATCCAAAAATGAAAATTCTGAAAATGAAAATGCCATCATTCACTCACCCTCAAGTTGTTCCAAACCTGTATGATTTTCTTTTTTTTTCTGCTGAATACCAAAGAAGATATTTTGAAGAATATGGGTAACCAATCATTTGATGGACCCCATTGACAAATACTATTGAAGTCAATGTAGCCCATCAACTGTTTGGACATTCTTCATAATATCTTCTTTTGTGTTCAGCAGAAGAAAGAAATTCATACAGGTTTGGAACAACTTGAGGTTGAGTAAATGATGGCAGAATTTTCATTTTTGGGTAAATTTTTAACTTTAATACCTATGATTGGAAGAAATATGTACAATACACCAACATTTGGGGTTTATTTAGTCCATAATGTTTCACATAAAAATTGAATTCTACTTATTTAATTGTTTCTCTCTATTCTCTTGTTATGTATGCAGACATCCCACCACTCTCCTGCATACTGATAGCGGCTCCCTGACACCCGCAAATTCACAATATCCTGAAAATCGAGCAAGCGAGGGAGAAGCCCTGTTTCCACCCGGTGTTAAGATGCGTTTGCAGTGGAGTGTGCGCTACCTTTCAGAAATGAGTTTTTGCTAGCTGGGATGTCTGTATATGAATGTATGCATGCATGTATGTATGTACCTAGAGGTAGAAAGCATACAAAATTCCTTGTGTGTTTGTGCACACTTGGCAGTTCTGATTCTTAAAGGTTAGTAGCTTTTAAAAGTAAGGAAAGGAGAGGCTATAGGTTCTGCATTGCATTAGCTGCTTGTATAACCGTATTAATGTGTAGACATGCATTCATTACATTCGTCTAAACAGACCAGGCGTTTTGACTTGCAGGGTCATTCTCAGAACGAGTCTTCCTTTCCTGACTCTGAATAATGACCTTTTCCAACTTCCTCTCTGATAGATTCATGCAACTTCGCTATTGCTTTACTGCACATTTGCTTACCATAAGAATGCAATTTTCAGCCATAAGGTCCCAGGACTTGGCAGGGGACCGGGGGGAAAATGGTCCATTTCTTGCCAAAGCAACAGCCCTGGATGATCTAGAGGTCTGCCCTAGGGGATGGGTTATCCACATCAGGCCAAAGTGCTGTCACGCTGTGGAAAAATGATTAATTTCCCCATGCTCCCTTTTATCCCTGAAGGATGCGGGGTTACACAGCAGCACTTGTTCGGATAAATGCTTCATTGATGCATATGCAGATCTCCATATGCAGATCTCCATTTGATACCCTCTGATCAATAATTGACTGTGTGATTATCATTTAAAGCAGGGCGGTGGGAAGTGTGCCTCGTGCTTGCGCATATGAGCAGATTCTTTGTCATTTTGGATTGGGTGAGACATAGTCGTCAAAGCAATTTTCAATGAATTTATTGCATTTTATCACCCCCTCCCACTAATTTACACATTAAATTGGCAGCCCCAGTTGAAACCTGTGACTTTGATTGGCTGCACAGTAGACACTGCACTTTCTGAAGTTAGTAATGGTTAGACAATGGGGAAAAAGAGACGACACTGCAGGGATAAATGGGAGGTGCGCAGGTCCGTAACAACACGTTTAATAGCGTAAACTATTCAAATGTCTGAAAGACGGCCGTTCAGGACCCTCTCCTGTACTGTTACAAAACAGAAGACAGTACCAGTTTGACAGCTCCAAGTGTCTGAGGCCAGGGAAATAATTGATAGCAGGCTGCCTGCATCCAAGGTCCTTTAGCAGTAATTGCAAGCAGAATGTGGCTCTCTGATCTCACCAGTGGTATTTGCCATGCCAAAACAGCCCAGATTTGACAGATTGCCTTCCTGCAGTAATAACTTAGGCATGTTCTCCGCTTTCTCACACAAGGCCGCGCAGCCTTCTTACCACAGAACACAGCTGAATTATTATTTTATGCTGAGTTTTGATTTCCCTCTTTCCCTGCTTTTGACAGGCCCCTCATGAAATAATGGTTTTATTTTATAACTGCAGCAAATGCTCAAGGCATAGTTTTGTCCCTCCACTTAGGATTTCAGTAGCAACTAGAAGTACTTAAAATCAAAAATAGTGTTTAAGGGAAGTTAAATGTGTGGGTAGTTGACATGCTCGTGAACTTTTTTTCTTTTCTCTTCTTTTTTAAAACATGATTTTAGGTTAAAATGTACATATTTATACATGGAAAAGTGATTAACTATATCCATTTTTTTCAGAATTTTAATAAACTAGTTCATTTTAAATAATTCTGATAACTCTGACAAATTAAAGTTCAAATTAATAATTACATTACATTTTCTCCCAAAGTTTCTTTAATTATTAAGAATATTAATTGAGGCACTACATGGAATGTATAACATTTGGGTGAACACATGCACAATATTTCTATAATTATTGAACCTAATAATTGAATAATTGAGATATATATACAATAGAAATATATGTTTATAGTAAAATACATTTTACAACAATGTACATTTATATATATATATATATATATATATATATATATATATATATAAATGTACATTGTTGTAAAATTTATTTTACTATAAACATATATTTCTATTATTTTATTTTTTATTTATTTTATTTTTTATATACATATATTTCTATTATTTTATTTTTTTTGATTTATTTATAGCGGCAAATTGCTGAAATGACTTGTCTCGTGATCAACATTTAGCGCTGTTGCAATGTCACTTTAAATTTTTGACTCTGTTGGACAGGTGGACAGTGACAGTGCCTGCTGAGTGACAGCGTTTGAAGCTGTGAAGATAGTTGGACTACGCCCCATATCTTCCTCTGTGTCCGCATCAGAGAGCACTCTGGGATTTATTGTCAGCCAGAGTTTCCTTGATGGGGTCTAATAATACTGAGCCTCTTTTCCCCGCCAAGGTGATAGAATCTCCCCTCGCAGGGCTGAGAGGACCCCTGTGTGCTCCTCCGCAGTAGCCTGTGTTCTCTGGCAGGGCTGGAAGCCTGGCAGCTCCACCCTATGGCTGTCCAAACAAGGTTTCACTACAGGCGCCAACATCAAAAAGATCAGCTCAGAGGCTGCTGGAACGCCAAACTGCGGGATGTTAGCTTTATTTATTTACACCCTCCTAAAAAAGCGCACTTGGCGGTAGCTGCTCCTTTTTACCTTCATGGGTATTTTGCTCTCTGTCATTACCCACAAATTTACGAGCGCGGCCCTGATTAAATGCGCTGGTATGGCCCAACAGACGGCCATTGTGAGCTAAAGAGATGAAAATGTAAGCAAATGAAGGTGTTTTTTGTGATTTGAATAATTAAGGGGTGAGGAATATAAATAGACAAAGATGTGGCCTGCTAGAAGGAATGTACAGGCTGAGATGTTACCTGGTCTGTCTGCAACATTAATCATTAATTTAAGACTAGGGAACATCAACAAAAGAGCACTTAAGATAATTAACATTTTTGTTAGTATTTAAGACTGAAATTAAATCTCGCACAAAGCATGAAAGGCCTCAATGCTTCACTGCTCTGGTTCTGGGCAGCTTAACAACAGAGAGTGAAGAATAATTAGAAAGCCTCCACCAGAGCACACAAAATATAAAAGATCCTTTCAATTCACTATGCAGTTATGGATAAGGATAGGCAAGTCAATAGAGGATAAAGTGTATTCAACCACATACCCGTACGAGAACCAGACGGATCATTGCTTCACGTCGCTTCAAATCATCTAAACATAGAAGTTTTAGAAGTGGACGCAATGTGAAAATGTAAATAAACTTTATAGGGGCTGTGGGTCAAGCCCAGTTCGATTTATAGTTTTGGCATTCACCCCATGGCCATCAGTCATTCCCCCCTCCTCCGCTAACTCCAGCCAAGCCCCTGATCACAAGACCTTCAGCTGAACTACAGCTGACCTGCTGGATCTGTGACCAGCTGCGCCTCAGATGCCTTAATGAGAACCATTCAGCCTTCTTAATAATTGTGTGACTATTGAGCAAGTTCTTTCTCCATCTCACTCAATTTCTTCGTCTCTTTTTTTCCCCGCGCACATGCAGAGCTGCTCTGGGCTTTTCTGGCTGCGCAAAAGCATGGCCGTGCGGACAACTCATGTTGAGGATGGTGATGTCACCGAAGAGCCTTAGAGAGCATCTGTATTTATTTATGGTCATGCTAATAACCACAAATTCTATACACGCAAACAATTTTGTCTGAATAAATAACCTTAAGAAATGACCCAGTAGCAGGAATAACAGCTGGATCTGTGTATATTTAAAAACCTGAAAGTTCGAAGACTCTGACCAAGAACAAGGGTCCCAAATTAACAGCAGAATGTGAGTAAAAACTGGCTCTGACAACTAAATAAATAATATATTATGCAGCTGTTCCAAATAACAGAAACACTCAACTGGTAAGTAACTCATTTTAAGACAGATTGATAGTATGACCCTCACTGATGTTTCAAATCTGAAACATACAAACCATTTACCTGTTGTGACTTGTGCTGCTTCTTCTCCTAACATGCCCTCGCAACACTAATAATAAAATAATCAGTATACTTTAATATTTCATATTGTTTGTATATAGCCTGCCTACCTTCCTTTCAGCAAATCATGCCTAGAATGTTTTGTCACCTAATTAATATTAATGAGACATGGTGATAATGTTCCTATTGTACCCTCTGAACTCAGTAAGTTTATTTTTGTGACATTTATACATGTTTTGTTGTGTAGTTTCAGCGAAATTTGGCTCAACTTGAAGGAAACTGAAGAATAAGCTAAAAATTATAATAAAATAATTATAATAAAATAAATAATCATTAATAATATAAATAACCCAGCTTTAATTATAAATGCAATTATAAATAATAATAATAAATAAATAAATAAATAAACAGCTCAATTTCTTTTTCACAACTTTTTCAATCATCTTTTTTAAATTATTTAAAAATACAAAATAAAGTTTCATGGTTAGTGAAAATAGTATTTATTTACCACAATGTACTGCCATTGGTCAGTGTTTTAATTTTGGACCCTGCCAAAAACTACTCCTAAGAAATAAATATTTCCCTCTGAAGCTTCCTGGCTGCAGCTGTTTTACCCAATTGCTTTAATACTGAATTTAATATGAGCTTGTTTTTCAATCAACCTTTTTAAAACGTTAATTGTGTTGCATAATCTGTTTGCACATGTTTTTTTTTTTTTGTTGATAGGCTGACATATGCCTCATTCTGCATTTCTAATGCTTCACTTATGAAAGTGATTAATGTGTAGAATTATACAGGAAGCTGTGTGAATGTATATTCCTGAAGGGTGAAAATGTGCTTAATGTTGCATAAACATAATGGAGTTGGCAACCTTTCAACACTTCCTTCTGGAGTGTATCATTGAGCTGTATAAAATAATGTGGAGTGCCGCAAAGGCTAAATCAAACCTTTAATAAGGGGTATGGGCCTGTTTAAGCAAAGTGACATTTTACTTCATTTTACTCTCACCAGTTGCAATAACATTGCTTCGATAAGTTGTTTGCTTGCCTGACATCTTGATAAATGACCAACTGGCAGGGATGGAAGCCTCACTCTTATAGGTATAGATAGTAGGATTGTGGTTAAATTGGCTAAATCTTATTGGCTTGGATTTGCTTTTTTCCTTGTTGAGCTTGATAACGAAGATATCGGACAGATAGATGTGCTGTGGGCATTCACAGTGGTTCACATGCACCACGTTTAATAAGGAGGGAAGCGAATGGGGATGTGGCGGTAACTGCGCTGTCTCTCTGCCGATAAGAGTTCATGCACTTGTCTTGGCATTAGAATAGGAGGGGACACCTGCCCGAACTCCTCTCGATCCCCTGCAGGGCCCTTTGATCTGGTTGACAGTTTGACTGCAT
Source organism: Squalius cephalus (assembly GCF_949319135.1). Lineage (NCBI taxonomy): Eukaryota > Metazoa > Chordata > Actinopteri > Cypriniformes > Leuciscidae > Squalius > Squalius cephalus. Next base: position 28,515,308 of record NC_137142.1, read on the forward strand.
TAGTGGGAGTGTCACCCTTAATCCTTGGGCTTCCCACCCTCCTTTTTTGGCCTGAGAAGACGCCTGTCCTGGGAGCATTCAGTGGGCTAAATCTCAATCAAATAACCACACCAAATCACTGAGAGATTTAAGAACCGTTTAAGAGGGGTCACCATTCTGATTGACAGTGGTTCACACAGATAGTGTTTTAGGTCAAAAGTAGAGGATTTTGAAAGGCTTGTGTGTGAAATAAGATCATCAAACAGCCTCACTTAGAGGTTAACTTCTTTTGAAACCTCTGCAAATGTTTTAATGTCACTAAGAATAGTGTTAGAATTAAAGTATTGACTAGTCTTTGAATAAGTGCTATGAGCTATGTTGGTTTAGTGATTTAAGTGCGCTTTCCCATTGATTTTTCCATACATAATGACCAGTCTAATAGGTTGTACCTCAGAGAGCGACATTCTCGAAGCATTTCTTCACATCTATAATCTTACTATCATTTTCCTGCACATCTCTTTCAAGCATTGTTATTATTATTTATTTTTTTGCACTGAGAGGAATGCAATCACAACATCACACGGTAGCCACAGGATCATTGCTCACTGGGAGCGTCTCTGTATGTTTACCAAAGTTCAGAGGTTAAGGGTCATGGAGAGAACACACTGGAGCTTGTTTATGAAGCCTGGCTCTCATAGAAGGCAGATGACTTGCATGCACTAACATGTTTATCTCTGCTCTCGTCTTGCCATTGTTTTCCTAAGCGCTAAAGTGTTATCAAGGCCTGAAATAGCAACGCAAAAAGAAAAGAGCCTTTGTTTGGAGTCTGAAGTGTCTGGGTTATGTTCTCAACTCTGGAAATAGTGCAAATAACAGGGTTAGTGAGATTCATCCCATCAACTATCATCTAATGGTTTACTTTACATTGAAAATATGTTATTTATGGCTTCCACATATGCCTTGTGTTATGTTTTACAGAGTAGTTCTCAACGAGACAAAAGGTGCCTGGGTTAAAAAGCCCCTTTTTTCCTCCCAATACACTAAATAACTCTAAAAAACCTTTCCTAAGCATGTGTTTGCATTGCGTAGTTACAAAGGTTGATATTTTTACTTATTACTTAAGTTCTAATAGTTATTCATTTAAAATCTTGATTTAAACTTTTAAGTTTACCAGGAACTAGTAATTGAGTAACAATTTACCATTTTGGATAAAAAGGTTTCAAAAAGAGCAAAATGCAACGAATTGTTTTCCATAATGGGGAGGGACATTTTTCTAAAATAGCATTTGCGTAGTTAACTTTCATGTACTGTAATAACTGTATAAAGGAAAGTGTATATTTGGTCCTGTAACTGGCCACCATTTCTTATAGGTTTTCTCTATTTTTAATCAGTTTTTGCATTCATTATTTTATGTGAATACTGTGACAAATATGTTTCTATATATCTAGTCTTTACAGCTCTGTAGCCTTGTGGGTGTGTTAAAAGTGTTGGGGCTAAAGCCCCATACCTGCCTTTTTATTTTCTAGATTTTTAATTGAAACAAACTTATTTTACCATTTAAAAAAATACTATTTATGTTGCTTGAATTGTCAGTGCAAATAAATATTGTTTTGCTCATCAAACACTTGAGACCAGAACAAATAAATAAATAAAGGGGCCTTTTTTAACATAGGATACAACTGTTAAGAGTTATTTATGTGTGGCATAACATTTACTTTTTTATATAAGCATTTTTCCCCTCTATATTGTATAACTTGAAGCAACTATGATGGGTTGCAGTTTGCAGTTTATTTTAATTTAGGCTTGCAGCTCATATGGCAGCTGATGCCTTCAGATCTTCGCAAACAAGAAGTGAAATTCAGATGTTATGATTTAGAATGCAGATGTCATCCCGACTGCATCCTCATTAATATCAATCATTTTAACGGCCTCCAACTCATACCGATTGACTAACACAAATGAGCCATCAGACACTCAAATGGCAGAGACAACTCAGGCAGAATTATTAACCAGTTTTCTGTTTGTCATTCCCTATTGATTTTTCTACCTGGTAGTTTATTTCTGGCAGTAAAAATACACCCTCGGAGAGGATTTACAGCTTCTGAAGGCCTTGCCTGCCGGGGCTGCCATTATGAACAGATGAAAGCTTGGAGGGAGCTGCAGTCCCGGTGCAGTGTGGGATATTGTTTAAATAGCGTAAAAAAGGGCCCGCTCATTTACACAGCCAGAACACAGGCTGGGAAAAATGATGCTGTTATCCTGCTTGTAGCAGGTGGCGCTGCCTTTAATATCGGGTGTAAAACAAAAGCGATTCTCCGCCTGACCTCAACTCTTTTTTTTCTCTTTAATCTTAAAATGAGAGCATTGACTGCCTGGTGGCCACAAAATCGGAGCGTGGCTTTTATATGAAGTTTAACCAGAGCAAGACTGCAGGAGTTTTCTACCTTATTTTGTGTTTTTGAGGTGAAGCTGAGGACTGATCCAGTGCTGTCGAAGTGGAGCTCTCTCGCTCTATCTCTCTCCCTTTCGTTCGGTCTATCCTTCGAATTACCTGCTGGGTCCGAGCTCTTTTATGCTCTTGTTGTGACAGGTAGATTTATAAGGCTTGAAATTTGTACAAATCAGTTGTCATTCACCGCGAGCTGTCAATGTGTCAAGCTGTCAGGCCTGCTGTGAGGGGCTGCCTGGGGGAGGGAGGGGGGGATACGTGAAGGGGGCAACTGCAGAGAAAAGAAAATGAGTTCAAACAGACCTGAAACGGAGCTCCATTCTTCCTTCTCTGTGCCCCTGCGGAGGCGCCATTGATTTTCCTTGATGTTGAGCAACAGTGTGCCGAAAATGACATGCCTCCTTCACCAATCTAGCTTGCTTGCTTATTGTCTTTTAAATGTCAGGAAATCATTTAGAGGAGAATGCCGGGTCCTTGAGTTCTGCGGGGTCTCATTGGTGAGCCGTGAACGCTTCAGAGCCGCATCCTGTTTGTGTGTTTGAGCGTACGTGTGATAGTGGAGTCATGCTGTCGTGTTGATGGGTCTGACTGTCTCCCTCGTTCAGATGTCCCAGCGTGAGACGTGGGTTCCTCTGTGAGGGCGGCAGAGCCCGGCTATACGGGAGATGGGCGGCTCTAAAGTCTCTGACAGGAAGTCTCTCTCTAGCCCTGCTAGATGACTAAAAGCTCCCCTGTTTTCCTGTCTAATCGTGAACGGGACAGTCACCTGAAATGCGAAACTTCAGATAATTTCCCTTCGGTTTGTTTTCCACTATGCATTTGACAACAGTCGCTTGGCAGATGTTTTTCACGTCAAACTTCAGTCGTGTTTGTTTTCCCCCGTCAGCTGTAACTTATGAAAGCGTCGCTTTGAGTTCACCTGTGTAACGCGGTGAACCCCGCTGCCCCCAAACATAAACACAGTGTGAAACATTTGTCACGTTCAATATGATTTAATTGTCGGTGGCATGTTTTTGCTACAGATTTACAGTAAGAGGCTCAGATTGGGGTCGGTGTTTTGAAAGCCTTAAATCATACAGGACTCTGTTTGACAGCGCCAAGCGTTTCGGTGAATATTAATACTATAGTGTTCTGCCAAGTAAAATTTGTCCTGTCAACGACAGGATCCTTTACCGTGTATGTTTTTCTGTTGATAGAACAAAATCCACCCGGATGACTCCTCAACTGATTATTGACGTGACAGACACTTTATACTATCTGGCTCCTTTGAAAAAGAGCCCTCCGGACCACCTTTGCTAATGTTGTCTGAGAAAACCGACACAAATGTTCACCGAATTTAGTTTGAGAACCGGCTAATTTGAGCGATGAGGTCTTGATTTCCCCCCGCTCACATGCGCACGCCCAGGTTGGCGAACATCCAGCCTCTCCTCCACACACACACACATCTGGGTTCTGTTGCTTTTGCTTTAATTAGCCCTATGATATTCTTTTCTTTTTTTTGGATGTGGTTAACTGATCTATCATCGGTGGAAGCGAGTCTAAAAAAGGTGCTGTTCGGGGACAGAGCGGGAAGGTGACACTTGAGCAACAGTCAGTACCAAGAGGTGAAAAATTAATCAAAGATTTCCATATCGCCGTGAGCAGCTGGTCGGCCTGGCCCATGTGCCTTTGAGCGGGAGGTGTCCGCTGAGAGAGGGGCATGACGCAGCCCGAGTTTGTCTTGCAAAAGCGCAGCTGTCCAAAACATGACAGCTACAGCATTAGCGGGGCCATTAAGAGGTGTAGAACATTTCCAGGGAAATGATTTGAAAAATGACAATGCAGGCTCCTGTGCAAAATTAATTACAACAAGCGAGCGCCGCAAATAAGTTAAAATCTGCCAGTGCGGAACATAAAGAGATGGGTTATTTTGTCCCCAACTGCCTCATGTTAGAAATTTGTGGGTAATTTTCACACATTTATCTGTTAAAGATCATTTTGTTGACGGTTGTACTGCTAGATGTTTCTCTTCTTGTTTGGGTTTAGTAGTTTCAGGCAATTCAAGCAGTTCTTATGTAGCGTTACATTTATTTCCAAACTGACATCAATGGTTTTGATCTCATTGATGTATATGCAGTGACCTTTTTGATCTGAGGAAGTTTACCGCTTTTAAAAGGGTCAGTCTTTATTGTCTGAATGCTTTGGGTTGCAAATACCCCTTGTTTTACGCTGAGCTCGCATTTACTTGTTAATGCTTGTTAATTGTTAAGAACTTCATTTACACATCTTAAGTAAAGTGTGTTGCACAACAAGGATGTTTTAGATGTTATACATCTTAGAACTCAGTTTGTTTATCCACTCGCAATAGTTGTAGCAGAAAGATCATATCACAAATGTGGCAGCCCTGTATCTGATTTGGGAATAGTTCACAAACTTTATTTACTCATTCGTATGTAGTTTAAACCCTGCATGTCCGCAGGCTGTCAAGCTCAAAAAAGTAGTAGAAGTCGTCCAGTAGTGGTAGTCCATTTTATATTTTTGTAGTCCATTTTATAAATACACTACTGTTAAAAATGAATGATTTTTTCAAGAATGCAAGGATACATTAATCTATTTCAAATAAATGCTGTTCTTTTGAACTTCCTATTCATTAAAGAACACTGAAACAAAAAGTATCCCGGATTCACAGAAATACTAAGCAGGACAATTATTTTCAGCATTGATAAAAATAAATGTTTCTTGAGCCAATTAGAATGATATCCGAAGGATCATGTGACACTGAAGACTGGAGTAATGATGCTGAAAATTCAGCGTTGCCATCTTATGAATAAATTAAATAATAAAAATATGTTAAAATTGAAAACAGTTATTTTAAATTGTACTATTTCATAATATTTCTGTTTTCACAGTATTTTTGGTCATACGGTGTATTGTATGTTTGATTTGTGTATATATTTTTGAATTTGTATATAAAATGTTTGTCTGATCTTTTCTGTAGTTGATGCTTTGAATGTTGTGCTCATTTCAGTAAAAGATTAAAATGCAGAATATGATCCGCATGCTGCTTTTCTGTTGTCTTGTGTGTTTGTGAGCGTGCGCGAAAGAATGTAGACTAAAATATGTGGTTATTTAAAAGGGGGAAAACCTCCTGAATGTGAAGTGTTGGCCCATTAAAGTCAGACACCCAGTCTGTGGTAAGTTCTTTAATGGACAGAGAAACACAGTCCGATGACAGACAAGCACTTTAATGAGGTGATATACGAATAAATCAAAATGTCTGCAGTAGGACCATTTGTTGCACTGTAATTCCTTTTAAGCAAGTAAAAGCCAAAGCAAAAACCAGGCAAGATGGCGTAATCGCATTGTTTGTTTCCATCGCACCCTCTGCGAGTTTTGTTTCTTTGGGAACCAGCATCTGCTGTTGATGGGAAATTTATTTGCAAGGCCCCCTTGTAAATCAGCCATGTAAAACAAAACCTGAACACACCGACTAATTAGAATCAAAGGGGTTGAAATCCATAATGGTTTGCCTTCACTCAAAATGGTAACTTTAATTGGTCGTAAATAAACTCTTGCTGTTTTTGTGTGAGTTGTAAACAGCTGAATGCTTCAATTAAGCAGAAATCCAGCGCTGATGTGATAGGAGCAGGGTGAAGGAGAGGCACTGACATATGGAGATGATCTGCGCTCTGCCGTTCGCAGTCAAAGCCGCCTTTTGCGGTGTGCGTGAGAAGGGGAGATAAAACATTTTTTGCCAGTGTAATATTATAGTGACTCATAAATAAATGGTTACCCCTTCGGTACTAAAAGTTTTCATTAAAGTGGCCTGAGTTTCGTTATTGACACTGTGGGTTGCCTACGCAGCCAGAACGAGCTAAAATTTATCAGAGTGCTTTTCTGCACATAATAAATCATCTAAACAGGGGAGCCATATGGCAGATAAGACCTTGAGAATGGGGGCTTCAGCCGAGGAAGAGTCAAGTCGCCTGAAATCGGAGCGCTGTTTTCTCTCTCTCCTCTTTCCTCGGAATATCTCTCGCTTATTTTACACGCCATTTTCTTGTTCACCTTATCACCCCTTTGTCACTTGTTTTTCTACTTTTTGGGCGGGGGGAGAGAGGCAGAGTGCTGTGAAAGAGGGAGTGTTCAGAGATAAGGCGGAGAGAGAGGGAGCGAGGGAGAGAGTGAGAAAGAGAGGGTCCAGGGAGGTGCTCTGACTGATGGGGAGGGATGATGTATGTAGCGGCTGTGTCCCCGCTCTCCTCTGGCCCTTTGTCATTAATCATGGCCATTAGCTTCTCTCTCAACTGCCTTGTCTGAGCGGCCTATCAAAAGCCTTGCTTTTCTCTCTCACAGCCCACACTAGCAAAGGCCTCACACTTTTGCCTTTCTGTCAGGGGCTTTTTTTCCTTCTCTTACTGTGCCTCAGACACTAATTCGAATGTAGAAATAGATTCAGACTGATAAAAAAGCAGGGTGTCTCCATCCAAAGTGAAAGAGCTGCAAAAAGGTGGGAATAAATCATCGCCGTTAGTCTCACCTGATTTTTCATTCGCTTGCTTATAGTCCTGGATACATGTTTTAAGCATACGTAATGTGGTTTGCTAAATTATGTGTTTTTCAATTCTCGAAAACTCATACATTGCTGTGCATAAAATGTTAGATGTACATGTACATACATGTTATCAGCTTTTATTTATTTATCTTTAAAAATGCAAAAAATTTAAGTTATTTAACACTGTTAAATTAAATATTTAGCAAATCTCAAAATTAATATCAATTTTCAATACTATACATTATAATGTTGTGATGCCTAAATTCACTTAATAATTTAAATTAATTGATTTTAAATGTTTAAGTGATATATATATTTATTTTTGACAAAATAGTGTAATTTTAATATTGACTGTTAATATTGACTGTTTATTGGTAATTGGTCATAATGTGAACATAATCATTAGCTTGTCTGTTTTAGGGTTATTATTAATGAAAAATCTAACTAAAACCATAAACAAACATGTTCATTTCTTAAAAAAAAAAAAAAAAAAAAAAAAAAGAACAAATCTAAATTTAGAAACTATACAGACATCGTTAAATAAACCTTATAAAAATGGCAGAACCAGACAAGAAAATTACTCAAACTTTAAATTTAAAGTGAAAACAGAAAATAAAAAAATAAAATCTTATTCAAAATATTAACAATTATAATAGTATATCAATGTTATAAAAATAACTGCATTGGTCAATGGATGGTATTGCTTAGCCATTCAGAAAAAAATCTTTATGTTTCACCATAGAGTTAAGACAATCTTTCAGAAATGTCATTTTATTTTATGGGACACAGTGAACTACAGCTCAGAGAATGGGCCGTACACAATACCGACTTCAGTAGGGATAGATATGTGCCCCAGATTGTTCCCATTGTCTGAGTTAATGAGAATAAACAACAGGCCAGCGGAGTGACCATCAGATGTAATAGAGATATATACCATGCTGCTCCCTGAGAGCCTCTCTTTCGGCCTCCCAAACTGAGACTGACAGATATACTAAAGCTCCATCAGCCCCGGTCCCACTGCCACCTACTTTACCACACCTGACCACCTCTTTCACCATAATATTCCTTCACAGGGAAATTATAACTGGCCGTGAGTCACCATCATTATCAAGACATGGGGCTTTTCAAACGCGAGATTTGCCGTATTGATTTGTGCACGGCTGACGAAATGCCTCTCTATTTAGGGTGGGTGGGGGTGTTTTATTTACCTCACACTCACTGTAATTGACAGAAAATAGATACAGAATCAGATATTACACTTCAGTGTTAAATCTTGATTATATTTTATTTCTGTTTTTGGATTTACTGTCATATTTTTATTAAATTCCTTTATATTATTTAGGGTTTTTTTCAGCCAAAATTGCTGCAAAAACTGATTTTAGTAATTGGAAAAGTCTTTGTTCAGCAAAAGCTCAGGTAGCAGTTCATTTACAAAAAAGCTATGTTGTATTTTATCACCGTCCGCAGAGTGAGGCGTCTGTCCCCGAGGGTTTATAAAGGCCAGATCAGCACTCGTACTCGGCATGCATAAAGTGGCTCTTGTTAGGGTACATGCATGAAGATGACTGATTTTGACAACGCAATCTACATTTTTGTACAAAACAATCTGTACCAGCCTCACCGATTTGGGCCGGATTAAGCTGTTTGTCTCCGTCAACAGATAACCGTTGCAATCTATCCCTGCTCTGAGTTTTCCAATATCGCATCCCTCTGCCCTGCCCAGGGGACTGGGAATTGATCGGGAATATAGAGAGCAAAATTGCCGCTTCAACTTCATAGAGACCCACAATTACTGAATCATGCAGATGTCAGTAATTCCATAAAACTGATATGGGGTAATGAAAACATCTGACTGCTAGACGGCGCCTGGATTTATGGCTGCATTAGCGGAAAGAGGCTGAGATGACAGTTTTGTAGCATTGCTCCTGTTGTTTCACACTCATAAAGGGCCAGATCAATTAGCGTCTGCAGGCCGACGCAGCCGTTCTGACAATGCTTTTATAGTGGCATGAAAAATGCATGTGTTTCAGAGGGAGATTTTGGAGCCATTAGGCATCCACATATATGATTTCATGCGAGTGTACATTTACCATGATATATCGCACGAGCGTCATGTTGCTCCATATCAGCAGTAAAACATGGCCTTTCTCATAGTGCCATAATAAAACTGTTCAGACAGCCCATAATGTTTGTCCTCAACTTTTGAACATTAAAATGACCAAAGATTGATCGCCTTTTAGATCCGCGCATATTGAAAGAGCAAGTCGGTGAAACGAACGCCATTAGCGGGCTAAGGAAGTATTGTTACAAGTTAGCCTTATATCTTCTTTATCAAAAAAAAGTCATTTCCTGCTAATGGGGTTTGAGCATGACATTATCTGTAAGGAATATGTTATGAGTGGATATTTAGTCTTTGAGATGTGGATACGGTGAGCCGCACACCCTTATTTGAGTGATTTATGTGAAGAGACGGAGTACTCTTTTAATATTAATCCTCAAGTAGTGAAATGATCTCATTGTGTCTCCTCACCCTTCTATTTTCCCTTGAGTCATTACTGTCTTAGCTATCGTCTCCCTTCTTCCTTAAGCCATACGTCTAATTCTAATTAAACAGGCATTATGTCGGCCGCCCCCACCCCCTCCGATGCTATCGGGCCTCTTATTACAGTAATAAGTGTGAGTAGAGTCTCACACTGCCTTCTCATACATGGTCACTGGCAGAATGAGTGGGATTTGCATAACCTGTTAAGGAGATGCGTACGGCCCAGCCTGATTGAATTTCACCTCAGCGTGCTGTTAATTAATAATGCTGTGGATGTGACAGGCCTTTATCATGTGCTGCGAATTGGTGATGATGTCTGTGTTAGCGGGGACTCAGGCGGGCGCTGGCATTATGCCGCCAATGGGCCGTGCTCTAATGAAGTAGTCACTGGGAGAGACTCGCTCCATGAACAAATCATTACTGGACAGCCCCGTGATCCTGCCGAAGTGGGGTGAAGGAATGGCTACTGGTGATCTTAGAATTAGTAATGCAGCCATGTGGTATATACTACGGTACAAAAGTGTCAACCGATAGAGATCCTGCCATAATACTTTTTTTAACCACAGCATGTGGATAGTAGATGGATATTAGCGGGCAGGACTGTTTCACGTTATTTACACGTGAGAGCAAGAAAGGAACATTGAAGAATTTGAAAGTACAGAACACAATGTGCCAAACAAGTCAAGATGATAATTGTTGTTTTTGTTTATTTATAAGATGACGAAGTTCATCAGGGCTGTTTGTTTGGCTCAAATCAAGTTAATATAAGCAATGTCCCAAATCTGTGTGTTAATATACACTTAAACTAATGTGTAGTCACAGTTGTGTGTATATCAGCATCATATGTAACCAATCAGAATTAAGATCTGTTTTTATCCTTTTCATAATATTAGTTTTGCTGTTTTAATGTTTTTTTTTTAAACATTTTTTATGTGAGACCTATTATTCATTTCTTATAAATAATAATTTATTCAGGTTTGTCTACAGTATTCAAGTGCAAAGAGAAAATAATCAAATGAAATTAATTTCAATTTATTTGTGTGTGTAAAACCGTAAACAAAATTCAACCCCCAGAGGCTGTAATAATTTACAAATGTAAACTTTTCTGACAACTTTATTTATTTTATTTAATTATTTTATTTAATTATTAAATTATTAATTTATCTCATTTTAGTGGCATAATAAAAGTGTTAATGTCAATACATGATTTGCTGTTTTTAAGCCATTTATTAGTATGGTAGGGTACAACATTAATGTTAAAACATAATTTAACCTTTGGAAACTCTAGGACAACTCTTAATTAGCCTTAGCTGTGACGCATATAAATTTAGCCCATGCATGTGCTAAAGTTGAGTAGCAAATATGGCCAAGTCAAAAGAGCACTCACAAAAGCTATATAGAGAAGTAGTGGTTTCATTCCATCAGAATGGCTGCAGCTACAATAACATTTCCTAGACACTAAAAGTTCCTGGAGACACAGCTGGCTTAAAATCATAGCGAACCAAAGAGGATTTGAAAAAAAGCACAATATCATCAAGGGGGAATAAGATGTTTGATCCGAGCTGCTAAGAAAAACTCTGTTTAGTGCCAAATACATACAAGATGAAATGATGACGAAAGGAGGAAAAAACATTTCAATGCAGACTATAAAAAGAACACTAAACAAGCATGGCCTTCATATTTGGACACCTTGCTGAACACCACCCTTGACCAAGAAGGACATAAAAGGCTGACTTAAATATGCTAAAGCAGAAGCAGAAGAACACCATCTCCATGATCAAACGTGGAGGTGGGTGAGTCTTCTTATGTGGTGTTTTGTTGTTGGAAGGGCAAATCTTGACTATATGAAGGACATTATGGATTCTTTGAAGTATTAGGCCATTTTGTCAAAGTTTGTGATGCCTTCTGTGCATAGACTGAAGCTTCACTGGATCATTGGACTTTCCTGCAGAACAATCATATCAAAGTATACATCCAAATCTATTAAAGCTTGGTTCAATTGGAAGCAGGGACCTGCTGTACATTGTTTAGTCTCCAGATTTAAATCTCATTAAAAATCTTTGTCATTTGAAAAAAAAAAGCAGTGACAACATGAAACCAAAGATTTTGCAAATGAGAAATAGGCCAAGATTCCTTGTAGATGTCTTGTGGATCTTTAGAAGCCTTTAGAAGCATTGTTGGCGGTTATAAAAACTAAAGGATTCCAAACAAAATTTGAATTTTGTATAAAAATATTTACAGGCAATTACATTTTTTTCATCAACTTTATGTTCTCATGATCACTCAAATGTGTATTAAACTTTTTGTTAGAGTCTGATGCCTAAGTTGAAGAGTTTTTCACTTCACTGTTTTCAAAATTTTGTTCACGGCAGCAGAATGTCTTTCAAGTCACATGCAAAGCACAAATAAATGTTCGATTTGGGTTTGAATTAGAATTTTTGCTGCTTTGATCAAGGTTACCTCTGAAGCAAAAAATATGTATGCAAAACATCATCCTCTTCTTTTAATGTCCTAGCTAGCTCCATATGCCTGGGAATGTGTGTATGGGGGCACTGCCAGCTGCCGTTGCTTAATATTCTACCTCTCTCTGCCGTCCCTGTCCTCTTGGCCTCTCCCAGTTTTACAGCCAAATTAGGGACCCGTAATTGGCAATTATGTTGATTCTTTTATGATATGAACTCAATACTGAACTGGACTGAAAAAGCATATTTTATGCTGGCCACAGATGGTTTGAAACATTTAAAGCTGTAATGACACAGCAGTCAGCCAAGTGTTAGAATATAGACAAATCCACACTTGTCACAGAGGTTAAAAAGATGACACGTCTCTTTTAGAGGGTGGATGTAAGTGTCCTCGACCGGCTATTTTGAGGAAAGTTGTTAGTTCACCCAAAAGTTAAAATTGTCATCATTTACGGTACACCTACATTTCTAAGCACCTTGTTTTAACTCGCCCTTCATGGTGATTTTTTTTTAATGCTGCTTTTGCTTCCCTTTTAAAGCTTGAATGCTTCAGTCTCATTCACTGTAATTTCATGGAGAAGAGAGACCAGGACATTCTTCAGATTTTCTCCTTTTGTGTTCCATAGAAGAAATAACATAATAAGGATTTTAAAAGACATGAGTTTTAGTAAATGATGATAGAATGACAGAATGTTTATTTTTGGGTGAACTATCACTTTAACAGTAGTTACTAAGGGTCCTCCTTTCATCTGGTTCCCGATTTCCTCTGTAGGCCACCATGGTTACCCTAAATGACCTCAGTTTTTTAACACAGCCAAGCATCACATCAGCTCACATTGTTATATTGACAATTGTTGTGTTACTAATGAGACCCCACAGTTCAGTTGTGAGGAAATGACATACGTTAAGACCTTCTCGTCGGGCAAATTTCTGTGGGATTAGATACTTTTAGTGCATATTGGTTTTGTTTTAGGTCCAAACCACCTTGTGGAACCCACTTAGATGTTTGTGAATGGAAACCATCTCACTGCAGCTGGTCCAGGATTAGATACTGCAGTTCAAGTACTCCTGGAGCCAAAGTTAATAATATTAAATAAGTTATTGCTGCTGTTTTAGCAGCAGATTGCATTGTTGCCAAAAGCAATTACCACAGCAAAAACAACCTAACTATGTGTAAATGACCAGAGCTGCTCTGTGAATATCATATTGCAACGCATAAATTATTTAACCCTCCACCAGACGAATGCAGATGAAAAATGACATGTGTAAGTGTTCTACTGTTAGTGGAATTAGAATTAAATTCCAAAAAACATAGAAATCAGAAATCCTATGTGTTCATGGTTGAAAAATTACGTAAATATTTGCGACTCTGCAGTCTTCACGCTGCCACCTTATTCACTCAAATTAGTCTCAATTTAAATAAATAGAAATGCAATGGGTGTTTTTATAAAAGCAGCTTTTTATTTAAAGAAAAAAGAAAACAAACTAAAGCAGGCACTTTAGGATATAGTGATAACAATGCACATCTCCTAGCGTCAGGGCTTGCTAACTGCTTAGAGAAACTTATGTCCAAATATAAGGCACCATTACAGTGTTTTATAGCTTGTTTGCTGACATTATGTAGCGTCTTCAAAGGTAATGTTGGATTCCTCCGGCTTTAAATTGGTTCTACTAAATCAGGTGCACCCTCCATAGAGGACACCGGAGGCTCCTCTACATCTTTAATGTTGCATACCATTCCGGAGCTGAGGATGCCTGAATGCTCTTAATCTTGACTGAAATGGAGGAAACGTCGTGGCGCAATAGCGCTGTCTTCATTTGAGGGTAACTTATGGAAGTAATATATTCCAGCATGCACCAGATCATCTGTGACGATGTAAACATACTCAAGGGGATGGACGGGTACACAAAGATATTTGCTTGCGTTTTCTCAGGGATATAGTTGTTTCCTCTGCAGCTGTTTGCATTTAATACTTGTCATATTTGTTTTAGGTGAATTACAGAGTGCGATTTGTGTTCTTACAAATTTACCTCGGGCCTCGAAGCAGAGAGGAAAAAACATTGTGGCCGTCTTCCAGTTTGTTGCTTCAGCTGATACAATTAAGAAAGCGCTAGGACTCGCTTGGCTATTGTAGATGTTTTGAGAGTAAGAGTAAGTTAATATGCAGGGATCAAGGGAAATGTTGTCTCCTTTAATACTCTGGTATTATATTGAATTCAAATTGCGGTAATGGTCCTCCCCGTGTGCAATTTGTCTAAATGAGCACGAGTCATTATTCCAAAACCCCAAGCTCTCCTTAAGCTTTTTTCTCCATTATTGGTCAGATATCTCTTTAAACACAACAAATAGGTGGCCCGTGACAGAAATAAGGTGTAAGCATTCAATACCGCTTTTTTTCGCTCTTTCCTCTCCCCCGATCCCTTTCTCTCAGCAATACAAAGCCATGCATAATGTGCAGTCTGATAAGTGTTGTGGAGCACGCCAGCCCCCCGTCCTATACATCACGGTGGCGAGCTCAGCTGTGCCGTGAGAGAAGTGAACTCTGGGATTGGGCTGGCTGAAGTTGATTAATCGGTCGGTGCGGGTGAGAGACTCCAGGGCCAAGCAGTAGGTCCATCCTCGTGGCATGTGATGTTGATTGGCTTTGTCCTGCGCGGCCGCGCTGGAGGAGCGGACATTAAGATTAAGTGATGCTGTCGTGTCGGCGAGTGCTGCACTGCATCATTCGGAGGGAGAGACAGCTGCGGTGCTTAATCCTTCATCGCCAGGGGAGGCCTGCCAACCCAGAGATATACAGCCAAAGATAACCCTCCATAACTTCTGCTAAAGATCAGGAAACTTTGAATTCACATCCATCTGCTCCACAAGCTCCCCTTTAAAAATGAGCAATCGCTCCACTGCAAAATGGAAAAGATGGAGAGCGATGGTGGTATTAATCGGGAAACAGTTGGGGACAGTGTGTGTGTGTGTGTGTGTGTGCAGTGCATGAATAACCTTTACTGCTAATAGCCTTCATTGCGCTCTCTAAACTGTGGCTGTTTTTCCATGTTTAAATGCCACAAGTGCATCCGAGCACATTCGCTACCAATATACAGCAATGGTTCGATGTATGGCATGGCACCATTGAAATCAGCTTTTGTTTCTTGCATGTAATTACATTTATACACCCATTAAGATGCAGTCCATTTGCTTCCACCTCTGACCCAAAGTGCTTCAAATACATGCCGCATTTTCCAAAGTCACCATATATGTCAATATGACTGCGGTGACACTGAGCTTTTCTTTCCACGAGTGGAGCGTTATTGGCTCGCAGGCCTACCTGATTAGTTTTAGTCATCTTCGCTTTTTGCCAGCCGCATAATCGTTAACTCTACGTGTGCCAATCGAGCGGCTTGTCCCGCCAGCGCCCTGCACATTGTTCCAGTGAAATGGATGGTATTTATTTTACAGTGGCTAGAGGAAGAGAGAGGGTCGTATATGAGAAAATAAATCTAGTGTGGAGCTTGAGCTGAATGATTATTTTCTATGCAGCGATGGGTGGCGTCAGCATGTTTCAGACTGCTGGCCTTTGCATGTTTGCAGCTGGCTTGATGCAGCTGTCAACCAGTGATTGATGAGTATCATCATTTAAAGTGTAAAAGAAAACGTCTCTGTGAAGGCAGACATGATGAACTGCCGCCTGCTGGCTCTCACAGACACGCTCAACCTTTTCTTCCCTCCCCTTTCGCTCTCTCGCCAAGCCTCTCCTGTCTCTCTCTCTCTTTTTAGCTGTCTCGCTTTCTCATGCTTTTTATCTTATTCTTTGGCATGAATAGTGTATACTTTGGTGTCTTATTACTTTTACATAAAACAAACTGTGGATTTTTTGTGAGATATATAAGATATGCTATACAAGCTATTATCTAACATAAAATAAATAAATTAACCTAGAATATGAATTACCTAGTTTAAGACGCATCAAATGTTTGTAACCCCCTTTAAAATGGTGACTTTTGTTTTTTCGCACCTCAGAGGTCTTGACTGTATCCAACTAAAGTTATAAAGTCTAAAGTGTAATAATTTTGACAATCTGTCGATTGAATCAGTTTTTTAGATTGTAAATTATTTCTAATTTCTTTACTAGAAACCTATAATCTATCATTAACAGTTATAACAGCTAATTTCATATTTATTTTGACCTCCTGAAGTTGACGATTAACATTTTTCACCTCCTTTTGTTCTACATGAAAAAAAAGAAAAGAAAAAGATTTAGATTGTTCATTATATCAGGCCTTAATTTGTACTACCACTATCTATCTCTCTTTTTCACTGTCCTTACCAGAATGTGGAAGACGACAACAGAAGCGGGGCATTCGTAGCCCTCTCAGGCCTTTCTTTTTGATAATTGTCAGATCATATGAAACGTCAAAATTCACACAGCCTGTGCAAGGGGATATATTTAGTGTCAGCCACTGCATACCTACATAGCACCTCTGACAGTGACATATTACTTGTGCTGTCTCCTGCAATCTGATATCTTTAAATTTGCCACCTTGTTAAGTTTTGATTAATGCGATTCCATTTCAGCAGAGTAATTGGCTGGGCCTGTTGGTAGAAAATACCCGGGCTCTCGGCGGAACAAACGCCGGCACATGCTAATGAGGGAATGAGCCTGTTATATTGATGACACCGAGTGACAGTTATTAATGATTGTTATGATAAACAGACGAGTGCAAATCAGGATGAGTCTGGCAAAAGTGACAGTTTAAAAATAACCAGCATTGGAAAGTACTAACGAAGTAATATACTGTTAGGAAAACAATCATGCAGGTTGTCAAAGGAAGAAGTGTAATTACTAGGCAACACGGGCTGCCAGGGAGGACTAGGACCTGCACTGTAATGAATCAAGAGGAATATGTTGTGACAGTGTTAGCAGATTGATATGCTCTATTAATTGGATCTTTTCTTTTGCTTCAACCATAAAGGACGCTACATCATGAATGGCGCTGCGTTTGATGCCTCTAAATATCCCAAAGGAACCGGAATTACAAGCGAACCGGTTTTGTTTTGTAACAATTGGTCCCGTAGGAACTCCAACTAAAAGCAATATGTTTTTTTTTTGTATTTTTAACAATTGCCGCTTTATTGTACATTAAGAGCACGATGTCAACAACACAGATGGAGTATGTGGGTTGGATGACGTTGGGAGGGGAAATGTTAGTTTAGCTGTGGCACATTGTTCGCTGTGACTTATTTGTTGTAGTGCTATGAAACCTTTTTGTGTTGTCTTGAAAGTTGTTTAAAAATCTAATTTGTTAGATCTACCTTAGATCACTTGGCACTAGGAATCACATAACACACCTAGGAGTAATTACGTGCTCGCTATGGCTGTGTTTACATGTGATTTTTCTCTATGGATGTTCATGAGTGTGTTGTTGGGTTAAGCATGCGCTGCCTGGAGAGGTGGGAAAAGGTGCATGTTTGGTCTGTAATTGTGCAAACTTTGCATGACAGGGGGATAGCAGTGGGGAATGACTGTCATGAAGTGGCTTCTTCTGGAATGGATGATCAGATGACTCCGCTGACCTGTGTGTGAACTTTGTCTGTAGTTGATTTAGGAGCCTGAGAGATCAAAGCAATGGCCGGACCTTTGCCAAGAGGATGACGCAGCGTTAGGCTGTCAACAAAAGCAGTCAAAATGAGCACTTTTGGACTGGCACCACCCCTGCTGCTCACAACAACAGCACGTTCTGCCTATTATTCACTTCTGTTAGTGTTTTTTAATGTTGCTTTTTCAGCCAAAGCTGGTTTAAAGTAATAGTTCACCAAAAGATTTTTGTTGTTCACATGCCAACCAACCCGAATGCTGTTATTTATTTTTTTGCTAACATCTATTTTAAGATTATTTAAATCAACTGTGTGTGTGTGTGTTTGGAACAACAAGAGGGTGAGCAAATAATGACACATTTATCCATGAAGGTCTAAATGACATGTGTCCTCAAAAAAATGACAGTAATATATATATTTTTTTTTTGGAAGTGTAAAAGTTGCATTTAAAAGTGCCCACAATATGCTTTCCTTTAACTTCCAGAAGTCATTCGTAGTCCTTTATTTGACTTCTACCTAATCTAGGGCCCATGAACTTTTAAGGTATCATTACTGAAAGGCCTTAATGACACTGAAGAGTAATTTGTAAAGGAACAGCATTAATCTCTTCTCAATTCAGACACTCCTGCTACACTTTTAAGGTTGATTACCTATAAAAATAGATCAGAATGGACTCATAAATCACACGATTATTACAGTGTCACAAATTATAGTGATTAAACTGACTCCTATCTCTGCTTTTAAGTTTAGTGGTCTGGAAACGCACAAATGTATGTTAAATGTGAGTCATTGAGCTCACTCTTATTCACAGGTGTGCTATGATTTCAACAACGGAAATCGTCTGGGTAAATTTAAAACACTATTTCAAATGACTCTCAGACTGTAGGAGTTCATCATTCAAACTCATCAGCAATTTATATATACAATCACAAAGGATCTCTCTGGTCTTATAATGAATAGCCAGAGTTTTGTGTTTAGTAAAATATATTGGTATATACTGTATCGGTTTGTCTATGTTTAATTTTACATGTTCATTTCTCCTATTTATTGTTTTGATTACCATCATCTAACACTCACTTAAAGTTAACTTTAAAAATATGAATAATTTAATAACACTGTTAAATGTAATCATTACCAAATCCCAAAATAAATATACTTTATACATTATGTTGTGATGCATAAATTCTCTTGTAGCATTTAAATTGATTTTAGTTTTTAGTGTTTTATTTTCAATTTATTCAGTATAAAGTTTCTGCCATTTATCTGTTGATTGGCTGAAACAAATGAAAATAATTATCGGCTTGTCGGGATTGGGCAGAATTTTAATTTCGGTGTATCTCTACTAGTCTTCAGCATGTTTTCTAAAAACTTATTTTGAAATACTACAAAATAAATCAAATCGAAGCAAATTTCATATTGCCTGATGAATTTCATCATTTCACATTGAATTATAATTATATACAAATATTTACATGCTTCATATAATCTTAAAGACATTAAAGAGATTTACCTAGGCTAAACTGGTTTATTGTTTTTGGTCATCTGAGAGAAAATCATCATGGTGAAGTGCTGACAGTATGCAATACAAACTTAGGCCTCCAAAACTAATAATTTTGGCCCATTTCTATCCAGAGAAAGAGATATTTCATCATCCTGTGATTTTTCTCTCATCTGGGTCGAACAGTTTACAACTCACATTTTATTATTTTAGTTTTCCAGTCACCCCCATCGCCCCCTCACTGATGACAGGTGCATAATAATTTTTCTCCGGCAGAACAATTGAGCTGACAGCAGTTTAAAAAACTTGGACAGGACAAAAGGACAAACAGTTTTCCAAGTGAGACACCCAGCCAACATTACTGCAGACTTTTTATTAGGAAGTGCAAAGCCCTGGTTTTCATCATCCTTTGGAGCATCGGGGTGATTGCCCCCAAATGCTCCTTGAGCGGCCCTTCTCTTTTGATAAATGTTCTTTGTAATTGTTCCTTTTTTCTTCCCAAATCAGCATCCAAGAGGTTCAAACTGAAACTAAAGCATTTTAGCACAATTATCTCGAGCTGGAGGTGGATCGCATATACTTTTAGTACTGGCGCTAGCCAGAATCCATGGTGCATGTGATTGTTTGCACCCTGGCACCTCTGCGAGGTCCTTTGCCTTGTTTTTCTGCTTTGAATTTTGCTATGATTCCAGGTCATCTGAAGCCTATCTGCTGGTGTCATTGTAGCCGTCCCATTCTTCTCCTCCTAGCGGCCCTTATAAAGACAAAGGCTTTCTGCTTGGTGGCTGTCAGACCTGCTCCAGCTCAGGCCCGTTGATGTGTGGAACAGCACTGGCCTGATGTCTAAACTCACTTACAATTAATGTGAAGCCAAGCTAATTCGAGAGCCGGGAGTGCTGGGAAGAAAGACACTTTGACGGTTCCAACTTGAGCCTGATTTGTTTTTCCTCCCATCATAGGTGTTGTTGATTTATGTCCAGCTCAATCCTGCTTAGATCATGAAAATGAATCAAGATAAATGTGGATTAGAAAGGGCGTAATGAATTTGACATTTGCAGAAATTAATTCAACAAAAAAAAGATATCTGAAATTAAAAATGTAATGCATGTCAGAGCGAATCAGCCCACATGCGTATGTGATCTCCAGCTGGTGAAGCTTTTAATAAGCTTACATATCCAATGCCGAACACCTGTTTCTAATTCATGCTTTCATGTTCTGGGAACAGATTACCAGCGTTATGAGAATGAAGGAACGGTTTCATCCATATGTAGTGTAAAAGTGGTCATTTTGATGTCCCGGATAAAAGGGGCACAATGCGTAATGGCAGCCCCCGTTACATCCTCGCCAGGCCTGCGCGAGCTCCCTGTTCTGCACTGACTCCTGCTGGGAGATGTGGGACACATATTGGCCCTGAGTTCACCCAGCTGTTCTTTGTCACTCCTCACACACCTCCGCACTCCTCTTCCCCAGATCTGTGCTTTGCTATGGTGCGTCTCCTCTTTCCTGTCGGGTGACTGCTTACTGGAGTTGATTTGTAGAGTGGGATCTTGCAGCTCAAACTGGAGCATGTTTAACTATGCCACTTTAGTGCCAGTTGTCAGTACAGCATTAGAAACTTGGTCAGCTATTTTTCTGGTTGAACTGGATCATTTTGGCACGCCATCACACATCTTACACTGTCTTAATTGAGTGTGATGTGATAAAGTGTCAAGCCATAAATCATGTCTCTTCCATGGTAATCTGATTATTTGTCCTAATTAGCCCTGATTGTCGACATTGCTGTGTGTCAAAACATTTTTAATAATGCTTTGTTTGAATATTTGACGTCGTACTGGGTATCTCCGCCAACAGTTAAATCTCATTGAAAATGCCAACCAAAAAATAAAATATATGTTCTAAATGGATCTTATTGACTTTGTGAAGACAAAACATGAACCTATTTAAAGCTCAAAACTGCACGATATATTGAAATTATCGAAACATTGAAATTGAGGACACGCAACAGGAACAATTGTAAGTTGATTTATCTGCGTTTTAATATGCCTCTGGTCATTAAGCTTTTTAGATGGATGCCTATGCTTTTTAGGTCGGGTAGAATCTGCGATATCTGACCCAGTTCGTTTGTTGGCTTGCATGGCTGTAATACGCTGTGTTTTACAGCAACTGGCAACCTGGGTGTCGAAATACTAGTGGGTAAATTGGCAGTGGGTGGGATCACACAGACCAAAACAAAAACAGACATTCCGAAACGGAACCCAATTTCAAAGTAGACTATCTGGCTGTAGCATTGTTTTTCGGAGAAACAAGTACAGTATGTACAACTTACTGTTTCCTAAATATCTGCAAATATATTATGGTATTTTTATGTTTTGTACAGTCCCAAAAAAACCAAAAAACAAAACATACAGCATCTTTAATATTATTTTATTTTTTTACAAAAAGTCAGTTTTAGGTCGGTGCAGAAAGCAGAGTATAGACTGGGCATGCGACTATTCCTTGGGGTGTGTGTGTAAGTGCATGCACTCCAGTGACTTATGCGACATGATCAACAAGCTATTGTTACACTCTCATAGCAAACTAGTCTGACATGCTCAGAATAGTGCCAAAAATAACATGTTTTGGTTATGTCATTGTCAGGTTTTACATATATTTAATTATAATTAAAATATATTATTTTATCACATTATTTAACAAGTTATCACATATTGCGTTTTACTTCAACATTGTGTAGCCTTATTATATCACATAGTTCTGACAGGGTGTTAGTCTGAAGGTGCAATCACATTTACCAATGTTCGGAAAACTTTTGTGGGGAAAATCCAGTCATTCAAAATGAATCTATCCCATTGAGATTTAGTTTGAAGATGAACGATTTTCCCACACAGGTTTCACAACTTGTTCAAGTTGGTCACGTTGTTTACTAGATTGACCAGCAGAAAGCTGCTTGCTTTGAAAGTGATCACACCTTTAATTTCTGTTTCAATAGTAATGGTGATATCATTATTGGCTGCTATTAGTATAACTTAAATTGACTAGGTTTCAGCATTTAAGCCTGGCTGATATGGTTAGTTGGACTCCCAGTCTGGCCTAATCTATTTACTTCTATCTATTTATTTCTGTTTTGGTTGTATTAGAGGGGTTTTGAGCACAGAAATGACGGCTAACCAGCTAAGCACCAGGCTGGGAGACTTTTATTTCAGCTGTGTTTTACATTTTGTACCTCGCTTTTTAACCTTTAGCATTTCACAATATACTTAAGCTCTCGTTCTGAAATCCAGCTCAAAGGTCCAGTTTTCTACAGGCAGGACTTCCAGTCCTGTGTTCTGGAGCTGTGATCTTGTGTGATTAAGCCCATCATTGCCTTCTATCAACACACGTAGACCGACAAGGAGCTCTGTTGCTGTCTCAAGACTGACTCTCTGCCTTTTTTCTCTTAAGCACTAACATTTACACGAAGAGACGGTTGAGTAAGTACACACTGAACTTCAAACCCACCATAATTGTGTTTCATGTGGGATGAAACTTGTGAATTGGACGTGGATTGCAAGAGAACAACAGAGCTGATTAGCAGTCGTTAGCTTTGCTTGCTGGAGCGTTTTGACACCTGTCTCCCAGTCTTTCTCTCTACATGCAGGAGCTAATCCCTCTATATTGCTGGTCACATGGCTGAAAGACTGCAGGGGAGACAACGGAGAGAAAAAGAGCGCTTTACGCAACCTACATGACAAACGTCTAGGAAAGAGGGTCAGCGGATGGATCAGAACTGATGGGCCACTGGAACGCTAATGATCACTGATGTGTCATCTACTGTCAAATGCTAGGTAACTACAGAAGGCGCCACATTAAGACATGAAGCATTTCTTGCCTTGACATTTGTTCTCCCTCCGTCCCATCATTACCTGTAAATCCCACTCACCGACGGCTCTGAGGTTAACTTCTCGAAGTGCGTGGTCATATGAAACCAAGGAGGTTCGAGCAGGGGGGGCCTAGCCACATGCTTTCATGTAGGCGGTCTTCCATCTCGGCGTAAGATGCAGTACGTGGCAAACCATCTGGTTGCCTCTTGTTTACAGTACACAGTGTCAGCTCAGGCTTATTAATCATGCTTACACAAATGTCTTAATTACTCCCTATGTAGCTGCTCTGTCTCCAACCCAGAAGTTGACCTTTCTCTCCCTGTTTCTTTAAACCATTAATCATACACAATCAACGCCAGCCGAGCCAAGGAGACGACTGCACTCATTCCCAGGCAAATAGAGGCACCGTACAGCAGCCCAGGCCTGTGCCAGAGCCCATATCTTTATTAATGACTCCCTTCCTGGGCCAGTCACAGGCACATGTGCACAAAAAAAACAAAAACATTTTTTTTAAAGTGTACCCAGATAGGACGGTCACCCTATGTGCTATTGAATCTGTATGTGAGGGGAAATAAGTGAAATAACGATTAGAATTTGAATATTTTTTGAATACATTTTAATTTCATTGTTTAATTTCATACATTTTTGTATAGCTTAAAAAAATGTAATGAAATAAAAATGTAGTTTTATTAAAATTGTCATATCGCTTTTGTATTACATTGGAAAAATAACACCGTTAAAAAAAAAAATGACAAAAAAAGAAAAATAACAGTTTCAAACAACATGAGTGCATAAAACATAAGAAAATTAGCCATACCATAGAAACAATAAAATAAATAAACAAAATGTATGTGTGTGTGTGTATGTGTGTATATATATATGTATATGTGTGTGGGTATATATTTTTTTTTTATTAATCAAAATTACATTTCTAATTTTTTCCAGAGATTTTCCCATTATAATTCTTATTTTTATTAAATTTCTAATCATTATTTTACGAATTTATATTTATTTACGAATACATTTTTGATAAGTGCACACAGACTTAACCCGACCGGATCGCTCAAGTAAGCCACATGTCCTTTCTTCATATTCACCCTTTCCAGGCAACGAGCAGCTTGCAGTCAAGTATTCCTGGACTTAACAAATTTGTTTCACCTCCAGATGTGATATTCAGGCATTTATTGCAGGCAGTGATTCATGTCTGTCACATGGCTTGGATGTATAGCCATATAGCTCAGTGTGAAGCTCTGATGCAGGAGGGCTTTAACATTTCAGATCTTGTTTAGCCAGGCGCACAGTAGATTGACAAGTGGAGCTTCTTCTATAGCAGGTAACTGACATGCCTGGCTTCCCCCCACCAGACGAAAGCTTAATATATCATTTGTCAGTCAAGGGTAGGCTTTCATTCAATCATGCCATGGTGCTCAGTCAATGCAGCAGTAGAAGCTGTATAGTTTTATGCACAAGAGCACAAGCAAGCACATGAAAACAGGGTGTTGATTCCTTAAACAGCCCCATTGATTACAGTTTTCACTAAATGATACCCTGGAAATGACTTTTCCATATGCTTGATTATAGTTTTGCTGTTATTTACTTACTGTTATAACAAAAGAATTTATATATTTTATTTTAGGTTTTCATAAGATTAAGTCATCTTGCTTCGCTTAGAGACAAAAGAGCTGAATGCAACTCCAAAGTTCTGTAATAGTTTTATGGCTGCCCACAAATTGCAGTCATAAATTTTTCATTCTTTTTAATTCATGTCCATAAATCAGTCTCTAACAGCCTAAATGGCGTTGCTGCATATTTTTGGCATGTGCGTATCAGCAGATCTCTGAAAAAACACAGACAAAAACAAACTGAAAGCTCATGGAAGGTATTGCATTAATTGAACATCATAAATTATACAAGCTTTTATAATGGCAAGTCATAAATAACCCTGATGCATTGGAAACTGTAACATCTGTGCTGAGATTATATATTTGGAGTATATGCTGATTTCATTATAATTTCTCTTAGCGGGGTTTACTTAAAGCACATTTGACAAGATGAAAGTTGGGCTAGAGCTGTTTATTAAATGTTATTGTTCACATAGGCTTTTTCTTGATCAAAAACGTGTGACTATTTAAGTCTTTAACTGCATTTTGAGCCATTCATGATGCTATAATGCATATTCATTGAAGATACTCCATCACAATATTTAGAACCCCTTTTTTGTAAAGGATAGTAGAAGACCTGTATACAGTATATTATATTTTGAACTTCATAATTTATACATTTTAATAATTATATTTAATATTTTAATAATAATAATAATAATAATTATAATAATGTCTCTCTATATCTTTTCTGTTTTTCTTTGATGAACATGTTGAGCTAGAGCTAAGCTGAGGTCGTCTTATTAGTTATTTCAGTGCACTCCCAGGAGTGTGAAATGGATGATTAAGTACAGCCTTTTACCGAAGCATTTATAAACACTGTACACATTGAACTCTTGAATATTGTGTATTATCTACCATTAGATGGTGATATTAGCGCTGCTGCCAGAATAATTGAATTGGCTCATATGCTTTGGTTCAATTGCTCAGGGAAAGAAATGCAGGGGAACAAAAGCAAATGCACCAATGGCTTTATTATCGTACTGCACAAACCAAACCTAGCCGATGATTATAGAGAGGGCCATATAATTCACATGATTCCAATTTCTGACCAGGCCCAGATGGAAGCTGTGTGTTTTTTTTTTTTTTTTTGTGCTGATATTTGACTAAAATTGTGCAAATTAGATTTGAAAAGTGAAATGTGTTAAATAGAGCTGAGAGTACTACACTCATATTGAGAGCAGAAAGCACAGTCAAATTAATTTTATAAGCACACAAGGGGAACTTTGCAAATGCTAGGCATTTAAATGTAATAGAAATCCGCAGTGCTTTCTGGTCGTACCTGTTTGGGTCTGGTTATGACATATAAGCTCATTATCTCAGTGAATGCAATTGAGAAATGAATTTGTTTTGTGATGATTTTATCGACATGGCTTTCTTTTTCCAAGTGAGGTGAAGAAGTGGATCAATAGTTAGCGTGAGATAGGTTCATCTTGATAATCCCCGCCTGTGAGAATGTGGAAACGGGTGGGAATGCAACTTACAAACAGCATCCACTCTTCCTCATCAATCGGACTATAAAATCTATTTCTATGATTTGATGTGACCATCCTCTCTTGATCCTACATTGTTCCTCTGCCCTGCCTGCCTTTATCTTGGTGCACAATGACCTCTCAATCAGGTCAAACTCTGCAGGTCTTTTGGAGAATGTTTTAGAAGGTTTCCTATCAGGTTTGCTTTGAAGAACCCACACCTGCCTTTTCATCATTATCTGAATGCCATCATCCCCACAAAGACTTTTTGTTTGTCCCCACTGAAACTCTTATTCACACATGTTTTCTGACACAGTACATAACAAGTTGGCACAAGCCCCCGAGACTGCTTTGATGTCATTTCGCAAACGAAACGCCCACTTTGGTAATGAGACGTAAGGGACTCTTTTGCCATTGTATTTATCAGATGACAATGTATCACAGTAAGCTGGTCCTATTCATTTCAGCTCGTTGCATTCATGGTTGCCCTGTGATGTCCTATTCTACAGTCTCAATTGAAACTGCCCAAACTCATTGAAAGGAACAGGACACTCTATTTTTCTTTCTTTTTGTTTTGTGTTTGCGTTCCTTTGGCCTTTCAGCCAATAGCGTCTTGAGAAGGCCTGTAACTTGGCTGTGCATATAAGATGACACATGGAGTTTATTTTCAGTATCCAACACTAATGCAGAGTGGTGCCAATTTGTATTAAATTATCAACAGCATAGAATTACAGGATTTTAAAACTGGTGTCTGTGAAGGTTCTACAGAGGGGAAAATGGGCAAATGCACTGTCCGGCCAAAGAAAAGGTTTCTGTTTATTGCAGTGATTATGATGTTTCTAGCATGTTATATATTTGGCAACAGTTCTTCTAACTCTTAAACAACCATATAGGAAGACACATCGTGGTCATATTCTAGGATGACAATGGCACGATTCATCAGGCTCAAATTGTAAAAGAATGGTTAGGAGGGAGCATAAAGAATCATTTTCACAGAGTCCAGACCTTAAATTCATTGAAAGTCTTTGGGATGTGCTGGAGTAGACTTTACAGAGTGCTGGACTCTTGCATTGTCAATACAAGATCTTGACCAAAACTTGATGCACCTCTTGATGGAAATAAATGCTTTGATGTTTATTTTATTACTATTATTATTTTAAGTTTTATGCTATTTTTATTGACCAAGGGTCTTGGGTGGAAGTTCATCAAATTATTACATTGACTTAGTAAAAAAAAATCTGACTAAGCCTTCTGTCTTTGTTTGCATTGACAGGGTGTAATGCATTTCAGAGCATACCAATCCCAGACAGTCAAGGTGTGTTAAAGCGAATGCGTATTATGTCAGAGCTGGTTTCGGCCAGATTGTGGCCTATAGGCGGGAATGACCCCTCCAAAGGGTCAACAGGTGAGAGGTCAGAAGTTAAAGCCTCATCTCTGTGATTTAGTGGCACTCTGAAGGGAAGAGGACGAGACCGCTCTGTTCTGAAAGCTGTCACTCCCTGTGTAATTTGCTTCAGTGAGAAGCGAGTCAAACCATGAATAATGAAGGGTTGTTAGCCTCTGAGATGGAACAAGCAAAGCAAAACACAAAACACTCTAGCAAAATAGCTGTAATTACCAACAAGGCAGTGTACTTCTCAACAGAGTGTTATTGTGTGCAGACGACCTCTCAAGTCTTTGGCAAGGGGGACTGTAGCTGAGAAAATTTCACATCCTTGTGGCCTCTTTAAAAGGATCGAGAGGCTTCAGAAGATGTCCTTTCCTGCCGTTCACATTTCATGAGCTTTAAAAATTGGGTACAATAGCCTATGAAGTGGTCTTCCATCTTGTTGGTAAACTCCCTACTTATCTTCCTATGTTACCAGCAACTTGAGGGAGCTGAAAAATACGCATGAGGGTTATTAGAGTTTTAAAAATTGGACCCCCCCCCCCCCCCCAGTCGATATAGTCTATAGTCAGGCTTAGCAAATTAAGTGAATCAGATAAAAAAAATAACCTGTAAATTTAGATGTTTTTAGGTTTAATTTAGTTTCTATACATATTTTAGTCTGTATTATTTTAGTAGTTTTTAAACTTCCTGTTTTATTTTTTTTGTTTAGTTAACACTGCTAGTTTTCATAATAGTTGATGTAGTGTATGACTAAAGTCTTTGAAATAGTCGTAGCCAGAAGAAAGTCATCATCTCACACTCTGTGTTTGAGAAGTTACAGTGAGTCATCTGCAAACTATGCATGCATTAAATTGAGAGTAATAGCTACTTAAATTGCTGGCAATATTTCAGGTTTTATACTTTAAAATAGTCATTAGCTAGAAGAATAATATCATCTTACACTGTTGAATTCATTGGCATTTGTTGAGAAGTTAAAGCGAGTTGTTTCTATTCATGTTTTAGTTTGTTTATTGTTGTATTTTATTTTATTTTATTTTATTTTATTTTATTTTATTTTATTTGTTCTATTATTTTAATAGTTCCTTTTTCGTTTTTATTTTAGTTAAATGTTCCACTGCTAATGTTCATTTTTGTGATAGTTTCCATAACCTTGTTGTGTATGACTAAAAAAGTCTTTGAAAAAAAGTTCAGCCAGAACAAAGTCATCATCTCACACTTTGCGTTGAATTCGTTGACATTTGAGAAGTTACAGCGAGTCGTTTGCTGGAGGAAATCTACGCGGCAAATGATTATTTAACATTGTGCGTTTGTGAAGTGTAGCATCTGCATGTGAACCCTGCTCCCCACTGATCAAATCTGTGTTTGGGCTCTTTTACGACGGCAGGCTGCGCAGACCACCCAGGGAAAGATGGATGAGCTTAAGCAACCTGTGTCAGCCCCTCTCAGTCCCACCGGCTCGTCCAGATCCTGGGCAAAAAACCGCCCTCTACAAATGGCTAGATTAAACAGTGACTCGCAGATGACAAATAACGCAGAGCAGGCTAAACTGCAGCACGGGAAACAGGATCTCGCCTTGACTTTTCAAGATTTATTTTATCAGTCAACTAATTAACATGATTTATGGCGCGGGCCGGCTGTGACTGAAAGTACAAAGAGACCAGAGCCACTCCCCCTCCCTGAAGGAGATTCTATCAGGTGCTTTCTGCTGTGCTTGCATGGAGTCAGCATGCAGTTGTAAATTCAGGCAGCTCTGCATTGAAGTGCCTGACCTCCCTTCACATTGGGAGGTCAGGAGTTCACATCCCGGCCTTAACCGTTAAAACCTGGGGTTTGAACTTCTGACCCTCCTACTGTAGAGAGTGCTAGTGTTTATCGAGGCTGCCAACTCAGGCAGGGGTGCAAAGCAGACAGGAAGCTTTCTCGTAGGGAGCACGGGCTGGTAATGCAACACTTTCATGGAGGGATCTCATTATGCTGTGAGGAGCACAGGCAGCTCTGAACACGTCAACCCAAAGTACAGAAAGCTTCTTAGACTTAGTGTAATATGTTATGCTTGCATATGAAGGTTATTCAGAGGCCCAGAGGACTACTTGAACCCATATATACAAAATTAAGCACATCTATCCAGTATGAATTTAAGTCGTTGTTTTCATCTGAAAACCACAGTCATCATTGCGCTGCTCTTGTAAAGTTGTCTTGACTGATCTTTACCTCAGAGAGCTGTTTTTCTGTCTAAACTAGGTGGGGAAAAAACTAAATGCCTACAAGCAGATTTAATCTGATAAAGAATACTGTTTACATGCGTGTGATATACTGCCTGCCAAAAGTTTTTAAGTGGATGCTTCTACAACACTGGGTTATTTATAAGTCTCTGACTGCTTGAGAGGGGTTTTCATTTCTCAGTTTGTCTCCAAGCATGGGTGTTCACCATTTAAAACAACATTACAACCTACATCATGCTGAGAAGCTTCGTAGCCATCCAAAAAATGCACCTCATGGGTTGTAAACAGTCATGAGGAACACCTTGAAAATGGTATTATGTTGATTAAAAAAAGCCAATAAATGTGTGACTTGGATTATATTTGGCTTTGCTAAAGCACTCAGTGTTCTCCTATTAACAAGTTTTTTTCCGTTCTTGATTCAAAACATGTCGATGGAGTTTTTTTTTACGAATTTTAGGTCCTGTTTCTGTCCCCCCCCCTCCATTTTAATAATACATATTATTAATAATAATTTAATAATAAATATAATTTATTCAGCAAGCATGGTACAGTAAATATATTTATAATGTTGAAAAAGATTTGTATTTAAAATAAATGCTGTTCTTTTGAACTTTCTATGAAAAAAAGTGTCACTGATTACACAAACAATAATTATATATATATAAAAAAGATTCAGCAGCATTTTGTATGAATATGAAGGATATATTTCTGAAGGATCATGTGACACTGATTGCCTGCTGAACATTCAGCTTTGCCATAATAATTTAAATTGTAAAACATATTAAAATAAAAAATGGGTATTTTAAATTGTAATAATATTTCACAATATTGCATTGTTGATTTACTATGTTGACTTATCTCATACTTTTGAACGGTAGTGTAATAAAAAAGCTAAATGCATAAGTATTATTTTTAATTATTATGTTTCAGATGTTTATTGAGTAAACGTCAACTTCTCAAAAGCAATTCATGTCAATTATCCAGTTGTTTTATTTAAAAATAACAGAAAAGCAAACTCTTGCAAGAGCAAATCCCTTGACGTGGATGTATCCAGCTGACACAGAGTGCACCAGGCCGGCATCTGGTATAACACACACAAGTAATTTATCCCAGTCTTTTCCAAATATTAGTTCAGCTAAGCCAGCGTTGCTCAATCTTTAATCGGACAGAGAAATCAGGCTTCTCCATGACAGCTTGCAGCTCTTATAGAAAGCTGTTTACATTTGACTGCAGGATCCTAACATAAATTCCTTTAAGCAAAATAAGCCTCTCCAGCATGTGTGGAATTTAGTTCCCGCTTGCCACTCCAGCAGAGCATTCGAAGAGAGTATTTTAATGAAGGATTTATGAACTAGAGGAAACTTGTTAATTACACATTGTAGAGGGTACTTATGTGTTTCTGATAATAACAGTATGGAGACACCGTTCCTTTGGCTGTCTCATTGGATGCAGTTGTTCTGCAGGTGTTAAGTAGTTGTCCTAATTAAAAAGAGGCTGATGAAGAAATACACAAGTGAAAATGAACTGAAAGGGGTCTCTTTTTAAGTTATGCGCGTCACCTAGAATATACAAATTAAGTTATAGGAGACAGGCCTATAGTTTGAATGGTAACACTTTACAAAAAGGTTTAGTTCGATAACATTAATGCGTTAAGTGTCATGAAATAACTATGAACAACAATTTTTACTGCATTTATTAGTCAGATTGACGTCAAATTCTACATGTAATTTTTTTTATTCTATATAAATATATATATAAAAATTTATTATAAATGCTGCCTTGTTGTGAAGTGTTAGTTTGCATATCTTTTTCAAAAAATGTGTCTAGCTTCCAATGTCTTCCGCTTCCATTTATTTTAGCTGCACAAAACAGCTTGTTATGCTGCTTGATATTGCAAAATGGTATATTATTTTAATATATTGTCATCTTCATTGTAAACACACTGGTTTGTAGCGCAAATATTTTTACTGTTTACTGCACTTTGTTATTCTTCTAGTTATTTGAATTGGAAGTCTCACACATTCACAGAAAATCTCTTACTTCCGCGTGGCAAAATAAGGTGGATATAATGGCAATTATGTGTATATTTCTATTTACAAACATAAATGTAACATTTGCATCAGATCAGGTTACATGGAAAAGTATATAATATTTAATACTTGTGGTTTGGACTGTGAGGTTTGATTTCCCCAGAAAATGTAGTCATCTAACAAATAAAGTTGGTTAAAGTTAAGTTCGTTCTGGCCTGGACAAATGTGCATTCAGAAAGGCTCAATGTGTGCCAGCAACTCAATATGGCCTTCTGGGGCACTAAGTGCATATTTTCAGAGACATGATAAGCATCACTTTGGAGTTCACAAGATGGACGGGGAGCTGCCGTCGGTTCAGTTCATGTTCTTTTTGCTGAAATTGCATTACAGGCTCTGTGAAAGAGAACATTTAGTTCCATGGTTAACCTTTTTAGGCCCTCATATCTGAAACCTCATTGTGTTTCTTCTATGATGGCATACCAGTTGTCGATGTCTATTTGCTGTTTGACGCGTAGTGAGAAGTCAAACAGGGTAACCTTCAATCTAGCCATCTATTGAGATTGGTTTTTCTGATTTGTTTTGCTTTCTGTAATTTCATTTCACTCCGTAGCGGTCACTCCAAACCCTGTGTTATGCATTATAGCGCAAAGTTGAATGATTTGGTTTTGGACCTGTCTACTTACAATTATTCATGCAGATGTTGTAACTCTTTGAATATTTCATATTATGATTGAATAGTTGGATATTTTTGGAATCTTCATTTTTGAGCTACACTCTATGACTTGTCAAACAAAAACTAGTTGTACAGAAAAGTACTCAGCTAGTCGGTTGGTCAGTGTTTGCCTTGACTCACCTTACCCCAGAGTCATAAACGGTGTCATGAACCACTTGCTTATAGCTTCTGTCAGTTTTTGGCTGCCTCTTGATTTGTTTCAGGCTAATTATGACTTGCATTTGAACACTCCAAATGAAGTCAGACCATCTCAGATGTCTGCAGCGTGGTTCAAAAGCGTATGTGCTATAATTTGATTTTCAATTTCACTTTGATTCCAAGTATATTTACAGTATTGCAACTGAAGTCATGTGATACACTGGTCGACTAGTTATTGTAAACCCTACACTGTCACTGCATTTGATTTAAGATACTTCTCAGTTGATAATAATGTTTAAGTATAATATGAATACAATTCATTCTACATCCGCCGTGTTGGTATTGTCAAGCCCACAGTATTCTTCAGTTTTGACGTGAATGCATCATGTATATGCACAGCCAAATGCATAGCCTTTCAAAATATCTGAATTTTGATAGTATGCACGAACCATAGACTGTAAAAGTAGATGGACGACGCACCTTCACTCTCTTCTATTGTAGAAAAGTGAACCTGAGACCCTAGTCTGCGCAGTAATGAACTCAGAGCCCGAGTCTGCGCAGTAATGAGCATGAAGTGGAGCCGCAGTTTCAAGACCCCGTCCACACTCCCGCATAATTGGTTAATACAGTTTACTGCAGAACAACTCATTATGTCGGTGTCAAATAAACAGTTATAGAGATGTAGAAATTAAAATTAAAACTCCAATATCCTTCCGAAAATCCCGAAAAAAGTCTGTTGGTGCCTCAGTGACTACTTCGCTCAGAGAAGCTTTCAACTGTCAATCTCAACTTTCAATCATGACGTCACACCCCCTTTTTTATAGCATCAAATAACGAACTGAAACTAAACTTATTTAAAAAACGAATACTTGTACTTATATCAGCGTGATACAAACAACCTAAAATGACAGAAACCATATTTATAAAAAAAAAAAATTTGAAGTGTAATTTGATTGTTTAGTTTGTCTCAGGACCCATTAGATTATATGGAGAGGGCGGAGTTTATCCAGCCACCTGGGGGGCGATCAAGACTTTTTGGCTTCACTTTTCAGGGCGTGTGCGGCACGCTTGGCACGAACACATGCTTACTAGAAAGTTTCATCTTTATCCAGTGTCTGCACTACTTTTCTCCACAAGTTATGACCACTAGAAATGTCTTTGCACTCGTTTTAACTAGAGATGTGTGTACCCACTCACATATGAACTCAACAATGACCATTTCCAGTAGCTTGTTTTTTTCTACATTCCTTTTTTGAATGTAAAAAAAAAAAAAAAAAAACGGTCTGGGTCAGTGTTGCCACCTAGTGGGCAAAAATAATTAGTGGAAAAAAATATAAGGCGCATGTGCGAGTTGAGTGTACACATAACTTTAGAGAAATTGGTTTGCACATGTACACTATGTGTGTACTATGCTGATTACGAAAATTACATCACACGCACATACGTAAAAAACAATGCCATTTACACTATGACAACTCCTGTCACAAGGCCTCATTGGATAGTAAAGTGCCCATTGGATGTGCAATTCAGAATCGCAGTAGAATTGGAAGGTCATCTGAATATTTTTCACACAAGAGTTATAAATACCACACATTTGGATGTTATGCTAATTTGACGCACTGCTTTTAGGGAAAGTAGGGACATAGGCATATTTGGACACATGGCTTGTTTATTATTGTACTAGTGTGCCACTATTTAAACATTGCTATTTTTTTGCTAGGAGTCTTTTGTTTCGATATTGATTTTACACATTACTCAAACATTTCTGCTTCTCTGAATGCGTGTGACTCTCAACACAGTAGCAAGGCTTTGTTGTTTGACCTACAGGGGGAAGATTGAGGTTGCATACTAATAAACGTCCCAAATTGAGATGATTGATGTCGCTAGCCACTCCCCTGTACTGCCTGTGACCTTCCCTAGAGTGTCCCTCTCCCGGTCTCTTCATCATGTCTCCGCATCTCAAATTTAAACGCATTCAAATTTGTTTCACTCGCCCTGATCCGGTAACACAAATGACTAGCGTGAGGAGTTAAATTGTCACTATTAAGCACAGTCTTCACTCTCTCCTGTCTTTGCATGTGGAAATCAAAGGTGAAAGAAGTCACGTCCATCCTCTGTTCTTCTCTGTTTACTTTGTTCTACCTTTCTCTCACCCGTAACCGCCTCCCGCTTGGTGAACTCTGAACGCACTTTGACTCTTTGACAGGCACTTTTCAGGCATTTGGCCTTTGTGTGTGTGTGTGTGTTGAATCCCCTTCGCATATTCCGACAGCATGGTGACTGCCACCCGGAGGTCAGGCAGTTTACGGCCTGGTCTCTACTGCCCTTTGCTGTGATCACTGGGTCGCCCCCGCAGGGTTCCTTCAGTTTGCGGCCCAACCGGTGCTACGCTGTGCTGGAATCAGTCAGTTTGCAGGATTGATGTCTGTTTTACACAACTCTGGAAACCCTGACCTCATGCTGCTATGGCCGAGGCCCTACCGTTGGGCACTCATTCATTTGTATGGACACAGAACTGTGATTCTGAGGTCAAAAGGAATTTTAAGAATAGAGATTATTGTTTTCGCACTTTACTGGGATTCACAGTTTGTGGTGTACTGTGCGACATTCCCTTGTTAACCAATGGAAATTTTAATGTGGTGCATGTAGTGTTCCCTAGATCATGGAAAAGCTGGACATTGCAAGGAGTTGTAATTTTATTGTTCCTATTGTTGTGCAATTTCTATAAAATAATAAAAAAAGAAATAGAAAAAAAACCTCATAAGCAGTCACAAATGACTTATTAAAATCCATTGTGTGGGAACACTGAACAGGGAAACTTGAAATAAAAACATATTTTGGACCCTGTTTTCTGTTGAGTGTTTAATCTGTTTCCCAACCTTTTTGTCTTATATACCATCAAGTACCCCTTCACCAATGCCAAACCAGAAGTGTGTTCATTTTAACTCATGCTAGATATTTATTGCTATTAGTAATAATAATAGGCCTAATCAACAATACTGTAATACTACTAATACTAATAATGATTACAATACTACTACTACTACTACTACTACTAGTACTACTACTAATAATAATAATTGTGTTTGTTGTTGTATTTCTTAAAGTGAAATCAATCATATTTGTTTTTCTATTAATATTTTTGAGCACCCCCTAGAACCAGGCATACTTGATAGGGATTCACTACATGGGACTTTTAATGTTTAGGAATGTGAACACATACTAGACAGTTTCACTAGAGTGTTTGCTTGCTCCTTACCACTGTTGTTGAGATTGATTAGTGGAACCATGAGTATGTATGCATGTTTATTTTATTTTATTTTAATTATTTGTTTGGCAAAATTGTCCCTTGACATGTTTACCATGAATGAATGAATGAATGAATGAATGAATGAATGAACGAGCGAATGAATGACAGCGGCTTATCCAGAAAAATAGCCTCTTTGCATTCTCATACAGTAGTGCCTACTTGCAGAACTGTTAATATTACCTATTGGATTATTTCTTGCACTTTAATGAAAGCTGTTGGAGTGGGATTTTGAGTCGATTGGTCTTGACTCTGCCAAAACTGAAGTCTTGACACACAGTGACATTTATTTTTAGGCCAGAAATTCAATCATTGGATAAGCATGATCCAGCTAACTCAGTGAAAACATGTCTGAATATGAACGTCATAACCAGACCTAAATAGTCAGACCAGACCTCACCATGTCTGATTGATTGAATCTGAGAATTGATGAGTTGGGTTTGAGGCTGGTTAACGCTTCAAAAATAGTCGTTGTGTTGCGTTAATTAAGAGGTTACAGTACACTTCATTTTTCCTTGTCAGATTGAGGGAGGTCCCAGATGTGCGGGCGGGTTCAAACGCAAAACACCCTACATTCAAACGCAGAAATAATGACTTTCCTTCCTCTTCACCCCTGAATTTCGCTGTGATATACAACTTGCAATTAAGCATGGCTTGGTGATTTAGTGATTAATGTCAGAGTGAGTCCTACAGGAGCAGCACAGGAGTCCTGATCAGCATCTTGTGCTGCCTAACAGCTCTTCTCCTATTACCGGCAAGATGGAAGACTCCATTTACCATTCCCTAACCTTTATGACAGCCAACTCTTTAATCAGGGCTTTATTTCCTTTGTAACACTTCAAGTCATACACAAATGTCAGAGCGCAGGAGAGGCTGCCATGCAGAAGCAGAATGTGGGTTTAGTGATTTATAGGCCTCAGCTCTCCTTGCATGTTGTGGGGGGCTTTTAATTTTTATTGAAGGACAACATTAAGTAAATTGTCTAGCGTTTAAGAGCGAGGTAAAATGGAAAAGCATGCAATTTCTGAGTCACGCCTACATGCTAAAACAAGGCCTTTCGCAAAAGGACCTGGTGAAAATTTTCTAGGCTGAGGTGGTTCTAGCTGGTTTCTACTGGTCAGGCAGGCCTGGTTTATAGAGGGCTTTGGGCACTGTATGTATGACACTCATATTTTGTTTATTTGTTCATTTATATAACACCCGTTTCCCCGGTAACCCCATAAACAAAACAGCTGCAATATTTTCTGTTTCTGAACAGTATTTCAATGTTTTAAACAGCCATTCAGATTGTTGTATTCACAGTGGTGTTCATCACAGCACCAAATACTTAAATAATTAGGCTTAATAGGTTATTTATTTTCACACTTAAACATTTTTACATTTTAAAATTTTACATTGTAATTTATATAAATCAGCGACTACAACATGCCCTAGATATGGTTTGAAAATGTTCTTTATTGTTCGGTCACACTTAACATTAAGGCTCCATTAGTTAATTCATTAGTTAACATAAACTGCCGTGAAAAATACTTCTAAAGCATTTATTAATCTTAGTTAATTTCAAAATTTAATAACATTATTAATATCAAAAGTTGTAACTGTTTTATTTAATGGACCTGAGCTAACATGAACTAACAGTTGTATTTTTTTTTAACTAACATTAACAAAGAATAATAACTTCTGTAACAAATGTAGCTATTGCTCATTGTTAATGTTAGTTAAATGCATACTGTAAGGTTAGCTAATGATACATTATTAAGTGTTACCTATTTTTCTTTATAATTATTTTGCACTTTAATCTGTTTAAAACATTTGTTTACTTTATACATTGTTGCTTTAATGTATTTAAATGTTCAGGTCTTTTTGTTATTAAACCTGTTGCAGTATGACAACTTATTTCAATATCGTGATAATACTAACATGGAAATTTGATATAATCACATGCCTATTTATTAAATATTCAGAAGTTTTTTTTTTAAATATATTTTAATTAATTTACTTAATATCTGCTTATAAATGTGTGATGATGAGGGCCTTAGTAATATTTGATGTGAAAGTATATGAATTAAATTGGAGCAAGCCCTCGTGATATTCTGAGCCTCCTTTATGATCCCTGCTGACCCTGAATTTGATGTAATGCCTCCAATTTGAACCCACGTTCTCCCGTGAGAGTGGTGTTTACATCCTTAAACCTCTCGTGTGTCCCACAGTTAGATCTCTTAACAGAGTCAATATTTCATTTTTTCATTTATGTTCCCCACACAGTATCTGTTTTATTTGGCCCACATCAGTGCCGCGTTGTTTCGTACGAGTGTACTGAGGGGCTCTTATGTGCATTAATAGAACTATTTGCTTTGGTGGAAATTGAAGGCCTGATAGGGTCCTAAAACGGGCATGTTGTTTTGCTCTCTGTTTGCTGTTTCTGTTTAGCTGTGAAAGCTTTTGATTTAGCCTCGTTCCCCAAGGTGCTATTCAGTTGAATAAGCAACAATGGTTGTGTAGTGCACAAGGGCACCCTCTTTTCTTTCTCTCTCTTAACCCGAGATCAGTAGTGGACAGTAACAAAGTATTTTTACTTTGCTACTGTACTTAAGTACATTTTTCAAGTGTCTGTACTTTACTGGAGTATTTTTATTTTTACTTAAGAAAGTTTTACTTTTACTTCACTACATTGCTAGCATAATGTCATACTTTTTACTCCACTATATTTTATAAAAAAAACAATTGAACTGAAGAAATCGTCACCCTCTCAATAGCAATGTCCAAATCATGAATAAACCTGTTCTTTTCAATGAACCAGTTAAATCGGTTCGCAAATCAACGATTCATTCACGAATTGTCTGATCCAACAACTCACTGATTCAATGATCCGTTCAGAGCAAGTCTCCAGTTAACTGAGTTCACAAGTCTGACTCAAAATGAGCCAAGAACCGGGAGATCTTCAGAGCTGTGCGCGCGACTGAAGGTGCAAAAAATAAGATTCTAATTGCGAATTTTAGGATTGATTACTGTAAATGAAAATCATATTCAGGTCACAACAGTCAGTTGTTTGTGAACTAAATCTGCTGTAATTGGAGTGAGATGAAGTGCCCACTGAAATGCTTAATGGAGAACTCCGGTCAATTTTAACATTGAGCTCATTTTTTTGTACATTTGGAGTGCTGTCAATACAGAGAACAACGACAAAAATCGGTGTTGCCTACACCGTGTTATCCTCTTTTTAAAATTTGCACCCTGTTGACTTCAATGGGGCCAGTTTTAAACCTGCTTTTAGCCTATTAACATCCTTGATGTGTCATTACAAGTGCACAGGTCATGTGAGTGATACCTTCGGAGTGAATGCAGGTCAATCTGACTGCAGTAGATGTGAAAGATATGAATAAAAATGTTATTTATTTAGCCAGCGCTCATACCTGTATTTACATCCTGTTTTCGGTCAAAGTCCATAGTAATCGATTGTCGAGTTCACGCGCATTGGTTTAGTACCTATGATCATGCGCGTGAACTCGACAATCGATTACTATGGACTTCGACCGAAAACAGGATGTGAATACAGGTATGTGCGCTGGCTGAATAAACATCATTTTTATTCATATCTTTCACATCTACTCCAGTCAGATTGACCCGCGTTCACTCCGAAGGAATCACTCACATGACCTGTGCACTTGTAATGACACATCAAGGATGTTAAGAGGCTAAAAGCAGGTTTAAAACTGGCCCCATTGAAGTCAACAGGGTGCAAATTTTAAAAAGAGGATAACACGGTGTAGGCAACACCGATTTTTGTCGTTGTTCTCTGTATTGACAGCACTCCAAATGTACAAAAAAATGAGCTCAATGTTAAAATTGACCGGAGTTCTCCTTTAAATGCGAACATGGCAACATCACTGTCTCAGTGTAAGCTTTAGGTTAAAAAAACACATCATAACATTAATGCACATGCATAGTTTCAAATGATATAACACTTGAATGTTTGCATAGCATTCTTCTTAAAATGTTGTGCTTTTAGCCCTATGTGACATCTGTTTTTATATTGTTTGGTAACACACACATTACATATTATGTATCTGCATCCACTAAACTTCCTTACTGACAAGTGCTGGCTACTTGACAAGTCATAATAATTCATGATGTTAGACCCAGCAGCCCCCTCCCCCAGGTATTGTGAGCAGTAGGAGTATATAAAATAAATAGTTTAAAATGAATAAGTAAGTATGCAAGTATATTAAATTACAAATTACTTTTTACTTTTAATACTTAAGTACATTAAACATAAAGTACTTTTGTACTTTTACTCAAGTAAAATTGAAAAGTGGTACTGCATACTTTTATTTGAGTAATATTTGATTTGGGTATCTGTACTTTTACTAAAGTATTTGATTTGTGTACTTCGTCCACCACTGCCCAAGATCCATCCAGCTCGACCTGGATCGTTTTCCCTTTCTAGCTGCTTTTCCTAGTACAGTGTCATCTTACTCTTCCTCTCTGTGGCCAACACCCTTTTCCTCCTCAGCAGCTTTCATAAGCTCAGTAAAGCATGGCCTTCAATTCCCTTGTTCTAGTGTTTTCACTTAAGATCTGGAGTGATGAGCAAGAGTGTTTCTGGCTCAATCCTTGAGCAAAGGCCTGTGTTGACAGGCATTATTATTTATTTGTCATGGTGGATGTAATAAGCTGTAGGTACAGCATGGAGAGCCCTTGATTTATTGCTCTGTCGACCACCACTAGCGGGACGTCTGCTGTAGCGTGCAGGATGAATACGCCGCTGTCAGCGCTGTCCATCCTTCTCTCGCGCTCCACTCCCTCCTAACACCTAACCCATTTCATGCCAGAATACATAAACAATCTTTCATTATTTTGACGCCTTTTTTCATATTTGCTCTTCGCGGAACATGAAAATAAAGGGGTTTTCCTTTTGGTGTTATTTTATTGCGTTTGCACATTTATCTGAATGTGCATCTCAAATCGGCTGACATGTCATGTGGGGTTGGATTGATTTTTGCCACAGTTGTCTTTCTCTGGCCTGTTATTGACTACAGTTATTTTAATGGTATTGTTCAAATAGGGGAAATCGGGGATAGTTGTCACATTTTACTCCAGCAAATTTTTCTTTGTGTAGGTTAATTTATGTGGGGCAAGTTGTCACAATAGGAACCTGCAATTTAAATTGAAAATGTATACATCAAAACAATTATGAAACCCGAATCCTCTAATGAAACACCCTAAAATGTAAAGGGATACATAAAAATGGTCATGCATACAAAATTATTAAATTTTATCAATTAATTTTTTTATAATAATATAATATAATATAATAGAATAGAATAGAATAGAATAGAATAGAATATATAATTGTAACGGTGGTCTTCAGCATGTACAATGATAGAGTTCACACAGTCTTTATTTAGAATAACAAACACTTAGAACACAAACAAGAAAATGCAAACATAAAACTGAAACGAGAACCGACAAGGGACTAAACAAAAAAGTTTAAAAACAAAACTAATATAATGACTGACAGGTGATAATTATACGTAACTATAGAAACAAACAATAAGATAATCAGTAACAAATAAAACCAGAACTAAACGGAGTAGGCAAAACAAGAACTAACAGAACAGAATAACAAAATAGA
Organism: Squalius cephalus; assembly: GCF_949319135.1. Taxonomy (NCBI): domain Eukaryota; kingdom Metazoa; phylum Chordata; class Actinopteri; order Cypriniformes; family Leuciscidae; genus Squalius; species Squalius cephalus. The sequence goes on from NC_137142.1 coordinate 28,556,804, forward strand.
AATCCAATCGTTACAATACTATAATATAATATAATATAATTAGTGTTTTCAAATCGATTAATCACGATTAATCGCATAAAACATAAATTTGGTTTAGGGTTAGTTGCATGCAATTATGTAGAATTTACTGTTATTACTACAGTAAGTGCATGTAACATATGGAACTGACAAAACCAAAATGTACTATACATGTTTAATTGTGCTTGTGACTCAAAAACGTATAGTTTCTGAGAAACTGTGACAATTAACCTACACAATGTCAAATCATTCATTCTTGAATTATTTTACATTATCTATGTATGTATGATCTCATCTGTTGGACGGATATGGATATTTGATCCGGGTGTCTGAGGAACTATAGATGACGGAGGTGAGGGCAGTGTCTTGTGGGTTTCCGCTGCCGTATCACCCTGCATTAGTGTCGCAGCGGATCTGATGTTTGGACTATGAGTGCCATATGAAATATCATGCCCTCGCCGCTGTCAAAGGCACAGCACCAGACCTATTCCATCAACTTAATATTTCATGCTAAACCAATCACATTTGGTTAGTGGCTCAGTGTAATCTTATCGCGTACCATTAAAAAGCGACACCTCCCCCCTTCCCAAGTGCAGGACTCCTGTACAACCTGAAGACCTGGATGAAATCTGAATGTTCTGGAAATATGGCCTAATACGGCTGGTGGAGAGTGACATGCCTTCTTCCGTCTTCACAATGTCCTGTTTTTGGCAGACTTAAAAGCTTTGCAGGGGTAAGAGATTTACTAAAGTGGAACTGACTTGGTAAATAGGGCTTTCGTTTATTAGTGTTTTTTTTAATCTACTAACAGGACAGAGGAAGATACTTAGCTCGGATATCAGGAAGGAGACGGGACCGTAGCAGTGGTGTGGGGTGGGGGAGAGCAAGAGACAAGAGTTAATTAATATGAGAAATTTGTTTTGTGTTCTAATAAAAGGCTCAGCTAGGGCGGCTTGTCACTTAAGCCCGGCTCAGCTGAATGTCTGAAGGGTTTTCTCAGTGTAATCTGTGAATAACATTACACTCGGCTTCACAGACCTAACACCAAGCGTGTAATAGCTGAATTAATGCTGCCGAATGCTGATAATTATACATTACAATCCGGTTTTTAAAGGCACAAATAAGTGTTAATTATGTAGAAAACAAGATCTTCTCAGTCTGCGCTGCTGGAGCCAAACTGTCATTTGTTATTCCCTGCAGGAGGCCTTGCCTTCCTCATGGGTTAATTTTGGTATTTTTCTTTAGCGTAGACTTTAGTTAGTATGTTTTTTTCCCTTCTTGATTATCATCACTAACTGTATGGTTAATAGCAATCATTAGTTGTCTGGCAGGGTTGGGGCGTGCTCAGATGTGGGCAGTGAACTGAGAATACTCATTTGGTCGCTGAATGCTGGTTTGACAGGCCCCATTTATAACTAGCTCATTCTATAATATCCATCCTATTCACAATAACATTTGGTTGCTGTCTAATTAGAAGTGTTGAATGCAAACAGCTCTGGACTGAAGATTAACTGAATCTGTTTATCCATCATTGTGTGTTTTTGTTGTTGTTGTTGTTTGTTTTTCATTCAGGTAAAAAAAGAAAACATACATTAAAGTACTTTGGTTCTCGGAAAATTCTTTAGGGAGATTATTGTTCAATGAAAACATCAAAGGTAAAAATAAATTTCCATGTTTATGGCTCTTATGCTGAAATTTGCCATGATGATAACCACAGTCTCCTTCAGAGTTATTACAGATAAAGGGATAGTTCACCTCAAAATAAAATTTGCTGTTAATTTGCTCATCATACTCATTAGGCCATCCAAGATATAGGTGACCCTTTTTCTTCAGTAGAACAGTAAATAAGATTTTTCGCTGAAACCGTGGTCTTTGGTGACTACTGTCACTTTGGGAGTCAAAAAACATATACAGACAAAAAAAAATAAAAAATTTCCGTGGCTCCTGATGATCCATCGAGGTGTTATGAAGCGAAACGATTGGTCTGTGCAAGAAATCGAACATTATATTACCTGTAATCCACAGCCGCGTTCACGGCAGTCTTGAGCACGAGCTTCTTGTCGCATAATGACGTATGCGCAGGGGCTCAAACGTTGGGAATCGCTAATCTTCCCAATTGAGATTCGTCAAGGAAATGTAATCTTAATTTTTGATATAGATTGCGGCATCCAGGATAAGCACAAGTACCATTTTGATGAACGTTTGCTCCCACGCATATGTCATACTGTGACAGGAAGCTCACGCTCCAGACTGTCATAAACGCGCTCAGGGCCGTTTGCCAGTGCTGTGGATTACAGGTAACAATGTTGTAAATAATGTTCAGTTTCTTGCAAAACTGATCTTTTCACTTCATAAGACCTCAATGTATCGTCAGGAGCCTAAGGTATTACTTTAGTTTGGCCTGTATATGTTTTTTTTTTACTCTCAAAGAGACGGTAGCCATTGACTTGTATCACCAAGCACCACAGTTTCCAACTAAAAATCTTCTTTACTGTTCTACTAAAGGCACTTACATTTTGGATGGCCTGAGGGTGAGTAAATTTACAGCAAATTTTCATTTTTGGGTGCACTGTGCCTTTGTCACTTACAAAAATATTTCCCGGTAATAAAATGGCAGCCTTTGAAGTAAATCAGAGTTCAAAAGTAGATGCCATAGTATACAAGTATGGTTTTTATTCAGTACCATCGTGTACATTGAAGTAACATGGTATTAGCATATTATACCATCACTGTACTATGTTATTGCCATAGTACTTTTTGTTATGGTTTACAAATGTAATGTAGCATTTAGCATATTAGCCTATGCATTGCAAGAGTACATATGTCAGGTATATGTATGTTAGCTAATATTACACAAATCTCTGGACTAGATTGTCACTCAGTGGTCAGATATTTCTGAGTAAAGACCGTTGTCTAAATGTGACTGCTCATTCAGGAAAACTATGCTCTGTCTCTCCACAGTCGTTACAAGTTAGCTAATACAACGATTCAGTTCAAGCCAATATTTCATGTCTATTTATTTATTTATTTGGTAAGTAGCCACTTTCAGGTGAAATTTTTCTGGTGAAATGGTGCATTATACCTTTAAGTAATTTATGTGGTGAATAAATCCATTTTGTTTCTCGAGCTTCATTATCGTTATCTTCCTGAAAAACTCTTTTCTTCCATTCAATTGAGTAAATGGTGCACATTAGCATAGCTAGTCTAGCGGGCTCCTGTCAGTGGTGTTTCTCTGCAGGAGCCAGCGCAGAACACTAGAAGTCTCTTCAGAGCTCCGCTGCTCTCCAGCTAAACCACAGCTGACACGGGCCTGATGAGCCCTTAATTAGTGATACATTTTCTCTGTGTGATTTCTATTGATGTGTGGGCAAGAAAAGACAAATTGAGCTGCCGCCTGACCTGAGTAGCAATTGTTTCAGAAAATCCAGTAAACATCTCTCTCCCTCCCCCTCTCTCTCAATGCCACCCTCGATTTCTCTTACCTTTCTTTTTACTTTCCACCTCCCTCTCCCTCCTTTCTCTCCCCCTCTCTCTCTTGCTGCCTGTCTTTTCTTGTTCTTTCCTGCTTACTCTCTCTCCACCTGACTTTGTCTATTGTGCTTGCATGTGTGTGTGCTTGCCTGCATATGTTTGTCTGTGTCAGTGTGCATGCGAGAGATAGTGAGTAGTTTGGTGAGGAGACGAGCTTCGGCATTAGTGTTTTTGCTTGCCTGTGCAATAGAAGGTGACGTGCGTCAGGGCCCCGAACGACCGCCCGTCAGTCGCAGATGCAGATGGGGGCTGAGCGGCTCCCTAGCGGCGAGGTGTCTGCGCCAGCTCCCTCTCGCCGTGATTGCGGGATCCTGGATGAAGTCGGCACTGACAAAGTGCAGTGATTGATGGATGGACGAAGCCGGGAAGTGGATGAGAGAATGGTTGAGGGTGAGGGGGGGCGGGGGTGGCGAGTTTAACGCAGGCAAACGGGGATAGACAGAGAGGAATGACCTGTTGAGGTATTCAGCCATGCAAAGCTCCACTGCAATTTACTTGCTGCTAACTGAGCGCACCCAGGATCCTTTGCATCTGTAAAGATTTGGCCCCGGTGTGCATGAGGGCTTTTGACAGCCAGCAGGGGCTGCATGATTTCAGATAGTATTGTTTTACGGCTGTGTGCGTAGTCTCTGAGTCAGGGCTGTCAGAAGTGTGCATTTTATGTTTCTGCTTAATGGTGAGCATGGAGGCTCGGATGTATCCGTGGGATTTTATGGAGTCATCAATACGGAGCCACAAATCATGGCACTTCTTTATAGAATAAAATAAAATACTAATTTCAAAGAGTGTGTGTGTGTGTGTATGTGTGGGATGATAACATGCTTTAATCCATTTAAAGAAAACAAATACAGGTATTTGCATAATTTGCGCTGTATATGATTTTATATATGCTAAATTAGTGGGAAGTATATAAGAGAGAAGTGTTTTTTTTTTTTTTTTTTAGCAAACGGTACTAAAAGTTAAAATGAGTGAAATTCTCTTGCATTACTAAACAAGAAGAATGTAGTTATAATGTATTTTATGAGTCATTTCCCTTCAATGTTGAGCTCTGTGGCTCTTTATGTTAAATGTGATGCAGTGCATCACAAAGCTCAGGTAAATCATGCATGCATAGTATTTTCTCTTGGGCTACAGCTGACAACTATTGTGTTAATTGATTAATCTGTCTATATAAAGTGCAGATTAAAATTAAAAAACTGATCACATTTTCGAAGCAGCTGCATAGGTTAATTAACCAAAGTTATTAATCATAATACAATTTTTTTTTTTTGAACCAGGAAATACCCTGATATAGGCTTGCAAAGTTATGTCACTAATCTTTGCAGAAAAATGATCAATTATCTTCAATTACATTTTAGAATTTGCATCCCTAATTTTAAGGTAGGTTTCACCTTTTTGGGATTAGCACACAGTAGTAGTCATTTTCTAACCCTTGAATATGTAATGGTGGTTGGAGGCAGAGCTAGGGTGGCGATAACCTTGGTGTCCTGACCAAACCCTTCCTGTGCAGTGTAGGGAAAAGAAGTGAGCGGTTGGGCTGTGGAATGGATTCTCATTACGCCTGGACCTGCTCTACATTAGATGTCACGGGTGGCAAGGAGGGCCATTCCAAGATGAAGACTAATACTGCTGGCCTCAGGAACTCCGATTAGAATCACACTCATTACTCAGCGCCACTGACGGAAGCAATTTAAAGGCCTCGTCCATACTGTACAAGGGGCAGGGCAGACCTCTGTCACACACGCACACACACACTCGCTCTCTCCCCCACTACTTTGACTGCTTCCACCAAGGACATTTTGAGGCCAACCGTTCCCTAATTTGCTTTGCGTTTTTCCTCTCATTTACTTAATCAGGGTGAAGAACCCAACCAGGCTGCTTTCCATATGCAACTCTAAACGGTGTTTTGAACACAAAGCCAGCGATGGAAGCAATGGAAGACGGGAGTATTGATACAAATGTAACGTGATCTTAAAAAGCCTACTCTCACTTTCTGACCCCTCGCTAAAGATTATGTGGTCAATACGTGTCAGCCGTTTGTCAGGGATGGCGATTTAGAAAGGTGTGGGACACTCTCGCACAGCAAGGTTACGGTTTCAGTGAAGCCCTGATGACAGCCAGCCAAAAGAATAACAATCAGCTGGAGCAGTGAGGTGCCTGCCATTCAATAATGAATGATCGGGACATCAATTAGCCGCCGCCGCTGTGGAAACTCTATAATTGTAATGAGAGATGCGGCTACGTGCTAAATTGCTGCACCGTCTTAATGTCAGATTGTGTCTGGGAAAAGCAGCATTCCTCTTATAATTTTGAGTCGTAAACGGGGATGTTTGATAAATTGCCTGTGCAAGTGTTTGCATATCATCATTTCCTTCAATTGACCTTGACGAGGCAGTTTGACAGGGCCAATGTGCAGAATGAGATGGAAAATGAATGACAGGGCAGAGGCAGATAGAGAGTCATTCTTCTGTGTGATTGGCTTAGAAATGTTGCAAATATGCACCTGCGTTACTTTATTGCTTTAAAGAAGTCAGTTCAGTTGCAAAACTTTTGTTTATGTAAGAGTGTCATGTGCAGTTTTGTTATTGAGTGTTTCTTCATGTTCTTTTATGTCCTGTGGGTGAGTTGTTTATTTTATTTTTTGTATTTTTAAAATGATTTTAATTTTCTATTATTTAATTTTTTTAAATATTTTTTTTATTTTAGTTCTTACATTTCAATTTCAATTTCAGTTGCTATTTATTTTTGTATATAATAATCTCCACTCGACTTGTTTTCATGACAAATTTATTCAAACATACATTAAATAATCAAGACATTACTAACAGGTTAAGTAAATATAATGAATAGGCTAATTTAGTGCATATACGAAATGCTCCTCTCTAGAGTTTATTTCTCTAGCGAACAAACCTGCTGTCGACACTTAATTCCTGAGGTAAATGTAATGCTACATGAGATGTTATTCTCAAGCTATATTATTGATATCTTTCCACAGTTGAAAAACTGGTTGAGAGATGTAAACATATCAATCGATCGTCTCTTCTTCTGAGCTTTTTACTGGTAGCAAACAGCGTTGCATTGCCACGCTCGCCCCCTTCTGGATTGGAGTGTGGATCACCTGTCCATACCGTACGGTACGGGATGAATACATGTACCGTTACATCCCTAATATATATACATATATATAATATATTGTAACACAGTTAGATGTTGTGGGAAGAAGGAGGCGGGAACCGGCGAACATTCAACAGACTTTAATAATAAAATAAACTAATACATAATGAAAGTAAAGATAGCAGCCCCTCACGGACGACTGATGTCACATATAACAAAGCACAACATAAAATCCAGGCCTGGCCTCTCTCGCCCTTCACTGTCGGCGCTCCTACTTTTTTGCTTCCGCTCCTCCGGGAGAGATTCGAGACCGGTGCGTCGTACAGGTGTCGCTCATCATCAATCACGCCACGGACCTAACGCTGTTCTAAAACGGCCTGAAATTATAGCCTTTACAAGAAAAAAGAGTTGGACATTTTCCAAAAATATTTAAAATGTAATTTCCATGAGCATCCTTTCCACCACATAATCTTATCAGACAAAATGCATATTGTGCACAGATGTTTGTTTTAAGGTGTTTCACAGCGCCAGAGGTGCCCAAGAAACACCCTTTTACATTATATTAATGACTCTTTTGAGATTTGGAGTGTGCATTCTTTAGAAATGAATGCCACATCTCTAAAATGGCACACAGTGAGAGCAAATGTCAGTTTCATGACATATGAGAGTCTGGTTGGATCGATATCTTGTGTTTGATAATGAGACATGATGAAAACAGTAGTCAGATAGTATCTGTAGAGTAGCAGGTGGTAAAACCGAAGCTAGTTAGATATCATTATAATCTAACATAACATAAATGACAGTCTACTTTTCTGTTCTGGAGAAAGCATGACATTGATAGTTTAATGCATCCCCAGAAATCCTGGAATGTTTTATTACTGTCATAAAGAGGGAGCTTTGTGTCACACTGTCCATCGAGACCCATTCTCTTTGTGTATAGATCCACAAAGCACTGCAGATTGCTTAATAGTTGTCAATGGTTGATTTATTTAAGCTCGACAGCTCCATGATGGCTCTTGTGAGAAGGCCTGTCAGCCTGTCTGTCTGCGGCAGCGTGCTGAAGATACAGTAATAAAACAGCGAGAAATCCTCTTTCGTTGGTGAGCCGCCTCCTTCCTCTCCCTCTCTCCTCTCTCTCTTTTCCCTTCCTCTCTCTTTTTAACAAATGGGCATCAACAGGCCATGAAATAATCAATGCTGATGATCCATCTTGGGTGCTGTCGATATGTTAATGAGTCTGCCTCATCGTTATGGCGACGAGGCCATAAATCATTCGCTTTTACCAGAATGCATAGCAGCTGGTGCGGCAAACCCCTGGCCAGGAATAAAACACTGTCTTTTAACGATTAATGTCCAAACATTCTGCTGCTCTGCTGCTTGATTGTTTTCAGATGCCAAAAAAGTAGGACGGATTGTAAATCAATAAAACAATAAGACAAAGTGTTTTAATAAAAGGAGAGGTTGCGAGTAAATCATCGAGGCTCTCCATTTAGCACTGCTTCCTGGGTAACAAATAATTGGATACCTGCTGCCCAGGAGCCATTTTTAAGGTTATAAATGCTTGTGTCTTCGTGTAGTGTGAAGCATGTTGGTTATAGCTTGAGCTCTTTGTGAGTGTCTGTGCGTTTGTGTGGTTTACATTTTCAGCATATAAATTTAGCGAACAAATCTTACGAACAAGATATGACATAGTTGTATCTTATGACTTGTACATAAGATTAGTTAATTAATAAAGCTACACTATATATATATAATCTTTGAAACACAAATGAATGTCAAAAGATGTCATCAAAAGAATATTTAATAAAGTGTATATATATATATATTTATTTATATATACGTTATTTAATTTTCTTTTGATGACATCTTTTGACATACATTTGTGTTTTAAAGATGATCAAAAGTCTTACTGGTTTGGAACGACAAATGATGACATAATCTTTGATTTTGGGGTGAACTAACCATTTAAATTTCATGCAGTAAAGTTAGTGTGCTTGTAGCAAAACATGGCAATGCTTTTTATTTTAAATTACGGGTGGTCTCACATAACACAACTTTAAACAGCCTTTTAAAAAGTTATACTTACTACTACTTTTAATGGCCTTAAGAAATGTTAACTGTTTAACCATAACTAATCCCTTATGCAGAATTTATGCTGCTGCTGAAAATTAGAGTTTAGTTTTGCTTTTTCATTTAAAGCCATTTGAGCATTTTGATGTATAGTTCACTGCACTGATTGAGATTACATTTCCTTCTGTGCATAAATCCACAATATGTACATATTTACAGACACTTTACGGTTATCCATTTATGCATGATACTCTGAGCACATAAATAGTGTCACACCATCCACACGTTACACAGTCTGGGCAACGAGACAGAAATTATCTGTTTTTGAGGTGAATCATAATAATATGTAAATATGACAAGATTATAAAGTGTTTGTTTAATCACTGACCCGTTTCTTGGATAGAGTATGTTCTCTCAGTTATACTACTCATCTTGTATATTACACAAATCATAAACATTGGGGACTTTTTTGGATTCATAGTTCCTATAAACTTTGAGTTATGATAAATCTAGAATGAATTGAACTATTCTCTTTTCCTCAGATGTTGTACCCAGATACAGTGGCCCCCAAAAGTATTTAGACAGATATATTTTTTATACCTTGGTCTTTTTGAATAATCAATTCTGATTGGCTGGAAGGTGTGCAATAAAACCATTTAATGCACAGGTAGTTCCAAGTCAGTTTAATCACCGTTCTACATTATTGTAGTGCTTTCATTGAGGCACACACACACATACAGTACGTTACTCGCACACAGAGATTGCGCTGCGCACACAGAAACAGGAACACAGAAACTTGTTGTTTTAAAATTAAATTAATTTGGCTACTGAGTCGCTACATTGTTGCTCTGCAAGGAGGTTGTTATGTCGCTGTTTTTGAAGTAATTAAACTTACAGCTTCATTGCTAATAGAGAGACACATGTACAGGTAATTCACACAAGCATCTTTCTCTCTCTCTCTCTCTCTCTCTCTCTCTCTCTCTCTCTCTCTCTCTCTCTCTCTCTCTCGATAGGCTTCATTAAAATAAATGTTATAATTCAATCCAATAAATGTAACCTTACGGCACTACTTTATCTCTAGCACACACGCTCCGAACCGAGACAAGCGAACCGAACGGTTCGGATGTTTTTTCATGTACCGTGCCACCCCTGCCACACACACACACACACACACACACACACACACACACACACACACACACACACACACACACACACACACACACACACACACACACACACACACACACACACACACACACACACACAGCAGTGGGCAGCCATTTTGCTGTGGCGCCAGGGGAGCGATTGGAGGTTAGGTGGGCAAGGGCACTTCAGTCGTTTATTGAGAATTGAACCTGCAATTGCTGTATATTAGTATTTGTTTGTAACAAATACTGGTATTTGTTATCATTGTATTTTATTTATTATCGTAATCATAAACACTGGTTTCGTAGCACAAATAGTTTTACAGTTTACTGCACTTTGTAGTTGTTCTAGTTAGTGACCAATAAATTGGAAGGCTTGCACATTCAAAGAAAATCGTATACTTCCACATTGCAAAATAAGGTAGATATTGGCAATGATGTGTTTTGGTAGTAGTAGTAGTCAGCTGTAGAGAAAGTTCCAGAAGCTCGGCCTGTGTTATGAGAAGTGTTATCTGCACAGTGCTGAGAGGGTCTGCCAGCAGTGGGACACAGAAGGGGAATATGATAGTTGTTTCTCACTGACGATGTCTTCCAGGAGTACAGTTGATTGTATAGTGTTCTTGTAACAATTTAGCTCCTGTTAGGGTTATTGCAGCTTAATGCTGTTGTAAAAATTGAACATGACACTGGGGTGATTTATCCTCTCTTTGTTTTCTTAACCTTGGATATTGGATTGTTTGTCAGACCATATCACTTTGATTTATGACAAAGTGTGGCACTGATAAAAACATAACAAACACCCTCACACACATACACACCAGCACACATGCACATTATGCAAAAATGAGAATGTATTTTCTGCACAAGTGCAAAAGAAAGAACAAGTGAGGGGAAGTTAGATGGGACGGGATAAAGAGAGAGATGATGTCAGTACAGTGAAGAGTGTCCATTATGAAAATGTTGACATTTTATTGGACTCCCGAGGAAAGTCAGGCTCATTGTCGAGCTAACTAAGGCCCTGTATTGAATTTTTTGAACATGTGCATTACAGCTGCTCCATCTCCTCCACTACAGACTCTTTGGATCAGGGTATTCAATGTTTCAAGAGCTCCAGTCTAATTTCTCTCCTAGCACATGTTGGATGATCACTGAAATCAGCAATGCGCATTTGATAGACATATATATGTCATTTACAGACTAGGCATTATGAAATCATTTACTTGCGGTTCGTGATGCTGCCTCTTGTTCTGGCCTCTGTGCCATTGCACTAGATTTTAAATGATTCTTATTGATATCCTGAGAGTGCAGAACAATAAATCTACAACATTAAAGTGAATATTTTTCACACTAGTGCCTTCCAATACATTCCTACATTCCTCTATATAAATATAATATATATAGTAACTGGTAAGGCCACTCAAACACATTAAAGAACGAGTACGGTAGTATGAAGGTCTTCCAGCATGTATTCAATTGAAATTTCTTTGGGTTAATACATATTCTAAGTTGTCTTTTGAAGAAAGAAGGCCACTTATTAGGACCCCTGTTAGTATGCACCTATGAAGTTTTCACAGCAAACACTCTTTTAGCTTCTTCTCACATTCTTAGATGAATACAGAAGAGATGATCAGAGAATATAATATTTTATCATTAACTCTCGCCTACCTGTCTTTTTCAGACAGCTTGAGAGTTTAGATCTTCATAAATGCTTCAGCTTTAACCTTCTCACCACACACGTTACATGCTGTCATATGTCTGAAGTTTAAATCTTTACTAAAAGGAATTGTTCACCCTAAAAATTTAAATGGTTATTATTTACTCACCCATATGTCCATACTTGTAAAACTTTCTTTCTTCTGTGAAACCAAAATATATTTTTTATAATGTCTCTTTTTTTTTCTCCCCAGTGTTATTTTGGACCCCATTGACTTTCATTGTATGGAAAAGAAAACTCTTTTTTTTAAATGTCTTATTTTTTGTTCCACAGAGAAAAAAAAATTAAAAATCAAGTTTGCAATGACATGAATAGGCTAAATGATGGCAGAACTTTTTTTTTTTTTTTTTTTTTTGACCTCTCCCTTTAAGACTAACTTTCCTGTTATCTCCTTTTGGGTTTAGCCCAGCATTCCTCCCTCTTTCTTTTTTCTTCCTTATAAGTATTATAGTGATGAATCTTCTGCTGTGGTCTGTGCCAGCATAGGACTGACATAACAAAAGTTGTTTAAGTTATCCAAAATAAATAGAGAGTGTTTGAATGGAGATAGATAGCAGAGAGCGGTCTGGGAAACTACAGAGTTTGACTTGTGGAAGTTGCCTTTCTAAACTGTTTTTGTTACCAAGACAAGGAACATTAACTCCAGATGACAAAGAAAGTAAATAATCTATCAGTAGACGACAATAAATGCCATGTGTTGAAGAAGCAAATGAGGCTTGTGCTTTTTCCCCCCATCCGTTCCACTATTCACACAGGTCTAAATGTCGTCGGGATATCCTCCATATTTTCCAGCTCCATGCGGAATCCATCCACATGCGGAGCAGATCACACAGAGATTGGTGAAAAGAAAACTATTAACAATAAGTGATTGCTTACATAAATTCAGACGTTTTGTTAATCTTCATTCTTTCCATTGTGTGTATATAAGCAGAATTTGCATCAGTTCAACACAAACGACACTGTTTTCTCTGCAATCAGCGTTCAGATGCAAGGCCTCAGAACGACTGCAGGCCCGGTTTATGGAGCATATCGGTTGAACACAAAAGGCCAAGTCTCGTGCAACCCCACAGCGCTATTTCACCCATATCCTAAGGGTCATCTAGCTAATTATTTGCCAAAGCATATTCTGAAATTGCAGATAATTGGGGCTGTATGATATTAATGGGAAAGATATGCTTATTAGGATTCCTGGGAATTGCGGTTGATGGGAACAGTCTGTGTGCAGTGAGAAATGATTTAACGCTCTCAGCAGGAGTTGTAGGATTTACCATTGTGGTGCGATGCCATTAATTCTCATTGTGTTGCAAAGCAGCTTGATTGCACACTGTGAACGCTGTTTATGGGAGAATTAGTACATTTTTTGCCACGGTTGTTTTGGTGTTCCACTAAATGCTAATTAGACTTTTTTCACAATAATTAGACCCTCTCGCTAGACAGACCAATTTAACTAGTCCCACATTTGTGACATTAAGAAGATTGAAATACACACTGCTCTGTAATTAGCTTCATGCTAACCACAGTTCCAGGCGAAATAAGGGTCAAACATAGTTTGCTCCAGCAGTTTGACTATTGCTTATCAATTTGCAGTTCTTGCCATTCGATTCGAGTCGTCCTGTGCCGAGTCTGAGCTTTTTTGCTGCAAGTTCAAAGCCGAATGCAGTTCTCCAGGTTACTTGTTTGTGAACTTTTCAGGGGGTTTATTTTCCTAAGGCATGCACTCCTCAGCAGATCGCATGCTGGTGATTGGTGGCAGCGTATTAGAAAAAAACAGCCCATTCCTGAATATAATTGGCTCCCATTCATCATGGTTGTCATGTCACATGTAGTGCTGTGGAGCAGTACACGGCTCACGCATCAATCTCTGGCCGGCTGGCTGACAGGTCTTCTAAAGGGCTCCGGCAGCGGGGAGATGGCATCCTCCGCTTGGGCCTGCACTTTCAAACTCTTTGCTTATGCAGCAGCTGGTATTTTACTTAGGCTCCCCTGGGAGTTTCACAATCATCCACAGGCATGCTGGGGGTTTCAAAAAACGTACCCAATGTGATTTTATATTAACACATCTCTGCTTGTCATGTGGCGTAATGTAGCATGGTTGCTATATGGTAAGATTATGGGATCCAAGCCTTTCAAACTATTAATACGGTACAAACAGCAAACAAATGGCTAAATATGTCCATCTGATGCATGTGTACATAGACCAACGATTAAGAAATAGTAACAGCGGAATATCAGTATGCATTATTATGTGCACTTAATGTACATTATTATGAGTTTGGTTTGCTCTAGAGTGTTCTGGGTACGTTTGGAGCACTCAGAATCTAGAAACCCCTGAAATGTCAAAAATCTTGACATGCTGCAGATATTTTTGAATATGCTGTGATTGTATAGTGTGGAGTGTGGGACCACACATTCTAACAATTTTGTTTATTATTTTATTGCAAATAAAACGTGTGTTCCATTGCTGAGTGTAATAAGACAGGAGTCATATTTTGATAATAATAATAATAATAATAATAATAATTATTATTATTATTATAATATCTGAATGTATTTTATCAGAAATAACAATAATAATAAATTATAGGCCATAGTATTATTATTATTATTATTCCTGATAAAATACATTCAGATATAATAATAATAACAATACATTATTATTATTATTATTTTGATCAAAATGTTATTCTTCTGTCTTAATACAGAGCCATAATATAACTATTATTATCCTTGCTATAATAACACATACAAATACAATTAGTGGTATCACACCATAAGAGAAAAGTATTGTAACAACCTTACTGTGTATTAGTGTACAACCTTACCAGACTTTTAGTTCATAATATTGCTTTATCATTTACATATTTATAGTCTTAACCACTACTCTTATGTTTAATGCTGGGCAATTGGAGTGAACAGGCCTGTGCTTCTCACATAAACCCCTTTGAAGGGTGTTTCAAAATGGCTGCCAGGCTGTGTAGCATATTATTTGCCAGTAAGCCTAACAGAGCAGTCACATGGGTCTAACTGCTGGCTGCTGATCCTGCGCTCTCAGGTCTTTCTGAATGGAATCAGATTTGAACTGAGATATATGTAAATACATCAATTATTAATACACGCATTAGGGAGCGTTGTCTAGGCACGGACTCAAACTTGAACCACGGCCTTCGGGCTATGAGCAGCCCACTCCATCATGTTTTTTTGTTGTTTTTTTCCCTTTGCTCTCATGAATAATTAAAAAACTTAAATTACTTGCCATGTTCAAAATTCATATGCTAGGTTGAGGGAAAAGATACATGAAAATTAATTTTCTTTTCTCTGAGAGTGACAGGAAATCAATTAATCTTGATATATTATTTCATGCAGGACGGGGTACAAGAGGCAGCGGAGAGAATGGCTACAGCTGTTCTCATTGGAAGGGCCATATATTATAGTTGGCGTGTTTGACAGCATCTGAAGGAAATGGCTGAAGGATATCAGGCAGGTGAAGCAACTGTAAAAATTTATTGCAGGATGCAAACTGTTTCCAGGGACTGACATAAACATAACAGTGAAAGGAAAGCAATAGCGAACAATTTTTTTCTCTCTCTCTCTCTCTCTCTATTCCTTAAATCTGAAAATGCCGGTTGTCAATATTTACGGCGGTCCCCTGTGATGCACATTTTGCTCATTTGATTAACTAGTCATATGTTCGCTATTTATTTGTTGTCTCCCACTGCCTTTTTGGGAAGAATAAAGATTTAGCGCCGACTGGATAAATGCGTCCTGGTAATATAACACTGGAGATGGAATGACAGAGCTATTTACAGCTCCCTTAAAGTTTTATAACTTGTCAGTGTTTGCAGCTTGTTGTCCAAAGCTCCCTGTGAGTGTGTCGCGGTTGTAAATAGGAGTTGTGTGCAGAAATGATCGCTCTCTCAAGAGGCTGTCTGTCTCGGTACTGCCGTTTGGACATTTTATACGTCTCACGCTTTTGGTTATGTGTTTGCTCCTTTAGGAAAGAGACCTCTCTCTGTCTGTTTTAAATGAGTACGCCTTGTTCGGCCCCCGGCTGAAGGTCTCAATTCCTGTCTGTGCGCTATCACTTTACCACATTAATATATCTCAGCTCCCGCTCCTCATCTTCCTCCGCTTATTTATTATCTGTCTGTGTGAACTTGAGATTAAGGTCACCAAATGAGTCGCTCGCATGACAGCTATGATTTCCATCTTAAAGCGACAACGTCCGTGACTTTGAAATAGCATGCAAGCTCTTCATGTATGTGTAGCACGTACCTTGCCGTCCTTGCGCATGATAGTTTTGGCATACCACGACCCATACGGAAGGTCCCGCTCGGTAGTCGAACAGGCCATCCTGCTTACTCAAAGATTAATCACAGTGCTTCCCACAGTCATTGATAGTGAGTGGCAAGTGACTGGCATGCCATAATTCCCCAACTATTTGTTTTGCTGGACGAGGTGTCAGTGGCCAAACAGTTGTTCCCTCTTGCTCTCGGTGAGCTGCGCACAAATAAGTCATAAACGGTGGCGTTGTGTCCTCGGCATGCCTGTGTCATTCTCAGCAGTGGAACATATGCCTCTGTACCTTTGAGGGGAAAAAATGGGCAAGTTTGTCACTACACGTGTTGGCAGTGCAGTGTGTCCTGCCAAAGAGAAGAGGACTGCGTCGAGCCGCGCAATAAATTCCGCTCCATTTATGAACAGATTTCTCTGGTCAACATGACTGGTAATCAACAATCAGTAAACATCTGTTACTATCTATTAATAACACTGCCTGACAAATTTATGGCCATGGACTGCTGGCATATTCATATGAAAATATATTTCCCACAGCTGACGGGGTGCAGCTTGGTGCTGTGGTCGACACAATTTGTAAATGTGAAATTAGAGAGCAGAAGACAACTAAATTAAAAAGGCAAATGACCCTGGCCAGATGGAGCTCAATATAACAAATGTAATAAGTTGTTGAATTGCCAGTTGTACAGACGATGATGGTGAATTGATTTTGGGAGCCATGGTGAGCCAGATGATGGGTTATGTCCACTTCTAAGACTGATTTGATGATATAATTTAATGAATGGAGTTGGAAACAATGTTTTGTTTGTGGGTCAAACTTTTGACACTTATATAGTTTATTCATGCTAAATGGATGGGATTAGTTTCTCAATTGAAAAAGTCAGTGTTTTATTGAAAAAAATTCAATAAAATTGTGGAGCACACTACAAAACAACATTAGTTGAATACTGAATACTGTGTGTATGTATGCACAGGGCTTGACATGTGTGGCGTGTAACTCAGTCACTCCTACTAGCTGCTTTAGTGGGTTGAATTTTATATATAATATATACATTTTCAATTGTAGGCATCTGAAATAATAAACTAAGTGCAATGTAGTTTTGTCAAAAATATCGCTTATTCAATACATATCGATAATGAAATATCTTCTGAAACGCTTCCAATACTAATTTTCCATACCAGCTGTGCTTTCTCGCTCTCTCATCTTTCTGGCAGCAAGTTGACACGCAAACCCGCCTCCCGTCACTCACTCGTTTCATTCGCTCTGAATGAATATTGTTGGTGTTACAGGGCTTGAGTTTAATTAGAGGGATTGCGCATAATTTTACTCATTCCCGCAGATTTTGTGCATAAAGTTGCTTTCTTTTCCCCTGCTTATTGCGTTTAAACAAAATACACACAATATATATATATATATCTCTGTGTCCTGTGATGCCTGGTGCAACTTCATTATTAATTTAGACCTTTTTGACAAACAAGTACTGCTGGAATCCTACTTGAAAGAAGATTAATTTAAAAACTAGTGTCCGAGAACAGAAATAGTATCAGGGTCAGGTATGATATTATTTATTAATAAAAAAAATTATAATAATAATAATAAAAAATCTAACCAAAGCTATTTTTTTGTTGTTGTTGTGCTGCCTGGCCATTATTAATTTAGACCTTTTTTGCAAAAAAGTGCTGCTGGAATTCAGACAGGAATAGTTATTTTGTAACATTATAAATGGCTTTACTTTTGATCAATTGAATGCATCCTTGCTGAATAAAACTTAGAAGTTCTTCAAAAACAACAACTAACCAACCCTAAACGTTTAACATGAAGCCATTAATGTGTGGCTAAGCAGTGTAGTTCAACTCAGTGGTGTTGATGCTAATAGCGCAATAGCATGGCATGGATACAGGGTTCACATTAGTGTAACAATACACTGTAGTATCATTAGTTTTGGGTTGAGTAAAACAACATTTTCACCCTGCTCTCCACTAGATTTTACTACAGGAGTTATTTTAGGAATTCAGCTTGGTCAAATTCTTGCTGCTTATGCTAATATAAAGCAATCATGCATTGCTCAGCTAATATGTGCAGTTTAGCATGGGATCCTTTTTTATTCCTTGACAACAGTTTGGGGGATAAGGCAGAGGTCTCTATTGATGCTGATGCATCATGCTTATACTGTAGGCTACAGGATATTAACATTTGCTGTCCTGTAAATGGATTTGCTCTCATAGGGCAAAGAATACATTTATTTGGGTTGAAGACTGCATGCTAATGAAATAGATCATGGGCAGTTCCATTATGAAAATGGTTTGCTGCACTTTTCTAGTGGCCTGATGTTTTATTTATGACTTCTTTGATAACTTTCATAATGATTAGCGTTATATTAAAATATGTATAGTTCGTCTGAGCTTCAAGCATTTTATTTAGTTTCATTTAAGCCTCTAAATGTAAATATGGGGTTAATGAAGTCTTGCTCTAAGGAAGAAATAATATTTCTTTTTAATGGAAGCTACCCAGGCACTCTAGTAATTGGTTAATATATTATTTCATAGTCTTTTCAAGGTAGAGGTAGACAGTAGTTCCATTTGTCAAACAATGAAACATAATTTTGACTAGAGCTTTACTATGTTACATCATGTGATGTATTTTTTTTAAAGGTAAAGACAGTGTTCTTAAAGATAGATCATCTTTAACTAATTTTATGTAGGATGTCTCATTCAGCAGCTAATTTTAGGAATACATTTATAGCGTAGTTGCAAAACAAAAAAGAAGTTAATTAAGGGAAAAAGTATTGGGTCTCATAATGAATAAAAATATGAATAATCCGCAAAGATATTATTGAATGAGACTCTCATTCAATAATATCTTTGCGGATTATTCATATTTTTATGCACAGGAAAGCCTTTTACGGAAAAAAAAAATTGGTCTAATTCACAACACGTGTGTACGCAAATGAATTTGTTCTTAATCTTATTTTAATGTTAATAGATTTGGATTATTCTAAATGTGTGACCGCATGCCTAAGCTTAGTATTTGCATAAAACACACCCAAACCATCTCCATATAAGGACTTTTTT
This sequence comes from Squalius cephalus, assembly GCF_949319135.1. Classification (NCBI taxonomy): domain Eukaryota; kingdom Metazoa; phylum Chordata; class Actinopteri; order Cypriniformes; family Leuciscidae; genus Squalius; species Squalius cephalus. The sequence goes on from NC_137142.1 coordinate 28,575,764, forward strand.
TTAGTCCTTTTTTCTTTTAGAGTTTTCTTTACAGCCCTTCATCATTCTAGGCAAACGCTCTCTAAAGAAGCCTCTCACCTGAGAGTACATGCAGCAAGATCTTCAAGTATGTTATCCTCAAAACAAGTTAAGGGTGTGTTCACTCTTGGCAGGTTTGGTTCAATTAAAATGAACTCTTGCTGTGATTGCTCTTGGTGTGATTGTTTTTTTAGTGTGGTTTATTAGAACAAGTGTGAACGCTGCCATCCAAACCCTGGTTAGCACCAAACAAGCAGACTGAGACCCACCTTTTTAGGGGTCTCGGTCCACTTCCAAATAAACTCTGTTGTTGTGCGACCGAGGGTATGTTTACCTGTCAACGATGTACTAAAAGCAAAAAAAAATTTTCCTTTGCATCAAAACGATCCCTGTTCATATGGATCTGTGAAAATGACTAAAAAACAATGTATTAACAGTATCTTTTTCAAAAACTTGCACTTTGAAACCCGTTTTCAAAAGTTTGACCACTGTTGACCATGCTGACCATTGCAGTAGTTGGAAACACCATCTCGTTGCAGCAGATCTTTGTTTGTGTGTTTAACAGAGGAACTCTTGGCACTGTTTTGACTCCTTTACACATTTTATAAGCTCTTCATGAGTACTTAGCTGGTAAAGATTTCATCATATGTACACACATACTGTACAACGGGTGCATTTAGCCCAACACACAGCATTGTTTTGAATGTTCTGACAGTTCTGTTGCAAATGATCAAATTATCTTTAGGTCCGGTGTTAAAAATGACAGTGTGAACTAGGGCTGGGTAAATAATAATATTGATTTCACGATTTTAATCGATTCTTAAATCCCAGGAATCAATCTTTCGGTCTATGCTGTTATCAGTTGATGAATGAACAAAATTTGTAGCACTCCTCCCATCCAATAAATCGCCACAAACTTTGTGCTTTGTTACTTCTGATATGAAACAAAGTCACATCTTTCAAATTCTGACAATTTTATTATGAGATTCAAACACATTAATACCATTAATGTGGCGTGACAGATCGCTGTAGCGCCTCAGTTCAAGAAAAACGGCAGCGTGGAGCGCCCATGAACTGATAATCTCTTCCGCATTACTACTAGTTACAGCACAAAATAAACATGAATGAACATCAGAAGTTATTTTGAAAGATACAGTACAACTGACCGTCATCTGTGTCATGTCACATGTAATCGTTCAATCAGTGTTTTAACCGTGGAAAGACATCAAAAACAGCTTGTAAACAATGTCACATAATGTTACATTTACCTCAGAAAAGCCATTTAATGACCAAAAACCAGTTAGTCAGCTAGAAAAAAATAACGTAGAGAGGAGTAATTAGCTAAATGCATACACTATTGCATATTTATTGCTTTTACTGTTCCTGTTCTTCAATATTTAATGTATGTTGGGATAAATCCGTTTTTTGACAGCCATCATTTAAATGTTTTTTTTTTTAATGAGTAGAAACATTTTAATTATTAATTATTAACATTACATTAATTATTTCATTAAAAATTATTGTTATTATAAAAACTTATATGTAAGCTCATTATGTGCGAGCTCATTAAAAATAATAAGCTCAGACCTTAAAGATTATACCTCTCGTTAGTTTCATATGGATTACTTGAACAGAGAATATTTGTTTTCGATATGAATTACTTAATTTTAAAGTAGACACTTCTAAAGACATATCTCTCATGTCTATGTGGCAAGTATTCGCTAAGTTTCGGTTAATTTTTGTGACGTGCTTCAGAAAGAAGTTCACAGAGACTGAGATTGCAGAAAGCGGACCCAGTTTGTTTTCTTTATTTTACAAAAGCACAAAGTTTTGCCTTTATTGTGAGTGTACACAAAAAGTGAAAGTGTAAATACACCCTAATATAGACCCCGATTACAGACCTCTCATTAGCCAGCTGTACATATGTATATCAGCATTTTCATGCAGAGGAACTTAATAGCTCAAGCTATAGTGCACCTTTTCTTTATCTTTTACTGTATATGATGAAATATACAGTATAAAGATTAAATATCTAAAATGTAATCTTAACATGTTTATAAGGATATCATACTTTTTTTTCCATAAATTTAGAATAAATGTTATTAATGAATCATGATTTGTTTTTATGATTTCATGCATACATTTTGTCCATATGTTGTTTTTATGAAACTGTCCTACTGCCCTATGCTGTTTTTTTGGGCACCGCCCTCTTAGCGTCTCACTGCTGGGGGGTAAAAAAAGGAAAATGAAACCCAACCCACGACTGACAGGCTCAATTTGTTGTGTGGATGACACAGGAATGACACATAGTAGATTATAAAATGCAGAGATGTGCAGAGGTCAGATAAACAATTTGCCACCAAACTTGTGTACCCATAATGCTCTCTGCCCCGTCTGCTCAATATCAGGAAGGTGGGGGGTTTCGGGAGCACAAAAGAATGGCTAGGAAGCCTGGGAGCCGATGGCAGTCAGGTTTGCATTTTTTTTCTGGGTTAATTCACTGGATGAAAAGCTGCACTGTGAGATGTGTCATATATCAAAGGCAGGGCATCAGTAATCTTTGCTCAAGGGCATGGATAACAGACAGATAGACATGTGAATGAGATGGAAAAAAAGCAACTCATCCTTTTCTGCTAACACCACAGAGGAGATAAAGGAAGATTTATGAGTCATCTTGGACCACATACCAGCATGCGGCCCCATTTTTCACATGCTCCAAAAATTGGTGCTGGAAAGCAATCTGCTTGTCACTGTGTCCATCAGGTACTTCAGGAGGAAATTGGGTCCTTCGGGCTTTTTACTCCACAGTCAGCTATTTTCTTTATAGCGGTTTTGTTTTTAATGGTATCCATAAATATATGTAGGGTTATAAGTACCTTTATCACCCGAGCTGTTTTTTTATTTATTTTTTTTTTTTTTTGCGGGATGGGATGTCCAAATCTGTGCACCTCCTTTTTGAGGCAGCTATGCAGAGAATCATGGGAGCTCACGGCTGCCTAATGCAGTGATTGACACTGATAAGATGGTATGACTACCCTCTTGTTCAAAATGATTGGCAGACATTTCCAGTCGTGCCACAAGGAAAATGTGCGAGTGCATGTTTGCAAGTGTAGAAAGTGTGTGCGCGTTATGATATCTCACAAGCTGAAAGTTTCTTACTGGCATTTGTTTCAGTACTGTGGAGCTTAGTAAAAGCATCCCTGGTTAATTTAATGATGATTCTGTGGCACTTAAAGAATGTGTTTTAGTGTTATAAATAGCCTATTAATGCCAACATTTCTCAGGCTCTGAAAAGACTAACTGTTCTGGGTAATATTAAATGGTTAAGTGTAGAAACTCCAAGCTAATCATTAGGAGTCTTTCTGCTTTATGAGAACATGAGAAAATGGATTATCAACCACTGACAAATGTTGCGCTAGTGTTAGTCATGTCCCCAACTGAAGCTTCTTGGCCAAAACTCAGAGTAATAGAGCCACTTGTACACCCAAATTATTGTTCATATTATTTAAACAGTTAGCCCATTTACCATATTAAAAAACAACATGACATTTGAATTCATAACATCTGGTTCCTTGTTCTAGCATTTCTGCATCTCTTCCCAAATTAAATCTTAATTTATACAGACTTTTCACTGGCCAGAAAGTTATTTTGAAATGATGGTAGTCTGGTTTGCATTTTTGAGACTGTTCAAAAAGTTTGTAGTGTCTTTTATGACAACAACTCATTTTTTTGACATTCTAAACACCCACACCCACACCCACACCCACTCAGCGCGAGTGGAGGGTTAGGAGTGGAGTTTGTTTGAGCCAAAAATGTGTTTAAGTAAAAAATAGGTGTTCAAATTTGCTTTGTCGTTGAGGTGTTATTTTTCCTCGGAATGTGTTAATTGACTGGCAGCTTTAAAGAGGCCTGGAGTTACATCACAGGTGCTTGTGACCAAAGTTCTGAACTGCCATTAATTAGCTGGAAAATATCTGAAGTCTATAACGTAGGCCTATGCTCTGAAACTTTTATAATTTTCTTGTTTAAGTAGAGTAATGTTTCACATTTGCAAAGTAACATACAGTGGGCTCCAAAAAATTGAGACAACTTATGAAAATGCTTCTATTTTGCATTTTTTAATACTACTTTTTTTCCCACCATAAATTATATTTAACAAATTGTGTGAAATGTACAACTGAAAACTTAACATTAATCCCAGATTCTTACTTCATTATAGTAACATAGTGCAGAAACCTAAATATTTAATGTCCATTTTGTTTTGTTTTTTTAGGATTCCAAAAAATGTACAAAACCTTGGCATTTTAAATGTGGTCTTAGACATTTGCAACTCACTGCGTTAGTGCTGTGTTTTCACTGAACATTGGATGATTAATATTTTATGCCTCGCTCTCCGTTGGCCAGAGTCTTTAACATACATACCCCAAAAGCACTCAGTGTCAGCATCCATGTGTTAGATTTTTTTCTTCCCCTCTCTTTATCTGGCGTATCGAGTTACGTGTAAGAGGAAAGCGTCTCATGGCTCTGCTCGGCTCTCGTAGAGCTGCCAGCTCAAATGGGACAGTGGGATTGGGCTTAGCACAACAGGCATATTGACTTTGATATCCTATCTGTTACCACTACTTCCCTTTTACATGGCTGCCAGCAGAGATGACATTAGTGCATCAACCGCAGTGCTAGCAGAGGGATTTCTTAACCCAGCGGTGGGTGGGACATGTGTTCACTCCTGTCTCAGCCCCGGGTAGAGAGGACACGGCCCTCACACCCCTCTCACACTGTTACTCCCACAGTCACACAGACCAAAAGAAAGGCGGGTCAAGGTGAAGGCACAAGCAGATGTTTTGATGGTAATTGCAAAGCAAAAAGGGGTGAAGACCGGCAGTGAGATGAAAAAAAAAAAACATGTATTTGTTGTGAGTGTTGTCACCGTCAGGGCCAGGAGCACATGTCTTTCAGCCGTTCGAGCTCCACCGTACCTGCTGTTGCTGTCAGGCCTCCTTGCCAACTGTGACATCTGTTCCTAAGAGCGCCTGGCGAATCTGAATGCCAATATCCTTGCCTTGAACCGCAACAGAGAAGTATTTGTCACTCAGCGACAATCATCCCTCAAATGAAAGGTTAGCAAGACGACGCGGGCCTTTAATCAGCCGGTTGGAGTGCGTCTGTCAGCAGTGCCTTTTAAGCATGCAGGATCCGAGACTAGCCACCAATGAGTCAAGTGATTGATCTGCCCAAATCATTTTCCTTTGCCACTGTCAGTGGAAAGCTGATGGCAAGTTTGCCGTCAGGGGAGATTAAATATGATTCCTCTCTGGCTCCTGATGAATCCTCTTCTTGGAACACTCATTCTTTGTCACCCTGAGGAACGGAGTTTAAGCCTAGTTGAGACTGAGGTCATAAAAAAGCTGTCTGCTCGTCATGTCATTAAGAGCCTCGCTCTAATAAGAGTTTAGCTTCATACGGGTCACGTTCTCACACTTTAATGTCAATCTACAGAAAACAAGAGGCTCGGGCTGTGTTCCAAAACCTAGTGTGCTACCTATGTAGATTGCAACTAAAGACATCATATAGTTAGCCAGATTACAGAAGTGAAGGCAAAAGTGAATTTTCAGCAGCATGCATGCTAAATAAAAATATTCATTTCTTTAAAAACAAATCTGGGCACACTTTAGTTTAAATGCCCATGTTTCAAAGCAGCTTTACAGAGATAACAGGAAAATAATGCAAAAAAATTTGTCTCCAGAAGAAAATGGCGTCACAGTCCAACTTAAGTAAGTTTAGTGATGTTTCATTGTTGTTGTTTTTTTTAAAAAAAAGAAGTTATTAATTTAGTTCATTTATATACATATAGCCGCTCTGGAGTAAACCATGATGTCATCGTCCAGCTCAGTTCAGTTCTTGTATAAAAGTGTCAATGCAGGCAGATCAATATTATCGTTGAATATTAAATTAAATGTTAAATTTAATGTCCCCAACTAATAGTGAGAACTGGATCCTAAACTAATGTGTTACCCAAAAACCGTACTGACCCCAGACTTTTTTTGTGCACCTACTTTTAGCCAAATTCCAAATTGGCCTCAGTATCCCTCATGGAGAAGGCAATTCCATAATGCATTGCAATTATATGTTGAAAGACTGTTGACTATAGGCCTTATAATGAAGCATATTTCTGCACTATGTTACTATAATGAAGAATTATCATTTATAAAGAAAAATATTGATAAAACTATGAAAAAACTATATCTAAGTAATATCTATGTGTGCTATGTAATTTGATTGTTAGAGTATCATGTTTTTAGCTTAGCATCATGCTAACTCCAATACCAAATATTTTCAGTCTCCCTTGAGCTTTATGTGAAAAACTGTATTTTTATGAAACAGTGTTCCATATCAGTCACTAATATGGTTATGCTGACTATATAGACAGCAAGGCAGCTCACTAGGTTTCAGCCTCTTTCAGTATCCTCAGTCAGAAGGAACGGTGTATGAATAGTCAGAAATGACATATTTGTGCACGCAAGTACGCATTTAGTATTTTGTTTGTATTATCAGGTAGTAGTTTAGTCAGCTGTAGAGTGAATCGAGAGCTTTGTAACTGGAAAAGTAATTGCATAGTGAGAGTTTTGCCCGTCATGATAAAATGAAGTGCAGCGTCTTTGCTAAAGCTCACACACACCCCAAAACTATAAAATGCTCATGCTTAAAACACTGTTGCATTGAGTGGAAAGGACAGGATTACCACATCATTTGATCGTTCAATTGCAATATGATGTTATTTTAGCAAGTCTCATTCCACTAACTTGGAATTAACTGATTTATGTGGTTATTACTGAGCCCACATCCACAATAGAAATGACACATGAATCAGAGTTTTACTGTAAGACAAATGTTTTTTCAATCAAAGAGCGAGTGCTCGCAGTTAAAGGAATCCTCATTAGGCTCTCGTTATTGGCTAAGTGCTTCTCATTTTCTTGCTGAAAGCTGGGCCTCACTGATCTTTATGCCCCTCTTAAGATTACCTCCAACATCACTCTCTGTTCATTTGCTCTTTGTGACGCGACAGTTACATTTATTTTTAATGTCCAGACCGTGTCGTTGACCTTCAATTCCTGCTGAGGCTAGCACCTGCTGACCCTGCCCTTAAATCTGTCAGGGTGGAGATATATTCAGGCCTGCTATATGTTAGGCCGACCTGGGCCTGCCTGTCACGTCCCTCGGATGTTCTACATCTTGTTTGGAAAACATTCCCGACGTTACGTTCTACGACCTTTTCCATTGAGCGAGGTGGCTGCCGAGCGACTCCAAGAGGGGGGAAATTGAGCTGTTTCATTCCTCCCAGAGGAGACTCACATTTCATTCTCTGGCCATTTATTTGAAAGCTATCATTTTCTTGAATTCATAGCTGAAAATTGGCATCGATTCGCAGGATGATGGATGCTGAGAGTCCCTCTATTGACACTGCCATTGACAGTTTTCAGTAAATTCTGCATCTAATTATCACTCTTGGCTAAATGATACTCCTGGATGCTTTGGAGAGATGGTCGATGAGACTGGCTGTATTGTTCCTGAAGGCCCTATTGAGCTGTGTGTCAGGACTGTGTGATGTAGCACATTTCTCTCAGTTAGCAACTATTGTGTAATTAAACCGAATGCTGACAGGCCATCAGTGCTAAAAAAAGATAAGTTGCAGTGATTGATGTAATTAATTGTTTCTTTTTAGTGGTTTTAAATTAATTTTTCAGTATGTTTTATGAATTGTTTTCAAATTGTAAATGTATTTTTGGTTTAAAGGTTTGCTACATGTATTTGGACACTTAAAGAGATAGTTCACTTTGAAATTAAATTTTGGTATGTTTTAGCTTACCTCAAGGGCATCCAAGATGTAGGTGTCTTTGTTTCCGCAGTAGTTTCAATTTTGATATTTTTAGGTCAAACCGTTCTTGTCTGTCAGTCGTACAATGCAGGTCTATGGTCACTATCTGAAAGAGCATGCACAGAGAAGTCCAAATTAAACAATTCCCCATTGTAAGTACACATTGATGGCCTAAGACACGAAACGAGCGGTTTGTGTGAGAAAACGAACAGTATTTATAATGTTTTTACCTCTTGTACACAACCACATCCAAGTGATCTGAGGGCACGCTCGCTTCCGGCGCTTTCTTCTTCTTGTTTTTTTTTTTACGGCGGATCGCAAACAAATATGTGCATTACCGCCACCTATCTCAGAAATGGACCATTGACACTTTCCTATACTTCTTTAACCTATCAACCGACATAAATTCCCCTTATTTACCCGCATAGAGGCTTAATAGAATTTCATCCGGCGCTGCGTGTTCAGCTACTCCGTCCACTCTCAGCCCCCATGACAGAAAAAAAAAAACGCGTCCAAGTGATCTGAGGGCGTGCGCGCTTCCTGGTGTGTGACGTGTGCGCGCTGCGCAAGCACCGGAAAGCGGCGGAATTAAATGAGGTTTTTTTTTCCTGTCATGGGGGGGAAATGGTAATTTTTCCGCAGCGCCAGATGAAATTTTATGAAGCCTCTCTGCGGGTAAATAAGGGGAATTTATGTCGGTTGATAGGTTAAAGAAGTATAGGAAAGTGTCAATGGTCAATTTCTGAGATAGGTGGTGGTAATGCACATTTTTGTTTGCGATCCGCCATAAAAAAACAAGAAGAAGAAAGCTCCAGAAGCGCGCGCGCCCTCAGATCACTTGGATGTGGTTGTGTCCAAGAGGTAAAAACGATATAAATACTGTTCGTTTTCTCACACAAACCGCTCGTTTCGTGTCTTAGGCCATCAATGTGTACTTACGATGGGTAATTGTTTAATTTGGACTTCTCTGTGCATGCTCTTTCAGATAGTGACCATAGACCTGCATTGTACGACTGACAGACAAGAACGGTTTGACCTAAAAATATCAAAATTGAAACTACTGCGGAAACAAAGACACCTACATCTTGGATGCCCTTGAGGTAAGCTAAAACATACCAAAATTGAATTTCAAAGTGAACTATCCCTTTAAGACACACCTAATGTATGAATATCAATACACTACTGTTCGAAAGTTAAGAAAGTGTATGTCTGTGTATGTATATACAATATGAATATACAATAGTAAAAAATAAATAAAAAAAATAACTTAGATCATTTATTTAAAAGTAATTGCATTTTTTTTTAATGAAAAGTGGTTATATAAATGTTGTTTTTTTTCAATACGATCTTATGACTACAAATAAATACCACTCTTAGTTTTAATCTGAACGCTTACAGCTAACACACTCTTTGACTGACACACTTCATTGACCTTGGGTGTTAGATGCCAGGAAATGGCACCTGCTGAAGGAGTCGAGGTGGGACAGGGCTTTCCAGGTGAGCTATGTAATTCAACCCTAAAGCAGCCTTCCTTTTCCCACAGCAGCTATGAATCGACACTTTAGCAGAGCTAATGGCTCACTCCAGCCCTTTCACAGGCAGACTATTGTTCTGTGAAGCGAGCACAGAGGGAGGGGGGGTATGGTGTAATCCTGAACGTGCCCTGGATCAGTCTGTTTGAATTTCACACCGACATTGATGTGCATGTCCGTCCTCACTGAAGGTCCTCTATGTGTGCCGTTCCCAAGAAGACACGCCACAGGATCACATAACTATCACTGCCCCTACCTCACTGTGTCTGGTCACCCCTGTCAGAAGGTGAGGACCCGCTACAAAGTGTGGAACAAGAATAACAAGAATGCAAACTAGTGCATTTGCGATGCATTTACAGGGGCTCTGTACCAAACATAGTGTCCTTATAAGGATGCATACAAAATGAATGGAACCTCATAAGTGACCATTTTGGCTCGTCAGACAAATACATGTAGCGCTATACAAATGAAGCCCACAGGAGTCTCTATTTTCAATATATTTCAATGGAGTTGGTGTAGAATCTTGCTAATGCTGCAAAAGTCAATTCCCGTCAACTTTATTTATATAGTGCTTTGTACAATACAATCTGTATTGTACAAAGCACTATATAAATAAAGTTGACGGGAATTGACTTTTTAAAGCAGCTTTACAGTGATAAACAGGAATGATGAAAACAAAATTCAATTGTGCTGTAAAGTTCATTGTTCAACTGAAGTCAGTTCAATGTTGATTCAATCCTGTACAATAACTTTGTAAAGTTAATAAATCATGATATTAGTTCAATTCAGCTATAAAGCAGCTTTGCAGAAAACAGGGATGTCTAAAGCTAATAATAAAGCTTGATGAGCAAAAAAAAGTTTAGTTTTAGCTTTTTTTTTATTATTTTTTATGGTGTGTTCTGCACTGTCAACACTATTTGGACCTCATCGCCGGCTTTTTGGCTAGGCTAATTGAGCATGCTGAATCTGCGTTGGTGAGAGAGAACTCTGATTGGCTGTTTGGCTTAGAGAACCCAGTCAGTGCATGAGAAGAAAAGTAAAAGTGATGAAAGCCAGCAAAGACAAGTCAAGACTGCACTGACAGAAGGCTGTTCTAAAACATTCCAATTCGCAAATCTTTTCATAACATTGTGGCCGTCTGGAATGAAGAGAGTGATCAACATGATTCATATTCAAAATGGTACAAGAGCCCTGCTTTGTTTACAGTTTGTATATCCGCACAGTCCTGGTTCCGGTTTTCCTTTTTGAATGACGGATATGGACTACTGACACTTGGTGCAATGGTACAATGTGTAAAACAGACAGAGTTTCTCTAATGTACTGTATGTTTCTGTTGATGGACATGTTTCATGTGAGAGTAGCTGTCCAATCAGCTGTTAGTATGTAAATTTGTTATTGACATCACAGTTACTCACGTGCTGGTGTGTTGCAGTTCAGCATGGCAAGCGAAGGAGTCAAGCCGCTGCCTGCATCATATTGACCTAAATCTCATGTCTGGGAACATTCTGGCTTCGTGAGTACAGTATATGTGAGACCGAAACATGAGTCCAGCATGATAATCACTCTGGACAGTTGACGGAACTGTCATTGTCCTTATTGGGTCAGTGCTCACTAAAGTTTATATATTTGCCCGTGTTTTTAAGCATTGCCAATTTAAACATTCAAGCACAAGAAGACGGGAAAGACAACTCTTGTGCGCTGTGAGAAGTTTCGTGTGCACACACATCAGATCCGAAGCATGCACCGAAAAGCCACGTCTCAGACAGCTCGTGAATACTAAATTAAGTTCTCATTTAAGTCTTCTTGTGCTTAAATGAACAAATTCACACAAAAATTGTCAACATGTCTGTCTTGGCGAGTATCCTAAACATAGTCGAAAAAGAAATGTCTTAAATGCACGTAAACAAATGAGAAAAACAACGCGTGTGTATCAGTATATTTGATCCGTGCATTATGTCCTAAAGTGACAGCAGCCTAATATTCCTGCTGCTGTCTGTTTTTCATCAAACAAAAAAAAAGGCAAAGAAACCACTCACTGCTCCTGACTGAATTATGCGCTTGAATGTTTTGTAACTTTAATAGGGATTAATCTTTATTTAATTCTTACACTGTAGATTAAAGGCAGTGTTATTTTACATTTGATTACTTTATTCAATTTCGGTACCTGAAAACTACTGTTAGACCTAAGTGGAAAACCTGAAAAGCACCTTTTGTTATCTTTGCTCTATTTAAATTATTTGTGCTATTGCTTGTAGTTTGATTATTTGTTCTTATTTTCTTTATTTGTATTTGACAGTAGTCCTTTTTCCCTGAACATAGCACACCGAACCATACAGCAACTGTGACCCTAAAATGTGATACTGCTCCTTCTGATGCCTTACAATGCCTATGCTGCTCACTAGGTTTTAGAACCTAGTCTATGTGCTATTTTACCCAAGCAAACTAAATCCATGTTCTACCTCTACAATCTCACTATAACCTGTCTTATTTATGTGGGTTTTTATGTGCCCACAACAGCAGCGCCAGCTGTTGTACGTAGTACTCAGGGCAGACTGGTGAGATGGCAGCAACGTGGCACTAGGCAAGCAGAGAGCATATGGCCTGGATGGCGTGACACAGCACACTGAACAGAATGCAATACTGCCATCTCCCCTCCGGGACTGTCACCATGAGGAGCAGCCCTCCAGACACAAATCCAAAACTACATCAGATCAAACTGTATTTGTGAGCTAAGTGCCTAGGGGAGACTTGTCTTCTGAGGTGTAGCTTGGCAAATCGCCTTGAATGGGAAAAAGGGAAAAATGAGAATGGCTCCCCCCCCCACCCAAGGTCTTATACGAGCACTTTTTCATTCCATAAGTGACAAATTATCAAGGTTTTTGTTGTTTCCGCTGCTCAAATTGTTTGTTTACTTCATCTGCCTTTTGAAAGGGTTATGTGTGCACTCAAGCACGATTTCTCTTTTTTTCTCACTTTGCTAGGTGGTTGGAAAATGTCATAAAGTCAGATCCAAATCTAGTTCATGTTGGCGTTCATTGAACTAGACAAACTCAAGCTCACACCAATGACATTGAAATAAATTGATATAATGACACGAGTTTATGCCTCGCTGTTGTATGAAGTGAAAATCTAGCCCTATGATTTCAGGCTTTGCACTTTGAATGGCATGTAATGTGATCCTGGACCTGTCAGGGAAAAATAAATCTACTTTTCCTCATCCGTTTTATGTATGAGCAGTGCTTATGTGTTGCCATGGGTTATTTTAAGAGGCAATGGAAGAGGGTTGCTGGGGTCACTGGTTCAGAGTCCACCTATGTCACGGAGCACAGATAATTGCTCAATGGCCAGAAGGCTTTGATTGGCTGCGCGGCTGCTGTCTCGGTGGACACTGAATGCGTTCGGTTCAGGAAGACAGGAGTGGGCGGATGGGTTCATATATCAGGATTTTCTTACTCCCTCTCTCTCTTTTTTGTCTTTACCTTCACTGAGGTCATAAAGGCAAAGAGGGTCACTCAAAGTTCAGTTGAAAATGGGTCATTGCTGAACACAACAACTGGTCTGTTTACTGACAGAACAACCTTTAGCAGGCGTGGGTTAGTGCAATAATTCTCAGAGATGCAAGAAATGTTGAAAAGGTGTTTGTGTTGATGCATGTCAAAGAGAGATGTTTGTGAAGGTCTTAGCCTGGTATATTTGTTAAGACCAACTTTTTAAGCACCGTATAAGCTGACACTGATGCAATGATTTCCTTTATCTTTCTTTTTTCATTTTTGCACTATAAGTAGGCACAGCCCGAAATCCGCTTTAGTAATTGAATCCATTCTGACACTCTTTCATGTTAGTCTACCCACCAAAGCTTTTATTTTACTCAGTACAAGTCTTATGTGAAGAAACTGCTCCAGGTTACCAGCATGGTGCTTTCCAATATTCAACATATTTTATACCCCAGCCCCAGTCTGTCTTTTGATTGCATGGGCTTCCTCTCAAACCTCCAGCGAGGCTCCAGGTTGTGGCGTCGTGGAGGGAAAATCGGAGCTGCTGTTAGTGCCAGGTGGAATATTCCAGAAGACCCGAGGCAGATGCGCAGTTTCTCGTTTCGCCCGCAAAGGATCAAATCTTACCTTCAAGTATGCCATGGGTCCTGATATGACGCATGATAGTGCGTTAGTGACAAGGCAAGAAACGCCCGGCTCATGTATGCTGGGGTAGCCTTGTAGTGCCATTACCAGCAGTCGCACGGCAATGTGAGCCCGATCTGACGGTTGATCTGAGTGTCACGCTGCAAAGGCCTCTTTTTCTCCCACTCCCTTTCTGCTCTGTCAGGAAAAAGAACAAGCCGAGAGCGGACGCAGAGGTGTTTGCCATGCCAGACGGCTCAGGAGTCTCGGCAACAAATCGCGGCCCCTGGGTTGAGGAGCCGATTGTTTCTCCTTTTTTTCAGTCTTTGCCTCGCCTGCGAGTTTACATGACCCTTCAACTCTGTTTCCACACAGGCTGTTGAGTTGTGCTCACAGGCTTCTATGTGTGTTGTAAAAAAGGCAGCTTTGTCACAGGGGTTGCTCTAGTGGGATGTTGAGTTCAACAGTCTTAGCAAATAATAATAATAATAATAAAAGTGCCTGTTTCTGTGCTGGCCGGCTCGCTACTGTATATAAAGTGAAACTGTCAGAACGCCAACTTCATTAATCAGCCTGCAGATGAAGAATTGTGGTTTTGACTGGGTTAGTGCTGTCAGCAGGTTTAATGTTGAATAGTGTGTCCCAATGGGTAGGAATTATTCTGAATGGAATTTTAAATCACACTGCTGTCATAAGTTAAGATCCTAAAAGCCTCACGTTGCGTTTACGTCTTCATCTTCTGAGTCTTTTTTTTTTTTTTTAAGTAATTGTAATATGTTCTGTATTCTGTCAAGTGACCTTTTCTTTTTACCATCATTAGGAATTAAGGAAAATCTTGTGTTATACTCTAGTATGCTCTCATTGTAAAGAGCAAAGTTCAATGAATATTACTGAATTCAATTTGAACAATGAACAATGAATTCAAAGAACTGAATGAAGAAGAATGAATTCAAAGTTCAAACAACTTTGAACAATGAATTCAAAGTGAGCAAAGTGCAATGAATATTTCTGTATGAAAAATATCCTTGGAACAGGGATCAAATTAAAGTTTTGCTGCATGCTGTGACCTCATTTCATGACATTTTCAAGCCAGTTTCTGTTTAATGCCTTAAATATATGGCTTTCTTGCAAGTTGTGATTTATTTTGCTATGAGACATATTTGCGGTCCCAGTTCTCTATAAAGAATATACTAGTGTAAATGCAATGGCCATAGATCAAAATAAACAAATCCCTGATGGCTTATCAATGTCCTTCCTGTTGGGGAAAGAATCCCAACTTGCCTTTCCAAAAGGAAAATATATCATCAGATAAATGGTCCCTAGGAATTGGATGCCAAGGACAAGCTAAACCACTTCCAAGCAATGTTCCCCGGTCCGGGCGCGCCCATAGCGAGCAGTAATGAATGGAAAGTGTATTGTGTCAGTGAAAAACGGGAGAACCGTCAGGAAGAAATATGCCTTTCATCCCACATGGCATAATCAGAGCCTGCCATATTTTTGAGCAGTGGTTATAGTGTTCCTTTGAGCCTAGCTTTTATAGTAAGAAAAGTGTGGACAATAATGTAAAGAATAATACAGAGCAGTTTCCATTGAGATGACTGTCAGAGTGCTGTTAGGCTGTCAGGCCCTCCCATGGGGAGGCAGGGTCAGGCTGTCAGTCAGAGCTGATTGACACTTGAGAGGTGTGAGAGATCAAAGCCTCTATCAGCGAGACAGGCTAGAAAATAGGTGCGATGGGTAAAGAATTGCTGAGAGTTTTGGAATGAGTGATGTGACGTGAAGGTGAAGTGTCTGTAACATGCTCGCTTTATTTCGTATCATCCACAATCTGCAATGTTACATGCATTCCAGTTCTTAGCAACAGTTAAAGCAGAATCACTTTAGGTTTAGCTGTTGAATGGGATATCGTGGTGCAGTGTGGGTGAAAGACTTTTCATCGCTTTTGACGGGACGCTCAGAAATGTCAAGAGCCACCCTCCCGTGCCCCGCTGGAAAATCCAACTCAAGATAGGGGCTTTGTGTGAACTCAGTGTACATGTCCAATCTGGAAGACCAGGGGTAACCTACCCTCCTCCTAGAGGGCCATTGACTGTCCTTCTAAGTTTAGCTCCAACCCCAGATAATCAAGGTCTTCAGGATGACTAGAAGCTACCAGGCAAATGTGTTGGAGCAAGTTAGAGCTAAACTCTCAAGGAGGTTGGCCCTCCAGGAGCAGGATTTAGCACCTCTTTTATGGACCATCATAGACTAGCAAGGTGGTCAAGATGGTTTTGAGAACATGATTGACTAGTTTAACAGCTTAGACCAGCTACCATGTGCCAAAACACAGAGAATGTCTTCAAAGAATAGTTCAAAAATGTCTTAATTTACTTACCTTCATGTCATTCTAAACCTGGATGACTTCTTGCGTTGAATGTAAAAGATGTTTAGCAGAATGTCCAAGCTGTTCTTTTCTGTACAATAAAAATGAATGGTGACCACAGCTGTGCACTTTCATTGTATGGAAAAGAGCAGCTTGAAGTCATTTTTGGATAAACACTGCCTTCAGAGCTGGATTTTCCAGCAGGCTATTCAAATCTGATGGCTTTGTTAAGAGAAATTGCTCTGTGACATTGTTCTGGACTCGCTGTTAGGATGGATGAAGGCCCTAGAAATCGTGATCCGGCCTGTCTTCGCCTCTTAACACCACTCCATCTCTCCTTCCAGTTTTCTGTATGCCTGTTTCTTAATCCACTCTCTTGCTCCTTCTGTTTTATTAGTCTTGACAGAGGCTTGATTCAAATAAGACTGCAGTGTGGGCATTGCCAGCTCACAACGTAAATTGAATCACAAAGGAGAAGGATTTTCTAATAGGGAAACAAATTAGCACCCAGACCCTTCTCTATGCAATTATTTCTATTACTTGTTTCTCAAGGCACTGGGAGATGTAGAAAGCAGGTTTAACCGCCATTTGTTTTAATTTTTCCTTAAGGAAAACCAATTATGAAAGGTTACTGCTTATCACTGGCTCATACAGACACAATCCCTTTTGTCTAAAAGATTAATATCTCGTTTTAGACCAGTTCTGCATTGTGTGTTGTTTTGAAGGTGAGATGCTTGCTTTCATTGAGCCTAAAAAGTGTTTGTAATGCTGTTTTATACTGATGCATTTTTTCCCATTAAGCTCTAATTGATATTAGGATTTTTTGAAGTCCATTATCAATCTTTATCTGTATGCTTTGCAAAGACATTGATCAATGAAAATGCTTTCCTTTGCTGACTGTATTGGACATTGTAGAACAGTCACTAGTTGGGCCATTAAATAGCCTCTGTAAGACCCCGGCACCAAGATCAATAAGGCATTGAAATGAAAAAAAAAGATGAAATTACTTTTTTCTTTCCTCAATGAAAAGAAGTTGTAAGTCCATACTCTGCATTGCAACTTTTTCTTTCGGCAGAAATAATCCCTTAAAAAGTGAAAACAACCCTTCACAAAGTTTTTTTTTTTTTTAATTGCTTGAGCCTTATTAATATTCCTCTGAAGTTTATACATATCACCACATCAAATACATCATAAATTATAAATGTTTCACATAGCAGTCTTGCAGTTGTAGCCCCCGGGTTCCTTGAAAACTGCTCCTGTCTGAGTAAGTGTGAATGTTTGTGAGTACATGTGCTTGTGTTTGTGAACTTTGTTAGACAGGCCAAGCAAAATTGGAGTAATGCGCTTCTCCATCTTTTATCATTCACATTGCGTAGCGCTAAATGAAAACTAATAAACATCTCCAATCTCGTGGTCTACTTTGAAATTGTGAATGTTGTTTCAGTTATTGAATTTACTGATGTAATATTAATGTTCGGGAGCGATTTTGTAGAGATCTTTTTTGTTTTTTTATTTATTGAAACAAATGAATCAAATCACTGATTTCAGCATACAACAAGAATGCTTCACAGGACAGATATCACATATCCTCAAACAAATTAACAAGTCAAAAAAAACAAAAAAAAAACAACAACAAGCGAGACAAAAAAAAAACTAATCTGGAATGGTAAAGGGGGGAAAAAAACAAGCTAAATATTTCTTCCTTTTTCCTATTGACACATTCAAGATTCATAGAATTTGGTAAACATAGTGGGGACATTGCAATATAAAGAATTCCTCCATAAAGTTTAACAAAATGTCATTATTTTTATTTTTAATGAACTTTAATGACTTCTTCAACGATTCCATCTCTAAAGAATAAATTACATTTAGGTATGCATTTTGCAAATTTTTGTTTATGTAATATTTACCATGCAAAATGTAGAAGTTAACCACATATTCAAACATTTTGCTTCTGCGTGTGAAAGAACATATAACATCTTTTAGAGATAATTTATTATTCACCCTTCTTTGGGCAAAAAGAAAAGAACTAACATCGGACAAAAATTTTAAAGATAAATCACAGTTGTAAAACAAATGAGCCGAGTCTTCCTTATGTACAGTACAAAAAGAACATTTGTTGTCAATGTCCACTTGAATTTTGATAACAAAGCTTTACATGGGTAGATTTTTTAAAGTATTTTAAAATGTACCTCTTTAACTTTATTCAGCATACAAAATTTATATGGATTTAACCATGCCTCTTTCCAATGAACATCAGCGATTTGTTAATCTTTTGTTTTTGAAAAATTAATCAGATGTTTTTATTATTACAGGAATGAGAAAATAGTTTGATACCATCAACTATTAACTCAGGAAGTTTCCTTTCGTTACTTCCAAAAGTAAGGTGACTTTTTATCAAATGTTTCAACCCGTTTGGAATAGCTTTTACAACTTGCTGAAACTCTTTAAATGGAATGGGGAAATTGTAGATAAATATAAAAACTTCGTAAGACAAAATATTTCCATTTTCATCAAACAAATCCATGACAAAGTATATATTTTTTTCAAACCATTTGTGTAAAAAGATTTATTCCTAGAGGTAATGAGACAATTGTTCCAGAGAAGCATTTTGTGTGGAGAAAAATTGTGATGGAAACCAATTTTCCAAGCTAATAACATTTGCTGGTAAAATTTGTATAGTTTAATTGGTAATTTCTCAGGCAGATTGTTACATCTCAGTAGAAAAGATAAGCCTCCAAGCTTTTTGAAAATGGACTGAGAAATAAAGAACCATAATGAATTTCATTTCTCTGACAGTTTCTTAACCAATTAATTTTAAAAGTATTGTTAATATAAAAAATATATAAAAAAAATCTCTAAGCCACCATCAGCTCTTTTGCCTGATATAATGTCCTTTTTTAACTTGCAAGGTTTATTTTTCCAAATAAAGTCGAGAAAGGTTTTATTCATTTCTTTGGAAGTTTTATCACTGACATAAAGGGAGAGAGCTGGGTAAACAGATCCCTTTGTAACCAGTTAGTCAGAATATTTTTAGTTTGTTTAATTTTAGGCATAAAAATTCAGTTGTTCACGTGTATGTTTATTTTTAGAAATATGAATGCCAAGGTATTTAACAGAGTCCTTTACTGATATGCTTTTAACTAATATATCTATAGAATCGTGTATAAATAATATTTCCCATTTTTTAAGATTTAACATTAAACCAGAGGATTTGGAAAATTTGGATATACATCCCAGGGCCATTTTAACTTGCTTTTTATCTCTCAGAAATAAAGCAGTGTCATCTGCCAATTGAGAAATTTTTATTTCTCTATGAAATATTTTCAGTCCCAGAATGTTCAAAACGTGAATAGAAAGAAGTTCAGCCACTAATAAAAACAGAAAGGGAGAGATTGGACAGCCTTGGCGTATGCCACGATGGATCCCAAATCTTTTAGAGGTTCCCATATTGAGAATAATCGAGCTATTAATATCTTTATACAACATTTCTTTAATATCAATACAATATTGCCAAAACCAAACACTTTCAGTGAGTGGAGTAAGAAGCCGTGTTCGTTGGTGTCAAAGGCTTTACAAAAATCTAACAACACAATAAGAGCCCCTGAACAAAACAGAAAAATTGCTTTTCTTTTAATGTCATCTCTTAAGCCCCGCACATTTAAAGAAACAATGTTCATCTGGTTGAACTCGAATTTGTCCATTAACAAATAAAAGTATGATAAAAATTAGGATAAAAAATAGGGGTGTAAGAAAAAATCGATACACTTGAGTTTGAGTATCGCGATATTTTATTTTGCAATACTGTATCGATTTTCAAAAACGCAATATCGATTTTTTTTTTTTTTTTTTACGTCCAAAAATATTTATGGTAAGACCGTAAGACAGTGGTTCACGTTTATGTTGTTTAAATCCCTACCACTAGATAGCTATGCTGAGACGCACCACTAGTGTCCTCGCCAGGCTCGCATAATAACGGTGCGTGTCCACTGGACATTTTAGGATTGACAGCGGACCGGAGAAAGCGTTGAGACTCGAGCGACCGAAAGCGTCAAAAAGTTGGGCAGTTCCTTTATACAAATATCAAGCGAAAAACGCAGTCGGCAGCCAATTGCTGTGAGGTTCGGGATGTGACGTCTGTCTTGAGAGTTTAAACATATGCAAATTGTGCCGGAGTTTATGCTGGATTTAGTGCGTAAATTATTTTGTTTACAAATTAGACGTTGTGCAGTTGTTATATAGCCTATATGTTAAATATTTCATTTTGGATGTGTTTATTGTGATTATATTGGCTGGTTTTATAAAAGTTTATACTACTGAAAGGATATCTTTGCTTGGTGCATTTGGAAACAAAGCTTGTCTATTTCTAAATGTAATCGCGTGCATCGTTCACAACAAACGCGAATAGAGCATCTGGCGCGAGTGATTTCAATGTTAAGTCAATGCAAAGACGCGTTTACGCGCGTCTGGAGGTCCTGCGGCACGAGGCGTTTAGCGCGGCGCGGTTCGCCTCATTCGCGCGTCCAGTTCTTTTAAAATCTTTTATCACATAAAACTTGATTTCAATATGACACATTCATTTTGTTCACTTTCATCCACTTTCATTCATTTTCGTCCAGTTCACGTTGTTGTTTTGTATTGTGACAGGATGTAGGCCTACCTATTTTCTTTTATTATGGCCTACTTGAGCATATAAAAATTTGCTCACTAAGAACCTGTGAACCACAATCCCAAACTGGCAGTTTGATTTTCTGTGTACTGAATTGTTTACCTAAAGTAAACTTCTTTGACTTTTATGCACATCATGTCTTTTTTTAAATATTTTTAATATATTTTACTTTTAAAAAATCCCAATATATCGCCTTATGCACAGTATCGAAATATATTGCAATATATTGAATCGTGACCCATGTATCGTGATACGTATCGTATCGCCAGATTCTTGCCAATACACAGCCCTAATAAAAAAGTATGATAAAAGTTTAAGAAAAATTCTAATTTTGAAAAAGAAAGAAAATGAAAATGACAACCACAAAGTGTATTGAACACCTAACTTGGAAGTTCTGTAACACTGTTTCAGGATCAGGGAATCAGTAGAATAAGGTCGAAAAGCCCTTAGAAGAAAGTCGACAATTTGAACTGGGCAAACGTGCAGAAAAAAGTCAATCGGACCTGACACGCGGTTAGAAACTTGTAGTCAGTCTACGGATGCTGTGCTGAATTGGCAGTGATTCTCTTGTTATTGATAACAGCAAAGGGACCGCTGAAACCGGCCTTCTTTCCTTCCTTCTGTGCCGCCAGGACAAGGGGCCAAAGTTTATTCCGACTTTCAATGTCCGCTTTGTAGAGAGATTCCTTGACATAGACAGCGTTCTCTCTGAGGTAGATAGAATTCTTAGCTTCCATCCATATGATGTTGCGTTACCTCCGTGTGGCGAATCGAATGATGATGTGTCGCGGCGAGCCATCCGGCCGTTGTTTGCCTACACGATGGACCACATCCACAGCTTCGTCCAGTTTGTCTTTGATTTGCGGGCAAGAAGATTGATGGTGATCGTTTGGACATTTTCTTCCTCACGTTCTTTCACTCCAAGCAATTTCAAACACCATCTGCGGCTATACCTTTCTAGCTCTTCCACTCTAGACTTGAGAGAAACATTCTGCTGTTGCATATGTTGTATCGAAGCTTCGGCCTTACCAATCTTTTCGCCGTGAGTGGCAACAGTCGATTGACGGTGTCAGACAAAGAGTTCACAGCCGCATTTGCGATCTCAATGGAGCTCTCGATGTGAGTTATCTTTTGAAAAAATGCGTCTTACTTGCAGTTCAGGGTCTGAATACCGTCGAATATCTCAGTAAGCGATACAACACTATCAGCTTTTTTCTTTTTTCCAGGAGGTCTTTTGCTGGGTGTAGCACATGCGTCGAAATCCTTTTCAAACTTATCTTGTGATCTAAGGGGGGCTTCTCCGGATTAAGGCACGGAGAACATCCATGTTTTGGTCAAGAGATTCACAAGACATCAGACTGTCCCAAGTTCCACGAGGCACGCAGGTTCCTATTAACTTGTTTTTTGCCCATTAAACTCAAAGGGGGGTTCCAGCTTTTGTTTTTTAGCGAGTAAAACCTGCCATAGGAGCAAATTAACGACCCGTTGACCAAAACATTCCTTCTTAACCAGAACAGGTGCAAAATAACAGATCTACTCAGCAAGACGCCATCTTGGCCGATCTTTTGTAGAGATCTGTCCTTTGCAGGCATCTTTACACATAATCATAAGTAACACAGATGTCAGTTTTGGGTGCTCTAAGTCATTTGAGCAAAAGAGCAATTTTTCTAAACCTCCAAATGGAAATGGAGTTATGGAAATGCAAGCAAACAGAGACTAATGACATAAAACCAGAGTTAATAAACAAAAGCCTTGGACGAGCATCGAAAGAGAACCAAGTCTTAGTTCTTTAATGGAAACTAAGACTGTTTCTTAGTGGAATCAGTCTGTTGATGACTACGGTTTTAGGTTGGATTTGTCAATATGACGTGATAACTGCACAAATGAATTATATCGTTATGAATCGTATTTGAAAGACTAGAAGACTAAACGAGTCCCCACTACAGTCCATGTCCAAACATTTCTTTCTGTTTCCATAACACACATTGTTATTACTATATTATCAACAGATGTTATGTCAGCCATTAGAAGGTTAATGGATATGACATGCCTGGTGTGAGAGTTTCAGGGCCTCCCTTTGTGGAAACATGCTTGCTATAATACACTTAATATCATTTCATTATGTGAGCATATACAGCTTCAGCAGACTAAAAGAGTTCTGACAGATGGATTTGTATGACTCTTAAAGGAATCCAAAAATGAAAAGGGGAAAAAAAGCCTCATGTTGTTCCAAACCTTTCACTGTTAGTTTTATTATTATTTAGAGCAGGAACAGGTAATATATGATGAGTGTGTTTTTATTTTTTTAAATACAATTAATTTGAATAATATTACATAAATATTCAAATTAAAATAATATTTGAAACTTTTGTCTATCAAAGATAATATATACACAGAGACCCTCATCACTGTGTGTTAAGGTCAATACGCCTCTTAAAATGACAGATAATTAGACCTTTTTATGACAAGATGATATTAGTTTAGTTTGTAAAATGTGTTGTGACTGTCTACAAAACTTGTATGGCACCCATGAGACATGAGTGTGAGTTATAGCAGAATTTAAATTTTCTGGCTGGAACTATACCTTTAAGGCAGACAGGACATATTGTAAAATCCTGATGAAAAGCTACAATCACTCTATATGCAATGGGAATAATAAACACCTCTCTTTATTTGATTTTCCTTCACAATCCCAGTCAATCCCAACATGCCCTTGCAGTTCAGTGTGTGTTATAATAAATGACTGTAGACACATGACGTCAGTTGACCTGCTCCAGGTCTAGATGGGGCGGGAGGAGTGTGGGGGCTTCTAAAACTGTGAATAAATAGCTGTTCCTCATTTATGCTTGTCAGGAGTTTTAGCTGAGGGCCGGACTTCACACTGTGTCTGTTTTGCCTTGTGAGAGATGATTTATTCGTCTTGGTCTAGCTGAGGTGCTGCAGCTGTTTATTGGACAGATAGTTTTACACAGGCTTACGTTAAATAAGCCTGGCTGGCTGACACGTCCATTCCCACCCTCGCAGATCAGCCACAAGAAAGAACTGCTTAGTATGATCCCTAAAAACAAACTCTTAAGTACAAAGCTCTGTCTACTTGGCCTGGAGTTCAGAGGGAACCATCTCAGGAATACAGCCAAACTGTTATACATTGAGACAAAAGTGTTAGGGTATGTATGTCAACATGCACACTCAAAGCCATTATAAAACCATTAGATCCATTTTGCATCAAATTTTTTTTTAATAAAGTCACTCATAAGACAAGTCAATTCATTTGGCAGTCATCTTGGCAACACCCTAATCAGTATGAACGAACAAATGTTAGTTTGTTCTATCATTCTATTCTATTTTGAATAGTTTCTATCATTGGTTCTGTCTGTCTTTCTGTCATTCCGTCCGTCCATCATCTATCTATCTATCTATCTATCTATCTATCTATCTATCTATCTATCTATCTATCTATCTATCTATCTATCTATCTATCTATCTATCTATCTATCTATCTCTCTATCTCTCTATCTCTCTATCTCTCTTCCTGTTTATACCAGCATATGTTGTTAGGCCACCAAATGTTGTGTTTTAGATGCTGGTCTTCTAGTATTTCTACAAGCTAAGTAGTTAACTACAAAGGCTACGTTGATCAGGCAGGTTTACAAGACCATGTACAGTGGGTCAACTAGCTTCACCAGAAGAGTTTTGTTGATGAATAGCATGGCTGTGCTACCTAACCAGGTAAACAAGCACTAAACCAGCACTAACTATCCTCAAACAACATCAGAAAGAAATAGTTTTAGAAATAACATTTATTTTCTCTAAACCATGTTGCTTTGCCCCCCTTTTTAGTTTTGAAAATGCTTAAAATGAGCAACACAAAGTATAAATTATATTTAATAATGCTTCTAGACAAAGTGGCTTATTTTAACACAAAACATGTGCACACTCACTATTGTGATCTGGCCCTTTAAATGCAGCCTATAATTATAGTGTTGGATGTCAATATCCTCTTCATTGTTCTGAACAGTGTTACCACGGCACTTACCACACTCTTTCTCTGTGGCTGTATCATACCTGCTGCCTCTGATTCTGCCTTTTACTGTAATGACCATATTTATGACTTATTTGCTATTTTCAATTTTTCCTTGAGCTAATGCGAAAGCTTTGATTCTCAAACTCATGGAAAAAGCAGAAGGCGTGTCCTGGCATTTTAACTTGTGCCTGTTTGAGCCATTCACTCTCTGAATTCAGAACCAGCTGGAGATCAAACACAGCCCCAATTTATTAGGCTCAACTGCAGAGATGATATGTATGACTAATGTGTTGTTTGTTCATGTCAACATGCTCTTGGTCCATACACATACACAGGCCTTTCATGTTAGTCCACAGGGACAAGCCTGTTATCTGCTAGTGACGAGTCTTAACTCAATGGAAAAAACAGTTTTTAGACAGTATCTGTCATCCAGGCTTTGGAAGTCTGCCATTGAACTCACACTATTCTGGATTGCTCTCCTAAAGACATTACATAATGGATGTTTGAGTGGTGAAATGGCATTGTGGCCACTTTTGGTTCACTGACGGCATTTTGTTTTTGTTCTGTTTTCTTTTTCTTTTTTCTTTTATTGTCCAAAAGGCAGAGGAGTTTTTTGTTTGTTGGCTAGTTTATTTACAAAGAAAATCTTGAAAATCAGAGATATACACTGCTGTTCAAAAGTTTGGGATCGTAAGATGAAAAAAAATATTTTTTTAAAAAGATGTCTCTTATTGATGATGCTGAAAATTCAGCTTTGCATCACTTGAATAAATTACATATGAAATTACTATATTACTGTTTTTACTAAATGCAGCCTTGGTGAGCAGAAGAGGTATCTTTTAAAAACATTTAAAAATCGTACCATTCCTAAACTTTTGAACGGCAGTGTATATAAAGCTAATAAATGTCATCTTGTGAAAAAAAAAAACATGTTTGTGTTATACTTTTTTTAAATTAATGCTGAAAGACATTCATACACTTTAAATGTCCATATACACCATATACTCCATATAAATACATATGTATGTGTGCGTGTGTGTATCAACACATTTCTCATAAATGAAAAACATATGGAGAGAGATGTCATTTGTTAAAGTGCAGTAGAAGGAGTGGAGCAGGCCAGCAGATGCCTCATCAAGAACACTCATTCAGAATGATGAATGTGGCCAAATACACATTTGTCCGTAAAACTTGCAGAGTGGATGAGCATCATTAAGCATGAGAAATAGGTGCAGCCCCGCTGAGAAGTGAGCGCAGCAAACAGATGTTGGGAATTTTTGCAGGCATCTTTCATCCGGAGGACCATCATTAATAAACTTGAAGGTGATTCTCTTGTTTCCATTTAATAAGAGCAAGTAAAGTATGAGAGGCTGTGGAAAAAACGCTGAATAAACAATCTTACTGGGCTTTTTAAGTCACTGTCTGCGTCTCTTACGCAAACACAGGCTGGCAACAGACAGTTTGTCTCATTTGTATGGCCACGTTCCTCGCTAGACCAGTAACACCCCCCCCCCCCCACACACACACACACGCATCAGGGTGAGATGTTTTATGGAAATACGTCACCATCAGCCCGGAGCTATATGAATCGGTGTTGGGTCGTACACGCTGTATGCTTCATCCCAAACTCATTTGTCTTCCAGTTTTTGCAGTTGATCTGGAATAAGCACGAATGATCTCTTTATACTGCAACATGACAAACAGCAGGTCATAATGAACTGATGTGTTTGAGAGCGGGAAACGGGGCCGCTCTATGTAAATGTGAACGGCTTGAGTAAAGGCTGCGTGCTGTCCTACCTGACAAAGTCATTCATCAAGGATCTGCGGAGGGCTTGCAAATCAAGGTGCTGGGAAGGCTGTTGGCGAACTTGGCTCATGTTAAGTGGCACTGGCCCTGTTGTTGAAGCTCTATCACGGCTGAAGCTGTCTCATTTTATAAACAGTCTCAGACGGAGAGGGTCTGCTATGAATAATGCTTAAGCCCTGTAGAATTCTGCAACCAATATATCTTAATACAAGTTCTTAGATTCCAATGGGCGGCCCACGCCTCTCTCTCTATTCCACCTCCCCATGCGTGCCTGCAATTTTCCCTCTGCGAATCCACTGCGACTTGATTTTGCTAGCACCACAGTTTACCTACAAACAGGATTACATGCATATATCCCATGCAAATCAATAAAAGTTGTCAGGACCGTTTAGCCTGTCCTGCTTTGCTAAATGCAATTTATCACACGGAAAAATCAACAAAAGGGAGCAGGTTACAAATGGAGTCTGATCATCAGTGCTGGATGTGTTGTCAAATTCCTGTAGATGGCATTTTTCATCTCTTTACTGTAAATTGTTCTCATTCAGATGCACCGTGTCAAAGAAATATAGCAGTTCCAGGTTATTATATACTGCTGGGGATTTCTACACCATGGAGGATATTTCACACTGTCTTTTTTGGCCTTCATTAAATCTGAATGTATTTCAGTTCACTTTTCTGACCAGCTGAGGCATGAGATTGATCATAAACTGTCATGTTTGTTCTGGAAATGCTGAAAATTGGTAGTGCTTGTGAATATTAACTGTGTCACTCACTCTGGTGGATATGAATGCTTTTAACAGCCCCCCCCCCTCCCCCCCCCCTCTCCCTCACTATTTGACGTCAGAGAAATGTAACATTAGCAGTTATTTTAAGTACATTTGTCGCTATGAAACGTTTCTGTATGACACTGCAGGGTTGTCTGCTGTGTTGTTTTTTACATTAAAGTAAATATGAAATCAAAATTGACTATATTTGCATTGTTACTTTACAGTACAACAGACTGAGAATGGCATTTCATATTGACTTTAAAGCTATTATTTTTCAGTTCTGACTTGAATCATAATTACTTGGATCATAGTTTTATACTGCTTACCTATTATTTTCATTATTTGTTTTAAAATGCAGTGTGGTTTTACATTTTTATGACACTTCTTATTTTCTGATATTAATAAAGAATATTACCAGAAAATATATTCAATGCCCAGATGAATGAGCACATCAGATGTTTATTTATCAAAGAGTGTGATGTCGCATTAGAGACAGTGCCAAATAGTAATGAATTAATGACTGTAAAATGTAAAGTTAACAACTAATAATACAGAGAAATAATGAAAGCTATCATGCTCAATACACACTCCAGATTAACTTGTCGTATAATAGTTTGATGCATGCATGTCATGAGGTGCTTCTACACGTCATTGTTCAGAGGTTATTTGCTTATTTGTAACATTTCATTTGAATGTTGGATTATATGTGAATATCATGTCTCATTTAAAAGCATGGATTGCTCTTAAATTGATGTTGTAAATGATCTGCTTGACACCCAATCAGTGCAAGCGAATATGCAAGTGATGAGCTCTATTATGCTGTCCTTTAATCAGACTAAGCGAAGTCTAATTAGATATGGTTTCTGCAGTTTCACAGGAGATATACAGTACATGTGTGTAAACCATCTGTGTGTGTAAACCACCTTTAAATGATGATGAGTAGTGTAGGCTATAATCAGCTTCTTTTATTGGTGCTTTTTTGACTAGGCCTGACGTAATATCATTAGTGTGGTGTGTGCCTTTTATGTTTTCTTTTATACGTTTTTTTCTTTGAAAGATGTTTTGCTCCATCCATTTTTTTATTTTTTATTATTATTTTATTCGCAGACATTCCCTGAGCTTAATGATTTGTTTTGGTGGACTTGAAATTTTTGATTTACTCCAGACTTCGCACAAAATCCTGCTGGAAAAAGACTTTGTGTTCCACATCTCAGTTTAAAAGGCAATTAATTCTAGTTATGGAAATGTCACTGTGTGCATTTAAAGCCAAGTGCTTCATAGGCGTATGCACTTGATTTGTACGGAGTTGAGTTTCCATGAGTGTGTCATTCAGGGTACTTCGACCCTGTTAATAGCAATCATGCCTTTAAACTGTGGAGTCATTGGCGTATTTCAGGCAGGGCATCATCTATTCCTTCGCCTTGTTCCAAAGATAAATTAGTAGCTGTTGAATAATGCAGTGAACCCTAATTCTCTTTGATTAGTAGTGAGTTAGATGATACTGACCCATTGAAATTGGTCATCAGCATAAATAATGACTGAATGTACTGATAAAATGCAAACTTGCCGGCCATCATAAATCAAATGAAATCCACTTGCTGTGGAAGTCATTGAAATTAGAAGTCCATGCTCCTATTAATTATGTTGCCTTCTGAAGGCGACAGAGTGATAAATCAGCCCTGAAAGGTACTCCAGTTAGGGAGTTGAGGAAGCGAGACTGCCTGCAAATGGCTTTGTATACCCTCCTAATTGTTTCTTAAACAACCCACCTCTAGAGGCATATCTGATAGCCGGCCTTTGGAGAAGGGCTCACAATATTGAGAAGGTCTACATGCAGGTGGACCAGTGTCAGATTCCCCCCTCCCTCCTCCTTTTAGGGAAATTTTATAAATTTTAGGAGCACTTTTTTGTATTACAGTTTTTTTGACAAAAATTGCATCTGAATAGTTTATACCAGTGGGGATTTCTTTAAGACTGCAAGGGAAGCTCGGCTTCCCCTATAATGTCAAAAAAATGATGGTCAAATATGTACTATTGTGTTAACATTTTATTAACTAAAAATGCGTTAGAACACGTTCATCTCAAAAACGAGTTCGTTCAGAATCATCTACATATAGCAGCAGGTCGGCTGACTCGATTCTCATACATTCCCGTAGCGTCGCAGTGCATTTCCCTGTTGAAGCCCAGCGCCCATTGACTTCAATGGGGCTACTTCGAACAGTTTTTTTCAGTGCTTCGAAACTAGACGGTCATTAGATAAATGCTGCGATTATGTCCCGCCCACGGACGCTCAGCGTCTCTGGGGGTGAATGGAGGGGTGGGTTGGCCTGGACTCCGGGCTTCTGCGTGATGATTGGAGGGTCTGTCGAAAGGCTGCATCTCCTTTTGATTGACAGTGATTTCATACAATAAAAAGTCACTGATGCTGAAGCTATTCGAGCTCAGTCCCATCGCGGATTTTTCAAAGACAAACTGCTGCAACCTATTTCTTGGTATTTGCTTGTCGAAATTGCTAGCCAATTTTCATAATATATTTCACACAATTATACATTTATATCTTTATTATATTATAACTTATTATATTTTTTATATTATTATTAGTAATAATTAAAAAAATATTATTAGTAGTAGTATTATTATAATTTATTATATTATTATTTATACCTTTATTATATTATTACATTTATACAATTATATTTATCTCTGCTGGCCATTGAGAGGACACTGGTCAAGTCAATGGAAAAGACGCCTAGTTGCTACGACAGGGTCACAGAGCATTTTCTTGAAAGGGAAAGTAGGGCAGAATTTACGTATAAATAAATGGACAATTTTTATGACGTAGGCCGAAAATGAGCTTCCCCTCTTTGAAAGACCAACAGCCGCCACTGGTTTATACAGATAGGGATTTCTGAATATACACTTAAAAACAACCCAGTTTAGGCAACCCAGCCCTGGGTGAAAAAGGGACAAACTCAGGTTGGATTAAATGTTTGAGCCATTATTTAACTCAACTATTGTTTGCAAATTACTATACTACTGGTTTTAGAACTGCTTTACAGCAGAATTGAATTATGTTTGTATCACTGTAAGGCTGCTTTAAAACAATCTGTATTGTGCGCAAAATATAGGCAAAAGTAAAAAAAACAACTAAAAACACAATGTGTGCATGTGAATGAGTGAGAAAAAGTGCAGAGAAGAATTACAACTCAAACATTATTACTTAATAAAAGTAAACAAATTTGCATACCTTGACATTTCGTATTTGTGACAGTTTCATTTTCAATTTACAGTTTCAATTTATGAAAAATGCTATCTGTCTAACATTTCCTACGCAGAGGCATTACAGTATGATTTTAGCTTAGTAAACTAGAATTCTTTCAGACTTTTTATGTTGTGTGTTTGCATAGCTGCTTCTGATTTCAAGTCTAGCCTTGATACGTCTGCCACCTCAGCCTGTGCGTGTTACTTACAACCTCAAAATATCACCTTTCCCTCCGACAAGAAGCCAAGTGTTGGTATCCAACCCAGGGGGATAAAAAGGCGTTGTTTTCAGATAGGGTGCTCCTTCAGGACAGCCGTGTGCTTTTTGGTGGCAGGATCCACAGCCTTGTCAATTACACACCGCTTATTAGGTTGTCCTCTTGCTGAAGGGAGCCATTTTAGAGGGCAGCTATTACAATTATTGCATCCCTGTGTTTTATGTTAGATTTAGTTGTTTTATAACATATGAGAAGTTCTAATGAGGTAAAGTGTGTCTTCTTTGAAACAGTGGGCCTGAACTAGTGGTGCCTTGGCTTTATAAATGGAACTTCTTTTATGTGAAAAGACTGATTGTAATGAATCACATAAAATGACTGAAAATCACTCTCAAACTCTTGAGTTACCACTTTGAATTGGTCTATGTGGCAAGCAGGGCGAGGCCGAGAGCCGTGAGAGAGGACCCGGCCTGGACTTGATGTTATGTTTATATGTGTGCAGTCGTCCGTGAGGGGCTGCCCCTTTACTTTCGTTTTTGTGTTTGTTTATTTTATAATTAAAGTGTTTAAAGTAAACTTGTGCTGTGCGTCGTTAAAATAGGGCCCAGAGTCTGTAAGTCTCCTCGGCTTCCATTGTCAGTTGCACTTCCTGTTGCGTCTCCTCAAACTGGCAACCCGCATGAGCGTCGAGTCTGAGGAGGAGGCGACGGGGGGAAACAACAATCTCTGATATTTTGAATTTGAACTGCAGTACCTGTTTCATTCTTACAGACAGCACCTTTAATATAATTGATAGGGAACCAGAATCACAACATTTCTTATAATTCCCATTCTTAGTGATATGTGAGGCCCATGAATATATTTATTATGAAACACTGAAACTTGAGACAGTGTCACAGTCAGTGCGTTTTTCATTATTATTATAAAAATGAGAGTTCTTATAGAGCTGAAATGGCATTCTGGGTGAAGAGCACTTTTTATTGCAAACAGATCTTTGCCTGTGATTAAAGATGTTCTTTCTCTAATAATATATCTGCTACATCATTTTTAAACGCAGACTATTGCTCAAGCCCAGTGGTTAATCCAAATGCCATCCATCAGATCTTTATATCTGGATTCAATCATCTCATTTTGCAGGAGGTTTACTCCCTCATTTTACATCGAGTGAATTAATCCAAACGCAGGTCCTTCTCTAACCAATCACCTTCATCCAGGGTCCCAGAGAAACCATTTAAGGGAAATATGGTGGCAGTCCTGGCCTCAGGTGTCAGTGTCGTGGTGATGAATCGCAGGGAAAACATATTAAACCTGTGATGTGTACAACCTGTGTTTGTAGCTCCACACTCCATCCGCACTCTGGCCAAAAAAACGAGATCCTCCAATAAAAAGCCTATAAACATGGCTATGTGCAGTGAACATAAAGACAGGCCTGTCCCAGCAAAATTGATTTATTTGATTCTATGACATTTTAGTTGTGGTTGTTATGTTATATTTATGGGAGAATTGCTAGAGCCTCTCATTATGCTCTCCTAATTTATTTTACATACTTTTATGGCCACACGTGCCTGCTGGGGCTTTATTACAGCCATTTTTGAGAAAGGGAAAAAGGGCGAGTACATATCGATTGAAATGTACGTGTTTATAGCTGGGATAATGATTTATTTGAACTTGGTTGAGCGAATGTGGTCCGAAGCAACAACAACACTACTAAGACAGATGTGGTGTTCACTGGACCCATTTGTCCACTGCTGGTAATCACCTAGCAAAGGATATTAGTCCATCAAATCATCTTGCTTTGAAGATGATGGAAGACTCCATAGTAGCTGATGTTCCGTTATATGTAATTGTGTGAAATGTGGCTGGATAGTAGAGGCCCATTTTCTGAAATGCCACAATGCAATAACTTTAAATCCATCCATCCATCCATCCATCCATCCATCCATCCATCCATCCATCCATCCATCCATCCATCCATCCATCCATCCATCCATCCATCCATCCATCCATCCATCCATCCATCCATCCATCCATCCATCCATCCATCCATCCATCCATCCATCCATCCATCCATCCATCCATCATAATGTGATTTATTTCTAAGTGACAGGATATTCAAAAATAAATGTATGCTTAGTAGACAAGGCAGGAACACTATATGTAAACAATTTGCAGCGTGAAGTGTGAACACTGTGAAACTGTTTGATTGAGCATCCTGACCAGCCTGACATTAGCGCAACCAATGGTGTGAGTTTGGGGTGGGACTATCTGTTTGACCAACCATTGGTATATGTGGCAGTGTTTGGTGATGCTGGTAGCACAGACATTACACTTACAAATATATATTTCTCTATTTAAACTGAGTTTAAAGTATATGTTCATCTATACCCTCATAACTGGGACTAAGCATGATTTCACGTTAGAATGATGCAATTTGGTAAATGATCAAGTTCATAAAATTGCATATTGAGATATATCATCCTGAGGTCTCTCTTTTGCAAGACTCAATTTCTTGGATGTAATTAGGTAATAAAAACAATCAAATTAAATTACTTAAACTTTTGATGCATTACATAATGGCCGGAGATCATTCTTCAGCATAAAGCATCAGTAATTAATGTGTGTGAGGAAGTCGTTACAAGCTCCTGGTTATTAAATTATATTTCTAGCCATAAAAAGGGAGAAAAAAAATCTTTTTTTCCTCAAAGAACGTGATAATGTATGTGAATATATCTCAGAGCGTCTCATAGCATGAAATGTAGTGTTTCCAGAATATTTAACATTAGGATGCAGTTAAAATTTATCCGTTGTGCTCTTTTCTGAAAAGAAAGCTGACAAGTAATGTCGATAAATTGTGCAGCAGCAGCGAGAGGTGACAGTAAATCTGGTGCGGGGGCTTTAGGGGGTGTAACTCTGATGTTGTTGTCAGAGGGGTAGACGGGTGAAGATGGATTTGGAGGGGAGGGCAGGGGAAAGGGTGATTTTAAACCTGGACACTGATTAGTTGAGATGAGAGGCAGACTCCGCGTCCTTGCTGTGACATTCGGGCCTGATATTTGTTTGCCTTTAAATAATACCCTGGACAGTGGTAAAGAGTGATGGCCAGGGCCAGGCTGACATTGTGCCTCGGCCAAGGTGACTGACTCCAGGCCACTTCCTCTCCCTCTCAGCCTTGTCAATACACATCCAGGGCACTGATGGGCTTTCCTCTGGATCACAGCACTGACACTGGTGTGTCTTCATCTCCACCTGCAGTTTCACTTAAAATATCCTCTCAGGGCTCATAGTCAACCACAGCATCTCACATCCTGACAGAAACGCACACACAGTACTGCCACTCACTCCATGGCATATCACCAAATACAGTGTGCTGTATCATGTTATAATATATATATATATATATATATATATATATATATATATATATATATATATATATATATATATATATTGTATATATATATATATATTGTATATATAATATATAACATTATACAGCATATACTGTATATATATATATATATATATATATATATATATATATATATATATATATATAAATCTACTCTTAATTTAAAGATAAATGCCCCTTGGAAAATGTAGTTCGCTGCATGACAATCTACTTAAAGGGTAATATCTTTTTAAAATACCACAAAACCAGTCACATGGGTTAATTTTTTGAAATTGAGATTTATACATCACATGAAAGCTGAATAAACAAGCTTTCCATTGATGTATGGTTTGTTAGGATATGATATTTGGCTGAGATACAATTATTTAAAAATCTAGAATCTGAGGGTGCAAAAAAATTGAAACATTGAGAAAATCGCCTTTAAAGTTGTCCATTTATGTTGGCGATTGTGCTGCATTCACTCACAAAAATAAATGTTTTATATATTTACATTAAGAAATTTACAAAATATCTTCATGGAACATGATCTTTACTTAATATCCTCATGATTTTTAGCATAGAAGAAAAATCGATAATTTTGACCCATACAATGTATTGTTGGCTATTGCCACAAATATACCCGTGCGACATGTGACTGGTTTTGTGATCCAGGGTCACAATTATGCTATTTTAAAGGTTTTCAAATGTTTCGGAAGTCTCCTACAATAGGTTTACATGCATCCAAGGTAAATAAATTAAAAAAAAATAAAATAAAAAAAAATAAAAATCTCATCATATACATTGCACATTACATAATTTCTCAAAGAGTCTAAGGGTCCTATCTTGCACCCAGCGCAATTGGCTCTGTACACCGACACATGTATCATTCCTATTTTTCCCGACTTTTCCCTCCACAGACGCACGTCGGTAAATTAGGGAATGAACTTGCACTCCCGGGGGCGGTTCAGCGAAAAGAGGAGGCGTGTTCCGGCGCAAACGTTCCCTGGTGCTATTTTGCAGTTCCAGAAAACAATTCCGCCACAGACCAGGAAAAACCTAGTCTAAAGTCAGTGGCGCGTTATTCAAATGCTATTTTAAGGGCACATGCTTGGCCATAATGTAGCGTGTGCACAACGCGCATACACTTTGCTTCTCTCATCTACACAGACGCAGCAGTTGCCATTTTTGCAAACCATACATAATTACAAGGAAAAATATTCCACACGAGGGAAATCATTGTGGTGTCCATGAAGATGTGAAAAATAGGCATAAATCTAGCTTACACATTTACCCAAATTATTATACGCCTGTTTAACCTAAACTAATTTGGATGGGTTTCTCCCATCCCCATACAATGTCACTTCTCTGTCTTTTACGGCCCTGACGAGAACGTCAGTCTCGTTATAATAGCAATCCGCCATGGAACAAGCTCGCCTGCTTTTAAAGGGAATGTGAGATGACGCTCTGATTGATTTATTTCACGTTATGCCCAAACCACACCTATGAGTAATGTAGCTACTTTAGACCAACCCATTTTAGATTTGCGTCGGGCACAAGAGTCATTTATCCCTCCGGTATAATAGCAACAGCGCCCGAGATCCGCCCACAAAATTACTTGCGTTTTACGTTTGATACTTGCATTTTAGATCGT
Organism: Squalius cephalus; assembly: GCF_949319135.1. NCBI lineage: Eukaryota > Metazoa > Chordata > Actinopteri > Cypriniformes > Leuciscidae > Squalius > Squalius cephalus. Next base: position 28,611,449 of record NC_137142.1, read on the forward strand.
TAAAATAGGGCCCTGCATACGGTTTGTTCGAAGATTCGGTCTCTCTAAACCCCTCCTTTCCGCCAGCCTACTCTGCTCTGATTGAATCAGTGAATCTTTTCTCTCTCTCTCTCTCTTCCTTTACATGAATCAGTGGACTTTCCAGCACTACAAATAAGAAGAGGGCGATGGTTTAGGAAGCAGTGATTATTTCCAAAATTTTCTTGGTTGTACTTGAAAAGCTGTTCTTTTGAAAACATCTGAGCTACTGTCAAGCTACTGAAAAATGGCGGCAAAAATAGTTGTGTGCCGCTACATTTAGTCAGTCATTCCCAAACACTGATCCTGCTTGTTGCCAGTTGCATGAGTCATTTAAATATCCTCATAGGAAATCGTAACTCAAGGCCCTGGCGTCCGGAGCTGTTGTTTTAAAGGCTGAATGAATAGTTTCCCAGCTAAGTGTAGATTATGTGGTGTTGATTAAACCGGGCTGATCTAACCCAGCCGAGGGCCAGGGAAGGACCGTGATCCTTGTAATTATCGCCTCGCTCTCACAGTGATTTACTCCTTTGGCTGCTTGATGCATCTTCCTGCAGAAATTACTGACTGTACATAAAGACCCTAATTTTCCATACTGACCCCATTTAATTGGGCCCATTCGGGTGACACCCTGATTTACAGTGAGAGTGGATGGATGACAAGGCCAGCGTTACTCACAACTGCACTCAGAGTCGGGGGCGAGCCCGGGCCACTCATTTACATTTACACACTGTCAGCACAGTCTCTCATCCAGAGTGACACGGCCAGTCAGACTGCATTTAGCCTTCTGCGTCAGCCGGTGATGAAGTGCAGAAGAAGAGAATGGTCACTCATGCATCTGAGCGAAAAATGTCAGCGTCACCAAATGTCACAATAGGTGGTACAGCCGGTGAGGATGAGTGGCGAGTCTCACATATAAGGTGTCAAAGTGTCAATGGGGAGTGTGAAATAAACAATACACCTTATGAAGACTTTACACACACACATACATGCCTTGACAGTAAACAGATTTGACTGTCGTTAACATCGAGGCAGGGTACAGATTGTAAACAATTCACAGGAGTCCAAAAAAACGTGACTTTAAAGACTTTATTCTCGTCCCCCATTTCTCTTCCTTATTTTCACAGGCTGTAGTCATTAAAAAAGTGCACGTGAACCAATTATTTCTGCTGTCCTATTTGTTTCCTGATGAATCTGTGCTGGCAGTCTCACCCTGTCATGGTGCAGAAAATATGTGTGAGAAGAGGTGCGCCGCGCAATATCTCCGGGTTTGTCAAATAAGAGTTGAAGCATTGATTTTTCTAATTCATCTTGTCTCGCCGTGAGATAGCGTCTCTCTCACAGAAGTTTGACTCAGAAGCTGACACTGTGAGAAACTACAGAACCTCCTGACGCTAGCCTCGGGGGAAATGCAATTATTTTACCATTTGATGAGGAGAGGAGAAAGACCATGTTCCTTTATCAGGCAAATAATAACAGGAGTGTCATATCCTGTCTGTGTAGATGTGGTTTTATCTGATATAGAATTACAAAGCGCTGTCCCGTAGTATCATGGCATGGCTTGTCTTTGAGTTGAGATTTTGTAGTTTAAACGCGATGCGAACTGACATTTTCCTTGCTTTCTTTCTAATGAAGCTGCCAGTCTAACGTAAGCTGCTAACGTACGGCAAATATTCTGACATGCTAATAAAACACTCAATATTATGTACTAGGCTTTTTGCTTGAATGTATAGTGACTATCCTTAAAGCTGAAGTTTGTCATTTCTGTCTCCCTAGTGTGATAATGATGATTTCTTTTTCAAAAAGTTTTCCTGAAAAAACTTAAGTCCTAGAGCAACATTTTAGCCTGGCGATTTGCGTGAAAAAATTTAAGTGTGATTTTTTTTTTCCTGATAAAAATTGTCATTTACTATTTTAAAATGTGTTTTTTTTTTCTTCATTTATTTGCTTTTTTATTCATTTATTTTGACAAAAGCCTCCAGTTCAAAAATAGTATAATAATTTTATTTTACAGTATAACTGTTGTCTGTCTCAATTTCTTCATTGTCAAACGTTATTCCAAGCGCTTATAAGTAATTCTTATTACAAGTTTGGAAAGAGGGTTGGTGCATGTTGCATTTCCAAATGCATGTTATGAGCACCCAATTTGTTTACTGTGAAACGAGCCACTCTGAGACACTAAAAACATGAGCTGAAACATATATTTATATAATTAAACCGCAGCCTTTGTGATTTAATGATCACGCTAAGCCATATCGCTCTTTCAGATTTATTTTGATTAATTGCTCAAATATATTAAAAAATATATTGAAAGCTTTTTTATAAATGTAATGATTGTGTAATGAAGTATATGTACTTATTTTTTACTTGATTTTTTCAGAACCATGTAAAAGCAACATGAATACAGATATTTCCTGCGGCCTCTTAAAATGGCTCTGAGCGGTCGGGGTGGGGTCCTCGCTGCCCATGTGCATGCGCACGTGGTGTTAGGAAATTTACGGCTTTAATTTCCCCTGAAACATGCCCAGGCTGCAGGTGTTGTGGTGGGGTGGCTGTAGGCAGGGGTCACTCTGATTAATGGCCGTCCTTTCACAGGGAATGACAAACCCCTGAAACGTTGTCATCGGGAGTCCAGTCCCTTTTGTTCCTCCTCAACAGCTGTGACAGCCTGGCAAATCAGGAGTTTTCCAGGCTTAAATCTGCCAAACTCACAGACAAAACATAGTCATCATCAGCTGAACAAATACAGCTCCCCTACCCATCCATAGTCTAGAGATTACCCAGAGTGCTTAGTGCTTATAATTAGCCCTAAGTTGCTGATAGTAGGCTCGGGCTGGGTAGAAATTGTTTCATTATGCTTAATTAACACCTACTTGATTATGGTTAATTACTACTGTTTGATAATAGAGGAGCAAAGTTGTCAGTCTCCAGACATGAAGAAGCCATCTGGATCATTGATAACCATATGTTGACACTCAGCTCCTGGTTGAGCTGTCAGGGGCCCAGAGACAGGCAGGTGTCTCCACTGTGTGACTCCACCGCCTTCCACAGATTCACGAGTAAACACATGCATGCAAACACCTTTCTATGGCTTTTGTGCTGTATTTGCATGAAAGCACTCTTCGGAGTAATACCTTATACTCTATTACCACAGCATGGAAAAATAATCCTATTCATTCATATTCACAGCTGGTTAAAACTTTAAACTGCATCTTTTTTGAAAGGTTCGAAGACAGCAGAGCACCACAAAGACTGAACAAGACAAATCAAACATACGGAACCCTGTGGTGCACAAAATAAATGATCCTCGCTATAATGCCTGTCTGTCCTTGTTAATTTGCTCTATACACAATATGAAATTAACTAAGAAGCCACAACACCAAGATGAATTGTTTGTTATTTGGAAGACTAAAATGAAGTTTTGGTGCATATAACATTTGTCATGTTTAATTGCTGGATCAATTAGAATCCTCTGTAATGATGATTTATAAAGATTTGAGTGTAATTTGATATTCATTAGCTCAGCCAGACACATGGCGATATCAGCTTGTTAATTGTGTTTCCTTTTCTTGAAGGGCTTGAAGCTTGGGAACACATTTGGTATAGAGTTAGTCCTTTTTGATAATACTTGCATGTTGTTGTGCAGAAAAATAGCATTTTAAAGAGATTTTTGATTCAGTAAACACACGTGACTTGAATTAGGTTATAAGTTTTATTTGAATTAGGTTTTAAGTTTTAACCAAAAGTTATAGTTAAAAAGTTTAGTTTTGAACAGTTGATTGTGTGTGTATGTATGTATGTATGTGTGTGTGTATGTGTATGTATATATATATATATATATATATATATACACACACACACACACACACACACACACACACACACATATATATATATATATAATATCATAATTTGAATACAATTTGTAATGTATTTATAGCTGGGGTTTTTTTTTTTTGTTTTTTTTTTTTGGTAAAGATGTAGGATGTGTATTCCAGACTGAATTATTATTTGAAATGAAAGCATTCCTCTACATTAGTATATTAGGCAGCCATGCAGTTATGTGATTACACTATTTATGGTGCTACATAACTGCCATTTATATACTGTTGAGGCCCTGTATAGTAGCTGTACTCAATGTTTATGGTTTATAGCTGTCAGTAGAAAGTTGAGTGTATCACTGAACCTCTGTGCATGAATCATCAGCATGTTCATATATGACACTCCAGTAATAGCCTATGTATTTAGTGTAGTATGGAAGCGTGTCGTTTATGAGGGCTTTCAGTGACAGCTCAGAGCGCTCTTAGCTGCATATTGTTCTAATGGATTCAGTGGTCAAATTGGAGACAATGTCATTTCGGCGGCGTAAGGTAAATAGTTTGTTACGCTCATGTAATTCGTGCAATTTGAGCGCACCAGACAGACACGATTGGAGGATGCCAAGATGATGTGCCCTGCTTTTCCTGCACGATGCAGAGATGTAGGCCAATTGGAGATGCTCCAAATTATTCAGCGGCACAGCAGAATTCCTCCTCAAACAGGAAGGTTCCTTATTCATTTCCTTAGATTATCATCACATTTGTGTCACCAGCAGAAGAGCTTTATTGACTCGCAGAGATGCACCGCCTTCGCTTTGGCTGTCGTTATTGGCCGCGCTGACATATTCATATGTGCCTGCGCTAATGCCTCTAAATTACTCCCTCCACAGACGTCACAATTGAACAGATAATTTTAATAAGATTCAGCTTGACTTTCGACTGCTCTCCTTCCCCACTTTATGGAATACAAATTGTAACCTGTTTTTAAAGCCATGCAAGACAGTGAACTTTAATGGGATTTGACAACATCATATTAGGCACAACAACTCCGCATAATGTACCGAAAAATTGGACGTGAAATTGGAAACATAGCCGAGAACAAAGTAAATTTACATGGTTTGGTAGGTTGGATGTCTGATATCATATTCTCTCATGCGAGCTCTCGGGGAAGCTGGGAAAAAAAAGGCTGGGGCTTTAACAATGGATATCAGCGGAAAGTGCTTTTAAAGTTAAGGCTGATGGATGGCTTGTCAAAAAAAATAATTGCACTGGTAGGAAAGTGGGGCTGCGTGCCGGGGAGGGGGGAGCGCCGAATATACAGAGAGGATGATGGGAAGTGACAGTGGTCTGTCAAGAAGCAGTGGCTGCCCAGAGAAGTGTGAAGCCCTAGCTATAAGGTGGCAGAATAGAACAGGCTGTCAGGGCGGGAAAGTGGCTTTAATACGGCGAAAAGCAAAGGAATCCGCCTGTCAGCCCTGCTCAGCCGAGCCGAAACAGGGAGAGGAAAAACGGCGGGAAAAGGTAGACTGAAAAAAACAGGCAATAGTACTACTGCAGGGAGCGTAGGTGTGTGTGCGTGTCAAGAAAAACGGTAATAGCTGGGCGTGCAAGTGAGCACGTCGAGAAGAAAAGCAGGGGCGTGCATTGCACAGGACGCAGTCCCGGTCGGTCCGCTCCATTATGTCGGATTCGTCAGCCTGTCCGGTCCTTGTGGACTTTTAAGTGGATGTTGAGAAGTCGCTGATGAGACAGGCAGAACGACTGTACTCCTCCTGTATCCTTCTTACCCCTCGTCCTTTTCTTTGGGGTCCTGTGATGAAAGGAGGATGCAAACGAGTGTCATTTTGAATTTTCTGATCCCGCAGGACGGCTCATTACAGCAGGGGACAGCTTTACAATTATATAGCTGAGCTTCCTAAGGCATTTACATGAATTGGTGGAATAAATTCAATAATGCTTGTCTACATAGCCTTGACCTTGGGTGAAAGGCACTCTAGACTAATTCATCAGGGTGCCGCTGCTGAAGGGCTGATGTGTTGATTGTACCTGAGCGGAATATGTGCTCTGGTATACAAGGCCACCCCGACATGCTCATATTAAAACTAGCCCTTATTACCGCAGCTGTTTCATCATCCCAAAAATTCAAAGTGGGTGGGGTTACGGAGGTATTGTGCCCGCAAAATGAATTTAATTGAATGCACAAACCTTACGTGGTTTCAAATCACAACCGTTTGAAGTTGAATTTATCATGATGCATTATGGGTAATGTATTGAATCTTTTAAGAAGTCTGATATAATGGATAGCAGAGTGTTTTTTTTAGGTGATAAATGTACCTCACCCTTTTTATTTTTACAGCCGTGCCATTTGTAGTGCATTGATTGTGCACCTATTAACCATTGTAATGAAAACAGGAAAGAGGGTACAAAATGTAGTCCCTCTCATAAATCACATACAAATATAAGGATCAAAATTGTTGCAATGTTCCCACTACTGTTCTTTGTGTGCAATTTCAATTTGTTAGTTTAAGCTGCCTGACGAGTTTAGAACTGGTCTGCATGATGCCCAAAAGATGGCAGACAGGAGTTTTTGAAAGACTATCATTATGTTTGCCATTTCTTTGTAGTGCCGTTAGTGACACAGACATTACAAACTTCACTTTAGATTAAAATATTCAACAATAGCACCAAAAACATTACTACAGCATGACATCACCTGGGAATAGCGGTCTAATAATGGCCTAAACTACTCAAGGATGTACTGTATGTTACTGTGATTTTCACCAGGGGAAGGGGCGATCTGGGACACAATGCAATAGCAAAAATATAAAAAATAAATAGTTACATTTGTAATATTAATTTATTATTATTACTGTTTTATAATGTGGCACACATGTATTGTTTGGTTTAGTCAGTTATATTCCAGTAAATCATAAGCCAATATAGACGTGAAAGTGAACTTAATTGATGAATTCTTAACACTAATTGGAGTGTATTCTTTCAAAACCTCCATGAAATCATTTTCTCTCTCTGCTCTGTGTGTGATGGATCAAAACCCATGATCTGTGTCCTCACATTCATAAGCAATTAGGCCTGGCATTATTCATTCTCCATTAAAAAAAAGGGTAATTAAAGTCCTCTGTAGTTACTTTGAAAGTTGAATTATCTTTTCATTTTCCACAAATATAAACCCTGAAATTTAAGGGGCCACTAAACATTCAAATCATGAAAATGAGCTCTTCAGAAGACTTGTCATTACAAATGATAATATAATGACATGTACACTCATGAACTTTTTTTGTTCATTGCTGGCACAGCATACTTAAAAAGCAATTGCTATGGAAACTGCTCCTAATGAGAATATTATGGGCACTGTCTTGTTTAAAACATAGTGTTGTTACTGTGTCTTGCCACTTTCAAGTACACCGAGAAGGTGATTTCTGTACAGAGGATGTGACTGATTCTGATGACAAGCAAGGCCTTATCTCTAGCTCACACACACAGACACACAGACACACACACACACACACACACGCGCACACACACACACACACACACACACACACACACACAGACAGACACAGACACACACACACACACACACACGCGCGCACACACACACACACACACACACACACACACTGTTTCTGTGAGGCTAACATAACACGACTGTAATGAGAATGAGAAGTGTAATATTCTTGCGGATCAAGGTTTCTCCTCACATTTCGGGAATGATAATAGAACACTGTGCTTTTTGACACACACATCTCTGTGTGCTGGGAAGCTAGAAGGGAAAGTGTGTGCACTTCTGATGTGTGCTGTGATGTATAGACTGACCTAACAAAGAACTGAGTGCTCACAGGAGCCGGACGGCTCTAATGGATGGGGAGAGAGAGAGAGAGAGGGAGAGAGAGAGAGAGAGAGAGAGAGAGAGAGAGAGAGAGAGAGAGAGAGAGAGAGAGGGCCTCATTTAGAAGAGGAAGGCTGTTTGCTCTGCCAATACGACACAGGGGGAGTGGACAGCCATTGATCTACAGCCACAAATGACAGCTGAGAATTCAGCAATAATCATGACAAATGAGAGGAAGGGCCACAGGATGGTGGGGGAAAATGTCAATAATTCCAGCCCAAAAAGGAAGCCCAAGGTCGCAGGAATAGGGCACATTTTGTCTGCGTGCTCTGGACTGCACAGAGAGACAGCAGAAGAAAACCTGTCAAATGAATGGCCGTTCAATCAGTGATCCCACTCAAATGTTGCTTGGCCTGTTATCTCAAGTCTCCATTGACATTTACGTCATCTGGAGAAGTGTATGTGTTCTTCATCAGTTTGCATCACAGTTTGTTTTGTACTTGTCTTGGAAGAATCTGCTCTTAAACAAGGTTATCGAGAGTGGGCCATTGAGCATTTTTTATGAACTTGACTGTCATTATTTATTTTATTTTATTTTTTATATGAGCAAAGAGACGTTTACATACAAATGGAAATGAATTAAAAACTGAACATTTGAAATGCAGCTTAATATTGCTTTCAATTTTTAAATTCACTCACTTGTAACAGAAAGTGTTAGTGTGTGTGTTGCATGTGGAATTAAAAACCATCAAAACCAGAACTTTTAAAACAATGGATCCACTTCATTATTTAGTTTCTTCTTAGAAGCCTATTTTGGGTTGATAAATAGGTTTATAGTGCATTTTCAAATGTGTAGCAAAGTTCAATATTCAGAATATTTTAATGTAGTTCATAATATTTTTTTGCATTTGAAGTCAAAGTTTACTTTGACACAGCTAATATTTTGTTAAATCAGTTATGTGGTTTGTATGAAATATGCATATTATATTTATACCTGGATTAGATTGGCATATAGAAGAAAAAATACCTTCCATGTATAAAATATGGAAAAGTTTGAGGTCAGTATTATTATTATTTTCGTTTTAGAAATGAATACTTTTATTTAGCAACAAAGCATTAAATTAAAAAGTAACAGCAAATAAATGTTTCTTGAGCACCAAAACAGCATATTCGAATGATTTCTGAAGGGTCGTGTGATGCTGAAGACTGGAGTAATGAATATATTTTAAAATACATTCACATAAATAATAGTCATTTTAAATTTTGTTGTTTGCCAAGTTCAGGTGTGGCACACATTTATTTACAGTGCACATATACGTTTTCTGAATGGTACTAAAGTACTCTGAACAGGTGGGGAAAAAAAAACTAATGCCATACATTTCGTTGCTGTCAGCACACCCATTGAAGGAGAAACATTTCTCTTTGTAGATTGGACTGAAACAATAATGATTAAATTGCCTGTGCAAATCAATGTGCCCGTGTGATAAGCTGTGATCAGTAATGGGGCTGTGTGTTCTTGCTGCAGGAGGACTGCCTCCTCCTCTCTGCCTCACTGGATGAGGCATTTTCTAATCAGCTTTATCACTCATATCAGAATTTATCTTATTTGAGGAAAATGCCAATATATTAGCCCGGCGTGTATGATACACAAGGTGACCCTGCTGACTTAATGACATAATACATTATCCTTAATGAAGTCAATATCTTGTCTTTTAGCTGTCTGTCTATTGGGGCGATTAATTGCGGTGTCATTAAAGTTAGCTCTCTTTTCATTTGAGCCTGGCAAGTGGCATAAAACTAATGTTCTTAGTTATCAGCCACTGAAATAGAATGGAAGGTAGAGGAAATTACACAGAGGACGAGGGGGCTGCGCACAGCCTACAACAGAGGCCATTTTCAGCGACATAGAATCCTGACTAATGCAGCATAGCACTGTTCACACGGTCAAGCAGTGCAGGCTGAGAAAAGATTTGTTAATGAATAAGTTTATCGCAAATTAACAAAGAGCTGTTTAAATGATCTGCAATGCTTAAAAAATGAACAAAAGTTTAACAGGCAAAGCATGCATGTTTGTAAAGTGCTATATTGGCTTAGAGAAGTATTTACAATTAAATGCATTTAAATCTAAACCATGATTTTAGATGATAATTAGTAAGGCATGGAAGTTTTGTAGTGTTAATAATGGGTCAACAAAACTAAAGTGATGTTCCTTGGGCAGTACAACCGGTAAGATACTCTTCTCACAGATCCATTTATAAGGTATTACATGGAGCATCAGCCCATGTTAAATAAGACGCAGCACAGTTCTGTGTTCTTTTTCCTTTGGGTTGTTCAACGGTCCAAATCCCAAATGTCAGTGTAATGCCATCAACCCATTTCCATGTGCCCTCTTCATCACTGTCAGTCAGACCAATCCAGAGCAATTTCCTAGCAAAATCTTGTTCCTCTGTGCTATTTATCTTAAGCAGATTTGCTCCTCTCTCCGTACAGTCTCTTCTGCTCTCATTCCAGCTCTTCATCTCAGTGGAAACATAGTCAAAACTAAATCATCCATCTTGGGTCAAGTTCCACAGTTAATTTTTTTCTCGTTTTAACTGTTCATTTAGTTGAATTAGGTCGGTATTGTTGGTAGCTGGTGTCTCTCTTCTGTGTAGTTTTTGCTCTGTGTATTAATGTGGACACACAGAACTATGACTGCAGTCAGCTGAAGAACACACAACAGCACCAAAAGCCCTGTAGCTGCTCTGTAGCTTCTGATCTTGACAGAATCACTCGTTGTGCTGGAGTCTGTGATTTCTCTTCCAAATGTATCTCTTATAAGAGTGGTACCCTTTACACTTTCAGACAGTTTTGATGTTGTCAAGATGATAACAGACTAATACTAGTAGCTCTCCTGGACTGGACTGCGTTGTGTTCCTCATCTGTGTTTGTGTGGCTAGAATTTATGCAAAAAGGAAGGTTTTTTGTGAAAATGTTTCAAGTATTTATGCATGACTGGAACTTAACAATCCATAATGTCCAGACAGTTTCAATTTCAGCATTTTAGCCTTGCTATATTCTGGATTTCCCTGCAATCCTGCAACAATTTTGTTTAAATGTATAAGTGGCAAATGGATTATCACACCTCTACTTTACCAGTAAACCGTCTGTGACTTTTCCTTTTCTTTGACACATGAGCATCCTAATCCGGGGTATATTTGGTATATTACTGATAGTACTCTTTGATTTCCTTAATGTCAGTGTTATCCAGGTTAACCAACAGTTGGCTTGTCATACTTTGTTGGGAAAGTTATTTTTCATCAAAAATACAGTGTTGGCTTTTAGCAGCTGGTTGCCACCATGTTTAGTCTAACCTCCAGCTTTTTGTACGTTCACAGCATTGTGTGCCCCATGAAATCTACTTTATATATTTTTTTTCTGTAAACGGCCAGGCTACATTTAACTTCAGTAGATGCTATCGACTGCTTTTTCTTTCCAGAAAAAGAGGTGAGAGGGTGCGCTCCTAAGATTATGTGTTGGAATATCTAGTTTATGCGGTTTATGCTTCGATTTCAAGGTCAGAGCGCCAGTGCTTCATCAAGAAGGATGATTGACAGTCTTCAGAAGGCTGTGGGTATGAAATACAGCACTTGGCCGTGACTGCGCGTGTTAAAAAGGAGACGTGCTGCTAGCATCTTCCTTCCAAAGTCACACCAGACTGACAGCGCTGGACGCAATATTAATCACAGTGCAGTGACAACCACCCCAGGGCACAAACTGGCAGTGACTGACCAAAACAAATCAAGGCCCACATGTTCCGTTGTCATTACATCGCACACACTTGAGTCATGGGGTTTATCACAATGGACGATGAATAATGCTCTTGAAATTATTGACCGTTTATGGCCCCGACAGCCCTGGACGGACATTGTGTCTTTCTGGCGATTAAACATCTATGTTTTGTCGATATGCCTTACAGAGGATACTTTGAGGGTCACAGGGTTTTGTTCTTTGATATTTTGTTCATTAGTTTACACCTAGTGCACAAATGGGGAAAGTCAGCACCAGCACCACGATGACATAGTAAGCCAACAATCTCACACAGGAGTGTGAACCGTGCACATGTGGCACAGCAGTTTTTAGAAAACAAGCAAATGTGACATGAAGCTCTGCACTCACGCACCCCCCTGCCTCCCCCCTGCCCAGCACTGAAACAAGCAGACTGGATGGGGGTAATTTACAACGTGTTATCTTTGTCTATAGTGGCCAGATGATATGAAGTAAATCAAGGTAGGAGTAATGAAAGACTGAGAATTTATTCCTGCAAGCACATTTTAAGTGTAGTATCCGTTACGGTGGCATTGCCTGAAGACCCTGAAATGAGACTGGGTGGTTGAAGGGCAATAAAGCAGCAGCAGGGCTCATGTTAATGCTGTCTGTCTGGGGTTAGTAATTGGGTTGTGCTGATGAGTTGCACTGGAAGACAAAGTGTAAATCCAAACGGTTGCTGTAAATCTGGCATTGTTAGAACAAGGTGCAATCCCAACAACTATTGATCCTGCCCAGCGGCTGGAGAAGGGGAGGGAGATGTCATTACCCACGTAGCTTCAATTACTTTAGTCAAAGTAGCATGCTGCGTGGGGCCCTGTCGCCATGACATCAAGTGGGTCGTCCGTCCTGTCACCCACTGTCTCAGTCCCTGTCTGGTATCCTGAAGATCATTTTCTGGTGGTGGTTTGGTTGAGGAAGGCCACAAGTTGGATTATTTCAGAGTAAATGTTATTTTTACCTGTGTTAAAGTGCTTAAAGCAAGGGTGTCCCATCCTTTCTGGAGGGCCATGTCCTGCAGAGTGTAGCTACAACTTGTCCCAACATACCTGCCTGGAAGTTTCTAGTAATCCTGGAGACCTTGATTACCTTAGTTCAGTGGTGTTTAATTGGGGTTAAAGCTAAACTCTGCAGAACAGTTGCACTTCAGGAGCAGGACTGGACCAAGAGTTCACCCAAACATTCTGTGATCATTTACTCACCTTCATGTCGTCCCAAACGTATGACTAACTCTTCTGTGGAGCAAAATAAAATACTTTGTAGAATGTGTCAGTGTTGCAGAATATTCATTTTGAGGGGAACTATCCCTTTAAAACAAAATCCCTTCACTCGTTGGCCATCTTGGAAACTCCCTCGGAATATATTTCCTACGTAGATCAGGCCAAAACAGCAACATTGACTCAACCAATGTTATTAGTTTGGGGCAAGACAGTCTGTTTGTGCAACTGATGAGAGACAGAGACCTGGAACTCTATTCTTTTAATTCTGTTTGCAAATATTGCAAATAACAGTTTGTAACTGTTTGACGTGATAAACCATGGCTCAGTCACATATCAAAGCACACCCTATACATATGAACTTTTGTTTTTAAACTAAATTTCAGACTTTGTTACTCGCATGGCCAGTCTGACTATGTGTGATCTAGTCAGACAGCTTATCGTCGCAGATTTCCTATCTGGCTTGACAAGCTGGTGGCAGGAAGTGCTCCATGCCTTCACAGCAACCAGTGGTGTTGGGCATCAGTGACAGCCCATGTCCTGTTCCAGAATGAATATGTTAATGCGACGGGATGTAGCTTTTCATTAGATGGAAACTTAGCCCTCTCTCCTTGACTGAGGCCTCTGTGTGCCTATTTCATGAGGGAAATGGTTTGAGGAGTAATTTGGAAAGCTGCAGTGACGTGCTGAGGAAATGAAGCCTGAGCGTGTTTGACAAATAGAAAAGGTCATGTCTGTTTCAGTCTCAGTCACCTGGTCTTCTCCTCCCCACCTGTCTGTCCCATGCACTCATCATCACATTCTTTGGACACATGTTATACAAGCCAGCCATATACCGCTAATGTCAAGCAAACAGTATCTAATCTGCATGGTTTAAACCAGATATTACATCCTGATAACTTGTCTGGATAGAAAGAGCTTGTGTCAAATTCTTCTTTCGTTGTTTTATTTAGCTTGCAAATAATAATCCTTGCTGCAACATTTGACATTATGCTAAATGTTTGTTAGCATTCTCTTCTCAAAGACGACTACTTACCTGTTGCAGGATCTCCTGAATGTATATTATGTTTTCCCCCAATATACATGGCTAATTTTTGTTTTTTTGGGGGTCCATATGGTGTAATTATGGAAATGTTCTGCAGGGGCTAACAGGTAGCAATGCTAACCATCCAACTTTCGAACCCCTTGGCTACTGTCAATGTTGATATTTTCTGTTGAATCCCTCTCACATTGTCTAGGCTAATAACCATTGCAAAACATATTTTCCTGTGCGCTGACTCAGCTTTTGTTAACTGCACATGTTCCACTTGTACACATCAAACTGTTTAAAACTTCACAGGAGGACACGGCTAGTCAGATCAAGTATGTCTGCACAGCTTACTTCCTGCTTCCTGTGTCTGTCTAGGAGGGGAAAGGGAAGGTGAGGTAAGATGATGGCTGCGGCCTGGCACAAGATTAAACAGCTCGCTGTAGAGACCATTAATAATGCTCATATTTTGGAACTGCTCAGTGCTTACAGAACCAGAGGCATTTAATCTTATTTGAAGAAGAAGAAAAAAAAATTACGAGGACCAGGGAGATAGGAGAAAAAAGTAAGGTCAACAGGGAGAAGCTCATCCATTTTTTTCTCTGTGCTGTTCAGAGTGATAGGCCCAGGTTTTCCAAGGTAGTGCATTTGTCTGTCAGAAGTGCTGGCTGGCGCTGTGATTTACTTTCTGTCAGATGATGCTCATGTCCAGCTGAAGCTGCTGCCTGGCTGGATATGGGGAAATTTGTTACCTTTCGCTTTGACAGGGAGATAATTGCTGATGGTTAACAGAACTGTGTGGAATCCAAAGGGTTTGGGAGCGAGTAATAGGAAATACACTGTGGCCTTTCACGAGCTCTCTCAAAAAGCCTCTTTCTCTGCAATATCACCTGCTTAACCTCACCTCCTTCCAGGATGAATGAGACTCTTAATAGGCCAATGGTCGCAGTAGAGATTAAATCCTAAATTACCCCTCGAAAAGACAAGTGTTAGGACGTCCAAGAAAGCCCCCACTCTTTAGCCTTAATTCAGCTAAAACGCCTAACTTACTGGCCCTATTTCACTGCTTCATACCTCAGTTCTCTATACAGCAGACCTTCACCTGTCTTTCCTAACCGGCCCATCTGAGCTAAGGATACCATCTTGTGCTCGGATCAGGAGGGTTGTCAATCAGCTGTCCGAGCTGCCAGTGGCATATCACAGGAGGAGTTAAAGAGGAGGCGGAACTGAGCCTGTGATGTGATGGGCCGAAAGGAGAGTGATTGACAGGTTAAGCCTGCATTTAATTGTCAACCCCTCCTTACATTTCAACAGCTTGTAACAGCGGAGGTTAAAAACAACTCTATAGACAAAGACATTGCTTTCGGCTGTGTGTGGAATCTTTTCAAGGACTGCTTCGATGGCAGGCCAACATGAAAACTGACACTATTTGACCTTGTTTACTTTTTTACTATACTTAGTTCATTGGTGCTTGCTATTACATGAAAAGTCTTTGCCTCTTATTGTTCAATATGTAACACCTTCAGTATCCAATCCATTTCTGCTGGATAAAATCAATGTCTGCTCTCCGCTAATAAAATATTTTTTATTTATTTATTTGATTTGATTGATTTTTGTCAGAATATTTTTCATTCTGTCACATTATGTAAATAAAATGGGTTACACATGTCATTTCATGTTGGTTTTAAAGCTAAATTACTTGAAATCAAATAATTTGTCAGTTATCAGATCGATGGCTCAATTGGACTAAAAAACCTTAATGCACATACCTCAGTCAATCAGATGATCTCAATCTAAATGAAATTGTGATGGGATTGAAAGGTGTGGTGTAGACCTAAAAACAAAAGCAAAGGAATAAACAAGGAAACATATTAACCATGCAAATGCTTCAATCTGACTATTGTCTCAGTCAGATTCAAAAATGCCTTGCACACGTGCATAATGTGTGTTTACATACGTTAATTTATGACTAATGGCGTCTAACTGGTCAGTGGAGGAGACTGAATATTTACTAAATAGTTTTTAAAAAAGCTCTTCTGACATGTATGTTAGTTTTAGTTTTAGATATGTCATCAAGACAAAAACAACTATTTCCTCGCATTAATGCCAGTAGCATTATTGTGGTGGCTTTCTCTTGTTTTGAACATGTCTATTGGGGACTGTGCATGCGCTGAAGTTTTGTTCAGAATACATGTAATGCACATGCAAATAAATATGTGAATCATATTACAAAGTTTAGGGTTATTATAAAGAGAAATTTCAGAATTTGAAATCATATTGGATTCATTCTGATTTATGAAAATAGGCGCATGTTCAGAGAAATCAACCTAGAAATGTCTGTGTGTGAAATGTCTGAAATTTATTTCTTGATAACTGGACTAGAAGAAAAATATTTTAGCATTTAGAAAATTCCACACTTCAGTTTTAATTGCATTAACTCCATTGTCACTTTTTTTTATCTTCAAGTCAGTTTTTTTTTTTTTTTTTTTTTTTTTTTTTTTTACTTAAAAAGGAAATATTTAAGAAAATATTTAGTTTTTCTTAAGTATTTCCTTTTTATGTTAAAAAAAGAACAATAACCAGATAAAAAAGATAGTTCTTCATCTGTACAGAAATGTATAATTATTTACCAACAATGCAATGAATCCTCATTTGATCCCTGACAAGCGATTCAGTTTGAAGAAAAGTGCCGCCAATCTCATTTGACCCTGCATTATATTTTGCCTGTGACAATGAGAGTAATAGAAGATATTGATTGGCAGGGCAGTTAAGTTGTCATTGCTGCCATTTAATGTGTCACGGGGAGCAGTTAAATTGTCAGAAATCACTGAAGGACTCCCTTCATGCTTGATATTGCTCCATAAAAGTCTTCCACATGTAAATTGGAGAAAATTTTGAGAATGTCACCATCTTTGCGGACTATTGCAATTATTGTCTCCAGTTAAAGACTGAATTATATTTGTTGTCGTTCCTTAAATATAATTATTGAAAGATGATTTTTTTCCATCCAGTGTTAGATCTTTTTTTTTTTATAAATATTACCAGTTGACATGTACATGCTGGCAGATCTTGCCTAGAGAAGCTTTAATCCATTAGTGTGTGGTCTGTTTCTTAGAATGGGCAGCTGTGCTGCACTGTGTGTATGGTCAGCATTGGGGTCCGTGCTAAAGCGTGGGTGGTAAAGAGCCTCCGGCATATTGGCAATCAGTTGGCCAGTTTGTAGCCAAGTGCGCTGAGCCTGTGGCTGTTTGCTGGGCAGAAGGAGGTCTACTGTGGCTCTCTTCGAGAAGAGCAGGGTACAGGCCACGCTCCACAAACTTGAGAGAGCAGTTTCTGGTGTTGCTCTTGTCCACTGGCTGTTTGCTGAACCCTTGATAACCTCAACTCGCTCTTGTGTGGACTCAGTGAATGATGCAATAATCAATACTCACTGGAAACACAGGGTCCGAGGAGAGAAGCCTGCTCAATCAGCAGTTGGTGGGAAGAGACACGGTCGTGAGTGTTTTAATCAGTGTAAACACATTTCACCTCGTCTGTCTTATAATGGATTATTCCAGAGCGTATTTTTTTGCTATTGTCAATATTCAAATGACTAGTACTTGCGTGTGATACAGAGCAAAAGGACTGGTGCATATGATATGCATTTTATGGCGTGTAATACGCACGCACTCCACACCCCTAACCCTACCCAAGGGTTTAACACTGCGTATCATATGCACGCAAAAACTATTTTTGGTGTATAAATGGCACGAGAAATAAAATTTGTGCTATAGATACGCACTTTCATGAGATCGTGTTGGAATACGCTACACGACTCGACTAAAATTTAAAGATTTTAAAACACTAGACTTTGTACACTTGCCATAAATGGTCACAGTGTAAAATAATGGCCTTCATACACAAAGCGACTGAGGATCACACTCTACCAGACTTTCAGGTTGGTACGACACAACAAACTCGTGCAGAACCATGTGCCTAGTTTAAATCTTGGAGTTTGTGTCAATAGCTACACAAAGTGATTTACTGTGAAATCAGTCAACTCCATCTACCCAGTCAAATCGGTAGACTGGCCCTGACTCTCAGCAACCAGAGTCATCCAGACTGAAAATTGTGGCAAGAAACTGTACAAAAGTGGTAAATCTATTCTAGCCTTACATTAAGAAAATTCAGAGTGATAATATGTTTATAATTATAACAAAAGTTATTTAATGTTCTAGCTTAAAAGGATAGTTCACCCAAAAATGAAAATTCTGCTGTCATTTACTCACCCTCAAGATGTTCCAAACCTGTATGAATTTCTTTCTTCTGCTGAACACAAAATAAGATATTTTGAAGAATGTTGGTAACCAAACAGTTGATGGGCCCCATCGACTTCCATAGTATTTTTTTTCCATACTATGGAAGTCAATGGGGTCCATTAACTGTTTGGTTACCCATATTCTTCAAAATATCTTATTTTGTGTTCAGCAGACGATATAAATCCATACAGGTTTGGAATATCTTAAGGGTGAGTAAATGATGACAGAATTTTCATTTTTGGTTGAACTATCCCTTAAAGTGCTTTGTTGCAACTAGGCCCTGGTTTCTAGATATGACTTGGGTTCCTCATACAGTGCTAGCCTTTTGGGATTTTTAAAATACATTTTCTTTCACAAAGTTATACAAAGCTGTATGATTTGAGGAATATTTCATGTCTGTTGCAACCATAGAGCCAAACAAGTTACATGCCAGTACTTTGGTTTAGGGTTCTCACATAAACTCCTGCCTCAAACTCACGTGATTGGTCAAGCCAGAAGTTGAAATATTGGGCTCTTAAAAACACATAAGCAATGTTTTGATTGTCTCAAAAGGTACTTTAATATCATAAAAGATATTCACATCAACTATTCAGTGACCTCTAATTCTTTACAGTATTTGTCTAAAAATGATTGATGAATTGAAACAACAGGAATATGTTTCCTCCCTGTTTGCCAGCCTGCAGAGACTGGCTAAAAAGACAGGTCACATTAGGCAGCCTGAACAGATGTAGAGACAGTGCAGTTAGAGAGTGGGAAATCTGGCAGCCAGAACTGGTCTGGGGATTGGGGAATACGACTCTATAATAGCCGGTCCTGGGTCAGAGAGTGCTAGCTGTTTCTGTCCTCCGGTGTGTTAACTAACAGTCACCAGTCCCAGCACCAATGACCAGAGACGAGGAAAATTAAAGCCGAGATGCACAAACCTTTTACCTCTTAACCTCAAACGTGCACTCAGCAACACAAATGCAAGATGCGTGATTGCACAACTATCTTTTGAGTGTTGGAATGTTGAGCAGCTCTAGGTTGTTTTTAATTGTGTGATGTTATTAAGGTGTTATTCTTCTATATCTCTTGACTTAAAGGAAAAGTTCCCCTAAAAATGTAAATTCTGTCATCCTTTACTCACCCTCATGTTTAACTTTCTTCTACAAAATGAATATTTTCGAATATTCAAAAATATTTTCGAAATATTTTTGAATATTTAATGAACAAAGATATTTTGAAGAATATATTATTTGTGTTTGTGCATACAAACATTGGACCCCTTTAAATTGAATTGTATGTACAAAATAAATGTAAAAAAATCTTTCTTTGAAGGATGTCAATCAGGTTTGGAACAACATGAGGGTGAGTAAATGATGACAGAATTGTCATTTAATTGAATTTAAATATACTTGTATGACAGAATAATTATGGGGAAGTTCTTCTGCGCCACTAGCTTCACTAAATGAAAATGCAAAAATGTTTTCCCAAACTCATGTGACTGGTTAAATTACTGTCATCGTGTTGGGAGTTTGGACAGTATCTTTGCAGGCAACTTTCTCTTGCCGTCTTTCTCTAGGGAGCAGTATTAACTCATTGCATGCTTGTATTCAGTCCTTCATCTTTGAGGCACATTTGAAGCATTTAGAGCAGCGGTAGTCTCAGACAGCGAGCTGTCCCTGCGCTTCCTGCGGGGGCCTGTGGTTGGGTTAGCACCATTAATGAAGGGTGCCTTTAAGAAGTCTCCAGCGAGCAGCCAGGCATTACAGATTAGGTCAGTGGAACGGCTAGCGGGTTGAGCATGATGGATGAGGGGGAGAATGAGTTTCTGCCGTGCAGTATTGTGAAATCTTTTCATTGTCACCGACGGGCCTATGAGGTTCTGACGAATGAGGGAGCAAGTGTCAGAAACGCCCTTCCCCTGCTCCCTGCAACGCTTTTAATATCTCCCGGAGCTGCCGCCAAAGTATTGATAAAAGTAAAGTTTAAAAATAGCCTCGGCAACGAGAGGAGAGCTGCAGAGATGATTAAACAAGGGCGCTGTTGTGCTTCTGAGGGCTTCGTCTCTGTAAACACCCGGGCACGAGCAAGTGGACTTCCCGCTTCCAGAGCGAGAGAGGGAGCCTCTTTATGGGAAACGTTTGTGACCGGGGTGACAGCTCAGCTTGATGGATGGGCTGCCTCCATCTGGTTGCAGTGCATGTAATAAATTTCCATGCTCATGTTTGACCTCTCTCACTTACCAGACACATCTTTCACTTTTGGGACGTCCAAGAGGGACTCACAATTACAAGGCGAGATGCCGCCAGGGCGCGAGGATAGTGCTGTTTATGGGCCCCAGCCCAAGGGCAAAGAGTCAAAAAAAATAGATAGCTGTAAACAATGCCTGCACGCCGCCAGGAGAATTCTTCTGCATTCAATAACCTTTCACACCTACTCGGATCCCAGAGTAGCGGTAGGATCCGATGCTTCAGCATGTGGACCTCAGATGGTTACTGCTTTAAAGGTTAGCAGCTCTGCATAGTGCCTGATACAGCTGCTATGCCATAACACTGCACAGAGATGTGGCAGATCGACAGCTTTAAAAAAGCAAAGTTTGTTCAAATGCACCGTGATTATTTGATTATTACTAATACTACTATTAAAAATATTACTAAGTAAACTATTTCCTGCTTTCAGGGAGCGCATAGCCTAGTTCAAACAAATGGTTAGATATCTTTTGCATTGCATATTCTTAAATCCTACAGATAATTTTCTTTTTTAGTAAAATAATTATACATTTTGTTGATTTTTTTTTACATCCTAATATAAAGTGTGCATTTTTCTGTTTTAGATAACACATTGTAAGTCATAACAGTATAGCCCATATTAGTACGGCAGTTACAAATTAAAGTTTTACATGGCCATCTCTGTACTTGCACACTGGTTGGTGAAATGCCCTTAAAAGTAACACAGCACGTTAAGCAGCAGGGCTTTTCGGTAATAGAAACAGATAGCTGGCCATTGGATTTTAATAAAGTGGGATAATAATGAGGGTAAGAGTGGAGTGAATTGTAAAGAGGAGGCTAATGAAGTGCCTATGTGGGCAGTATGTGCAAAATAACCTATAACCTATTAAGAAACAGTCTAACACACTGGGCTCCAGTCAGACCCCCTGATTGAATTAGCTGGCTCTTTAATTACTGAGCATCTTAGATGGGAGCTTTGAATTTAATTGAACTTTTTCATGGCCCCTGCTCACCCAGCCAAACAATTTGTTCAGAAAAAAATTGAATTAACAACCAGCCTTTTTTTTCTTGCATTGCTTATTATAACATTAGGAAAATCCCTGGAGTTTCCAGGCTGTAAGAAGCGAAATCGCATAACATTATTCACAATAACGCATATGTTATAATCGCAAAGAACTTACTTAAAATTCAATCCACTTTGGCGTCATTATCATGTATCAACATAATAAATGAGCCCTTCAGAGCATGGTAATTATAATTTGATAAATCATCAGCAGAAAATTAACTGGATGTCAAAACATTCATTGGAAAGGGTGATGAATCGAGGATGATTGTGGTGATGAATTGTGTTAATCTGCGCAGTATGAAGCCAGCGAAATGGCTAAGCAGCCCAAGATGGATGGGGCATGGAAGCAGCAAGGTCAGGACACAGCACTGCAGAACGGAGGGAGGGGGAAAAGGGGGGAGAGGGAGAGAGAAAGAGAAAGAGAGAGAGAGAGACGCTAGCTGTGCAGCACTCAGGGCTTTACCTACCTGCACTTTTTACCACGGCTTTCACCCTGGGTATCGGGCAGACAGATTTTCCTCCTCTTTTTTTTCCTAGTGTGACTGTGCTTTTAATCTTTGCCTTCACAGAGTACAAATATGGTCCCCGGTTAAAACAATGGAGGGTGTTTAACTTTTGCTCCATGCTATTACCAGTTAGTTCCTGGGTGAAGTAAAAACTATGAGATCCTTTAACCTTCACATGACAGCCTATTTTATTATGTTCAAAATACATTGTGAACTAATCATCTATTAAGTAAATGTTCTAATCTGTTCATGCATTTATGTCCTTATTTTATTTTATGTTATTTTTATTATGTTAATTCTGAAATTGACTTTACAAAACAACCAATGATATGTAATATTAGCAGTTTCTGAATCTATACACAGCTAATAATCATGTCCACCTGGGCAAATTAGCATGCAAATCCTGATTTAGGTTTGCATGGTTTTATCGGCTCCTTTGTTCGACCTCCCAGCCCTATAGGTCATTTCCAAATGCAGTAAATCCATCAATTGGAGTAGAGGAGCTCTCCTTGCCAAGACCTAATGGGGAATGACCTGCAATCTTGATTTCCAACAGTTTGTATGTCAGACCCAGCAGCTATCATCGATTTGTGTGTGTACACAGCCATAAAACATATTTTTCAACAGGACCGAGCTGCTGGATCATCCACAGTGCATATTGATATGCGGAATAATGGTCTGAAGAACCTTTGTTCTAAATTATATGTATTTCTGTTGATATTAAGCCAATTAAATCATAGCATGTAGTTCTAGAGCAATAAATCAATATGTCATTGGTTTCAAGGCCAGGATTATTTCCACTTTCCTAAACTTTTTTTTTTCTAAATAAATATGAAGCAGTAAATAAATCCAAGCTGAATAAGGAAAGTGTTGTTTTAAGGCCGTATCTTGCCACAGGCTGTTTGTTTAGTGCCTAAATGGATGCAGTCCACTCGCTGAGGTCAAATAGCACATCACTTCCTGTAGGCCACATGTATTGATGGGTGTCGAAGAGCAGGGGCCGTCCAGTGCAGCGCTGGTGTTTATAGCTAGCGCCAACCTGCAATCACTCTCTCATCAAACTCATCAGAAACTTCCTGCAAATGGTGGAAAACTGCCTGTTTTAATCTTCGCACAGCCCAGCTTCACTGGTTCAAACCTTCACAACACCCACTCTGTGTGTTTAACATCACTCAGCAGTCAACGGAAATTGAGTTGAGGAACATATTTCATGAATTGGGAGAGATTGCCCTACTTTTCCACTTTATAGGCATGCTTTTTGGTTGATGAGGTCTGAAAATAAGTGTACTTGAGGCATTAAAGGAATAGTAAAAAAAAACATAAATATGTTGCTTTATACTAAACCTTATGGCATTCCAAACCATCTCTCTTACATACAGTGACGGTTCATTGTGTCCTTGTCTGTCATGCTACAAAAGGACAAAACACCGCCATAAAAGTAGAGACTAAAGACTGCTGCAAATGAATTAGTTCAGATTTACATCCATCACACTGAACTGGTAAAGATGAATTGCAGTTGTGGATAGCTGCGCCAAATCTGTTGGCTACAAGTTATTGCCATTTTTTTCTGTTCTTTAAAGTAATGTTTTAATGGATATTTCTAGTTATTTATTTATCTACGCTGCTGTTCATAAGTTTAGAGTCAGAATTATTTTTACTTTTTAAGAATTTCATATTTTTATTCCCCATTGTGTCCACGTCTGTCATGCTACAAAAGGACAAAGAAGCACCATTAAAGTAGCCCATGTGACTTATGCTGTATGCTTTAAGTCCTCTGAAGTCATACTGTTGTAAACTCAAATCATTTTTGTGCAAAATAGCATTTTAGTATCAGTTTTTAAATCTGGACACAGAAGGCTTTGAATATAAAACAAATTCTGTGAACTAATTGTATGCTTTTATGGCATATTTATTTTGACAGATTTGGTCAGAACTGTAGTTGTTAGAGCTTTGTTTTTGTTTAAAAAACAGTGTACAGGAGGGTATATAATACATTTTAGGTGAGCATTCCCTTCAAGCAATAACTAAGGTTGTATAAGGTAGGGCATATTGTTTATACAAGCTTCTGTACAAAGAAAAAAAAACACAATTGCTAGCAAATCCAACTAAATGGAAGCACTTCTTTTCATTATTTACCCAGCCTACTGATTCTTATTGTAGTAATGAATGTCTTTTCAACAAATTATGATAATTACTTGTCACTGGGTTTGAAATGTGACAAATCAGACAATGTTACTTTTATTGAATTCAATTATCAAGTTGAAAAATGGGTTTATTCATTATTTGTTTCTTTATTTTACATGTGGAGAAATGGATGTGTCATTATCTTATACTCTGCATGTTGGTTGTTTGCTGGGATGGCAGCTCAACTAATTGGTTACAAAATAAATGAATGCATACATTTAAAGAGAGCGAGAGGCATCTTCAGTGTGTTTAGTGAAGTTTCATAGTAAATGTGTGCTTCATTGTGACAATGGTGGTTTACATTTGCTATTAACATCCGTCTCGGGTGGTCAGTCACAATCTGGAATTTACATGCGTTTCAGATTCGTCTCTTGGGACCACTTGTGATAAGATATCCTCAAGAGGAGGTTTTTTGTGACTCCATACATTACATCAAAATATAAATGCTGTTGCTCTTAAATATACTTGTATATATGCAAATTAAAAATACTAGGTAATTATTACTTAGTAAAGTCTTTTTTTTTTCTTTCTTTTTTTTTTTAGATTTTCTTTGATTGGTTAGTTGTTTTCTTATAAATCTGCATGTAACTGGTTCAAAGTTCAAAGCCCACGTTTTAGCACAGTGGATGATTGACAGGTGAATAAGCAGCACTTCACTGTTGTCCAGGACGCATCCGGACAGATTAGCGTTGACACTACAAATGCAACGTGGCCACATGTGGATACCTCTGTGTGATTTCAGTGATCGGATCATAAAACAGTTTATACACTGTTGAAACTTACATTAAGCACCATCCACTTGTGAGTCACCTTAAACAGATGGTAACACCGGGTGTACATTGGATAAATGTGTTTGGATGCCTGAGTTCTTTAGTCCATAAAAGCCTTGAATTCGATCTCATCTGATCTGTGTACACAGTGAGACAAAATTGTAGACAAAATCTATTTGTTGCTCCAATTTACATCTTTTACATCACAGTAGTGGAAACTTTTCCTATGTGAAGTTAATACATCTCTCTGGCAAGCAGCAGTAGCATAGAGTGTGACAACTGGACGTGTTACATATGGAAGAAGAGTATCTTTACCTTTCCTGCTATTGGTCTTCTCTCTGTTTCAAGTGCTTTCTCTGTCTGGAACTGATCACTAGTGTGTGTGTGTGAGAGAGAGAGAGAGAGAGAGAGAGAGGAGGGGAGGGGAGGAGGAGGGGGGGGGATGTGTCACTTTGCCTCTTAAGTTTCTGATTGTCTAAATAACACAGTATCCCATCATACAGCTGTCTTGCATTTTGACAGTACAATAACCCATAATTCCTTCTGTCACTCAATATTTCAAGGGCAGTATTTTATGGCTTGAACTGAGCGAGAATGCATTTACATTTTGGAGGATGTGAGAGAGGAAGGGGCTGAGGGGGGAAATAGATTTCTTGTCTTGTGTCACTTCAGATTTTACCCTTCTCCCCCTTTCTCTGCAGAATCCATTTTAGGAGGAATCGTAAAAGCGGCTTGGGAAAGATCTGTGCTTTTTCTATTTAATCAAAGCTTTAAAGTAGATAAGCAGAGTCGAGTATTGAGCAAGCGCAGTAAGGGACAACTTTGGCCATGGAAATGTACTGTATACACATTTACTGGCTAATATGATTTACTAAATGCAACTGCAAATTAATTCATTCAGATTTTCTTCCCTCACAAATATAAACATGTTGACTGCAATTGAAGTTGTAGATATAGTTGTTGCAGCTAAATTGCACTAAATCTGTTATCTCAATCAAGTAATACATCCATATATATATATATATTATTTTTTTTTTTTCTTTTTTTTTTTTTTATTGACATTCCTGGTTATTTATTTATCATTCAAAAGTTTTGGGTCAGTATTTTTGTTTTAGTATTTGGTACATTTATTCAGCAATTGATGTTTAAAATTAATTTAAAAAAATGACAGTAAAGACATTTATAATGTAACCACAGTTTCCACAAAATTAAGCAGAATTTTTTTTTTTAAAATTTAAAAAAAGAATAATAATAAGAAAGGTTACTTAATCAGATTAGAATGATTTCTGAAGGATAATGTGACACTGAAGACTGGAAATAAATAAATAATTAATTAAAAAGTAAATGTATTCAAATTGAAATTATAATAATATTTCACAATATTACTGTTTTTGACTGTGTTTTGATCAAATAAGTGCAATCTTGGAGAAGATTCTTATCTGACCCTAACCCGAATGTGTGTGTAGTGTTCATACTTTCATATATTTGATAACAGCTTTCCTTTTCGGCTGACTACACAAAGCTTTGTTATACTTCAAACCTTTCCCTCAATCATAGTATGTGATGCCCACTTTTCACAATCACATTAATACCTGATGCTTTCAGTCCTGCCATACTTCTGTTCTGTTTTTGTCACTGAAAACCCCTTTTCATACAATTATCACATTCATTATGGAATATAACATCCATTTCACAAACGTTTCATGTCGTCTTTATAATTTTGTTGATAAATTTGCTTATGATAATTCATGTAAATAACCAATACATTTCTGTATTGTACGTTTAATGTGTTTATCAAGACCTCACGAACTTGAAGTATCCCTAATGCATCCTTTCACCTTAGCGCTGCATAAAATTGAACTTCAAAGCTGCACATTTCCAAAAAACAGACAGTGCTGACATGGAAATTGACCTGTAGGCTCGTGTCTCCTCCACAAAACTCTCAGTTGTACTGCATGTCAACGAGATGAAAATGATTCCCATCTCCTCCCTTGACTGGATTTCCATTTGCAAAGAAGATAGAGCTCTATTATAGACCTATTTGAGCTGTGCTGATAGCTGCAGCGATTTAAAGAGCTCTATTGTTTGAAAAAGGAGCCAGTCAGATTAGAGAGGTGTGTAGAGCTCTTAGCAAGGTCAAATATTTCATGACTGCTCTGCTTCCATCTTATTTAATATCAAAGAGTTTTTTTTTTTTCTCTTAAATGACACCTTCCGCTATGACTAACGTCTGATTTACAGAATACAGCAGGATCTGAGACTCCTGTCAATGTCTGTGAACATGAATCACCGAGATCCCTATTTTGTGCTTTTTGAAATAACAGCTAATAATGTGCGGTGTAAATGCATCAAGTGCACAATGAAATCCAGTGACATCAAGTACACACTAAAACAAAATCACTTTAATTATCAGTTGACTTTTTTGAACTACAGTTTGGAACCTTTCTTATTTTAGCTGTGCATTATATATTATTACAGCTTTGATTAACAGGCTTATTTACTATGACATCCCTGATATGCCTGATAATCAGATGGCAGAAATGGATTGCTTTCCCTGGTTTCGGTGTCTATTGTGTAGGTTGTTGTTATTGTTCACTCCATTGTATTAAACAGTCCCCCGGGCAATGTTCCTAAACGTCCCTTTACACCCTTGTGTGTGTGTTGTTACTATAGAGACTGTCTGAGGTTGGTCAATAAAACACAGATCAGATTGTGCACATATAGCACTAGAGCATGCACATGGGGCATTGTGTTGTGCAGCACATTTTACTGTTTTTTCCCCCTTTGCTATTTTTGTGTTTGGTTATACCTTTGAAAATATAACCATGAATATGTGCATTTTATCACGTATTATAACTGCAGTTGTGATTATTATTTTGAAATACTGAAACTGAAAAGCTGAATTGTCAGCATCATTAGGATACTCCAGTCTTCAGTGTCACATGATCGCTCAGAAATCATTATAATATGCTGATTGGAAAATTTTCTGTAATTAATCATGTTTAATCTCACCTAAAAATATTTTTTTATTTTTTATTTTTTTTATTTAAGCACACTTAAAATAATCTTCACATAAAACCATTATAAGAAATGTCTCATGGCCTAGTCGGGGAAAAGAAAATGTTATTTTTATAAAAAAATTAAAAAATGACACCAACATATTTTACATACCAGTAAAGAATTTACTGGCCTAACTAATACAAATTTAAAAAAAAATGTTTTAAAGACAAACAGTCCATAATAAATAAAGAACAAATAAACAAATTACAAACGATAGCACAAATAAATATAAAGAACAGATACAAATGAACAATATTTTTCAATTTTGTGGTAGGCCTAACAGTATTCAGGTAATCAATACAGAAATGTAATAATCAAATGTAAAATAACACTGCATGATCTCCACTGTATGAAATATTAATCCTTGTGATTTTTGTGATTTTATTGTCTTTTATTAATTAATATTAATGACAGTCAACAGCAGGTAAATTAGGCTTCTGTCACTTTAAGATCTGATGCTCATAACGCAAAGCTGACACACATCAAACTCTGTATGGTCATTTAACACTTTTTTAACTCATTTAAGACTGTGCTTACGTGGATACTACTTACCAAAATTTGACAATTTTGTGTGTTTTGTCTGTTCAAGCACGATAAGACACAAAAGAGAACTCAAATCCGTGTCTGAGAAGAGACTTTCGGTGCGCAAGTTTCGCTGTGTGCAGACAGCACGCCAATACCCTGGAGGATGCCAGGAAAAATAACAGAAAATATTAATTGCAGAAATTAAGGTGTTATTTTTGACAGTCCTAATTATATTATATTATATTGTGGAAAGCATAGGGTTCAGGAAACCTGTTTTGAAAATGGTTATTTTTGCAATTCCGTTACGCTAGTGGTGCTGGAATTTCTGTCCATATAAATAGGTTTCTTTGTTTATAATTATTATTGGTAACACTCTGTTTTGATAGTCCAGTTTAGACAATCTACTAAATTAAGTAACTTTGCAACTACATGTCAACTACCAGTCATTAGAGTAGACTGTCTGCTTAATATCGGCTAACACTTTATTTTGATGCTTCCCAACAGACGTTCTACTAACTTTGCATGCACGTTAACTTATTCTACTAACCCTAAACCAAACCTAGAAGTCAGTGGTAGGGCCAGTATTTCTGATTAAGAGTGTGTACTGTGCTATTACACTCAGTTTGCTCACATGAACATTTATACGTATTCCCTGTCGCAAACACTCCACCAATGTATGTGATTTCTAGAAAAACATAATACCTTTGTAATTCATTCTGTTTGCTTATAAGCTCCATGCTTTCCTATGCATTTACCCTGTTCTCGTCCCCATGGAAATGCCCAATGGTACGATACAAAGCGCGGTGTGTTGAACAAATATGAGCGCTGTATTTATTTAACTACTGGTCGAGCACAAAGCGACCGAGGGGAAAGGAGGTCTTTTTCGTAGGGCAAGCCGAGACTGAAGCGGCCATTCGAGGGGCCCAATCGCACTTGAGTTCACTGGTAAGCCTGTTGGACATTCAGCTTTGTTCCCCTTATAGTCTACTTATCAGAGGGTTGATTCGCTTGTCCCCTCGCATGTTCCTGTCCTATCTCAGCGCCGCCAATTTTCCACAGGCTAAGTGCTCAAATTGAGCCATTTTGTTTCACTTTAAACTAAAGCGGGGACCTATTATGCGTGATTTTTCATTCATAGCTCCCACTGCTGGCACTCTCTCTCTCGTTCTGTCCGCACTCAGAGGAAAGGCCTTGTGAGGCCGTACTGTTCTCACTCCAGGCATGTCAGCTTCAATCTGCCACCCCTGGGTGTGAGGGGCCAGCCGTGGTGTGGGGGCTCACAGGTCAACCCTGGTAGTAATTGATGTTGCTTATTCATCTGTTTTTCCTTGTCTTTTTTCCTGCCGCAGTGGCCTTTTGTTTGTCTAAATTGTTTGAAGATTTACTGTAGGTCCTCGGGCCCCTGAGAAGCATCACCCCTGCGGCACTGCCTCAACGCCCCTGCTGAGCAGGAGGCTACACACACACATACACTGACAGATAAACACACAAAGCGAGTCAAAATACAGGGAGTATTTTTCATTGTGTCCATCTCCCAGGCTAATTTGTCATGGCTTCATGTGTAGCATGTGTTTAAGGAATCATTCGATCATTACTCAAACAGCACATGTGGAATCGGATGAGATACTCGAAACCAGTGGTTATTGACTCTGTTCTGATAGGGACGTGGATGTGTAATTGTGCATAATTAGGACAGCAAAATAAATAGGCTTATCATTATTCAAAAGGCAGAAGCAATTATGGCTTCTCATATATTTTGTTGTGAATGTCAAATGCTGTGCATACAATCCAAGAGGATTTCCACTCAAACTGACAGAAAACTGATTTTTTTCCTGGTTGAACATTGTTTGCGTTGCGTCACTGAATCTGTGTACAACACTTTAAATGTTAATGTTTAATTAGTATTATTTTTATGTGTTTTGTGTGTGTGTGTGTGTGTGGGGGGGGGGGGGGTCTTTGAACGTATTACATATTATATTATATATATTAATTTCTATCTATCCAATTTCATGTCTTTTATTCAAGCATTGTTTTATTTTATTTTAAATTTTTTGTTTTAGCCTAAACTATCCCCAGATGCAAGTTTAAACTTTTGTATGGTAAACAATTTTGTTAACAGTGTTTTGTCAACACTTGATGTCCAGTGTAAAATGTAAATGCTGTAGCCCAACCACTACTTTAAAGTATTACAGCAGGTTTGTCCATGAGCTGTTTTGGTGATCCTCTAAACCTTCACGTGGCTAGTGTTTACATTACGTTCTTCCAGCTCAGCTGTCTGAGATCATTACCCAGTAATGCTTTTGAACTACAAAAGACATCAAAGGCATTTTACCTTATTCCTCTGCTCGTTAACACACACTCATTGTTTACGCTCGCTTTACAGCTATGCGACTTTCACCTGAAACTGGAAGTAAACAGGTGACTGTAAGATAAAGAAAAGTACCTAATTACTGCGCTTCATTTGATCTTTGCCTCTGACATGTCGGCAGGCTGCATGGGAGGTACGTCCCAGGGGCCTTTGAAGAGGGTGATTTTGTAAGAGATTTGGATCATTACACAATAAAGAACACTTCATAAGTCATGAAGCGAGTTGGAGAAATGATGGTTAATGATGTTGACAGCTGTTCAACTCTATAGAATTATGCCGAGATTTGACTGGACTTGCCTCTTTTAATGATTCCTGCCTTTTCTAAGGTAATGAAGCAATGGCAGAGAGAACGAGAACAATCTTCCATCAAACTGAACTTCAGTTAAAATTGCATATATCGTCCATCACGTGCCTCTTTTAAAGTGGCATGCCTGTGGATTAGAGAGGGCATCTGAAAATGAAAAAGAGGCCTTCCTATTTCCTCTTAGATCTGAGTGATGTAGGAACAAATCAATGTCTAGGATGGTTACACGTAAAAAAAGAAAGTGCTGTAACAATAAGAATATATAATGTTCAATAAACATCAATGTCCCCTTTGACCTTCAAGATAACCACAGTAGACTGACATGGTAATGGACTGACACTCACACCTGCTGGTTTAGTGTAGAATATTTGTTACATTTTTTTTTTTTTTTATGGAATAGGTCTCCCAGAAATGAAAAGTGTCTTAACAAACCATTATGACTTTTTTTTATCTGGTGTGGAACAGAAAAGATGATGTTAAACAGAATGTTCGAGCTGCTCTTTTCCATACAATGAAAGTATATTGACCACAGCTGTCCCTGGTCCCCATTCAGTTTTACTGAAAAGAGCAGCTTGGACATAACAGCTAAATTACTTCTTTTGCCTTTCCTGTATGAAATAAAGTCTTATAGGTATGGAATGCCTTGCCTTGCCTAAATGATAACAGAATGTATTTTTTTTTTTTTTTTTTTTTTTTGGATGAACTATCCCTTTACGTTGAGTTATCTGTTGATTAATAGGGATTATGCAATGTTCATAATTAATTCAAATTTATATTCACAACATAAAATGGTGATGATCGCTGTTTACCTCCCTTTTTTCATCCTTACATGCACAGGTTATTCTGAGTCCCAGAAACATTTTATGTGATATATTCGTGACAGGGCGTTGGAGAAGTCAAACTGTATGTTTGATAAGGGAAAAACAGGCTGCATCAGGAGTTTAATTGGTTTGAATATGCGTCTAATTATCACATAGGGTTGGTACTGATGCAGAAGTAATGTAATTATCATTTTGTAGCATTGTATAATGATATTGCCTTTTGCTCGTCAGGAGGAGACATCTTCATACCTGACACTTTACTGA
This sequence comes from Squalius cephalus, assembly GCF_949319135.1. Lineage (NCBI taxonomy): Eukaryota > Metazoa > Chordata > Actinopteri > Cypriniformes > Leuciscidae > Squalius > Squalius cephalus. The sequence goes on from NC_137142.1 coordinate 28,643,559, forward strand.
GCTACATAATGATATGGCAGAGCGACAGCTAATTACAACATAATAAGTGAGTGATGATGGAGTCAGGGTGGATATGCCTCATATATTTAAGTGGTTTCAAAGCACTGCCAATGTAGAGAGACTTGCAATTAAATCAAACCAGTCTTCATTTAATTACAAGCAGATTTATTTGCGTATACTTTTACTTAACAGAAATAAAAGACTAGCCTATATTTAACTGGAATATCTGTACTGGTTATTTGTATGTGGAAATGCTGAATTTCTAAATTGGCTGAGGTACAATTCTTAAAAACTTTAATTTTGTTAACCTGTTTTTCAATGTATACATAAATTGTAGACAGGCAGCATTTACATGTGACAGTTATATAAACAAATCCTTTTATAGCTTCAAAGTATTTAAAACATACATTAAGCTGTCTAGCATCATTTCTGTCTTTTGCTTGTGAATTAGAGATTGGCGAATTGACTCAAAACCCATAAGTTATGTGTGGCGTGGCTCTATTTTTGTTTATTTTAGTATTTAAGGATTGCGCTTCTATGTTTTGCAAATGCTCTGTCAGAAGATACCACTCTGGCAAGCTGCCTACATTTAGTTTATAATTTGTTGTTTGCATAGACGTTGCGATAAAACTGTGCGTGATGAGGAAATGTGCATGACATGCAGATCCGTAGATAGGGGAAGTTGATGGCAATTTGGACTGGAGAAGAGCGGCGCTCACTGACTGCTTGAAACCTTTTAATTAGCATTAATTACCCAGCAGAAAATGTTGGGGCTTGAAAGGATTTGTGTCAGCAAGTGAGAGATCAAAGATTGCGGCGCTCGCATTTTAATCTGCCAAGTAAAAACTAATAAGGGCCTTGTAATGGGGCCCCAGAGAGTGACAGCACAGGTGGGGGACCGTAATCCTCCCAATTAGATCATCAGATGATTTAATTTCCCTCTAATATTGAAAAATTACGATTTCTTTTCTCAGTGACCATCGGCTGGATAAAGACTGGTTTTCCTTCTCTCTCTCTCTCTCTCTCTCTCTCTCTCTCTCTCTCTCTCTCTCTCTCTCTCTCTCTCTCTCTCTCTCTCTCTCTCTCTCTCCCGGATCCCCTCATTTATGGCTTTGAGAAAGTGAAATGAAAGCTTTTTTGGAGGAATGTGTGGTTGGCCATAAGGCACGGAATCATGGCTGTCTCATGTGGTTGTGAGAGGGGATGGGAGTGATGCAGACCACGGGCAGGCCTCTGACAGGGTCATCCATCAAGTGTCATTGATCATTTGCCATGAAGTGACAGCAAGGTAGTGATTATTTGCTATTAGATAGATGCTCAAGCATACAGGGCTGCAGCTTGACAGTACAACGGCCTCAACCCCAGATATATGTGCTTTGTGCCTTCCAGTCAAATGCTAGATGTTTAGGACATGCACATAAAAAAAAATTGAATTAATATTGCAAAAAAATGTTTTTAGTCAAATAATGAATGTGCCATGTAAATGTGTTAACCCTGATTAAGTCAGTATTATGATTTTTAGACAGCTGGCATATGACTGTTAACAGAATACATTTTATGTCTGTGCATGTCCAAACAAAAGTAATAATGGTTACCAATAGTAATTATGAATATTTGTTTCCCCTTTCAATAATGATTGTTTTTATAGCATTAAAAGAAATGAGCATAGCAGATAACATGATACAGTTCACTGTGTTTGTGTGCTGTTGACAAGGGCATAAATGACAATTAATGTGTTGATTAAATTACGAGGCAGAATTAATTAAATAAAATCAAAATGAAATTGAAATAAATGGCTCAATCAAGCATATGCAGTATTTCCACAAGAGAGGATGTGTATGGATTATAATGTTTATTGGAATATTGCAATAACTGAAATATGTAAACCACTTTTTATTTTTTTATATAGAATAAAGACTGAACTTTTACTTTTACTCAGAGTAGTTCCGCTGCTGCAAATGCCTAATGGTTACATGTAGGTTGCCATTCTGTATACTTTAGCCATTGATAGTATTTCCCCCCAGTTTTTCATCATTTTCAAAGTCATTGATTTTACTTTATGGTATTTATCTAAATGCAAAGTGCCTTAAGATTCATTTCCCTCGCAGATAAACAGTGATGGCAGATGACTATGGTGCCATCTGTAAAGAATAGAATTGATTTTCAGGGCAGCAGTACGAAAGGGAGAATGCATTTGTTTTGCGAGGAGAGGTATAATCAGTCAGTGGTGTCGTTTAAAGAAACTGGGTTGCACCAGAGACAGGGAGGCCATGAGGCATGAAGAGAAATGGTGTCGACCATTTCTCTACCAGGAGACCCATATAAAGTTACGCTGCAGTGCTTCCAAAATAAAGTGGCTGGCTCTGTTTTTACTTCAATCTTAAGAATAGCATCTAGATTTTACATAATGTTAATGATTTTGGTGTAATAATGCTGCTGTTGTTTGGTCTTCAGATTGAAAAGTTTAGGCCTCAAAGTGGGATGCCTTTGACCCCCTAAATTTACATATAATTCTTTGCATATTAATGAGTTGAGGAGAGTATGTGATGAGTGACGTGTAATTTTATGTAAGAGAAATATTTAATTTTGGCAGAAATTCAGTGCATAAATGTTTATTATCCATAATTCAGTTAAATACGGTAATGTAAGATACATCTCATTTATTTATTTATGTATTTATTTATTCGAAACTTCATCAACACAAACCAAAAGATAATGTGAACCAAAAAATATGTTTGACAACAGTGTGTAAACAGCTGTTTCACATTATAGATACATTTAAAACAGTAATACATTTAAATCTGATTGGATGAGTTGTATTTGAAACTACTTTAAAATAGCCAACGTAAACACACTTGCGATGGCACATAGTTGTTTTGCAATGTTGCTTGGCAACAGTAAACAACCTTTATTTACACACTATTTACACTGGACACAAGCGGAATGTTGTGATGCGTCAAAACTAAACCAATCCCATTGTAATCCAAGAAGCTGTCTATATTGGATGCACCCATCTGCAACAGTCAATACTTTCTCTTACAATTTATACTGTGGTATTTCTGTGGTTGTATAGTCTCTGCAGTGTCTCTGCAATAAACAGTCTTACTGTCAGTCCTGCTCGTTATTATTATAAGAAAACGTATCCATTTATTTGATTGTTTTCATTTCCACAATGATAATGACAAAAAATGGGTACTGCACTGCTTTAGATTTTTGTATTGTCAGTTAAAATGATTTGCTGGTCAATTTAGACAACTTCAATTTGTGTACATTTGACCCAAAGAACACACACGCTTGTTCCAGAAGCTGTCCTTTGAAGTACAGGTTGTGCCTTTTGCATGACTGAAGCGAGGGTAAGTGATTAGACAGCGTTTGGACAGACACCCTCAGTACTCTGTAACACAAGGTGATTTGTGCACGTTGCAGCTCAGCTCATGAAGTCCAGGTTGCCCCTGACAGGGCCCATCAGGTCAGTCAGACTTGGCACTGGAAACAAAGTTTGCCAGGGCCGGGGGTCAAACTCAGCTTAAAGAGTCAGCTCTGTCAAAAGCCTCAGACACATTCTTACCTTACAGCCAACCTCGACTGATCCAGGGCTATTAATCACAGCGGAGCGGCTCTGACCTCAGCCCCTTCTCCCTTTGAAGTGTGCTGTCCTTTGCCGCATGAGGAAATCATTTGCTGCCTGATTCAATGAGCCGTCAGCCGAGCCAGCGGACCTAATGACATGTGAGAATATTAACCTCCTACCACTGAGAGCTGTGAATCTTGAGAGGCAGTCTATAATTCACCAGGCGTTTCATCCCTAGCCTCACTCCTTCTTCTGGTCGAAAACCCCCGCCCGACCCGACTCAACCCCACCCTAGTCTCAGCCTCAGACGTCACGCCCACGGGCCGTTGGCTGAACGTCTGATGCATATGGCACACAAAATGGGAAACACTTCAAGAGTTTTGAAGTCATCGTCTGAATTCTACAGGATTTCCTGGAGACGTGTGTGTCACGTTCTTTAACGATCCACCTGGAAACAAGCTGTTGTGATGCCAAACCCCCTTATGGAGGAGGAAAGCTGTCGTGTTTACAACTGTGACAATGAGCGCTTACCAGGATCTACTGTAAATGCTGGATTTTCAAAAGTATGTGAAGTTTATGATGCCACTGGTGCGGTAAACTTGCACAACGTTCTTGAATGAATAATTTGTTAGATGCATGCTGGTTTGTTAATGTAGGGACATCGACTTTACATTTTCATGCCCCTACACATGACATGTGAGTGGTTGCTTTACATGTCAGTCAAACGTCCTCTTGGGCAGTCCTTGGCCAATGAAAGCTGCGATGAAGTCCAGACCTTCTGCCGTCAGTCTGAAGGTCTGGCTATGCGAGACTATCCCCACCCTAACCCAACACACTACTGCCTGGTCCAGAGGCTGCCCCAAAGGGATAGTTCACCCAAAATTGAATATCATCTGTTATCATTTACTCACCCTTGTTTTGTTCCAAATCTGTATGACTTTATTTCTTCTGTTGATATTTTGAGAAATGTCTTTTTCCCCCCACAGAGTTAAAGTTAATGATCAAATGAGGGTGAGTAAATGATCACAGATTATTTTTCCTTCAAAGATGTATTTGACCCTAAGATTTTGTCACTTACTTTCTAACAAAAGCATTTTATTTTCAAAAAAAAAAAAAAAATTGTGAAATACAAAATAAGATGTTGCTCAGAATGTACAAGCTGCTCTTACAAAGATCCACAAAAACTGGATTGTGATTTACAAAGGATCAACAGCTCCAAAAAGGACAAAACAGAACCATAAAGTTATCTTAAAAGTAGTCCATTCAAGACTTCTTGACTGTACCATCTACTTTCCTTGTTTGTAAAGCAGAATCTTGAACAAATTGCTTAAGAAAAAATAAAAAGCTAAAACAACATGAGGATGTGTAAATGCCGATATTTCTTTGGAGGCACCATTCCTTTAAGTGACCTTTTGTTATCTTCTCTTATAACCCGATAATTTAGACTAATTAAATACTTTTTATTCATGTCAACCCCATGTGTTTTTTGTTTTTCAACAAAACACTAGCATTTAGCTCTGTATATAACTATTTGTTATTTATATGTGTAATACGCAGTACTGTAATGATAGTGTTGTTAAATGGAGCCAAATTATGCACTGCAGGTTTGTGAATATCCACGTAAATAACAAGCCAAAATGTACATTATATATTGGAAGAAAATCACCCCAACCAGTGGGCGTCCCATTAAAACTGCAGGATGACTGCTCCATAAGCCTTTAACACATGTAAATTGCAACATAGCTCAAGCCCATTTCCTTACACATGTGATCTGTAAATTGCTGCCACCCTAGGGCTGGTGACATGTTTGATGTCAGGCGGACTGGAGGGGCTGAGATTAAGCCAGATAATGGTTGCCTAATACTGCCAAATCGAAGATTTATTGTGCCGCCGCTTCCGAAGCATCATGTTTTTGAAGATTGAAAACAGAATTTCATGCAGGTTGAAGGTAGGAGTGCATCTAAGCTCCTTTGGCACATATATTATGCATGAAGCTGGTGTCAAGATCATATTCAAGGTTGTAAGGTTGATTAATAAAACTCTGAGAATGACACAATAGGCAGATGTGGCGTTCTACCTCACATTTATCACAACTGCAGATCATCCTCTGAGAAATAGTTGATTCACTCATTTTTCTCTGTGCGATGAGGAGTTTGTCATGTCCTCTGATGGACAGCTTCGCGGTGTCATGTGCATTTTTTCTTTCTTCGTGTTTTTTTACATTTATTCAAACCAGTCCAATCCCTGTTTTTACAGCCCCGCTTCCCTCTTTCATTCATTATAGTTTCTTATCTTGGCAGGCAATCAGAACTGCCAGGCAACCAGTCCATTATGCACATATGAAGCCCATCACTCCAACCGGATTGGCCAATTCATCAAACATTTATCTTTTGCCCTGTGAACAGCGTGTCAATTTGCCTGTCACTCCCAAGCCTTCGCAGCCTCTTCGGAATAAAAACATTACTTTTCCCGCACCGGAGACCGCTTTGATGTTAAATCTCCCCTCTTTAACTTTAAAACAAGGCCTGAAGTCAGATTTCAATCCACACAGGAAAAGATCCCAAACAACTGGATCCGGGCAGCCATCCACTGTTGATCATACTTTGAGACCGAGCTGTGGTGCTGGTTGCAGATCAGCTGGTAAATATGTACGGTCTAGATCACCCTTGGCTGTTCTGGGACCCAGTTTTGACTCCACACACATGGCATGGGTGACACTGTGGAGCCGAGGATATGAGAGAGTCTAATATCAAAGAATGATCAGAGCTGCTCTGTCAAGAACAAACACACTGGGGACTCAAAAAAAGAGAGCAGAGAAGAGAAAGGCCTTTTAAAACCAGCGAGCAAACAAGGGAATTATTGGCCATAGCAAAGGGAAATATCAAAGCTGGGAGTATCATACAGAAGGAGGCTTTTGCTGAATGGCATCACTGCTGGAACGCAGACTCGGAATACAAAGGCAGCGTGAGTGTGCTTGAATGAGCGCTGTGTCTAAGAATATGTTATTTGCGGTTAGCGCTATTTGCTAACTTGGTTGTAGCAACTCTGCAGGTGTATCTGAATTCTCTTTACTCGTACTCTCTCTGTCTCTCCCTCCCTGGACATGTGACCTGTGAAAGCTGGCTGACTAATGGCTGCAGTGACTGACATTTCAACCAATAATCACAGAGTGTTTTTTCCCCTGTTGTCAGCAGCAGTTTATCAATCAGCATGTCCGCATTAGTATTTGTCTATCGATCCATCCATCTCTGTCAAGCCATCTCTGTGTCATTGTCTGAGCTCTTGTCCTCTTGTTTGGCTTCTTTTGAGGATAGTCTGCATAGTAATTTGTTTTACAGGCCCTGGCTTTGAAAGGTTGACTAACAGCATTTACATGGCGGCCATTTGAAAAGGCGTGGAAGCAGACGTTCTCAGCGAGCGCTTGTTTCACATGTCAGCAAACTGTCACCATCTACACAGGATTTTTTTAACATAACCTTTGGTAATAATCGACTCGTCTGACCTTCTTTTAATGCTATCGACTTTCTCTGTCAGTATTTTTCCCCTCCTCATTCAAGGCATTATGTTTAATAATGGGATTACAAGAGATCCCAATTTGACGAGCGAGAATTACCGTCAGGATGTTATTTGTCCGAATAATTAGCCACATCATATACAAGCTAGTCTCTGTATCTCAGTAAAACTAAACATGTCACAAAAATGTAAAAACACACCATGATGTTGTTCCTCTTTTTCATTTTGGTTGGCTTAATGAGGGGAAGATTTCCAGAAATGTGTCGCCACGTGGAGTTATGAATAGAAATCCTAGATAAAGTTTGGTGGTACAATTTTCATGTTTGTTAGGAGAAAACATCGTTAGTCGTGTTTTTGATTAGATTGTTTTTGCCTATTACATAAGCAAGGGCTTGGATCATCATTCTTACAGTTTGTCTCAAACAATGTATTACTCTTTGGTTCCTTGTAAAGTTTCTCACTAATTTATTTCATTTACTCACTAGCACACTTTTGTTCAATTGTCCAAATAATGCGATTAATGTGTCCAAAGATCAGATTTTAATGTAAGATCCATGCTATTTTAATGTAAACATGTATTTTTATTACAAACACCTCTGAATAAAAATATTATTGTAAATCACTCAATGGCAGATTAAAAAGGGGTCACTGACACATTGTAATGTCCGCATTATCCACCAAGCCATCTCTGACCTGTCTTAAATTTGTATCATGATCATTTGGTCACCTTATTTCTGAAGTGTAATCATGTGTTTTTCCAGCAGCAGTTGTTTAGCAGCTGGGTCTGCGAGCCATTTGCTAATTCAGGCAAGACAGAGCCAGACACGCTGCACTGGCAAACACATTGAGATATTCACTGTGACAATGAGCTTGATCATAATTATCTTAACAAGGAGTGGGTTCATTGGTGTGGCTCGTTAAATCTATCTCTCTTTCCCACTCTCGTGTCTTCCCATCCATCTCTCTCCTTCTCGCCTTAGATCAGACGGCGCTCTCTGCATTGTGCTATTCTTTCATTGTGGTGTGACTTTGAAGATGGTGGTGAAAATGTGCAGTCGGTTTTGGATTCCCCATGGGGACGAGGTGTGAGTCAGAGAAGTTCCTACCTGAGAGTGTTTAGATTGCTTGTGTATTGACATTATTTTAGTTTTCACAAGATTTACTCACCCTCAAGTTGTTGTTTTTTTATTCTGTGGAGGACAGATCAAAGTGACTAAGGATAAAGTATAAAAAAAAATAAAAAAAATTCTGACTGGCATAAAGTATCAGTGTATACGATTCGTACAGCATATTCAAAGAATTTTGAAGTGTGACGTAGCCAAATTTTACATGTTCAATTGAATATGCAGAATGCAAAATTATCTATGAATAAGGTAACAGGTAATTAGTTAATAAGTTAACTTTATCTCATAATAAATAAATAAATATATATATATATATATATATATATATATATATATATATATAAATATATATATATAAACTATGGTAACACTATTTTAAGGTGACATAGTTGCACGTTACTACATTTAATTACTATAGTAATAACAGTAAATTATACATAATTACAAGTAACTAACCCTAAACCCTAACCATAACTCTGTAGTAAATACATGTAGTTAGTTAATATTACTTAGTACTCAGATGAGTACAATGTAACTACATCACCTTAAAAAAAAAGGGTAACAAAAATGATAGTATATAGCTTTCATTTTTTTTAATTTTTTATTATTACCTTTTATTTATAAGGCAGTACTGGGCTTCCATAGGAAAGAAATAAGGAGTGAGTAAATAACAGAATGTAAATTTTCGGTGGGCCATTCTTTTAAGCGCGTGTGGCAATTAATCATTCAGTTAACAACATATTTTGAAAGTTTTCCCCTTCTGCACTGTACAGATGTTGAATAAAACGGCAGCGCAAACGTTTAGGCACAATGTGTTGTGGTTAAATTAGGGTTGAATCCCTGTTTGTTGTTTTGAATGTGATTTGGCCGCTCCCTTGGCTGTGAATTTAACTGATTAAATCACCTTTTGCACACAGCGGTAGTGACACGAAAACAACAATTAATAAGCAACCCCCCTGTGACGCGCGGATGCCTCTTAACTAAGCGGCTAATAACATTACAACCGCCCAGATACAGCTGAGGCAAACAGGTGGAGGGGGCTCGCAGAACAGCTTTCATTTATCGAGCAGGGACATTTCTCTGTATGCGTGGAGTTTTGTGCGATTTGACTACACAAATAGAACATATTTCTCTTGTGGTTGGAGTTCTTGGCTCTCTGCTTATATGTTTGCTTTCTTTCTCTTCTAAAGCCCACAACATTTCATCAGCCATGTTCTACAGGATAAGAGTGAGGTATTTGCATAACACAACAGAGAGTTTTACGAGGCTAATTGGCAGGACCGATTTACAATATTTGGGTGTCATCCAAAGACAGAGAGACACCTGGCTAGATATCAACATTTAGTCCTGTGAGCTCTTCCCAGATTGCCATGGGATTTTCCACGCAACTGTACCACGAAAAGTCTCACGACAACAAATTCATAAGATTATGAAATGCAGGTGTTATTTTTTCGTTTCGCCCCAAGAGCGTCAAAAACTAGCATCATGTTGCCATCTAATTGTTCTTTGCTCAAGGACGCTGACAGACGTAAATGTCAATTAACTAAGGGTGGACACATTAACATTGTAGGTTGTCAGCCTCTGCCATTTGAGGGATTAGAAACACACACCCCGGCTTTTATGCACCATCCGCGTCATGAACTTTGCAAGGCCCCGACATTACCCTGAGCACCACCCTCCATCATGTTTATGCCAGCACAGGGCGGGGAAAAGACCCAGACAGAGAGAAAGTCCTTGGGGACGGTGTGCGTGCGCGTCTGTGGGGATTAGGTGTCACAATGGGGAATAAAGGGAGAAACGTCCAACTTTTCCCCCCTAAAAGCAGTTGTTTTTAACTGTAAGCGGCTCATCTGAGAAGTTGTAGAAGTTGTACTCATTCCGTTTGTGGCTAGGCATTATAGTTGAGCCGGGAAAATGATGGATGACGAGTTAAATTTGTGTTGGGGGAGTGAAGGTGAACTGTGACAGAGTTATTTATCTTGGGAATGGAGGGTTAGGGTCAGGCAAAGCTGGGTGCCTGAAGGCACAAGACATTGACAAATTCATCCCGCACACTGCATTTCTGAAGCCCTTTTGTTTTGAATCCTGGCTACTCACGAGTGACCCTCATCACTCACGCTGCCAGCGTGTGAAGGATGCCGCACCATGCCAGGGGATCTTAGCGCCACTAATTCTTATCATTCACTCTCCTGACAGTCCCAAGCCCAAACTATTCCGGCCTGTGAAAGGGCCCGCCTGAAATATTTATTTCTGCACATAATGGCTGCCCAGATTTAGGGCCATATCATTTTTCCTCTCTTGCCTTATCATTGCAGGTCACTGACAGCCCTGAAAGCGTTCAGCCAACTGGAAGAGCTGATTGTGGACAACAATCTTCTCGGAAATGACCTCCGGTTGCCCAGGTTACCACGGCTCCATACCCTAACGCTCAATAAGAACCAAATATCCTTTCTCAAGCTTTGCTTTTCAGTTCATGCTTGAACAAAATGACAGGAAATGCTGTGAGTTTCAGTGCAATGCAGTGTATCTCCTTGTGCTACACATTATCTCTTTAAATGTTGTTATTGTGTTAAATTGAGCTCCTGTCTAATGGGGTTTCTTGATAAACTCACTTGAGTTTGTGCCATGGTGACCTCTAGTGGAGAAGAGGCAAAGCAAAACATCCAGTACAGACCCATGACTGGAAGATAAAGCCCCATTAGACCATTTTCTAAGAAACAGATTATATCATGATGACCCATATCATAGTTACAGTATATTAGCGTAGAGTCACATGACCAGAAAGCAGCGCAAACAGAGTTAAATGAGCAACATTTAAACTCATACATTTTCCAGTATAGCGTTAGCTGTTTAATAAGCTAACAGAGTAATGTCACAGCTACCACACACCAAAAGTAAATCTTTGAAGCCAAACTGGAAATTTCACATTTTCGGCTGTTGACAGTCAGCAATTACATCACTACTACACATTACATTCAGTTTGTGTGATGAGATGCAAAGAGAAATAAATGGCAAAAGTAAATGTGCTAGCCTGACGAAAATTTATGCTCTGCTGTTTGTCGCTGGATGCTATCCATCTACATAATAATGACGCAGCCTCACCCTCTGTTCTCCAAACAGCTCTCCTCCGACAGAGTGTCAGCAGCTCAGACCCAAATTCTGCTGTGAAGTGGTCTGCACATGCTAATGGCCCAATTATTTACATCCTGTAGTGGCCTGCTGCCATTGAAATTCAAGTGCTGCATTAGTGTGGTTGTATTTTGACACGTTTCGGGCACCATTTTCCAATGAAGTGAATGTATTAGTGATGAATTTGCTGTGAAGTGGCTGTTTGTTTCCCTGTGCTGGGTGAAGGGGAGGGGGTGTCCATGGCTTAGGGAGTCACTAACTGTTTTTACCACAAGGCATCCATCATTTTGTCAATGTTTTTAATGTTCTGCACCCAGCCACCCAGGAAATGGGAAGAGGAACGGGGGAAGAGAACAGCCAAACTCGCAGCAAATGCCAAAATCTCGCCCTTAAATTTACCCGCTCTTTGTATTCTCAAGCATAATGCCTATTGAGCTCCTTTAAAGAGTTTCGGTAAATTTGACAGAGTTGTGCTGGCTGGCTAGGCCAGGGTAGAGCGCAGAGTAAATGCTAATGTAATTAACAGCCTGGATTCCTTGACCTCTGCCCCGTGACACTTCACCGACATCGAGGCCCTGCTGGAGCATTTGGTGGAAGTGACGCCAGCCCTGGAATACCTGAGCCTTCTGGGAAATGAGGCCTGTCCCAACCAGCTGGTCAGCATGGATAAAGATGAAGACGACTATCAGAGATACAGGTCAGAACACTGCCATACTGATGAACATGCACAGTAGTCATTTTGAATTATAATTTTTTTGTCTTTTAATAACTGTATTATACAGAAGTATGCAAAAGTATGACACCACATTGAAAATTTGGGATTATAAACTTGGAAAATTCATGTGGCAAATAAATTAGGAATATTTCAGATTCTACACTACATACACTACATACAATTAATCAGAAAAGACAGCAAAGACATTTATAATGTTATAACTATTATTTTGAACGTTCTATTGTTTTCAACATTTAGAATAATAAGAAATGTTTCTTGAGCACCAAATCAGCATATTAGAATGATTTCTGAAGGATCATGTGACACTGACGACTGGAGTAATGATGCTGAAAATTCAGCTTTGTCATCTCAGGAATAAATTACATTTATTTTAAAATATAATGCAGTAGAAAACTTTGGTGGGTTTCCATGTTTTATGGGGACTTTCCATTTTTATACTGTACAAACTGTATATTTTATCACCTAACCATACCCTTAAACACAACCCTCACAGAAAACTTTTTTGTATTTTTATATTTAGTAAAAAACTATGATCTATAAGATGTTTTCCTCATGGGGACCAAAATGTCCCACACACACGCACATGCACACACGTTAAAAGTTTTGGGGTTGGGTAAGAATTTTTTGTAAAGGTTATTTTTCTTCCCTCTTTTAAGATTTTCACTAGTGGTCTCGACCTTTGGGCCTCACTGTATGTGAAATATTATGGTATCCTGAAGCAAAAAAATACTCATGAATTTATTTTGTACTCTGGTACTCATGAATTTATTTTGTTTTGCTGGTATGTTTTTATTTCTTCTGGAAAAAAAAGAGAAATACCCCAGGAGTGTGTAGTTTGGCAACTTCCAGTAATCTTTTATTTGGATGAACGGCTGTTGCACTACACCATAAATCACATTGCACAAGCAAAGACTGATACTTTAGGCTATAACCACACTCTTCTTTTTTTTTATTTTGTAGACTTGCAAAATCGATTTCAGGTGTGAATTGTGATAACCACAAACGAGTGTTTGCTATCCTTTCCTTTCCTACAAGATGAAACGATGCATTCATTATCAAGCCCAGGCCTATGGGAGTGCAATGCCACGCTATGTTACCACCATTTGTCAGGTTTTCAACATGAAACCTAGCGGTGGGAAGAACGGTGGGGAGAAACACATTCTTTTGTCTACCTTAGACCTAAGTGCCTTTTTCTCAACACTGTTCAGTATGAATCATTTACTATACAGATGAACCCAATAGGCGCCACTCTCGCGCAATGTCTCCCATGCTTCACTTGGTGCAGAGGACGACTATTCTTTCCCTGACTGACAGCAGCTGTGTGTTTGTGATGTAATATTCATAATGTGTCACATAGTAATACATCAATTTGAGCATAATGCAGATTTTACGTCTGACAGGGTTAGCCGAGCACTCAGGTCATGGCAGGACTGGCCTTGGGCTATGCACTTCTCAGACTGCGTCCTGAGAACAAAAAATAAAAAAAATAAAATACCTCTTCATAACACGGTGAAATATCGCACGCCTCTTTGCGCTCTTTCAATTAGTCAAATGAAACGAACAGGCACAAGTACACTCGGCTGTATTTTACAGCAGTCGCTCGGCTCATTCATCATTGTTTACTTCTGGGGCTCGAGGAGTTTTTTTCCCTCCCTTTAGCTAAAGTAGTTCAGTACTCGACACAGCGACAGCCATCTGCGGTAAAGGATGTATGTCCTGTCTCTCTGGAATGCTCTCCAGCCCATGCTGTCTGTGATTGCATGTTTGTCTCTTGACATCATGACGTGTGTGTGGGCTTAAATATCTGTGTTTGCTGAAGATCAGAAAGTTTAGGGCCAGTTTTGCCTGGGGTGCTTTAAACAACACTTGCTGCAGAGCTGCTCCAACCATCTGTTAGATCAGCACAAACAATTTCACAATCATAAGGAAAACACCTGCATATTTCCCACTAACAGTCGCTGTTATTATGCTTGTTTGTAATTGAATCACAACAGTAAACACACTGCTCCTAGTCACTCTAGAGGACTTTGTTACTTAAAGTTATTAGTTGTTTTGCTAAGGCAAGTATAACCGTTCTGTTGCACATATTTAGAGTTATGGATTTAAACAACAAAAAAATAACTTTCAAGCATTCAACTTCAGTGTGTAGCTTGTCCTGCATTGTTTGTTCTACTGACAGTGATACATTTTTGAGGAGAGTGCGAATTCACTTTTTAAGAAATAGGACTTTTTGTCAGGCAAATAAAACAGGGCGCATAATCCCATATATACAGTATTCTCATATGTATAGGCTTAATTATCATCTTCATTGTAAATCTATATATACATTTATACACACTCTATATACATTTACTTACAAATTGTAGTCTTTTACTGATTCCAAATGACACGAGAACAGTTGTAGTTAGTAATGTAATACATTACATTATACATTTTATCTGACACATACATCTAAAAATGCTGTCAACAGCCAGAAAAATCATAATTTTTTAGGAATAAATGCTGTATAAAATTTGGCCAATTATATAAAAACCTTCAGAATATGGATAGGAATAAAAGTGTAAAGTTTGATGTATGTAAGTGCTCCTGAAGGTCGAGATTTCTGACTCGGTGTAGTGACATTGTATTGTAATTTAAATCTACAGACGCAAATAGATAAAGTGCAATAAAACCAACACTGAAAAGTGTTTTTTGGATGTTTTCTTTCCATTAGTTTGAAACAACATTTTGTAAAAAGCCAAAGTCGCAAAATTGACTGACAAAGGAAAAAACTGTGTTTTTGCCTGTAGTGTCTGCCCTAAAATCTTAAAATCTGAAGGGGTACTTCAAGTAAATAGGTTAAAGTGGTTCGGCTGAAAAAAAAAGTTTGTGAATCCCTGCGTTACAAAATGTAAATACAAAATGGCGCGAATTTGTGCATTTTAATATGTTTTGTTTTGGGTTTTTTTTAATTCAGTGTTACATTTTCTGTGCCACCTGACTAGTGGCTGGTCTGTGTGTGCAATTCCACAAAACTAAAGGAACTTCAGGAGAATCAATAAATGTTGAATAATTTTCTGCCATTGTGTGAATAATATGTAATCTTGCAATCAATAAAAAAGTAATTGAAGCCTGATAGCAAGTATTTTAAAATGTAATATTATATAATAACAAGTACTTAACTTTTCCCCCGACATTTATGAGACAACGCTTCATCGCCATTGACAGAATTTTTCCTCATTAATGAGAAAACGCTTCCCCGCCATTGGCTGAATTTTCCAGCTTTCTGTGGTTTCACTGTTATATGGTAGGGGGTGCTATTATGCAACTTCTGAAAGAGTAGAGCATCTCCAGATCAAAACACAGGAAAAAGAAGCAGAAACAAGCAATAAAAGCATTGCTTATGCACATTGTAGTCTTTAAAAAAATAAATAAAAAACACACACCATTTTCTTTGCTTTTTCTTCAAAATGTTGCTTTTTTATGGAACTTGCCCACATTCAAGTGTTCATAAAAAAATAATGCTTAAAGCTAGTATACAATTTTCTTTTTCTTTTTTTTTTTTTTAAAGCAGAGGCTCTGTTGTTTCAATTTTGATATATTGCATGTTCAGATATGAAATTATATGATTATAGGAATGAAGTATAATAAAGTATTAAGGAAAGTAATGTATACATTTTTATAAATGTATTAAAATTAAGTTAACATGTGACCTAACTAAAACATAAATTTCGTATTTTTTATTTTATTTTATTTTTTGCCCTGGTCAGTTATAGGGGCAGTTAAATCCTAATTCAAATAAAAATTCACCACATTTGAGACATTGTACAATAGCAATGTAAAAAAAAAAAAACCTAGATCGCTATATTGTAAATTTGAATTTGCAATAATGCTGTACACATGCAAAAGATACACACTGGGGTGTTTATGCAAATAGAGTTTAACTCTGAAACATCCCCACACGTTTTTGATTCAGGCTTATCTTAATAGAATCAATCTGCAATCGTGCTCTCTATGATCCATCAGGAATAAACACGTAGCATGGGTTTGCCTTCGTCCTTCATCATTGTCATCATCATGGGTTTGTTGCTGGCTTTTTCATGAGAGCTCGGTTGGGAATCTGTCACTGCCCATATACACATCTGTTCACACCCTCCACTTAGTGTCTCTCTCTCTGTCTGTCTGTCTCACTCTCTCTCTCTCTCTCTCTCTCTCTCTCTCTCTCTCTCTCTCTCTCTCTCTCTCTCTCTCTCTCTCTGTCTCTCTCTCTCTCTCTCTCTCTCTCTCTCTCTCTCTCTCTCTCTCTCTCTCTCTCTCTCTCTCTCTCTTTCTATCTCACTCTCTGTTTGAAGTCTTGACATGCCTCTTCCTCCATTCCAGTCAGCCTGTGAAAGAATCTGTTGTCATCTATGTATTCCCGCTATTATCTCACGTCATTTTCTCTCCCTGAATGAAAGACAGAGAGTGTGTGAAAGCGTAAAGAGATATCTGTGAAGCTACCGAAATGACAGCTTGGCAGATTCTGTCAATGTGGGCTTTTTATCTGTTTATATGTTGTCCTTATTTTTTATTTTTTTTTACAAATTTTGAAGTTAATTACCTATTTACAAATATTGCTACAGTTAATTTAATGCATTTTGAAGGAAATGTTCGTTTAAGTTTTATTTTGTGTGGTTGTCTTGCAGATTTGAATCAGACTTCCCTTCTTCATTTAAATCTGCTGTACACTTACAGTATTGACACTGCGCTGGATATGGATAGTCAAACTTAAGAAGAAAAAGAAAACAGTTCAAACTTTTTGATGCAAAATACGCCCTTCCTAAAATATAAAAGCAGCCATATTTTCATGTGTACAGACCCATATTCTTACTGAGTAAAATAATAATAATAATAATAATAATAATAAGCGTGATATTTTCAAATTAAATTACTAACTTTTTTTGTCAGTATACTAAAGGCAAAACAAATTACTGAAATATTATCTTTAATATTTACAATTACAGTAGTTGATTATATAAGGAACATTTGCTTAAAAAACAAAACAAAAACAAAGCTAGCTCATTTAAATATTATTATAAACTTTACATTGGACACAATATGACTGTTTATGTAGCTTGGTTTATTGCGAAGGACATTCTTATGATTTTAAATGTGTTTTAAACTAAACTCTGTAAACTGCTATAAAACAACATAAAATGCTACTAAAATCTCATAAAATCTGGCATGCTGTCTGGTTAGTAAAATCTGCTTTGTATGTTTTTTTGTTTTTTTTTCTCTCTCTTCATTTGATCTGTAGGTACTTTGTACTACATAAGCTGACAAATCTGAAGTTCCTGGACACCAGGAGAGTGACCCAGTGGGAGCGGTCAGAGGCCGAAGCACGTGGAGCTTTCATGAAGGTGGTCAAGCCGAAAAATGACCAAGTAAGTACCGTACTTTGCTATAAAGAAAAAGGCAGAGACATATGACACAAACACTGGAAAGACCGAGACATATGCCACATACACATACAGGATCAACAGTTAATATAATCCGAGATTAACTGACTGTGTATCCCAGATAATAGCCTGTGGTTTAGTGTGTAACTCAGTAGCCGGTTAAGTGTCTTTACCTTATGAAATGTAGGCGAATAACTAAACACCCTGACCCTGTAAATGATTTGTGTAACCCTCCCCTTTCTGTGCAGATGACTATAAGAACTTAAAAGGCTAAGGCACCGTGAGCTAATCCATCCCACTCCTTCTTAGCTCCCATTGTTTGTTCGTAGCAAATTGTCAGAATCTCTTAAGAGGTTACTTGTACGCTGCTCTTTGAAGACGTGGCCTTTCAATCTCGCCTGGCTGTTTAGAGGAGGGTCTTTTTAATGACCACGACATGACCTCTTTCCGTATGCATGAGCCAAGATCAAAGTGGACGGCGCCTGTCCGATCGGCCTTGACTCGCACGGCGTGACAGCGCTTTCCATCGGAGTGACAGCTCACGTTCAGAACAGTCACCATCGCTTAATTATCCATCGCACACACAATTATTTCTCTCTCTGGCTTGCGTTTGAAGAAAGCAGGCAGAGTCGTAATCTTCAAACACATCTCCATTCTCTTCTCCTCTAGATTTTATGAAAGAATGGCTTTAGTAAGATTTGATTTCATGTAGTTGTACAGTCATAAAATATTTAGCTTGTGGTTGAACCAGGTCTTTATCTTTTCTTCTTCCCAAGAGCCATGAGTTAGTGAAGCAAATATGGACGTGGATGCTCATGTAATTGGATGCAGTGTTTTAGATGACAGTGATGCTAATGACACTTTTTTGTTTCAGCATTAAAGTGACAGGAAAAGTGAAAACCATGCAATGAGTTAACCTCATTCAGGCATGTTTTTAGTTTGGAGGATATTTTGTTGGTTAGAAAATGAGAAAAGATGACCGTAAAGTGGAAAATAAAGTGTTGTGCAACCTGTCTACTCAAATAAGACAAGACATTTCAGGACATGCCGTTTTGAGAGTGATTGAGATGAATAGATGACCACATGTGAGATGAATAAAACAATTTCAAATAAAACAGTAACATATTGCCACAGTAGACTCATTTTAAGTCCAACCATTGAACAGTTCCAGCATTTAATACTTAGTGGGCATGCTGTTGAAATAGAGAACGGTTTTAAATATCTGGGAACCGAACTAAATAGTGTTTATAGAAGTTGTGCATCTAATCCAAACGTTTTCCTGAAGTAATCTGGAACCGTTTAGAAACGGTGTAAAAATATTTTACAAAGCATTCTGTCTTTTAAAATGGCGTTGCGTTATGCAAACTTGACATTATTTAACATTATACGTCTATAAAACCTTTGCATCTTATTTTTGTTTTTATGTTTCTGGAGCCATGAGTAATATTGAGTCATGAAATTACATGCATAGCTAACTTGTCATGGCTATGTATTTTATTGTATTTTGCCTTTTTGTTTTTGCATACTACTGTATAAAGTGAGTTAATACAATTTTTCACATTGTGGATAACATCGTTTCAGTCAATTTTTTTAACATTAAGTATCATGTACTTATGCAGCATTTATCATTCTAGGTTTATCCAACTTGATATGCAACTTGTTAAAGTGTATTAGCATATGCACAATATGTTAACTTAGTGAATCGTGTAGAAGTGTCATTCAGATCATTGTACCTAATGCATAAACTAATGTTAACAAGTTGAACCTTATTGTAAAGTGTTAAAGTTTCTAAAGTCTGAAAGTCTACAGCAAAAAGACAAGAATATTTCTGGCCTGTCCACTGTCATCACTTAAGCAGATTAAATAGACTCTGCTGTAAGGCCTCTGTCCTCTCCACAATAACTGCTATTGTAGGGGCCTAGTGAGAGGGAGAAAGTTGGCCATGCTCTAATGTCCCATGTCTGTGCTTGACGTAGCTGTCACGCCAACGTTTCCCTTGCATTTGTTTTGATTTAGATGAGACATGATGTGGCAGCCATAACAAGCTCTGTGGGGCATGTGTACTCTCTGTCTCTAATTGGCTTCATCATCATGCCGATTGTCTACTGACCAATAGTGCAGGTCACCAATTAATGAGCGCCAGCAACAAGCTAGAAGATGATGGCATAATTAGTTATTTGTTTGCTTTTTATTCTCCATCCAGTGGGGTGTCTTACGTTTAAAGACATGCTGGCATTAACATTGTTACAGCAGACTGTAATTAGCTCTTCCTGCTTTTCCAAATTTCCCATCAAACCGGAGTCCTGTACATGACAGCTTGCTGTTGTACTATTGTGGTAGTCTTTGAACGTCTCATCTGTGCCTGTCTGTTAGGTCTTACCCACTGTTTTCTGTGTCTCTTTAGTTTTGCACGTTTAAAGAAAGAAAAAAAGAAAGTACATGTTAATAGTACCGTGTGCTTGTACTATGTTAAATTGTGTAAAACGAGATAAATGATTTTTGTTCAACACAGATTTATGATGTTTGGGTTTCTTTTAAATGAATTTTTTACAAATGAAAACTAATATGATGATTAATGTGCTTTCTGTTTCTTTGAATGTTTAATGGGATCATGTTATGTTTTTCTTTTCCTTTTCAAATTATAAAACGTATATAAAACCTTGCTGTACTATGAAAACACTGATCCCAGTCCAAAAAGAACATTTATTAAAATCAAGCTGCAAAAACAGCAGAATTCTGTTTATTTACATTTACTCTTAAGTTTTGTGAACTCAAAGGAAAGTTCTAAAAACTCATAAAACTTAATTTGATTCAACAATTGTCACTTTTTGAGGGAAGTTTTTGTGTCTGTCCCTTTAAATGCAAATGAGCTGCTTCTCCCAGAGATGGAGAGACTCAATAAGAAGTGACAACATGTAGACAACTTTTCTGAATGGTTAGTCGATGAAATTATGTAGCTTATTATGTGTAGTTATCTTCTAGTCATTGATTAGCATATTCTGTCTTGATAATCTATAAATCGTGTTCCGGGGGCGGGGTTTATGTAAATTTTAGGGTTAGTGATGTCACTAAGTCGGGAGGAATGTCGTGTAGTCCCTACCAGCCGTTTGTTGTAGTCCTTTTGTCATAGTTTTTTCATATCATACACAATCTTATTTTTTTAGAGACTGTGTGGCTCAGGACAGGACAGGTTGTCTCATCTCGGGAATTACAATTTAAGGCACAGAAAAATAAACTTAATATATATATATATATATATATATATATATATGTTTTAATTAAATTATTATTGAAATTGTGATGATTGAATAATCAGATTTTTTGAACAATGAACAATTTTTTTTTAATACAACATGAATACCGTAACAGTAAAACATTTTCACTCTTTCCAGGAGTTTCAAATTATACCCAAAGCATAAGGAAAATAGCAAAAAGGACAGAAATTACTCATATCACATTCAGAGTTTTCACTTTATTGTCTCCCAAAGTGACGTTGCACTTACTGAATGTGTTGAAATGTTTAACGTCTTTTGCAGTTTAGTCCAAGGTGACATTTATTACAGCCTGTTGCAAACCTCTTTCTCTTCTGCATTGATTTTTTTTCCCCCCTCCAACTAGTGGTCCTACAACTATATATTAATGTAAGTGGTTTAAAATGAGCTGTCTCGCTGTTGTTGTCTGGTGTCTCTGCATGGCTGATATGTGCTGGAAGGGAGGGAGGTCGTTTTGCGAGCTATAGTTATGAGGACAGCATAATTGGGCCTGTGTTTTATTGGATTTCTAGAGTGGTGAAATGGAGTGATCTTCCAGCTTAGAGAGAGAGATAAACAAGGGATAAACAACTACCTGCAGTAAACAAGGAAAAGCAGAAAGGGTATTTAGGATTTTTTTTCCCTCACATCCTTTCCCAAAGACAGGGTTAAGAAAAGGAAAGTGAAAAGCCTTAAGCTGTACTTTTGGGAAACTGGCCGTGTAGGAATGCCATAATGTGATAATTTTTTAGAGGACTCAGAGGTCATGGAATGCGATGCTGTGAAACCACACTGAGGCATAAAAAAAGAAAGTTGTGGTTAAATTTAGTCTCCATGAAGTGCAGCAAAACCCTTCATAGCATTGTTAATCTTTCACTTTAACTAACCATGGTCTACCAAAACTTACTGAGAACTTTGGTAACCTATTTTAGAAGCTCTTTTTATACAGTGTTCAGCAATATATATATATATATATATATTTCTATATTTCTATAGATATAATATTTCTCAATCAATGGAATATTAGCAACTGACGGACTTTTTTTTAATGAGGATGAAGTAGCTGTTTCACAACATAACTTTTGGTAGCTACGTAAGGATATAATGGCTTTGAAATGTCAACTAGATTATGCGTGGATGAAGCATTTGGCTTTTCTCACCACGATACACAATTTCTCCCACATCCTCCTCCTGGGTAATGAAAAACAGACGGCCCAACTGGAGGAGTTCGAGTCAGGGCTCAGTCCCATCAGTTCTAGTCACACAAACTCGGCTCTCCGTAATCCATGTTGGCAGAGCCAGGAAAGTTATGAGGTCGATCTCCTTTCTGCATTTTTCATATTAATCTGCCTCTCATCAGAGAAGTTCATATCAAGACAGCGAAATAAAAGAGCCAAACTAAGACGGACCACCTCAGTGAAGCTGCCTGATAGCGTGCGATTATTGTATTTTTCAGTTTGTAAGCTCTGTAGAAAGCGAGATGGACAGAATGCTTCTCTTTCTCTCTCTATGGCATCCCTCTTGCAGAATGGTGCCTTATTCATCTCTCTATGAGAGAATTATGACTTCCCTGAAGCATTTAAACATAATAAACAGCAGGCTGTAGAACTGAGCGCCAATGCACCTTCAGTGTTTGCTGAATCATTTTATGGATAAATCTTTCCTTGAAGACACCTATAAAAAATATTGTTGCAATGGGAAGTGCAGTTGACCAAACAGATTGCTCGGAAACAGTCATTACTGCCATTTTCTACAGACATCTTGTCTCTGAGACTAACTTGTGACGGGTATCTTAAGTTGTGTGATTCAGTTTTGCTGATCCACAAAGATACCAGTCAGTTTTATTGCATATATTGTCATCAACACTTTGTTAAATTAAACCAAACAGCTAATATTTTGTGCATGCATGCAGGTGTACAGCCGGAGTGTGCATGCTTGTTTTGTTGTTGGTATGTGAACTTTTTTCTGATCACGGGACACATGTACATACAGGGCCTTGCACAGACCTTTTGAGGGGCATGTGTTGAAACTGAAAAAGGGCACCCCCTCCCTTTTTTTACATTTTTTTTTTTATATTAAACGGGTCATGAACTGGCTTTTTACATTTTTTTATATTGTTGTCCGAGGTCAACTTATGACGTTCACTTGTTTTTTTACATTCAAAAACATCAGAATGAATAAGTCGTAGGCTATTTTCTACCCTGGTTTTGATCCTAGCTCCTGAAACACTCAGTTTTTATGAGCGTGCCGCATTTAAGACTCGAAAGTAAACGCCCATTACTATGATTGGATAGCAGTTTTGCATAATATAATGAGTTTCATGTGCTGCGTGAATCGGTGGGCGGGGCTAAACAGGCAGTGCTGAAGTAGGCGTTGATCTTCTTCTGCGGAGGCGGTGTTTGATACCCTTTGACGTCATAGATCCCCACTTTGAAAAACCTGTCGTTCGCTGTGCCTGGTGTCAAAGAAAGCTTTTACTGGACTAACAAGGAAGTTTTCAGTTCTGAAACTTACAGGATATTCTTATAGTATGATGACCTCTTATATGTCAAAAGCTCAAGGAAAATTTGATTTCTCAGTTCATCACCCCTTTAAGATTATTTAGTAAGCCCACATGAAAGGAAGAAATGGTCACATCTTCATGACAAATTCAATTACACAAAATAATAGTCTCAAAAGCTTTAGATTTATTCACTATTAATATAACAATAATAATATAGATAATATAGATATACAGGGCTTCAGGGCTTCTTTAGCCCTAAAGCCCTAAAAAAACATGTTTTAGCCTAGGCCTACTACATTTATACATGTGAAGACGAGCAGAGAGTATACTGTAGATTAAAAAATTTGCTAGATAGCGAATACGTGCATATTAACAGCATTGAATTAACCATAACGCAATATTATTACCATAACATGATTAAATGTTAATAAATTAAGTGTATCAGCAATCATAAATCAAAGAAGATGTTTCTTAGAAATATATGTTACCTAGGTGACGAGGATCACTCAGTCGCTTTGTGTAAGTTCCAGTACGAAACAGCGCGGTGGCGCACCTGTGCTTATGATTTTCCGATGTTAAAAACAAATGATATGTTGTTGTATTACTTATCAATATATTGTTAACGTTTTACAAAAGTCAAACTCAAATGCAGTTACGGGGTTTTTGACTAACGAATGTGTGCAAATGTGCATTTTGTCCGTCATTAAAACGGCGCCGGCGGCATCACATTACATTTTCATCAACAGGTTACAAACTAGTTTGTTGTAGCTATATGGGCGCTCCGTTTTTCCTGTTGTAAAATACATTTGGCCAAAATCTCATTTTATAAAAGTTGAAATGCTACTGTATGCACAGGCTATTTAAGTGTAGGCTATGTATTGGCTATGACTAAATGGCTAATGCTAGACCTCTCTCTCAGGTCCTACACGTCTCAGTCAGACATCAAATAAAATATGAGCCTTTATAGACATAGTGTTTAATACTTATTCAAACAACAAGATCTTTGTTTACCCTTGCAAAACTTCGTTCAGCTGCTGTCTGCTGTGCGGCTGCTGCGGAGCTTCAGTTCATTTAGTCAAGATAGAGGGGGCGGAGTTATCAGATAGAGGGGGTGGAGTTATCAGTTTTACTGACAGTTTGAGGATCGAACAAGATTTATACAAGCTCTTTTTAAGAACTTTCATTGGCTAAATATTTGTAAGACAGACAGACAGACGTAAAGGGTGACCAATAGCATTGATTTATTGAAGAGAAAAAAAAACAAAACACCACCACCAAAAAAAAAAAGGGCACTTCGGAGTGTCAGGGCAAAAAGGGCATGTGCTCTACACAGGTACCGTACATATCTGTCTGTCTATGTATCTATCAAGACTGGAATATTATTTTTATTTTTTAGATAATTTTTTTTGTATATAATATTATAATATAAAGTACCAAAATAAACTTCATAACAACAATGATAATAATAATAATAATAATGCATATTATTATTATTATTATTATTATTATTATTATTAATGACTGAATATTTATAATTTATAATATTAATATAAGATACTAAAATAAATTTATTAATTTAATAATAATAATAATTTTACAATAAATACAAAATTGGCTACCAATTAATTTGTAATTTATTATTATTATTATTATTATAGTATTTTATATTAATATTATACAATTATATAAAAAAATAGAAATATTCTTCCAGTCATTGATACTACTACTACTACTACTACTACTACTACTACTACTACTAATAATAATAATAATAATAATAATAATAATGTGTTAATATTATTATTGTTATTACTATAAAGTTTATTTTCGTACTTTATATTATAATATTATACAAATTATATTATCAAAAGTAACAAATATTCTTCCTGTAATTAATTATTAATAATTAGAATACATATTATTATTATTATTTATTATTATTATTATTATTATTATTATTAACTCAAATGCGTTGTCGTAATATTATAAAAATTTAATTATCAAAAGTAAAAAAAATATCCTTCTGGTGATTAATAATAATAATAATAATAATAAATATTATTAATAATACATCATAACTGTAATAGTAATAATATTAATAATATTACAGTTATTATTATTATTAATACTAATAATAATAACACAAATTCTGCCATTGGTACATTTGAAATAAAAGAAGAACATCAATATAAACATGGCATCAAGTCCCTGCAGTTCTGATCAAAATCACAGTCTCTGTCCATCATCGTCTTTACGATCCCTGCACTTCCTTTGTGGAAGAGCGTAGCTGTGAGAACACTGTCTCCCCCATGTGTCAGAAAACATGGTTTGGATTTCCCCTCATCTCTCCTGAGGGACACGGGCTGGGACAGATTTTTCCTTCTGGCCTGAGGTGTCCAGCAGCGAAGTGTTTGGACCTCAGCAGGATCAGGCCGCTGAAAGTGCTCTGGCAGCTGGAGTTTTTGGGAGGTCGTCGTGAGGGCACAATCCGCAAAAACAGCCGCAATTAGAGTGAGTGACTCATAGTGTCCACATAAATCATATGACATTGCACATCATAAACAGACTGTAAAACTTTAAAGCACAGTTAATTGTTAGTAATAGCTGCACGATTGATTTATGACCCTGTACAAAGCCAAGAGATAGGGGCGGATGACCTCAATGTCACGTCACTCTTATTACACAAGTGATATATTGCATATTTCGGCCTGAAAACAAGCAGATGTTTTTGAGGAGTTTTGTTTGAACAGCCACAATGATGTTTCCCATTTGCATTGCTTAATGGAAATTGAGGGAGAACGGCCCATCTGTCCCTTGCATTTGCTCAACTGCTTTGAGATATGGCTAAATGAAACTGTAAAAATTACAGTATTGAACTTAGATGTTGTCAGGGCTTTGTTCCTCGCTTTACACAAAACCAAAACAGAGGAAAAATGTCTTGTATCATTGACATCAATATGCAAAACCCTTACAAATACAGAGTTGTTTTTTTTTTTTTTTTCATAATTTAGATTCTGCTTAATCATAATTAGTCTCATCTAATGTATTTATAGCACACAAAACTTGACAGTGCTTATTGGTCTGTTTAGGTTTTTTTTCATGCCAGTCTATTATTGTGGTATAATCTATTGTGGCATAAATTGCACTTTAAAACAGAACAAACTGGTTTGTGATGTCTATATGTCAGTCAGACTGTCTCTCTCTGTCTAAGTGGGCAGTTTCTGGCCTGAATAAGTAGGAATGTTGAAGAACTTTTTTTCTTCTTCTTCCATTTAGTCAAGGCCTGGTCGAGAGAGAGAGTAATAATGAACCAAGCTGGAATTTCTCTACCTGACGGATGCCCTCCGTGCTTCCGCTGTTAGCGTGGAAATGGGCAGCGCAGTTCTCCTATCGCTACTAAGTGAGCTGTTTTTTTTAAGTTCCAACACTTATTCAATGATGTTTTTGCAATTACAGAGACACAGACAAGCATGTCCCACAGCGCCAGCACTCATAGTTTAATTACAGTTTAACTTTTCAGTTTTCCTCTGATGATTGTAAGATGTTGCCAGGCTAATTAAACACAGATGGCTTATTCTGAAAGACCTCAGCATGCGTGCGTGTTGCCGCTCAGGTCCGTGCCAGTGTTAGCGTTTGGAGATAGAGCAGATCATTAGGCATATATAAAATAATCCTGCATCTGATTGTATCATATAATGCTAATTGTGTCATTGTGATTTATAAACATATGCAAATAAGCCAGTGCTGCTAATGTTGCAATTGTAACACTCAATTTGTGTTTCATTAGGGTGAGGAGATACTGATAGCGCTTTATCACTCAGTTGATCTGCTCTAAAGGATCCCAGATAAAATGTTATACCTCTGGAGAATGTTTCAGTGAGTATGTAACTTTGATTAAAGGGAAACACTGCTGCAAATTCCCAACTATGGAGTATAGAAATGACTATGATTAAAACCATGCATATACAGTGGGTTTTTTAATTAATTGATTCAACAAAATATTTGTAATATTAAAAAAAAAAAAAAAAAAAATCCTAAAGGAAAGTCATTTATTTAACACACTATAGTGTTTTAAAAAAAAATCCTGAACAAAAGTTATTACAAAATTATCATCAGATTTTTATTAACAAACTGCAACAAGTGCTGCTATCAATCAATGCAAAATACTACATATTCTGACATTTAAATGTCCATTCCATTTTCAAATTGTTATATAGGTAATTTAATTTGTAATTACTTTTTCTTTACCTTTACACTATACGCTATTTATATTTCCCTTTTAGGTAAGAAAAAAAATTTTTTTGTTTTTTTTTTCTACAAACTTATACCTAAACATCTTCATATTCACACGCAGCAGTGCGTTGCAAGAGCGGCACTAATTGTATGCAGTGCTTGGCGGCAGTGAAAGTGGCCGTGACAGAGATTGAGTGTTTTTCGGTCCCAGGGGGCTCTGAGCTTTTCTCACCCCATGTCAGTGGCTCCCTGTTGGGGCCCTGAATCTCAGACCTGCAGGAGAGCTGGAGCCAAAGAGGCAGCAGGAACTCTTATTACAGGGGCCGGTCGAACCCAAACAAGCCTTCAGACCCAATTCCCACTCTTTTCTGAAGTCACTGCTACTGAAAACAACTAGCAAAGATCACATTACACCTCCCCTTCTCTTATTTTATATGGAGCCATATACTATATATATATATATATATTTCCAAGCATGAACAAGAACTAGGTGCATAAATTCCCATGTTGTGAAGGAGCGAGTAATTGAAAACTCTTTGTAGCAGCACTTTGACTGGCCCGACAAAAGGGGCTGAAGTTATGGGAACTCTTCGCTCAGAGCAATACTTGTTGACTTGCAGAATTCAAGGAGGATGCCAAAAGGAAAGTTGCCCTATTCAAGTTTTTGCTTACACAAGGCCTCTTTGTGGTTTTTAAAGCTTGTCAGACACGTCAGGCCCAGTAAGAAACAGTATATTGTTTCCAGCACTTTGGATTCCTTTCCTTCTGACATCTGCCAGTCTGTAAAGATGATAAATTCTTGCCTCATTAGCCAGCGGTGTGGGATTACAGCCTGACAACACATTAATCACTTGCCTCTGTGGCAGGCCCCACTTGCAATAGGCATTGTTAACAAAACTTTTCTAATATGTCACTCTCCTCTCTGACAGGCCGTAATCAATCATCCTGATTGACAGAGCTGATAGATTACACTATTTATGCTCTGTGTAATGAAAGATAGCGTTTCCACCTACTGTCATTCCTGAGATAATGATAGCCCACCTCTGTTAAGCAACATACACACACAGTGCACAGAAGAAAGGAGGAAGAAGAAAAGGCAAAGCAGACAAACGCTGGCATGCATTGTGAACTTTAAGCAGACAATGTTCTACTCCTTGGTGGGTGTCTCTTTTTGTCGAGCGGCATTGTTTGGTAATACGGGCTCGCTTTAAGGAAGGCTTCGACAGCGACACCGCCATTGTGCGCTCACCGGAGCTCGTGTTCTGGCAGGGAAAAAGTCGACTTTGTCTACCTGAGGATTCAGTTTCCACTGCCTCATTGTGGAGGCGAAGCTTTTGTCGGGTTTTTGTTTTTCCCGTCGGGAGGGAACGCGAACGACAGCGACGAATCTGTGGGCCGAAACGTAATGATCGCGTGATTTATAGCGCACCTCTTATGTAAATTTTTCAAATATTGGCAAAATTACCAGTAATTTGCGCTTTCTCATTTTCCGTTCGGCATCGTTCGCCTGTGTCTATTAGCGTCTAATAGCAGCTAATACGCGTTCTGGGCTTTGTTTATAATCTGGTTTACTTCATTGCTTGTGCATTTGCACTGAATCTCCACATATTCTTGCTGAAGGGGCTGCTGCGAGGAGTGCCATTTCAAAAAGAGGAAGCGAATGAAAAAGAGGAATAGTCCATCATGCACCTGACAGCTAGCGAATTTGGTGCTTTTCTTGTGAGACAGTGAGCTGTCAGGAAATTAGTTAACTGGAGCATATTGTGGAGAGGCAGGTAATTTAGCCTCATTGATGGCATCACATAATGGCTCACAGGAGTCAGCTCCCTGACCTGCCAGTTCTTTGTGTATAATGCAGAATTTAGTGGCATGCTCAATGCATTCTGTCAGCTGCACGATTGGATTCTCAGCCCACTGTATCTCAGCCTGCAACATATTGGTCAATTATTTCTGAGGCTGTCAATGCTAGGAGGCACTGTTATTTAGTGTGTGTTAACTTTGCATCATTAAGACGCCGCGCGACAGCGAGAGACACTCCCGAGCGTAATTTATTTTGATACGGGCACCGATAACCTTCATATTGTTTGACCTCCTGTTATGTTATGGAGGAAGTGGAAAATTCAGCAGCTGTTGACGGTGTTACGTTCAGATTCTTTTTAATCTAGAGCTTAAGTTCAATACTCTTAGAGTCAGTGCCTATTTGTTATTTTGTTTTGTTTTTGTCGTTAGCCATCAGACAGTTCGCATTTCCCCATCTCCGGTTAGCCTGCTTGTCATCCCGCCATTGTTATATCCATATATAGCAGGGCTTTATGAGATCCCAACAAGAATATAGCAGCTCAGTATGCCATAAAATAATCAATCACCCTCAGCACTGTGTATGCATGCCGCGGCCCTGCCTATATGACGTAATTGCATTAGTCAATTAATATTCTCTATTTACGAGACAAGCCATCGAATAAACCATATTACTGCTTTGACAATGTTGACTTTTATTTTAGATGAGTTTAATGGCTACTAACAAGCCTAGCTGTAAATAAACAGCCCATGTGGGTGGTGAAGAACCAGAGTACAAGAAGCCTCGGGCTGCTGAAACCGAATGAGTGTGTGAACGTTAAACGTGTCCATAAAAGCAGTAATTTAGGCATTTGGATGGAGAAGATTAATGAGAAAGCTGAGTGAATGAAGCAGCATTGAGAGCCATGGCTATAGACCAAGCCTACAGTTCTTTTCCTCCTCAGCAGGCAGATGGGTATATAATTCATGTCATGAGGGGTCAAGCAGGGTAAACCTGTGCTAATAGGTAGATGTGCACACATGAGCAGAGGGGTGGAGGTAGGTTGCAGATCTGCTCTGTTTGAGAACAAACAGCCGAGGCCTGCGTGAGATTTCCTGAAAGTCCGCACCAAGTTCATGTTTTGATACATTGTATACATTCAGTTAGTTTTGGTTTGGTTTCACATTGCAGTTATGCGAGCGCACTAAAGAACTTCACATGACATACTTGCGTCCTGTCGTCATCATCTATGTGGGCTGCATCTTGACATTGATTGGTTTGTAAACGGACGTGCGTCTGACGTCAGCGTGTTGTTAATTCGGCGGGTAACTTTGACAAGAATGAATGAACAGACGCATATCGTTGCCACTATACTGTTATTATTACGCCATTACTCCCTGCAGCACCAACTATACTCGAGGCTAGTTCAAATTCGCCAAATGAACGTCCTTGTTGTGCGTACATTTTATCGTCGCCAGCAGGACTCAGGACACGTGTGTGTGTGTGTGTGTGTGTGTGTGTGTGTGTGTGTGTGTGCGCGTGTGTGAATCAGCTGGAAGAAACGCTGTGGGCAGGACTGACAGATATGCACATAAATATTCTTCTTCAGTTGTTTAGGCTACGCGGGATCCACCGGGACTTCCTGTAAATGGCCTGAAAGTCCGAACCATACAGAAAATGCTTTCACACTAGAAACGAACCAAACCTTTGTTCAGTTTGATCTGAACCGAGACTACCTCTTTTCGTCGGACCAAATTTCGTCTGTTTGGTCCGGGGGAGGTTTCACACCTGTAATTTTGATTCAGATCAAACTGAAAAGTCCAAAAATCCGGACCAAACAAACTTTTACTTTGCACTCAGGATAGAGGTGGGCAATATAGACCCCCCAAAAAATCATATCTGCTGTAGTTTTTGGCTGAATGACGATGTGCGATACATCTTGGAATTTTCTACTATTTTTTTCTACTTTTTTCCGGACACGTTAACATTATCTTACGAGTTATTTTTGAAGCACTTAATATAAAACATGCCTGGACAAAATGGATAATGCACTTTCCCCACAGCAGCTCACTATGTATCCTCCTCCAATATCAAACTACTGTATATCAATATAAACGGTATTGCCTTATCCTATATTGTTTATAAAAATATACTGATATATCGTACAAACTCGATACCGCCCATGGGGGCATATCCAAATCTTTGCCCAGTGAAATGCTCTCTAGAATTAATATGCATTGTTTAACTTTCAGGGAATTTTTTTTTTTTTAAAGACTTAAAGAGTTCTCATAAGACTAGGATGGTGATGTTAAAGTAATGCGACCGTGGTGTAGTCTTTATAGCCTATATTTAGCTTTCTACCTGTGGTGATTGTACCTATGCTTCAAAATTCATAAAAATTGTGTGAAGATTACCATGTTGAACAAAACAAAAATGTAAGAATCATAAACTTTTGTTGGTCACAGAGCTTATTTTCTGCAATAATCTGAAAATCAGTGGAAAATCCTTATAGGGTTTTGTCGAGGGACTTCCTAAAAAATATGTCATCCCTGCATGCACTCTATTAGCCTTAAAAAAGAAATACACATATGGCCAGTTTGAAGATTTAAAATTTAATTGTAATTAGAACTAAATAGATTTAAAGAGAATTTGGCATTAGCATGTTGCTAAGCTAACGACTCTATACTCTCAAACAGTGGTTCCAAAACTGGGCCCCAAACTGTTGATTTAGTTTAATTTATTGCTTTATTTATTATATTAATAATTAAATTAATGGAATTTTAAGAATTTGACATAGAACACAACACATACATTTAATAAGGTTAGAAAAAAAAATGCACCTGAAAATCAATTTAAGGGGGCAAATATCGTCCCTTTATGAAAGAGGTGTGACTGCAGTCTAAGTGGAAGAGATGGGGTACGCAGAAGGATGTTAAATGAAGGGTGTACACCACTGTAAAAAGTTTGGGAACCATAGAGAAACATAGCACACACAAAGTGTGAACACTATCTCAGGTATGTTTGGGACTGTGAGGGTTAATCGTGTTCATTATTCACGGTGCATTCTTAATGCAGCAGCCCTCCACATTGTTGAATGGCCTGTGAGAGGGAGGCCCATTCTCCTCATTCACACTATGAAAGGAGAGAGTCTCTGATCCATCAGAGCACAGGCCTCCTGCAAACCCTGTGTGCCTCTGGGGTCGCCCGCAGGTCAGTAGGGTCAAGTGATACTCACACCACATTCATCCTTTACTTACAAGAGACAGAGAAAGAGATTGAGGGAAAGAGAAAGACCCCATTTAAAACCTCAAACCCCAAACTATTCAAATTGGCTGCATATCTCACCCTCCATCATTAGTGCCATGTACATAAATGCTGAGGTGTCAAATGAGTAATTTTGTCTCGTTTTCCATCTAAACATCTGATATCTGAATCACCTGATATGTTGTGTTCTGAAGGATCGTGTGACACTGAAGTAATGTCTGCTAAAACATTATATTAAATACATTATTTATACAAAATACATTTTAAATACAAAAACAACAAACTTTTGACTTTGTTCTGAGAACATATCTATTTTTTCTTACCCCTTTTTATTTTTATTTTATTTTTTTTATCAAACGGCACTAAATCTAGATTTTAGATTTATGCTTAAAATATGCCAATGTGTTAAGATAAATAAAAATAAAATCTAAAAATAAAAATGTGTTCTTAAATGTCTCTAATTTAATGGGTATTTAGGCAATTGTGCTGGGGAAAAAAAGGTATTAATTAATTGTTTTTATTTTTCATTCATTTCAGTCTTAGCTTTGGGCTGATAAGTAACCACCGAGAACACCCTAGCAACCTCATAGCAACATCCAAACAACCATCCAGAGCATCCTAGCAACCACACGGAAATCCACAGCAACTTCCTGGGCAACCACCCAGAACACCCTAGAAGCCACATAGCAACACAAAAACAACTACACAGAACCCCTTACCTACTGTCTAGCAGTGCCCTAGCAACTACCCAGAACACCATAGCATTGGGCAGCGAGCAAAAAAAAAATGTGGTGAATGGGCACTGGCCATTAATGAATGGCAAATAATACATCTTATTTTTAAGCTTGACTGGCATTGTGAACGTTTAAGTCATTTCTTGGATTTCCTCATGCTGGTGAAGTAATAAATGAGCATGTTGACGTTTGTAACCAGAGAGGACGCTTTACCCAGTTAAATGTTGGAGTAGGCTTCATCTTGTTTTTTAATTAACAGTATATTGCACAGGTGTTGAGGACAGTTGTGACTTCTGACATTAGTGTCTGGCTATTAATACCCAGCATGTGACCTTCGGGAAGCTGGCATTCACTGTGGAGCTGACAGATTCATGGCTCTGTTGCCCTGAATAAGGTTGTCACATATTTTTAAGTGCTTGAAACAGGTCCAGGATGCCATAAACCTCAGACATTTTAATTCAGGCTGAACTGTAAGTCAGAATTTGCCGTATAAACGTTGGCCCTTGAATAATACAGACAAGGCTAATAGCTAGGATTAAAGCATTACTTGGACTTATTCAAGCATGATAACATCCCCGAGCAGCCATCAAGTTTCACCCTGTGTAAACCATAAATTCCAAATGATGTGAAGTCATGAGGTGAAATCGCAGTAGAAACTCCATCGTGAGCAAAACTCTTAGCTTCCCGTGTGTGTCAGTCATGTCCCGCAACTCCATCCGTGAGAAGGACATGTCTGGTCATTGTGTTTAATCTGCACGCTCTAGACAGCAGGTTGCATTGAGGGACTGCAAAGGGAGAGTTGGGTTACGGCACCACCAATGCTCTGTTGACAGAGAGAAGGGTGGAGGAGAGCCAGTCTGCCCTCTCTGCAGGTGTTACAAAGGTGCGGATTCCTTTCCAGCTGCTGCCAACCGAGTGCTGAGATACAAACTGACAACAATAAGCTATTATTGAGGCTTCCTTCCTCTCCTAGTGTATAACAGTCACAGTTGTAACCCTGCGCTCCGACACAGGATAAAATAATATCTCTGAATCACCTGATATTGGCAGTGGGAACAGTAGCCTGCCAGTGGCACAATAGCCACTGCCTTGCCATGTTTGCTCGCCAGCTGGAAGCAACAGTCGACGGGCTTGTTTCAGGTAATGTGATAAGTGGGCTGTTCCTACTTTCATCACACCTCTTCCAAAAGCACAAGGGACCTGGCCCTTTTCTCAGCTGTAAAGCAAGACTCAGCCGTTAAATCAGATAGGTTTACCGTATCCTGTCATAACTCATCAGGCTTCCAGACAGCTCTCCTCCATTCTGCAGACATCGAAACAGTAACATGTCCCTACAAAACGCTTCATGTTTTTCTAATTTAAAAAGTCACTCAAATAAACCTTACTTGGTACTCGTCTCGGAGTTGCTTCTAAAAGGTTGCATGTGCTATCAGAGGAGAAAACGAGAAAGAAAATAATGCCACGGACTAGACGTAGACGTTTTCTCTGATCAGAGGGGAAAAAAGAAGCTTCTGACTGCTTTCATCAGTTTGCAGCGCTGTTTTTGGGGCAATCCTGGATGTCATTCATGTCAGGACTGGCTGACACCTGTCTGGTGTGTGGGGCTGGTCTGAGCTCTCTGTGTGTCTGTCAAGCGCTTGAGAGACTGTTTGTTTCCAGGCCGCTTTTGAGCCAGACGCCTTGCTGGCGCTCCAGGCCATGACCAGACTTTGAGCTCATCATGCCAGACATGACAGGCCTCCTTCTCTTTGGTGTTAAGAGTGAGTACGCTCTGTAGCCCAGTGGGGGAACCGTTTCAAAATGGCGGCTGACTTTTTTTTCATCCAGCTTCTCTTGAACTGCACATCACAGGGAAGATCAATATTGTCTTTGCTAATATGATTCTCTTGTAAGTTCAGCATCCACCTTCTCTGTACACTACACTACTTCCAGATTTGTGTACTATGGGAAATTGTTCACAAAGTAAGGACTTGAATTGGTCTAACTGTCCTTTAATCGTTAACATTAACATGAAATACAGATCGCCGTTCTTTTTACTTGTTAGCTGATGTATTTCTTAAAATATATAGCCTATAATAATATATATTTAGCACAGGACTTGATTTTATCCATCTGGAATTGATTGGATCATGAAAAGTGGCTTTTCCCAGAATCAGTCCTGGTGTTAAGGTAATTTGACTTGATTTTAAAGGTAATTTTGATTAATAATTGATGCATTTTACACACACACAAAATGCATTAACAGGTCATTTTGCACAGTTTAGTCAGAAAGCTTCTTGACCTTTCCAGTCTGTCTTTGTTTATTCCATTCATCATTCAGTTTTTATTTACTAACCCGTGCTATCTTTGATTAGTCATATAATCTCTTTAACACTGAGGGATATCTATGTCATGACTTAGGCTGGCAAGCTTGCCATCAGTATCACATTTTGAAGGCATCTGCTTGCCTGTCTTGTGAAATGAGATATAGTGATGGTTTCATATTCTAACTCAAGATTAATGTGGTTTTTTACAGCCTGCTGGGAGCTGCAATTGTACATGTCACTATAACATAATATCTGGCTTTAAAGACATGACTATTCATTTTAATGGCCTTTTCGACTCACAATTGAACATTACAATGCATACTCGTCTCCGAGCTCACTCATCACTCATTATGATGTCATGTCATCATAGTGCACATATCCATGGAAGTTCATGCCCAGTAGAGCTTGCTGTTAATCAACTTCCTTGTTTAGCTCCTACTAGCTCTAAAGAAATTTGATAAGGCATTGGCACTCCCTGTATGATACTCAGTTCAGAAGTTCATTTTACTTCTTTAATGCCAAATATTTCTAAGTGAAGCTGGTTATTCAATGACTTGATTGACTGATCTCAGTCAACACTTAGAATAATCATCTTTGTTAAACCTGATTATTCTAAGTGTTGACTGATCTCAGTCAACACTTAGAATAATCAGGTTTAACAAAGATGTTTGCAACAGGGAACACTGCAGAAAGACTTGTTTCACAACCCATCCATTTTCCATCTAGATTTCCATAACTGGTCACTGACCCGACATGTCTTGCCTCTTTGAACACCCTTGTTTATCTTCAAATAAACAAATCTTTAACTGAATAATAGGCTTAGACCTGCTTACACGAAATCTCTCGCTCAGATCAAATGCTCTGTTATTTTTCTTGCGTTATTGTTGGATGAATGGGGGCCATTGCTGGCTGGTACAAATATTTTCGGTTAGATAATCCAGTAATGTTTCGCTTTGCACTTTGTCCAAACACACAGTTCTTTTTGAGTCCAGCTGCACATGACCAGAACGCTTTGTGGGAGCAGAGTTTGATTAAACAGAGCCGGTAATAGCCATGAGCTCATGACTTGTGGTGTACATCATTTATTTAGACATTCCATCATAGTGGCTGTTTGCTCTTTCACAGTTGTCAGTTGTTTTAACATTAACAGATGACTCAACATTAACTGATTTATTTAGCATAAAGGTGCAGTGACTTTATGACATGTCTACATTTTTGTACAATTTTTTATATTTTTTTGTAAATATTTGAACCACACTTAAATGGTTCAAAAGTATGCGATCAGTGAGTTTACTGTTAAATTTATCAAAAGTGACTGTAAAGACATAATATTACAATAAATACAAAATAAATGTTGTCAATTGTACTTTCTATTCATAAAGTAATCCTTAAAAACAAATGTGTCATTGTTTCCACAAAAAAATATTAAGCAGCAAAACAGCATTTTAGATTTCTGCACATCAGATTTCTGAAGGATCATGTGACACTGAAGACTGGAGTAATGATGATGAAAATATTTTTACAGTAATAAATGACACTTTAAAATACATTAAAACATTAGTAATACATTTACAACATACAGTAATACATTTGAAAAAGTTATTGCTTTTTATACTGTATTCTGATCAAATTAATTTTCAAAAACATAAAAAACTGTACTGACCCCAAACTTGTGAACAAAAGTGTATATAAGTGTAGCAAGAGATCAACATTGTTTACATTTTTAGCTGTCAACAATAAAATATTAAATTAGCTTTTTGCTACAAATAATTGAATAACAGTTCAACAGACTTTATCAAAAAAAAATTGATTGTGTGCTTTTAATTACTAAATGCATTTGAGACAGCCAAAGCATGAAATGTGTTTAGAACTGAACGCTTTCCATGCTAAGTAAATTTTTTGTAAAAAAAAAAAAAAATATATATATAGAGAGAGATAGATAGATATACAGAGTAGCTGTTAAAAATGTATTTTAGCTTTATTGACCAATCAGCATCCTGAAAATGTTTTTTTATAAATAATTTTAATGCATGTTATCCAACTAAAATGTTGTCCCCTCAGGGCTAGACCACGAGAGCTGTATTTAGAGCATCTCAGCTGTGTGTTTTTGTGCTGTTATGTCACCCCCTCTCAGGCGGTGTTTGTTTAGCGCTGCCCGCAGGCCCGAGCAGCGCGGATTGTGACCTCAGTGAATTTCCGCAGTGCGTGTGACATGGAGGCCAGGCCGCTGCAGGTATACATGTGTCCCGCCACGCTGCGTCTCTGATCTATACTCACCCACACAGCTGAAGAGGCCACAGACACTGCTATATCCACTCTCACAGATTATGCTCCTTGCCCGGGAGAGAAAGATAAGGATGAAATAACCAAGCATATTCTCTAGCACGGTGCTGTGTAAACATCTGTGTTTTACCTGTCATTTCCCCTGAGAGCTGTCTCATTTCCTTTATCTCACAGCGCTCAGCGTTCTGCATGAAATTTGATCCTGCCCTTTCTCCTGCTCTACATGAATGCCATTTTGTCAAACAGGGAAGACATTCTTCATGGGATGATTCGTTTAACATTTGTTAAATGTGGCATTCACCAGTGTGGTGGACCGCGGTTTAAATCAGTG
This sequence comes from Squalius cephalus, assembly GCF_949319135.1. Lineage (NCBI taxonomy): Eukaryota > Metazoa > Chordata > Actinopteri > Cypriniformes > Leuciscidae > Squalius > Squalius cephalus. Next base: position 28,681,731 of record NC_137142.1, read on the forward strand.
CTTATTACTGTGATTTGGAGAGGCTTGTCTGCTCGGCTTTGCCGTAGGTGCGAACATGCGCCGTAGCTTTTGTTTTGCTCAGCGGTGTTGTTTACACATTCATTAGCGGGCTTTGGTTTCAGCCGAAACTCAAAGTGACTTATCACGGTGCTTCATCACATATATCCATGACAACATAAGTGCCTTCAGAAAAGTCTGCTGCTCCACCTTCACAGTGGCTGGGTGGTCCACCGGTGGCCTTTCTGAGAGCAGACTCCTGGTTTTGACTATCATGGAGGGCTCTTTATCAGATCACATCAGCGTAGTGCGCACCCCTAACGTGGAGCATTGAAACAGAACTCTTTAAGTCAAGGACTGGTGTGTTTTTAAGATGCTGAGTTAACCCTCTGTCATCATACAATCAGTCATTTTTAAAAAATAAATACAAAACCTATCCTTATTGTAAGAAAAAAAAAAATGACAAAAAGACTGAACTCAATATTTGTTTGATAATATTACATTAAAATTACGAAATATTCATAAGCTTTTTTTTATATAAACAAAAAAAACGGTAGACTGCACCACAGTAGGTGAACACCACAAGTGTGACTTTGTGCCATTTTGTACAAAATAAAGGCATTTCAAAACAAGCTTCCTTTGTTAAACCTTTGCTAATTGAAAGAAAACAATATTGAATCCAATGTTCTCTGATAATATGGGGGGGGGGGGGGTTACAAAAAATAAAATTGGGGGGTAGTATTTATACCCTGCTTAGTAAAGTCAGTAAGTTTTAATCAAATGCGACAATGTTAACTAGCATTCTCAGAGAAAAAAAAAATGACTCTGGTTCAAAATGACTCAAACACAACCTGAGGAAAGAGACACTTCACACAAAAATTAAAATTATCTCATCATTAGCTCGCCCTCATGTCTTCCAAACCTGTATAACTTATACAAGTTATTTTTTGTATAACTTATACTTATACAAGAAAGTTTGGTTTTTTTATATACCCCCCCCCCCCCCCCCCCCGTTGACTTTCATTATATGGACAAAATCAGTTCTTCAAAACATTTTCTTTTGTGTCCATAACAATCATCAATGCCTTCAGAAAGTGAAGTCATACAGGTTTGTAACTTTAAATAATAATAAAAAAAATCATGTGCTACAAAATTAATATACAAATAAAATAATGCTCAAATTTTAAAACTATACCATAAATAAAGTTCAACCCAAAGATTGAGAACCTGTGTTTAAAGTCATGGCTGTTTTTGCTGTTGTTCTTCTTTTAAAGAGCCTGCAAAATACGAATCAGCTGCCAATGGAGCTGGGGCTCTGACAGGCTTTTCTCTCTCTCTCTCTCTCTCTCTCTCTCTCTCTCTCTCTCTCTCTCTCTCTCTCTCTTCCTGTCTCTCACCCTCCAATTCTCTCCCCCCTCCGTCTAAGAATGGGCTGTGCCTCCGGGGGCCACATCACTTACCTGCTGACACACAGGACATGATTGATGAGCAGCCTCGGGCGCTGGAGTCGACTTTGTCAGCTGCTCATAATTTATACATCTTATCTCTGTCAAAAGAAAAGACGGAGCATGGCGTATGGAAATGAAAACACGGGCCTTGTTTAGGCTTCCAGTATGCACGGCACACGAAACGAAAGAACTTTGATTGCTATCTGCCGTCTCTCTCATCGGGCCCTAAGTGTCCCGGCCCCATATACTCCCTGTATGTCTCTGCTTTCTGTGCTGGACCAAACCGTGATTCTCGGCTGACAGCGGTTGCCACCGTTTTCATCCCAAACCAGCTTTAGACATGCTGGAGTGGACGATACCACAAGATTATGCCCTTTTAGCCTTTTCAAATGAAAAAGGCATGCATTTGAGAACCGTTAAAAGGGTTCCTTTCTGTCAAATGTGCATAATATAGAGGCATTTAATCTTTAAACACAAAAATGTAAATCAATGGTTGCAATACTGTATGTGTTCTGACAGTTTATCATTTTGTCTTAGCCTGTTTTTCCAGTGTTACTGAACACTATGTAGAGAGAGACTGTATAGGGCAAAACAGTTTTCAGTGTTCAAGAGCGGTTCGGTTCACAGTAAATGCTGATCCACAAAAACTCCTCCGTGTGTGCTGTGAGTTTGCGTCGCTTATAATGTACATTCTAAAATGCAACATGCACCAGTCATCTGCACAGATTTGTTATGAAAGCATTTATAAATCTGTTGTCAACAAAAGGGAAGCTATACCTGTGATTTTATACAAAAATATTAGCTCTCTGATTTAACGTTTGAAAGCAAAGATGGTCATAAATATTACAATTGTAAATGTGTTGTTCTCTAAAATAAAAGTATTATTATTACATTTTATTATTATTCTTAAAAGTTTTTGGTTTACAGTGCAATATTATTATATTTCTTTGTTGATTTAATTTTTATAATTTAAATAACAATAAACTAAAAATAAATATTTTGAACATTCCGAGTTGGCCTTTGATGTTAAATAACAGACACCTTATTTATCCTCCATTGACTCTAACAATAAATGTCTTTCATTTTCTTCTATTCACAAACCAAGTGAGCACACCTAGTCAAAATGAAACCCAAAAAGCAGAAGTGCAAATTGCGTCTCCGCTGATGTGTCGCGTCATCTTTTCAACACTTGTTTTCTTTAGTTTGTCAGTCTTATTGTCAGATCACTCATCCGTAACTTGTTATTTTAATTCTGATGACAGATGAGTGACGCTCCAGTAGATATCGCAGTCAGGCACCCTTCAAACCCATTGTGTGCTTGTTTGCAAGAGATACATAAAAATAGTCCCAATGTAAATGAAGCCAAACACATTTTTCACATACAGTAGGTGTGACACAGCTGACCTGCTCCAATTAAATGAATTCCGCTTAACAGAACGTCTCTTAACCGGTCTTTTAATTGTTTGAGGTTGAATGTCATGTCAGCTTTAAACTGACTTGACTTCTCTTGTCTTGTTTACTGGCTAACAGCTTAGCTGAATTGGAAAGTTTAAAACACTCAGCTGTAATCATTCTTCACTTCTTGTGCTTATTTATGTTTGCTCAAACCCTTTCTTCTTCAATATTGTGCCCCACCAAAGCTTTTTTTTTTGTTTTTTTTTGTTAGCATGACTAGCAAAACAGCTTTGATTTCATAACCCCTTCCTGCTATTGATCTTTTGTCATAGATAAAAGAACTTTCCTGAAATCATGCATTTTTCATGCCGATATCAATGGGTTCAATTGATGTTTTTGTATTTGGCGCTAAGGTTTGCTTAAAGCTATACTTAGCAATGCTGTCTGTTTTGCTCTATTGATTCAGTAGTTTTGTATCTTGGATATTGGAGGCACCGGTCCCTTGACATCACTTTACTTTGCCTTTGATCAACATAATAGCTCTGAGCAACAGTGTAGAATCAAGTAAATTAGACTAATTATGAAGTTTTAGGAAGATAGTGTATTGTGTATTGCATTAAAATTGAAAGAGATTCAAGCAGTCCTCAGAATATTGATTGAGGCCTGCTCATAACACATGCTTGACGTTCTCATGAACTACACGCTCAACTGAGAAACTCATTTAACCCGCCTCAATATCAAATAGATGATATTATTAGATCATAGAGGTTTTGAGACACATTAATGCCAGTTGTGAAAGATCATTTTCAGTAATGGAGTTATTTTTTGGCATTTTGCAGGAAAAAAAAAAAACAATCTGAAAGTGTTAATATTGATTGACAGAGTTACAGTTTCAACTGCCTCCTAATTTGCATGATTAGTTTTTTAGTGTAAATAATGCATAATGTTTTGCATTAATACATCTGTTTATATGGTGTTGAAATATTAGATTGACACAATTAAGTTTTATCTATTTAGTTGTTAATTAACAGACTTTTTTAGTGATCTTATATTTTAAGGTAGCCTGATTTTTGGAACGGCAGACAATTTTCAAAGACAGCTACTTTTTATTGTAGAGCAGTGAAGCTGTTAATAATTGTAACGTGACGAACACATTGACAATGTTCACACAGAAATACAGTAGGTGACAGACATATCAAAAAGCGTATTGCTGGCACCTTAATCTGCTCAGTTGATTGAGTTTTTTCTTCTTCTCTTGTTTCACTTGATGATTCTCCTCCCTGCAAAGAAATGGTACATCCAAGATGCTGCTTATGGCCATGTCATTTTTCCTTAATGATTCACTAAATTGTATTTTGTATGTTATATGAAGAAAACCGGGGCTAGTAGCTAGTTTTTATTTGTGGTTTATTTAGCTGTAGATCGCTAGCAGCAAGATATATAACAACCCGTTATTGACTGTTATAAGCAGTGGTGGGAAAAGTTGTGTAATGTGTTACAGTACTGTGTCTTTAAAAAAAGTAATTAATTGTATTACTTTTTGTGGAAATTAATGTTTTACATTACTTTTGTGTTGCTTTTTCTCACCTGGGCTGGGCTTTCTGGTTTGTTTTGTAATAACAAATGTGCAAATGTGCAAATTTGCAAATGTAAAGGCCCTTTCAAACCAAAAATGAAATGAATAAGCCTCAGGCTGAAGAAAATGCACGTCTGTACAGTAGAAGGCATAGCTCAAACAAACCTTTCAGCTGTGCTGCCATTTTGGATTGCAGACGAATAGGACGCAACATTCTTACTTCAATAAAAAAAAAAAAGAAATACAAAAGTGATGTTTAACTAAAGTCATTTTTGCTTATTTGTATGGTTGAATTGGATCATCGAATGTAGCGAAGACATTGCAAAGTGAGATTACCTGTATATACATGGTGTATTTGTATATTTAACATTTAATTATTGCAGGTTTGCATTTCACTGTTTTTATTCATATTGAGGAATACTAAATCTGTGTGCAAATGAGATGAGTAAATGCATACATTTAGTCGAGAATTACAATAACCATCATGTTTACACAGCGCACACAACGCCTCTGCACTTACTCACAGAATTTACAGAAATTGTCCTAATTCATTAGAGTAGGTGTTTGAAGCCAACATATAAAATAACAAGCATTGTTGTAATTGGAGCTATATATGTAATGCTGCTGTTGTTAGTTCGTAACTGTCTTAAAGTGTTAACATTTTGGGCCATGTTAATGAGAAAGTCATTGTGCCATATAGGCTTGTCTTCAAGACTACAGGACCAATTTAAGAGTAGCCCCCACAGGAAATAATTCCGAAATTATGTTGTTGCAGAGGCGGCGGCTCCTTTTGTTGTCAGGTGTTAAATAACACTTTGGACCAAGGACAGCCAAATGACAGAGTCCTCTCTGGGAGAATCTAAAAAGAGGAAAAATATAGTGCAGAGAGGCAGGAAGGACTCCTCAAAGAGGTGACCATCAGCACAGCACTGAGATGTTTGGCAGCACACTGATGCCATGGTGTAATTGGAGAGAAAACATATATGGGTGCAAATTACCCCCTGTCAGTGACATTAAAAGGAGAACCGCTGATGTCTGAGCGGGAAAAGAGAACGAACGAGCGAGCGGGCGGGCAGGGAGAAAAGTGGAGGCTAAGTAAAAAGCAGATCAAATGGAAACATGGCGGGAACGAGGAGCGAGAGAGCGCATGAAAATATTTCGGATAATTGTTAGCCAGTCGGTCAGACGGTGTGCTGTTTGCGAAACCAGACAAAAAGAGTTAGGAAAACAGATGTTTTGTTGTTTGGAGGTGCTGTGATTGGTTTGTCACATTTTCAATGCATGTACATTTAAAAGGGACAAAAAGGAAACATTAGAGAGGATGGAGGCAGCACCGCCACTCATCTGATGTGTGATGTGTGTACTTATGAGCCGAACATGCATGCTAGTGGCAGGGGCGATCAAAGCATTCCCTATCATTAGAAGCAGATAGCCTGTGCCTTCAGCTTTCAGCTCAGCCCAGTGACCAAGAGCTGTCAGGGAACAAGCTGGAATGTGTGACCATATCAACTTCAATGGATGCTACAGCCATGATCTCGGGCTGGAAGTAGTACCAGACAGAATCGGTGGGCTTTTTCTGCATTTTCTGTGCCCGTTTTAGAGGGAAAATCTGCAAAATGGATTTCAAAATGGTAAACTGAGAATATCATGTTAGTGGCAGGAAGTATTATCAAATTAGCCTAAATATTTATAACTGGAAATCTGTGGAATTCAGGGCACTTATTCTGTGTAGGCATGTTTATAAGTTGTCGAATGAAAGAAAGAAAAAAGAAGAAAAGAAATTTAACTACGCCACAGTTTTTCTTGTAAGGATTAGTTCGTCCAAACATTTTAAAACACATTTCAACTCAAATCAATGATGTCTCACTGTGATATAATTGCCGTGTTATGATTTCCTTGTCACATGACAACAAAATGGCTTCCTGCATGTTAGTTATTCCACTGAATTCAGCTATTAATATTTTACAACAAAACTGCTTCTTTAAAAGAAATAATTGTAAAAGATTATGGCTTTTATAGGAATAATTGTTTTTCTCTGAAAAAGGCTCTTTATTTTGTAATTATTTTGTAATGCTCGTACAAGATGATAGCGATGTCAGATTCGTAAACAAATTGTTCTTTTGAGTTGGATCTTTTCAGTGAAGTTCAACTCACTGGCTTACTGATTGTAGCAGTTAACAGATTGGTGAATAGCGGCCTACATTTCAGTCTGTTCCTCACACAAAGCGATCATAAGTCTTCAGGAGATTACCATTACCGCACCATATGGAATTCTATGTAATACCTTTTATTTGATATGTTTTTAGTCCTTTTTTTAGGTTGAAAGGACTGGCCCACGATTAATTATAATTGCATAGAAAGTACATTATTTCAATTGTATAATGTCTCTAGTGGAAGAATGAAAACCATTCAGGTTTTGAAACCAAATGAGTGTATGTGAATGATGGCAGAATTATCTGTCCCTTTAAGAGATTTTTTTTTTTTTTTTTAAACTAAACTTCTGTTTCCTGTTTTGTTTTGGGAGGAAAAATCCACACGGCTCATTCTAGGCCCTTCCCATGATCTGAGTCTGGCATGTCCCAGCGAGGGCCCCCTGCTGGGGCATTTACTGCAGGCTCAGTCTTTCTTTGTTTACCCACAAAATCACTCAAAAAGCAAGTCGATGTTTGGCACTGCTCTCGGAGGAAGACTCCGAACTATTCGCTGCAGTGACGTGGGCTTCTCTTTGGCCCCCAGGTTTTTTTTTTTGGTTTTTTTTTTCACTCTCTCTTCTCACACCTCTCAGCAGAACGTCACTGAAGAATGTTTTCCTCTCTCAGCGCATCGGCGCGTCTGAAGGCGAGCCTGACCCCCGCTCTTAGCCGAGCGTGTCAAAATGTTAATGAGGAGCTTGCAAAGCTGTGAGGGGTTCAAATAAAGTCTTCATAAGCTGTCGGTTAACATTTATTTATTTATTTACGTGCAATGTTTTGCCACTTTCCTCAATTATATCCCCGGACAGAGCTTGTCTTGTTTTTTCGGCAGCTGTGCGGGCGGCCATTGTCTGGGCTCAGATTGCTGCTTTAGCTCGCCAGCCACCCTCATTAATCATCCCTTCAGACTATTTATAAAGCGGGAGCCGCCGCGCCATTGGCTTTTGTCATGGTGGCACCCTGTTTGGTGCCGAGAGGAGGCCTAATTATTAACTGTTAAAATGACAGTCAGCGCCGTTCTGTCAGCCACGCAGACTGACAGGTAGACGGAGGGGAAGGCCACAAAACAGCAGCGAGCAACCTGACCCATTTTTTCCCTCCGAACATCCCCGCAAACAGCTTCCTCTTTTTGTCTTTCTCAGCTGTCTGCTATCTAGCGAGCAAACAGATGCCGCCGCGCTCTGAGGTAGATGATAGATGGCATTATGTTTCATTTGAGCTTGATGATAGCAAGAATTGTTGGGCTTGTTTATTGTTTGACAGGTGAAAGTAAGAGCGAGTTAGTTTAGAAATGTAAATGGACTGCGTCTCAAAATAGACGCATCGCTGCAATTAGCGCTTGATTCGTCTGACAGTCGCAATTTCGTTCCATTGTATAGACAGTGTCGTATTTGAGCGAGAATGGTGTCATCCTCTCTTGAGCTGCCAATAATGTCACAATAAACTCACAACATCATTTAGACAGCACAATGACTGTCAATCAAACTACAATGACTTATCAAAAACTTGCGACGGTTGCGGCGCAGGTAAATACCGGAATCGCGGCAGCTGCGTCCTAACGGTTTTAAGAAACCGAGTGGACCAATGAGTGGAAGATTGCCTGGGAACATGAGCAGGATCTCTCCTCCGCTGGATGACAGTCTTTGTTATTTGTCTTTTGACACCATGGCAGACAGCTATCAGGAAGAAAGAGAACTCACTGCAAGCTGGTAAAAAAAAAAATAAGAAAAAAAATTGAGAGTCAGACTTTTTTCTCTCCTCCCCTCTCTCAAGCTTGAGATCCCCAAATAATGAAAGGGATCAAGTTGCTGTCACTGTCACAGAACAAACATAAACTTTTCTGGCACCTAATAAATAGGCAGCGTGGCATTGTTTTCAGAGCCAGACAGGTGTGTCTGGTACACTGCTGATGCCTTCTATTATTCTGCTGGGGAAGCGTGTTTGCTTTCTTGTCATATATTGTCACACATCTCTCTCCTGAGAGGAGGGCGGCTTGAAAGATGGCCAACAGTAATTATACAGATGCCTCCTGAAGCTGCCTTGTGTTTTGTTTTGTCTCTGTTAGCAGCCAAACTGTTAACTCACAGCCGTATTTCACACGCCGTAGAGTGGAATGGACATATGTTGATCTGTTTTTTTGTTTTTTTTTTCGCTCTTCCCGCCTTTACTTTTCTTGTAGCTGTTTAATTGGATGTTGATGGCTAACTCATTAGCTTGTTTTTGCCACGGGGAGGAGGCCGAAGGCACGGGTTACTCATCGCTTCGGCGCAGTTAAAAGCCCTGATCCCAATGCGGGTGATGACATTATTTGCACCTGAATGGCAGGTACATCAACATCTCCTTGTCAGCATCTGAAAAGGATGACAGTCGAAGCCTTTGTTCTTCCCACAGCCCACTTGGGGCTTTGACAGCCTGTTGATGGATATTATCATTCTTAATGTCAGTAAATAGTGCCATGCCAGATAGGGGATCTGTTTCCCTTCAGTTCTCCAGCGTTCATTTATCTTGCAGCGGTTCTGGCACATTCCGGAATGAGAGCCGGATGTGGGCGAAGTCTTCACATTGAGGGAATATTTATTCTGCGTTTGTGTTTCGTCTCTAGTAAAACATGGTGACAGACTAGCATAGCCATTTTTTTTATATAGATTTGGGCCATCTGATAGGCATTGTTGTCGTGGTTGTTATTCAAATCATGTATGAAGAAAAACACCAAGAGCGACACATATCTTAGAGAGCTAGATTTCTTCACATGATTGTCCCTCACAAAAAATTGCCATTCATGATATATACTGTATGTATATAGTTTTTGAAAGAAGTCTCTTATTCTCATCTAGGCTGCATTTATTTGATCAAACATACAGTAAAAACAGTAATATTGTGAGAAAAAAAAAATATTTTTGCGGGATTCCTTGATGAATAGTAAGTTTAAAAGAACAACATTTATTTTAAAATATGTAACAGCACTTTCACACTGAGCCTGACATGATGAAGCGAAGCAAATCGCGGACAAATGGTGCTTTCACACCGAACGTGAAACGTTTGATGGCTATCAGCTAATTTACACCTGCACGATAGGTTGCACTGACTGAGAATGCATTTTTCCTCTTGTATGTATATTGTAGGTTTTTCCATTTGGATTTAAACTCAGCCACTGCAAAACTTAACAGTAAATTAAGATCATTTAAGTTTGGTACTACACCAGAAACTCAAAATATGTATAATGCTTACAAGACCTTACAAGAATTATTTTGACCAAATACATCATAAAATCACTACTGGATTTACATCAAGCAACACATTACCATGTATCATGGTATTACTGTATTAGGGGGTAACAGTTTAGGACCCAAGGACCAGATGTTTGAAAGAAGACCTGGAGTCAGAATTATAATAAATTGTAGAAAAGTTTTACTGAAAATAGTTTGCAGTTTCTTCAGCAGAAGTCAGCTTCAAGACTCACACAGGAGTTCGTAGGCCGCCCCGCTTACAGTTACAAAGATCACAGCAGTTATACCCTTCTCCAAGGTCTAAGCTGTTTCCTTGCTTCAGGTTGCAGTTTCTGATTGGCTAAGAAATAGACAAACATAGTAATTTTCCACACATATACAGATAGACTGAAGCATATCTCCATCGATTATGCAGCTGACACTCAGACCCTGAAGTTAGGCACGTCATGACCTTCCTAGTCGCAGATTTGGGTTTTTGGGCGCCAGCATGTCCCGAACAACAACTCAGTCAAACTCCAATAATGCCAGTGGTTCCTTAACCTATGACCAAGAAGACTAACACACACACCGACACACAGCTTTTCCAAGGTTGGATTTGGCTAGGCTCTAACTATAAACAGGAGAGTCCTCTCAAAACATCAAGATAATGCATTCTTTCTCTCACGGAGAGCTACACTATAGTATAAATGGAAAGTAAGCCTTTAACAAAGAAATGGTCCCTTAAACTATTGGCTTCAATGACCCCTACAGTATATGTTTTAACATGTTGAAGACCTTTCTCAAACACAAAACAAGTCCCTATTTCATTTCTGGATGCCGGGCTAAATAAGTAAGCACTGTTACTGCATTCAGATATCAAATACAGACATTAAAGAATACATGAAATGAACATTTCAGTAATCTCACTGGTAACTTCTATAACAAGGTAAAATCTCCAGAGAAGTCATTCAACTCATTTGATATTTAGAAGGAAAAATATTGATTAATACCTTGATTATAATCACTCATTAAATATACATTGAAGCAGCAATGGATTCCAATCCACCCCCTTCAACTGTTTTTGCTAAAAACCCACTTTAAATCATTATCGAGTGCTTGTAATAACTTCTGATCTAAAGTGGATTTTGATAATATAATGGGCAGACATAAATTATTTGTAGTGTTTTATAATGGACTGAACACTACACCCGCTTAGCATTTATCATGTAAACATCCTTTATTGTTATAAAAATAACCTGAGCCGACTGAAAAAACATACATTATGGTCATGTAACATGATTGACAGATCTAGAGCGAATGAGCGCTCTCTGACTCATGACACATGCGCACCCGGAAGAAAACAGACACACAGTCCTCTGTGCTTCAAGTTCTTCACATAATTCAGTGAAAAATGAATAGAAATTATATTCTGTATATAAAGACATATTAAGTAAACATGTGAGAATAAATCTGTTCTAAGACACCAATTATAACAAGAACTCAACATCCATTCTCTTCTCTCTTGCTGAATACTTTTCTTCTGTTTACACTGGTTTTCAAAACATCGCCACCAATCTCACCCTTTTGTGCAACAGCAGCGGCTCCGGGCACATGATCTAAAGCTCAAATCTAATTGGACGGCCTGTTTCATCGCGGGGCGACAGGGAAAAAAATCCTGTCGCCCCGATGTGATGTGTGAATAATTCAAGAGCGATTCAAGAGCGTCATCGCATCATACATTCACGTCGCTTAATCTTGCTCAGTGACTTTTAAAGGCCCTTAAAAGTCTTTACTGTCACTTATGATCAATTTAGTGCATCCTTGCTGAATAATGTATGAATGCTTTTTTAAATAAACATCAAAGAAATTGGCATTTAAACAAATATAAACATTATATGTAAATGATTTTCAAGCATAAGTGTTCACTAAAATAATTTTGTGAAATATCAAATAGTGTTGTATTTCAGAGAATGTACTGATGCTATGATACTAGTACTGTATGTGACCAATCAAAACCATGGTATTATGGTACATGATATTACCATAGTTTTTTGTTGCTACTTTCTGTTGTTTCCAGAGATTTTGATCGGTTGTACGTGAGCGTAGGTCAGAGAGTCGTGGAACTTGTCTAGTCTGTCTGCCTGCCATGCAAAACAAGTCTGCTCGGTCCGTCCCGCTGTCGTTCCCTCCCTTTCAGTGTCTCTCTTCTTCCTCAACATTAAGTTGACAGAACAGCTCATATCCTGCACAGAGATGATAGATACGTCATGTCTGTGAGAAATGTGTTTGTCTTCCGCAGGTGCTCGGGCGTCCTTTTTCTCCGAGCAGACGGTGCACATGACACTTTTCGACACTCTTCTCAGATAGTGATTTGGCATGAAGGCATTATCAAAGAGGGATCTTTCACATGCAATTATGGCAGAAAATAAAGGTGATGAAGTGTGCAGTAGAGAGGGAAGCAGCGGATCAAAAGGCTCTTGTGAGCTCTGATTAGAGTAAGAGGCCACTGCTCATCCCTGGGAATTCCACAGGTCTAGCTTGAACACCGGCGGACAAGATAATGAAGGCGTCGAGTGACACAGTCTGCTGATGAATGCATCTCATCTGACTCAGTCAGGGAAACAGACGGCGTGTTTAGGGTGGAGACGGGAAGAGAAGGCTCCATTATACTGGCCCATTTGGTTTTTGAATTTGCAAACTTATAAACATGACTACACTGTTACTGTAGGCATATGTCCATTCTTGGTACAAAGGCAAGCTCTTTCCTTTTATCAGTGATTATTTATAGATTTCCTTTTGGGTTCTTTATTGTGATGGGAAAATAAAGGTTAACTGAAAGCAAGAGACAGAAGAGCCTGGAGGAAATTTTTTATAGCTCTTTCATAGCTCAATGGAGTTTCATTTATACACTTTGTATGAGATTTTCTCCTCAAAAAATCATTTAGAGAAGAAAGACTAGACATAAATTAGATTTTTGTTTCATAAGAGTACAGAGCTTTGAAATGAATGTGGATATATACTGTAGTTCAGATAAGTGGTTTTGGCCATTTTTAATGACAATTGTTTGAGTACTGCACATTAAAATCTCTTATGTTTGATTGCAGACTTTTGTCAAATCTGAGCACATGTTGAAACACTGTTCTGAGTGTTTCAGATCTCTTCTGAAACTCTATGCATATCGCCGCTATCATTGTTTTGCGGCTCTAATGTTATCATTGCTGATAAGCAGTACTGCTGTAGTTGGGTCTGGTTTGATGTTGGATGATCTCAGTTCCTCACAGGGATCTTGAAGGTGAGTGTCGTGCTGCGGTTCCTCCAGTGATCTCCCTGCATGCCCGCTCCTTGTTGTGCCCTGAGGCTCTTCTAACTGACAGCTGTCACTATCCACCTAGCTGTCCTCAATATAAACCTGTGCTCACAGTGAAGACACGTGTGAATGATGGATGCTCACACAGCTTTTTTGCGCTCAGGATGAACTCAGCTGGCCGCATCTTTGAAGCATGTCCATGAGGTTATCTTGCACTCAAGGACAACAGGAGACTCACTGAAGGAGGAGCCTAACCTCTTGTAGCCAGACTGCTGACTAAAGCCTGGTCCCCAATGCAGCTAATTCTGATCAATCAATCAATCAATCAATCAATCAATCAATCAATCAATCAATCAATCAAACATGCTCTATCTGTCTATCTATCTTTCTGTCTGTCTAACATTCTACATATTGTTCTATCATTCTGTTTAATATCCTGTCTGTCTGTCTGTCTAACAATCTGTCTGTATGTGTATCTATCATTCTATCTATTGTTCTTTCTGTATCTCTATCCATGGTTATACTAGTCTGTCTGTCTGTGTGCCTGTCTGTGTTTCTATTATTCTACATATTGTTCTATCACCCCATCTATCATCTATTCATTGATCTGTCTGTCTGTCATTCTATCTTTCATTATATCATTCTTTCCATTGATCTATCTGTCTGTCTATATTGTTCTATTTGTCTATCCATTCATCTGTCTGTCTGTCAGTCTGCCATTTTTCCTATCTGTTTATACGGCCTGTAAACTTCAAGATGTTTCAAACTTCGTTTTACACTTTTTTTCAAACCTTTCAAACAAGGCTTTATACCAAAATTTTGAGTTTCTTTTAACAGGCTTTGCTTTTCTAGTTAAAATTAGTTATAATTAATTTTATTACATGGCACTGTGGAATACTTGATTCTGATTGTTTAATCGTGCCACAACACAACTGATAACACAGGCTCATCCGGGTAACTGATGTCAGCGCTTTATGCTTGCTAGGAAAGTTTGTTCCTCATAGAAGTTAATAGAAATACTAAAACTCAAATCAATAATTTGTGTACAGTTATTTAATTGTCATCTTGTTGTTCTCTCTCGTTTCATACAAACGCAGCTGCTGCCGTTTTGCGACGATTGTTTTGTAATGCAATGTATTGTTTTGTACTGTAATGGATTATAAGATGACAAACAGGTAAGATTTTAAAACAGTTTCATCTCAAATCAATATCTCTTATCCCCATAATTATTTATGTGGTGAAATACCATGTAATAAGTGGTATGACAGTACCGCATCCCTTAAATGTTCATCTAGTTTGAACTTGCCGCTTGCTAGCAACTTCTTTTTATCCGTGGAAGCTTTGCATTTAAAGAGCTAATCAAATATTTTGACTATTTCTTGTCTAATTAATTACTTATGTTGCAAGTGGCCATTTTATAATAAGCGGGATAATGTAAATCCAGCTGGTTGTTATTGCAGAAAAAACCCTTCAGGTTGATGCAAAACCTGATCACTCTGTCTGGGTTAATTCAGCGATAACGACCTGCTGGATGTACATTATTCCACTTATTATTATTGTACTTTTTGATTGTGAATTTCAATTATACCTACTGTAAATTGAAATCCAACTGAAATTCAGGAACTGAAATGGAATTCTCAGGCATTATCAGTTCAATTCAATTCTCAATGCTGTGGTTCAGAACTGACGATTCCAACGCTTGCCATTTTTCTGTGCAGTGTGCATCAAATGGTCAGAAAACAGACTGTGAGTTTGCCATTTGAAGCCAATACTAATACTCTACCTATGGATGGGGACCCTCATGATGTCTTTGTGTCTACTTTAATGCAAATATTGACAACAACATTCTCTAGTGTTCCTCTGGTAGCTCTAAAAGATATTCGGCATGCGGAGAGACAGTAGAGTGTTTTCCTGCTGCAAAGTGTGAAGATGTTCAGAAGTGTCATCCTCTCAATGGGATTGTCACATGAGAACAAGCTGTCCAACGCGATAGTTCTCGGTCAACCCATTAAAGCTTCAATAAACACTATTTACTCCCTGTCCCCTCTACATATTGAAGGTGAAATATTAGGGAGCCATTTTATGAGCATGCTGGCAAGAAAGGAAGAAGTGAAAGTAATTTGATGCTAGGAATTCAGAATTGAGCACTGAAAGTCATCCTAGTCAGGTTTCTTGAGATAGCATACCATTTTTCATCATCGCAAGTTAGTTGTCAGAGCAATTCTCAGTCAACAAAAATTATTTGGCTTTTTAAAGAAGGAAGCATACACTGAACAATCAAAGGTATGTGGCTATGAGTGTATGGTGAGGTGAGACAGAGGTTAGAAGTGTCAAAAAAATGTGCTTAATTGGAAATGATTCGGCCTTTTAGAAAGCCGATTTCCCCCTCTTTGTCAACACAACAGAGAATGCGTAATTGTGTTGTATAATCCTTAATGGCATTGCTCTTTCATCTGGGTGAGGAGATCCGAAAAGAAGGATTTGCGGGCCAGACCTCCCAGAGTTGCCTAGGCTGCCTGATCTTCATGCGTGCTGAAGAGATTTCTGCCTGCCTAAACCTGACTCAGGTTAGAAATCCATCTGGGGTTAGTGGCCGCCATTCTCTATTTTTATTTGTCTGATAGAGTAAAAAAAGACTCATTGAGACAAAAGAGGTCACAATAGTGTTAATTTTGTCAGCTATTCAAATGTCAAATTTACTTTTTAGTTTTTATCATATTTAGTCTACCTTGTCAGTTTCTTGTCAGCCAAATGACAAAGATTAAGTAAAACACTGGGTAGAAAATGTATCCTTTTAACAGAAAAGCTCTGATTGGGGGATTTGAACTCTTGACATGGCAACCGCAAACATGAATGCAACTAAATTAAAGAGAGATTTTGGTAAAGTTTTTAGTTTGAAACTACATTTATTCTTGTCTTTTTTCGTCAACGATATTGCGTATTGATATAGTCACAGTTATCCTTTAATGACCTTGGTGTCGTCTCGTCTTAGTCATGGGAAAAACAAAACTTGTCGACAAACAATATTCGTCATAGCTTTTGTTAAGAAAATTAACAATAGTTTACACTTTTAAAGACTCCTCGTGCCAAACCTCATTGAAAGTGAAGGACTTCTGGTTAATTTGTTTACGCATATACTGTGAAAAAGTAATCTACACTTCACATTTGTCAACAAACCTTAATATAGTTGAGTTGAAGTTTAGAGGAAGCAGTGGTGTTCCCAACATAGTTATTGAGCATTCCCTAACAGCTCCCAGTGTTCACAATAGTGGTTGACAAGTATAGGTTTTAGCATGACTTTTTTACATCCTTGTTTGGAAGTAAAGCTGTTAATTTTCTTAATACCATTGCAATATCATTATCAACTGCGTAGCCATGTAGTTCAGGACTGTTTGGGTGAATAAACATTGAAAGTGTCCTCCAGCTGTAAGGAGTATATACTTCCTGCCACGGGCTGGCTTATGGATAAACACTCAGCTGTCTCACAAACACACAAAACAGCAAATTTCTCTCACGTTTCCTCAGAACATACATCACTTGTTTGTCCCCAGAGAGAAAGAGGAGAGTGATAGAGAGATGCGGATGAGCAGTATGCCAGTGCTCGGGGGGAGTTTTTCTTGGCCTGCTGGCCTGTGTTTGAAGTGAACCCCAGGTCCTGTGAGCAGCCCTGATCCCTGCATGGGGAATCACACCAGTCTCTGCAGGCTCCAGGCCACTACCAGCAACAGCAGCTGCACAACAAAAAGACGTGAAAAAAGAGAGGCCGTAATCTTAGATGTTCTTTCCTGATGGCTAGCGCTTTGACATCTGACATCGTCAAAGACAATAGACACCCCGGTAACTGTAATACTACCTGATGGAACATGGAGAGGATTATCTGCTTTTATTATAAGTCTAGAGTTGTTGTTTCTTCTCCTCACATTTCAGGTACTTTTTCATTCAACACGGAATGATTACGATTGTTGTTTTGCTTAAAAGGGAATGGGTGTTTCTTCACCTGTAGCCCTTTAGACAATTTGAAGCTGTGAACAAAAAAGGACAGCAAAGACTATATTTCCTTAGGAAGATGCTGTCATTCAACGTAGGCGTCTGTTTTATAATTCTTTTATTGAAAGTGTTTGGACCTTTTGCATCACCTGCTGGTTTGGAAATGCCACAGTGGACCAAAAGAGTTTGCTTAGGAATGTTTTAAGTATTGCGAGTAAACTACTTGGTGTACTTGGTATTTGGTATAGGTCTAGAACAAATTTACCAAACCAGATGCCTTAGCAAAGCCACAACAATTATATCTGACCATAGGCATCCTCTGTTTAATGAGTTTGAGGATACCAGTCCTTTTTGCCACAGGCGGTAAAATGCTTAAATGAAAGATAGTGCTTCTGAGCGGGTCTCGTGATGATGAGTGTGGGGGGATTGTTTTGTCATTTGATTCTGCAATTTTCTGCGATAATGTATGATTTTCATATTTATGTACATTGTTTGTTTTTTGTGTGAACGCATGTTGAAACTCATTGAAACAAAACTGGGGATAGGAAAAAAATATAAACTCTCAAAACAGATTTACTTTATTAAATGGGTCTGTGTCCAACAGTGGACATACATGCATCACAAGAAAACCTTCATATAAATCAAATAACTATTCATTTGAATAAAAATAAAATTAATAGTTATTCTTCTTCAATAAAATACTATTTTAATAAAAAGGTAAAAATTAAAAAGTCTTGTAATTGAAGAAACACAGAAGCTAATCAAATGTCCCCTTCTCTGTCCTATTCTGTATTGTCTTTGCTCCATGTAGAAAACAATATACACTTTCCAGCTTTGTTTCCATCTATTACGCTTCACTGATGAAGAGGGTGGAGACAAATGACAACCAGGTGCTGTCCATCATGGTTAAGTCATGTTGTTTTACTGAACTGTCCATGAAGCTTGACAGCTGTAATCTGTTGCTTATCCCACAGTATACCGTGACCCCACACTCGAGCGAAAAGCGAGAGTCCATCGTGTCAGTGTGAGGTCTGGTCCAGGGAAATGTTTGGGTCCAGATAAGCTTGTGTTTGACAAGAAACTCCAGATGCTTTTATATTACAAACTGTCATGTAGCAGGGGGACAGATAAAACCCAGTGATGGGACTGTGGACCTTCCTCCGGCCTGCAAAGACACAGTCTCGTTCGGCAGATAAACGCTTCAGCGCAGATTTACTTTGTTATTGTAGGTGGGCTGTTGGTTGAGGCTATCAGATCTTCATGTGCTTTTTCACACTCTCTGGTCTGTGTTAGCGGACTCTAAAGTACGTGACAGACAGGTTACATAGTTTTGCCTAGCCAGACTTTTGACCGTCGGCAAGTCTGGTCCACATTACAGCTTATTTTGGCCAAGAACGTTCTCGGTACGCTCCTAAAAATCTTTGAATGATATTTAATTTCCGGTTTGTTGACGCTTTTATTCAAAAGTTTCTTACAAGCGATTCATCAGTTGAAATACTAAAACAAAAACAAAAAACTTAAAAACTATATTAGACATTAAAAAAACGTATTAAATTGTCAAAAAAACAACACAATTACTAAAAACTAACTAAAACTTAAAGAGAAATATAAAAATACTACAATAATATTAAAAACAGTATTATAGTAAAAACTATGGCATTTCAATGATACTAAAATAACACTGGTTTCAAATTCTAGTAGGTAACACATATAAATTATTTTGAGCCAATGTGTTGAACATTATATGACCTACTGGCTTACAGTAAATCTGACGTGTCTTGCCTTCGTCTGCCCAGTTCATTTCAAGAAGCGAACACACACAGTAAAAGCCAGCTTGTAATGCTGTAATTCATTATCTAAATGCAGTCACCGTCTAGACTCTACACTGATAAAAATACAAGGTAATCCACCTTGACTGCCATGCTCGCATCCAATTCATTAGTCCTCAGTGGTGAGCAGTGGGATCTGACTTCACTCCTGTCTGAATTGGGTTTTCAATCTAAGGAGTCGGACTGTAACACGCTCTAACACACTCCATCAGGAGACTGCATATGAGCTCAGCACTCAAGCTTCACCTTTACATGCCTTTAATTGTGACCTCTACAGAAGTGGCACCAAGAGTTGACATGTACTTTCTTAGAGAAGTACACGTAAGTGCATGTACTGTAAAATACAGTGCAACCTAATATGCTATATTATTAATAATTATTACAATATTTATACTAAAAGTATTATAAATATAA
The DNA here is from genome assembly GCF_949319135.1 of Squalius cephalus. Lineage (NCBI taxonomy): Eukaryota > Metazoa > Chordata > Actinopteri > Cypriniformes > Leuciscidae > Squalius > Squalius cephalus. The sequence continues at coordinate 28,701,082 of NC_137142.1, forward strand.
TTATAATAAATATATTTTCTGCTCTGTTCTGTGCTGTAGTCACGGCCGAAATTTTTCTACCCTTGTGTTTTGTGTTAAGAGTGATGAATAAACTATTAGAAATTTGATTTGAGCAGCCAGAACGTCCAGACTGAGATGTATCTCTAAAAACCTGATTGGAATCGCGTTTCAAACCACCTCCAAATGTGGTTTGAATCGGATTTGAAATAATCAGATTCCATGTGTCCATGTGTCCATCCCTTTTTGCTGTTCAGACTTTAAAAACCCATCTGGATAAAATCTAGAAATGCAAAAAATCTAATTTTTGTTGGCAGTCTGAACATAACCTATGTAACACAATTTAAAAGACATTAACGGTCACATAATAGATCATAAAGCACATTTGTAGGATTTATATAGAGTACATTAAAACGTATTACTTCCAATGACTGTAGGATCCTAGGCAGAATTGATTCCACGGATGGACTGAATAGTACATCACACAACAAAAGCTCTTTTTTTGGTTAACCTCTTTGACTTTGACTCTCTCATTTAACTCGTTCACCGTCAATCTTGTTAGCCTTTATTTGATGCTTTGTCAACTCTCTTTATATATGTTGTATACCGTGAATGTGATTGACGTTGTTATAAATTTCTCAATTTGAAAAGGATGAATGAATAATTGGATATATCCATTTGTCGCTGACTGTAGCATTACCTATGGAAGATTAATTGTGGTGGTTTGGATGTTCTATGGTCTAGTAAGATCACAGTCCAGTGACTGCTTAGTGATGCATTTCTCCAGCAAATGTCATGGGCCTGTAGCTCCACTGTCACACTATTAGGGTAACGTCATTATGCACGCGGCCTGTCTCATCCTGAAAAGAACAGAATAATTCCTGCTGAAAATTGACACAAATTGTTTAGCATCATTTTTTTTCCCCTTGCTACAACAGCGGTGAACCAATCATTTTGCCACGCTTCAGGTATCCCAGATAAATGAATAGTCTTTTGAGTGTTTGCAACAGCAAGCCTGGTGAATAACACATGAGCTCGGTGCATCTGAGTGCACTTGGCAAAGACAGAAGCGCTCGTGTGGTGGCCACACCTGCTCCGGAATGACGTGACACCACGGACACTGTCCATTCCCAGCTGACCTTCACTGTGACCGTGACCTACAATGCTCCATATTTCCGCTTGGCGTTCCAGTGATTGAGTGGCAGTACACTTGTACGCTGGCTTCTTTTGCCCCCATCTCGCGTGTCCAACTCCGCCGGTCTGGATACTTGCCTAGAGCTTCTGCGCAAATGAGACGTAGTGATGTACTGACAGCTCTGCAGATGAAGTCATGGGTGAATTTGTCCACTTTGATGGAAGTGTCCACACTTGTCTTATGGGCATAATAACTTCACCCTGTCTGATCTTGTACAGTGACAGCAAGACTGCCAACGATTTTATTTCTCAAGAATCCCAATAGGCTAATATTTTTTGTCTCTTTTCTGCAGTTATGGTGCATTTCCCGTTCTGTGTATCCAGATAGTCAACTGTACTTTTGATTTTATGTTCCTTTGACATGATCTCTGACTTTGTGGAGACCTGTCAGTTATTATAGATATACCCCTGAAGCCAATAGTGTCGACTTTAGTCTGGTGCACGCTGTGATACAGAATGCTGAAAAAATTGTATGTAAACATTTTGAGTTTACATACAATTACAGTATTTGAGTCACTTAGCAGCAACTAAATATCCATTTTTAGCATTGTTGATATTGTTAACTAAAACTATTGAATAAAGTTTTTGGTATTTAAAATAGAGCTGAAATAAAATATAAATATTAGATGGAAATCTTAAACTTAAAAAACTTACATGAAAATTTGAAATTTTGCATTGGCAACTAACTGAAATAAGTTGAAGTACTAAATTTAAAGTGAAATAAATATAAAATAATGTTATGTAGAGTTATGTAGTGAAAGTTAGTGGTTGAAATGGGAACTGCAGTCCAAATTCAAAATACTGGAGAGAGTTGTTTCTCCTGTCCCCTTCTCCTCAGAGTCGATGCTCACGCTGGTTGCCAGATTGAGGCCACGCAAATGGACAATAGAAGGCGACGAGCCTCACACAGCAAGTCGATGAGTTGGTTTATCCATGTTTTAATATGCATCTAGTCATTGAGCTTTTAGATGGATTTTTTCGAGGCTTTTTAGGTCGGGTAGAATCTATGATCTCTGACCCAGTTCGTTTGCTGGCTTGCATGGCTGCAATACGCTGTGTTTTAGGCCAACTGGCAACCCTGGTGTCGAAATACTATTGGATGAATTGGCAGTGGGTGGGATCACACTGACCAAAACAAAAACAGACATTCCGAAATGGAACACAATTTCAAAGTAGAATATCTGGCTGTAGCGTTATATATTTCATTCTGATGAGGCAATTTATATTTTAATACTTGAAATTATAACAGTGTAATCATTATTCAGTCTTATCCTGAGCAGATTCAAGTCGAAATGAACCTCTTTGTTTTAATTATTTGTCAGTTTCTGGTGAACTGCTCAAAGCTGGAGGGTCTTGATTAACAATGTTAAATTAAACCCTTATACTCTCACACCTTACACACGAGTGAGTGAGTGTGTTGTGCAGTCACACGGGCATTTTAGATTGTCGGGATTGTTAGATTGTGTTATTTTCTCTGTCCTGTCTCATTGAAGCTCTTCTCATTAGTCTGAGACGGTTCTTCAGAGAGTCATCATTTGCTCAACGTAATGAATAGGTTAATAAAATAGAATAGTTTAATTATGTTTTACTCCCTCACTTGTTAATGGTTCCAGAGTAGTTCAATTGAATAATATGATTCCTGTTATTAATTATCTGTAAGTCAACTTGTTTAAATGGTATTTTACAGTGCCTTGATAAAATTACAGCTAGAGGCAAAGTGGTGATAGACAGACAAAGGCCATGGACAAATTATCATACAACTATTAGCTTGTTTCCAAAGGGTTTTATGTTAATCTTTTAGTGCTTAAGTACCCCGCAATTAACATCAGGAGGAGCTGCCTTCCAGCAAGCCTTGCAAATTGAAGTGCTCAGATAAAGAAGTAGTTATTCAGATGTAAACCAGAGGAACGTCGGGCTATCGGACTGAAGTGTACAGGAATTTTTATGTGCGCGAGTGTGCGTGTGATCAAGGAGGTATAACGATATCATTATCTCTCATGGGCTATGACACAAGATGTCTCTTTCAGCCCGCTGCGCTTTTGTATAGCACTAAAGCAGGACGTTAACAGGCAGATGAATGGCTCTCATCGTCAGTGCCATCTGATGAAGAAACACGTTTACATATCAGCACTGGTGGCTTGATATGCAAATGTGGCCCTTTGAGAGAGCTATAGGGGGATATGGCTCATTGTTAGGGTTTCAGAGTCCTGTGTTCCTTTTATGCTAAGCAGAGACATACACATGGTGAGAGAGCGGGCGCCCATCTTCTAAATCAGCCTCCATCTCTGCTAGCTTAAACCAACAAAGGAGGTCACAACCCAGTGATTATATAGGCTAATTAGCAGTGTTACTATCTGGTCTATCTTGTTTTTCATTTCTGTTTGGGAAAAAAAAAATCTGTTTCCTATCATATTATGAATATACCTGATGTAGTTGAGGGCAAGTAGTAAGAATCGTGCTAGTGGTAGTTTCTCTGGTAATAGTTTGAAATGTATCCTATTGCAGAGAATGCTGCATACTTAAGGCCCCGATATACAGTACTCACGGTGGTGAAGTTCTTTTTCGTTCTTTGCTTTGGGGTAAAAAGAAGTTCAAAATACTTTAGCAGCGGTATACTGTTAGCGAACATCCTGGCGCCGCCTACGCTGCTGAGAGCGGTGTTTAGATGAATATGTTAATATGTGCTACGCGCTTTCCTTTCAATAACAAAATAAACACACAACAAAAATGACAGCGGTGAGAAAACAGCAGTTGAAGCATCTGATCATAGCCATGTGGATGTTTGCACAAGCTCTGCACTCCAAACTCACTTTATACAATAGATTGTTTAAAAGCAAGCATGAAACATGAAAAAACAGTGTCGCTCTTTCAATTAGAATTACAACTTCATTTTCTGCTATAAAGTGGCTCTCCAGTGTGTTCATGTTTTTACTCATGGACATCCGACCTCGAGGGACTGAACAGAAGAAACAAACCAGAGAAGATTTCCACATCAAATAAGGCGGAGCTTCAGAGCCACACCCACATATTACGCAATCGCCACGGAACAATGGTAGTTCGCCAGAGCGAACTTTTCTAAAAAAAATCGCTTTGGCAAGCTGTTTTGAACTCCCGAAACTAGCACAAAATGAACTTCGTTTTGGCCTGATTTTGTTTGAAATGACGTCACGCCAGTTCGTTCTTCAATTTCACTTGAAGTATATCGAGGCCTTTACTGGCCTTTTAAAATCTGCAAAGGTCTGTCTTTTATTTAACGAGAGATTTGTGTGTTGTGGCTATAACATTCAACATTCTAAGTAATATACATTATTGCACTATATAAACCTTTTCCTAATTGCCTTGGACAGAAAATGTCAGCCAAGGAACCAAATGGAAAGGGAACCTGGCAACCTGTTCATAGAACAAATAGCAATGATCTCATTATGCAATGATCAGAATGACAACAAACTTTCAGTATGCTTAAAAGACTGTTTCAATAATTAAAGATTGTGTATTTTAAGTTTGTGTGCCGTCTGAAAACAATAACAGAGAGTTGGGTACGAGGTGCACAAAACTGTGACTGTGCACAAGTTCTATGATGTGACCATGAATTTAAAAAGGGACGATCATATGTGATTGAGTTTTATTTGACTATAATTGATGTACTATTATAGTATTATTTATTAATATTTTGAATTAGCTTTTATGTTCATGTTTAGGTCTACATTTTAATTTAAGTTTAAGTTCTAGTAATTTCATGCACTTTTGCTCTTTTTATTTTGTTTTGTTTTTTAACTATTTCTAATTAGCTTCAATTTATTAGTATTTCAAATTTATTTTAAGAAATGTTTGTACTTAGCTTAAACGAAAATTAGACGTTGCTTGGCTTGCAAAAAAAAAGTTTTTGATCTAACATTCATATTTTATTTCAGCTTTATTTCAATGAATAAAAGCAATTTTTAATAGTTTTAGTTTTAGTTAACAATAACAACACTGATTAAGATGCACATGGAAAATATTTGTTTATTTATTTTCAAAAGTAAACGCTCTAGGTTGTAGGTGCAGTTAATTTCGTCACATGAAATTGATTCTGATTTATATATATACTGTATATATATATATATATATATATATATATATATATATATAAGCATAACAAGCATGAAGCAGAAAATATAATCGCCTTAAGGACAACTTGAGTAAATACTGCCAAAACGTACCCATGTCTTCCCTCCTGAATACTGAGACCTGATTTCATGGGTCCGTCTAGGATCTTTTTCATGAGCATGAGTATTGAAAGATTCATTTCTTTTCAGCCAGGCACCCTGGGTTTCACTCTTTTATTTGCTCGAACCCTATGTCCACAAAGTCATTGTGTTAGTGTCCAGATAGGAAAATAAAACACTTGTCTTTATTCTCTTCCCCCATGTAAATACGCTAGATATGGTCTGACCAGACCTTTAAACATGATAAACACTTTTGCCTTCAAACTGAATTCCTTTGTGTCAGACCCCATAACTTATTGCACATGATTACAAAGCTACCGATATAATAAATTAAGCTGATGGACAGAATTATACCCAGTGCTTCCTGCACTCCCCAGTGACGCATACTAGCTTAGTGCTCCTTGACAGCAGCCTGTGATTTAACACTAGTGAGGAGGCCAAGAGGAAAACAGAAAACATTCACAGGAAAGGTCTGAGACTGGGCCTTCGCCTAGTTTATGAACCCTCTCTTATTCACCGCAAACGCACCGCCGTTAAAAACCAGAGCGGAGCATCTGGGAAGATAGAAAAGTGTTAATACGTTAGCAGTGAAGTTTATCATTTCAGTCATGAGAGGGAATTGTTTGACACAATAGTCAGTGGAAGACAAGAAAAAGGGATGCTAGCTGAGTCTTGTGCATTAAAACAGATGTGTGGTTTTGACGTGGGCATGTCATGGGCAGAGATAAACAGAGTAAAGCAAAGAGAGGGCGGAACTGGCACGACACCGGCTAATTTATCTCACTGAGAGACATATTAAAGGCAGGGCCCAGTAAAACAAAGTTGGGCTGCCTTAATCAGGGGACAGACTGCATGCCTTATAAATAATATATCAGGCCTGGATATTGAGAGGCCTGGGTGTTATTAGAGAGCATGGCCTTTTAAAGCAACAAATACGAGCCAGTGAGAGAACTATGGGTCTGTTCCAAAATCTTCTGAGCTGTCTACTGTCTACACGCATACATAGGCTAACTTTATAAGTGACAGATTCTACTCACATGTGATTTCAATAGAGCATCAGCATGTTGCTAAGCTAACTACACGTAACAGCAAACAAGGCACACATAAACGCTCTTTGAATAGGGATTCTTTTTAGTGTTGAATGAATTGTTCAAATATTTATAATCAACATTTCTCTCGTCTTATCGGCCATCTTGAATAGATTTTTTCACTGAGCTGGTGTCTGAAGAATACATGCAATGCTAATTTAAATTTAGATTCTTTTGGCTAAAAGAAGCATCTTAGGAGGTTTGAAAAGCCTTAAAATGCTGTCCATATAGGAACTAGGTTCACTGGGTTTTAGAAAAATGTGTGTTTAGACATCTTGACAGTGTTTAGATGTGTTTTCTTCTTTCGACTTATGAGACATCTTTTTTAAGATTTTGTTGCTAATGCTACTTTCCATGCTTAAAGAATGTTGTGATAGCATGCCCAGTGCACTCTTTTCATTTCCCAATGTTTAATTTTTTTTTTCAGCCTACAGTATGTTCACTTATATGCTAAGATTTTCCTAAACTCTTATGCAAATATTATTTTGGCTAACCTTCCATTGTGTTGAGATTTTTGTCATAAAACTTTCCATTATGCTAAGACTTTGTTGCTAACGCTATTTTACAAGCTCAAGAAATATTGTGATGGCACGCTCAATGCACTCCGACCTCTTAATTCCACCATTGTTATTGTTTAAATTGATGCTCTGAGTATCATTTATGTTTTTCTTTTTGTTAGATAACACTGAGGTTATATCAGCGAGTTATTTGGCATGCAAATGCCCCGCAGGTCAAGATGCAGCATCATTTCAATGCTAAAACATAAAACAGTTTTTTATCTTCCTCTTGCTCCATAGGAGAAGCGTCTCTTTTTAACTATGATTAGGGTGAAGTCAGGGGAGAGAAGACAAGATTTAAATTTCTCAGTGTCATTAGTTCGACATGGGGTCACAGCTGGGCCTCTCCCACCATAATTGCAAGGCTTGATTTATCTGTAAAGAAGCTAAAATACATATAAATCTCCGGGCTCATCTTTGTTGCAGGATTCCCTCTCTGATTAATGACCAGAGCAAAAAAAAAAAAAAAAACACAAATGTGCTGTGAACAAGTATGAATTATTCATCTCGATGGTCTGTTAAATGTGTATATTTCCTTAAGAAAAGTCAAGGTGTTTCGCGGCTATCTCCCGTTTTGCTGATGATGGAGAATGCGAGGTTGACCGCGTTCTCGGAGCTCTAATAAACTTTATTTCTACCTCAGCCATCAACCGCGGGCCCCACGCATAAATATGCTTTATGTAAATCTGTCAGCACCTGGCCTGTACCGACGCTTCTGTGTAGATATTGGCCTGTCTGGAAGTTTATGACGAAGTTTAAAATCATTCATTAAACTGACCCGCCGGTAAATCCACTTACTGGAAAATTGCCCCCGCTCTTCTATTTGGTTTGTAGATGCGATCATGAGTCCATTTTTAACTTAATTAATTGGCCGTTTCTGTTGACAAGAAATTTATGCAGTAATAATTTGCTGGAAATAGATGCAGAGAGTTAGAAATGAGATATCAATCACCGCCTCGTGTTCCAGCAGCTGCGGCGCGGCTAATATGAAAGTATTTCAGCCACTGACGACCCCGCTGTTTGTGCAGTCAAGATTATATATACCCACGATCCATTGCCTGCCTGAGAGGCGCTCATGGAGGTCTATGATAACAAAGAGTTTGTGATTTATAGCTTGCTGTGAAAGCAGAACTTGATGAGATTAAACAATTCCATAGCACAAGTGTTTCTCAGACCTTCTGATTTGTAGTTGTGAGACGATAGTAAATCAAGTTTATATATCTGAAAGCCTGCTCAGCAAAGCAGTGCAATTACTGTTTAAGACAGCTACTTTTTATTTAATTTTTATCCAGGGTTTGTCTCCTTTATTTTCACGCCTGTCAGGGAGGCGCTCACCTTCATAAGTCCTTCTCCCAGGGAGGGGAGGATGCTGGGAGAAAAAGACCTCCTGCTATCTTTCCCTCACAGCTTTTAAAACCGCACCGAAGGAAGAGCTTGGCTTGTCTTGCTCTTGCGGTCACTAATTTTATATTGTAGTGCATTCTTTAATATGACATGTAATGTGATAGATGTTGACATGTAGGGTTTGTTTTTATTAAAGCAATAGTTAACCCAAAAACAAAAATGCTGTCATTAATTACTCACCCTCATGTTGTTCCAACCTCGTAAGACGTTTGTTCATCTTTGGAACACAAATTAAGATATTTTTGATGAAATCTGAGTGATTTCTGTCCATCCATTGACAGCTACGCAACTACCACTTTGAAGCTTCAAAAAGTCCATAAAGAGATCATAAAACTAATCCATATGAATTGAGCGGTTTAGTCCAAATTTTCTAAAGAGACACGATCACTTCATATGATGAACTGATTGAATTTAGGCTTCATCAACACACACGTTAGATATGGTAAACGGAAGCTCAAGCATGTTCGCTTGACGTGCGAAATCCAATGAGGTTCATTCTCGTGTTATGCAGCACGTTTGAACTTCAGCAAGAGGTTTCTCGCCTGTCAAGCAAGTTCAGTTGAGCTTCTGTTTATGTTTGCTGATCAATGTTTAAATTAGCCTGGCAAGCCAGACCTACATCAAGATG